>NC_141073.1:6142867-6830367 GCF_041138505.1 Cibotium barometz
AACAATAATGTTGACCAGCACTTAGAGCAGGTGCAACATTCAGCAAGGCAGTGTTCTTCCCTTTTGAGAGGAATAAGGGGATGGTTGCATGATCTTGGCTTGAGTAAATATGCACATCAGTTCAAGACTCATGAGGTCGATACAGAAGTTTTGCCATTTCTAACCATTGATGATCTTAAGGAGATGGGGATCACTGCAGTTGGTTCTCGTAGGAAGATGTTTTATGCTATTCAGCAACTGCCAAAGGGAAAGCAGATCGAGTGATTGTATCTGCTCTGAAAACCTCGAAGAGCTCACCAGCATGCAGAATGATAACTTTTTTTCGATGGTCTGGCTAGATCGTTTAGGCAAGCTTACATGCCATCTACTCTGTACTGTTTTGCTAACAATATACTGAAGTTGTCGTGGCGATAGATGGTCAATCTATCAATTTTGTCTTGATCAAAGGAATTCCATCGCAAGCTTTGCTAGTGACTACATATTCTTAGTGCATCCTGTTAGGTTTGGCAAGGGTAGAGGATGGGTGAGGGGAAGAATTGAGCTTTAGAAGGAAGCAAATTAGGTGCTTAGAGCGCAAAGTGGGGCCATTACTGAGCTCCTTTCATACAAAGCCCTTGAGGCTTTATCAGTTAACGTCTGTTTGGTGTCTCTACATAACAAGTATGTGGGAAAAACAGTGTGAGAGATATGGAGGCTCAATGGTAATCTGCATGGGGACCTGTGCCTCAAGACATCTTGTGCAATAGATGCAAGGAGAAAGCGAAGGAGAGACTTGGGTGCAGTACAAAGAGACCTGTGTGTCAGCATATTGGAGGTAGAAATGAGCAAACCAATAATTTTTTGCTCATACTTGATATTCCTCTCAGTCATGAACGCCTGGAAAAATGTAACAGATAAAGAGGCACTCCTTTGATTACTTGAACGATGTGCATGCATGTGGTAGCCATTGAGATGATTTTGGGGGTGTGCTTATGCTCTCTTTAGCTGCTTTCTGTGCACTTGGCTTTTATAAGCTGCATTATGGCATGCATGTTTTCTAAAGTATCCTTTACAGTTGCGTTTTTGGATGCATGTGCCTCGGCCACTGCGCCCCCATTGCGATCCTTCTGCTCATATGACTCGAGGAACCTTAGCACAAATACGACACGCGCACGTTCAACCAGACGACGGCGCCGCGCTTTACTCCCAATTTCCAAAGTTGTAATTTAGTTCAACCTTGAAATTAACGATTCCAATTTCCAAATTTTTAGTTAAAAACCAGCCACGTGCTCTGCTTTGTCGCGGGATGCTCTACACGTGGACATCGATCTTGTCTTCATCATTCCAAAGACCCACTTTTGCTTTGGTTAAGGTAACTAGGCTCGAGCTCATAGTATAAATTTGAGATTTTCATAAAATTACCATTGGTAACATATTCCAAATTTTGAGTTATAATTTGGTAATTTTCTAGATCTTAAAGTTTCCAAAGATCTCTTCATTTCTTTCATACATGCTAGATGTTGTATGAGTTTCAAAAAATTAAAGCTATTTCTATCAGTTGTTTGGAAAAAATAGCAAGATATTATAGTGATTTCTACTTGGTGAGCCTCAAGTTATCAATTTGAGCCTTGTTAAGCATGCATCATATAGGCTTATAGAAAAACCCTAATGGTAATTTTTCTTAAAAGGTGAGTTATCATTTGGTAAATTTTTACTAGTGCAAAGTTACCAAATGATAATCATCAATCTAAATTAGATTACAATTTGTAACTTTTTAGTCGTTCGGTTCCAAGGTGGTTACCAAATTTATACTGTGCTCGAGCTCAAGGTAACTATATTCTAGCTTCAAAATTGACACAGTAAAAAAAAACAATAAATGTGAGCGAAATCACATCAATATTCGAAAAACCTATTTTGTAGTGCTTTTAACCTTTAAAAATCCTAGTTTTAACATTTAACATTGCTTTACTTTCAAAGGAAAAAAATCATATATTCTAGTTATGATCTTTGTATCTGTAGTGGTTGCAAAAAGAAAGCAACTTTTTCGAGCACTCTAGTGTTTCACATGTGTCACGTCAAAAAGTTACTTATGTGTAGCGTTGGAAAGATTTTAGATTCTCACTTTCTAATGAGTCTAGTATTTTGTTTTTGTTTTGCACTTTACGTGAGATTGGTTTTGTCTAGATCAGTACCACGGGTTTTGCTAGCCGCTTGCATGAGATGCGGCTTTGAAGGGATAGCAAAGAGAGGGGATAAGCATCATGTGCTCAACTAATGTGGTAGACGATACGAATGCACAAGTTATAGCAGAGAGAGGGGATAAGCATCATGTGCTCAACTAATGTGGTAGACGATACGAATGCACAAGTTACAGCAGAGAGAGGGGATAAGCATCACACTTGCTCAATTGATGTGGTAGACGATCTAAAGACACAATTGATATAACAAAGCATGCTTTTGCACCAATGGACATGCAAAGACAAAAAAATCCCAATCCCACAAATCTGTGCCCACAATGTTAGGGTCCTAACATTTGTTACAAGTGTTGTGTATATTCTCGTGGTCGTCGTGGTGTGAAAGGACTCTTGTACACAGGCACTTTTTACTTTCTTGTTGGGAAGGGTTTTTTTCAGTGTGACTACCTCTTAGGGAGTACCCTAGAGTATTCTACTATTACTTATTACATTTGCTTATCCAAAAGGAATGTTCTAGCTCTCTTGCGTGTTTGCGATCTTGTGCCCGCCGTCAACCCAACTCGGAGCCGGTTGTTTCCATAGGTCTCCAAGCTTTACAGTTTGCAGCTCTCCATTGGAACTTGGAGCCAGTTGGCTTCAACACACTACAGGAGACACTGTTCAGCTTTGCAGTTTTATTATTTTATTTCCTACACCCAGCTTCCAGAGTCGAGAAGCTTCACACGACAGAGTTCATGCAGTCCATCGACAGCAGCAACCTGAGCAGTAGTCGGGAGCATCAGCGTCAGTCAAATCCGTCGATTAATTGACAGAGCAGGCGCAGTCCGTTCGGCAATCCGTCTGCAGTTCCATTGATTCCACCGCCTAAGGGATACGTGGCGATCAGTTTGTGCAATCGTTGCCCGACTCACCAATCGCCCGTATCACCACTTCAAATTGTCCGGACCCCAGGAATCGCCAGCTTCAACAATCGCTCGAATTCTGCAGTCGACAGGTACTACAATTGCCCATCACCGACATTTGCAATCACTGATTTTCTACAATCGTCGATCGTCCAATCGATGGTACAGGTTCTCCAATCGCCCGATTGGTATCGTCTGTTGCAATCGTCCGATTGCTCATCTCCGATCGCCCAATTGGACGTATCGTCTGTTGCCATCGTCCGATTGCTCATCTCTGATCGCCCGATTGCTCAAGCCCGATCGTCCGACTACTCAAGCCCGATCGTCCGATTACTAGAGTCCGATCGTTCCAATTGCTCGAGCTGGATCGTCTAATTGCTCATTTGAGATCGTCTTACTTCTCATCTCCGATCGCCCGACTACTCGAGTCCAATTGTACGATTGCTCGAGTCCGATCGTTGTACGATTGCTCGAGTTTGATTGCACTCGAGTCCGATAATCCCTGACTGATCGATCATCTGATTGCTCAAGTGTAATCGTCCGATTGCTTGTCTTTGATCATCCAATTGCTCATCTCCGATTGTCCGCCAATTCGTCACCTACATACAGTCACCGCGAGCACATTTTTAACCGATACTTGCTCTTTTTCCCTCTTTTTGTTCATACTTAGATGCAGTAGTGGCACGAAGAAGTGATTTGTTTGGCACACTTACCACGAAGGATAAGTTGGATGGCACTAAGTATTCTATGTGGTCCTACATGATGTGACATGCATTAGTGGCAAAAACACCTTTAAGCCTATGTATCCCGTTAAGAAGTAGTGCCTTCTAGAGCATCGTGTGAGACTACCGATACTTTACGTACATTGTCCACTTCAATTCCTCTTTCACCTCTCTCATAGGAGCAGCATCGCTTCATTGATTGCCCTATCATGCAAGAGGCACATCATCCGACACAAACGGTCACGTCCTTCGACTAAAGAGGCATGGGATGTACTTGCTTTGTTGTATCACGTGCGCATAATGATGCACGTGTGGCTTATCTCACAAAATAGTTAGAGAGACGAAGCACATGATAGAGGGTGATTCAATTGTCATACATACAGCACGAGGATCAAAGACCTCAAGGAGCAATTGGCGAACATAAATGAGCTCATTCTCGACAGTTCACTTGTATCCCCCCAATTGATCAGGCAAATGTTGATGATGGAGTGGTGGTGGTTAAAGAACAAGCTGCTATCAGTGAGGCCAACGCAGACCCAAAATGGCTGTTAGACACTTTGCGGGATAAAAATTTATCTACTTCTCGACCCAGGAGAACAAGATCAGCACTACTCGCCATGCACACAGCTATTTTGTTATCAGGCAGTCGTGGCTACAATATGCAATGAGTAGCCTATTTCTTTTGAAGATGCTTCAGAAAATGAGGATTCAATCGAAAATCAATTACATTCATAAGAATGGCACTTGGGAGTTATGTGGCATAGCAATACTATCACTCAAGGACCTTATGTGTACAAACAAGCATTCACACTTAAATATGCTAAGCTTTGATGTATCTTCATTGTTACAGCTTTTAACGAGTGTACCACTTCTCCATTGTTACCACGTGGAGGGCAATTCTTCTTGTTGTTCTAGAAATAAAATGTACGCAATTATAACGATACCAAATTTAATCTCCATAAAAATGCAAAAGTGTACACTATCATAGCTAGCTAATCTGTTATTACCAAGAGAAAACTCTTAACCATGCCGAGTCCACAATCAAAGGCGTCTTCATGAATCACTCCTATGAATTCATAGGTCTCCTCACTTAACATAGTGCGCACTTTGGTCTTAGCACATGGATTGTCATGACAATTATGGCTCATGATAAATCAAGGCAAAGTTGATTCCTCACCCATTCAATAAAATAGGCCATGCGATTCTCTATCCACACCCAAGCTTCCTCGATTCCTCATGCAAACTAGAGTTCTTGGACCCCTTGTCCTAAGAAATTTAATTCGGCATCCTGAGACACTTGCTCCTTAAACCAAGGTGTCCTAGATCATAATATCTCAAGACCAAAATCAAATACACCAATGATTGCAAATGGTAGTGATTGCAAAAGACTATAAATGATTGCATTCTATACTAGTTTAACAATGGTTGGTACAAAAATATAATAAATTTGTATAACCTTGTAAATAAAGGTTGGTACGGTTCTATAACCTTGTAAATGAAGGTTGGTATGATTCATAACCCTTTGAACAGAGGTGGTATACACAATTCAAAGGTGGTATACATAATCCAAAGGTTCACTTATCTTTAACTATTCTTACTTTACAATGTTGGAGGCCATTTTGAGCATGAAATGGGTGGAAGGTGTGTTGCATTCTCCCATTTGCAGAAACATGGAAAGTCAAAAGGTCATGTATAGGCTAGAGTGGCACCTTGTCATAGTCATCTTCTCTAATCAATATTTTTGGGGGATAGCACACTAGGAGATGGGAGCCCAATAGAGGGCTTGTCACCATTCCCAAGGGAAGGTGGTGGTCATGCTCATGGTGGGTCACCTCCTCATGGTGCTTTGCTTAGTCATCTTTATGGCATAAACTGTGCTTGGACATGGCAGCATTGTTGTGACTTCTCACATAGGCTTAGAGCATGGCCTCACCCCAGACAATCCTCACTCTTGTCTCAGGTGGGTGGCTTGAAATGCACGAGGGTGTTAGGAATGCTTGGGGTCCTAAAACATATAGTGATCTATCCTAGAGTCTATATATATATATATATATATATATATATATTGTGTATGTATGTATGTATGTATATAACTATCGTAGATAGCAACACACAAGTCATAGGTTTAGCTAGAACCCATCATCATATATCATTAAGGGCTTAGCACAGTTACAAAAGATGGTTATAAAATGTGCATGACCACACATTGAAAGTCATGTTAACCAATATGGTTAACACTTGGGGGTGCAAGGGTTACATTTTGATCATGTACATCATGTCATAGGATAGTCAAGTGTGGGCCCTCATGTATATGATCCATTTATAAGAGAGCTTCTTACAATTGCAACATAAGGTGAATTTAGAGAAGAGGATAAGGATGCACATATTGAGTTTTAAAGATTTTTGAGTGGTCAAATGAAGAAGAGTGGATAAGTTTAGGGGCTTCATGTGGCCAATGAGGCTAGTGCTAATTGGTTTACTTTAAGGATAGTATATAATGGTGACCCTAGAAATACAATGGTTAGAAAAGAGAGGTCATGTGGATTTCATGAAGAGATGAACATGGTGGAGTACACTAAGAGATGTATCAAGGCATAGTTTCATAAAGAGCATAAGGTCTTGTGCAGAAAGTGAAAGAGTGTTTTGACTAAATCTGATGCCAAAAAGTTTTAGGAGTGGAGAAAGTGGTGGGACTCAAAACATTTGTAAGCTTGTTTTGGTTACATGCCTTGGATATCTTACATCAACTTGTGAAAGTTGTGGAGCTTTGATTAACACTTTGGGAAAGAAGGCACCCCATGATGTACGGGCAAGGAAGAAGGCAATATTCAAATGGGATCAAACAGCACTTCATATGGTTTTGCACTAGCACTATGTCACATACATGGAATGTGGATCGTCATGTTTTAGAAGTTCCAAGTCCAGCCCCTAATGTGTGAAAATTTGCAGAAGGGACCTCTGTGATGGTCAAGGAGAAGAAGCCTTTATTATGTGCAAGCTTTGTGTAAGAAACATAGAATGATTCAACTATGGTAAGACCAGGTATCCAAATCCCAAGTACACTAGTGCCAACTCATATTTGTGCATCACATAGGGATGGTAAATTGGTAAAATGGAGATCTAAGCTCAACAAAAAATTCAAAGAAAGAATTGAGTGGGCACTTATGTTGCATGGGGGAGAGCACAAAAACTCCTAATGAGGTGCATGTGTTCTACTTATGTAGATATGGATTTATGGAGAAAAATTTGACTTACTCTGTTAGAATTTTAGAGCCTCCACAATGCTTGTGTCTTGCTTTCACTTAGTGGAAGATCAAGATGCAATGCACATCAAGCAGTATGTGAGTGGAGAAACAAAACTACAATGAAATAGCTCATATGGCAAAAGTGTCAGGGACTGCTCATATTACATTTTGTTGAACTGTTTTGTTTCCATATTTATGTATGTTCTGGGTTGTGAGACACTTCCAAAGGTTGAGTTAACACCAATCATTCTGTGGACATAGGAATAGGTCATGCTACAACGGTATTAGGCATTCTTCATATTACATTTTGTTGGACTATTTTGTTTTCCATATTCATGTATGTTTTGGTGGTCTATGGGACATCATATAAATGGTCATTTTGTATCGATCGTTGATTATGTATTCAAGAAAGTATGTTGTGTCTCAAAATGAGAGCAAAAAAGTATGGCCGCAGATGAATCTTCCAAACACAAAAAAAAACCTTCTAACCATTAGAGAATGGCTATGAGAAGATTTAAAAAGCATGTTTTTAATGTTTGAATTATTGTAAACTTTAAAAAAAAAGTTAAATGTGCTTGTTGATTGATGATTAAAAGTTGTATTGTAAGTCGTTTCATCAGACTCACGAGTTCTTCATTCCAAACTTTGGTGTCTTTGCTTGTCTTTATTAATCCATCAAATTTAGATATTCATACCCTTTTGAAAACTTTGAGGCCGCATCTTGGATCCTTTCTCTTTGCTATTCCTTCCAAGATTTCAAGTGATGAACTATAATATTCATGAAACTTCACAAGCCTTGTTATATTATGTCATATTATATGGTATGTAATGATGGGGAGAGAAAGAAAGAGAATGCACTCATGATGGAGTACCACATGCACTCAAGGAAGTATCACCATAGCCATAGAATCTTGAAGCTATGATTTGATTAGTCCAAATGATTAGATGTCTCTAATTACAATTTGTTCACTTATATACTTGCCCACCTTTTCACACTTATTAATGTTGGGCCCCCATACTTGCCCGACCATATCCATGCCTATGGGCTTCCCTTATGTTCAAACCCAAGCCCCTTTCGTTACAAACCATCCCCACCCAAAGGTTTCATCCTCGAAACCATGTGTGGAGTAATGTATGGGCTGTTGGGAATCTTCTTGACTTCCCTCATGAATGCAGAAGTACATTTGTTGCAATTTCAAAAGTCTCACACAAGAGAATTCCACATAGAGTTGTCCACTTATTTGATGTACATATGGACTACTCTCTATGATGTCCATAAGCCCGCGAAGTCTTGTTGAACTTTGATTGATGAGTGGTGAAATACACCAATGGCCATGGCTGTCCATATAGTAAATTTACAGTAATGGCACTCATCCCAATCCATGCAAATAGCTATCCAAAGACACCATACAGCTATACCACTTTATCCACTATGATTCATTGCTTGTAGAAGCTCCGAATGGTCTTTCATAAAGCCTTCGGATTGCCAAGAAGCTTCTTCATTAGGCAAGCTTCTCCACTTCACAAGGTACTCAAAAATAGACCTATTATGAAGGTGTCTTTCCTTCATTCCAATCACCTTCTCTACCCGCATATTGAATCATTCCCTCTTCATCCATAGGAGGCAACTCATCAATCACTTCCAATTGAGGTCCCACATACTTCTTCAAATGTGACACATGAAACACATTGTGGATCCTTGTGGTAGAAGGTAACAACAATTGATAGGCAACCTCACCAATTCTTCTCAACACCTTGTAAGGTCCATAAAAGCGATCAGCACGCTTTGTATTGGTGTCTCCCTTCAAAGAAGCATACCTTGACTTAGGGATTCTTAAGAATACATAATCCCCTTCTTTGAACTCCACATGCTTCCTTGACTCATCGGCATATTGTTGCATTTGGTTTTGTGCCGTAGCCATATTATCCTTGCACCTTTGCAATATTGCACACATATTCTCAATCTCTGCTTTGGCTTGAGGATTCACCTTTTCCTCATTAAATGCAATAGAAGGTATGTGCACTTTATACCCATACATGGCTTCAAACGGAGACATACCAATACTCATGTGATAGGTGTTGCTATGGCAAAATTCAGCTAAGTGCAGCCATTTATCCATGAAACTTGGGTGTCATAACAATAGTGTCTCAAATAGATTTCGAGCCACTTGTTCACCCTCTCGGTTTGGCCATCTGTTTGCAGATGATAGGCAGTACTTGGAGTGAGTTTGGTCCCCATGGAATCAAAGACACCCTTCCAAAAATGGCTTATAAACTTGACATCCCTATCACTCACCACGTGCTTTGGCATTCCATACAACCTAAACACATGCTCCATAAATTGTTAAGTCACCATAGAAGAGCTGTATATTGCACCTTTGTGGGTATGAAATGATCCGCCTTTGTTAATCTATCCACTACCACAGAGATGCTATTCCACCCTTGCTTAGTAGTGGGTAGCCCGGTAATGAAATCCATGGCTATGTGGGTCCACTTTCTTTCCGGAATAGGCAATGGTTGCAACAATCCTCCCGGTAATTGATTGGGATCCTTGTTTTGTTGGCAAGGCAAACACTTTTGCACATATTCATACACATCCTTCCAAAGTCCTTTCCAAAAACTCTTCTGTATCTTATCATAGGTCTTGAACACTCCCAAATGACCCGCCATGTGTGAAGAGTGCGTCTCTTGTAGGATTTTTAGCTTGAAGGATGAGTGAGGAACCAAATAGACCTTTCCCTTGTACCAAAGCAACTAATTGCACACCTCCAAATGTGGATATTCATCACATAACCCTTGATGTAATTTTTGAAACATTAGACCAACCATGTCATCCACCAAATACTCCTCTTGTATCTCATGAATCTAATCGTAATGCACCTCCAAAATAGCATGTATAGTGCAAGCCCACATCCTAGAAAGTGCATCCGCCATAACATTATCCTTTCCCACTGTGTAAGAGATCTCGAAAATCTTAATTTTGCAAGGTAGCAAGCCATCTCTTTTTCTTTGGAGAAAGGTTTTGTTAGGTGAGAAAAAATTGGAGTACTTGGTGATCGGTCCTTACTTTGAAATGCCCACCATACAAATAGTAATGCCACTTCTTTACGGCATGCAGAATTGTCAACATTTCTTGATCATAAACATGAAGCTCCCTCTCCTTCTCGGTGAGCTTTCTACTCTCGTAAGCAATTACCCCATGCTCTTGATATAGCATGGCACCAATTCCTCTCCCACTTGCATCAGTCCGTATAGTGAAAGGCTTAGAGAAATTAGAGCAAACCAATATTGGAGATGAAATGAGTGCTTGCTTGAGCTCTTGAAAGCTCTTATCGGTGACAGCATCCCAAAAAAATGCTTCCTTCTTAAGCCTATCAGTAAGTGGGATTGACATGGGAGCATAATGGTGTATGAACCTCCTATAAAAGGATGATAATCCTAAAAATCCCCTTAGTTGAGTAGTTTTGGCGGGTGTAGGCCACTCTTTCACACATTGTACCTTCTTAGGATCCATCTTAATACCATCATTGCTCATAATGTGACCCAAGTATTCCACTTCTTATGACATAAAGGTGCACTTGCTTTGCTTGGTTGGCAAACAACTTGTGCTCTCTCAATACCTTCAACACTTGCTCCACATGCACCTAGTGCTCTTTCCTTGACTTGCTATACACAAGTATGTCATCAAAGAAGATCAAATACACCAAATCACAACAAAATGACATATGTACTTATGTTTTCTCTCAATCATCCAAAGTAGCTCCGATACACCAAATCACAACAAAATAACATAAAAATAGCATCCAACACCATGAATCACAAGGCATATGACTTGCAAGGATTAGCTTCAAATAAGGACTCCCAAGATCAATGCAATCATTGGTTCATGTAAGCACATGCATGTGCTTGCTTTAGGCCAAGTTTTGGCACTAATATGAAACCATAACTCACTGTTTTCATGGATAGCACTTCAACCCTTTGCCTTCACTTCATAGCCATCATTAATGAGCAAGACAATCATCCAAATGGCATTGAACACCATGTGAGTCCAAAAGACCAAAGAACTTGCAAGCAATATCTCCACACTTCAAGGAGTAGGCATAGTATCCTCAAAGTGTTCCATGCAAGCACAATATCTTCTCACCAATATTGAAATGCAATAGTTGCTACAAGATTTCTTCAATGATAATGAAGTTTTGGTGCTCTTATGCAAGCTGCCATGGAATATTTCAAAGAAAACCAAAAACTCACCATTTTTCCAAGCTTTACAAGACATGAGACCATCCAAGAGAAAGGCATCATTGGGAGACTATCTAGTTGAGAACAATCATGGAAACCTTGATTTGAAGCAAGTGTAATCGAATGGCATGAATTGTGGCCTTGATGATTAAAAAATTCACGTAGCAACTTCAGCTCTTCAAGGTTCAGAAAAAATCAACCACATTAAGCCTATTAAGCTTCATGGGCTTCCTACGCAACTAATAAGGCTTCAATCCTAGCCGAAAACACGCAGTATGCAGCATTAAGCTTCATAGGCTTCCTACGCAACTAATTAGGCTTCAATCCCTCACGAAAATGCGCAATATGCAGTTGAAAACGCGCAGTATGCAGTCGATAGCAACGCATAATTCCTCACGACAGCAGAGAAAAAAAAACGTGGAGAAATATCTCAACGATCTTATCCTAGTCCTCCCCAAGCACCACCAAGTAATGGCTAAGCACACCTCTCTGTTTTGGCTCCACAAGAAGGCGAAAATCTGCAAATGGCGACCAATAGATTCACCTTCAAATGGACATCAAATTAAACAAGGAAGGACTCTTTGTGAAGATGAAGATGATACACATCAAAATCCTAAGAGAATATGGCTATGGATTAAAGCCATATTCTCTCCAAGATCAAATATAAGGAGGAGAAGGAAAAGCATAAACGTTTTGATTTAAAAAACTAATCATGATTAACAACAAATTTCTCCCAATTTTAGTCATGCTCTTCAAATTTTGGAGCGGCTATCCTAAATGTTGGTCCAGAGTGACCCATAACCCCCCAAAACTTAGATCAATCAAAAAATCAAAGAAATTTCCAGCATCCTACCATCCTCATGCTCTATTTCTTGATTAAGAAATCACGAAAATTTCCAAGAAACTCAAGAAAATCAAGAAAATACAAAAATTTAAAAAAAATTCAAAAAATTAGATCAAAGACAAAACTCTCATACCACTGTAATGATGGGGAGAAAAAGAAAAAGAATGCACTCATAATGGAGTACCACATGCACTCATAATGGAGTACCACATGCACTCAAGGGAGTATTACCATAGCCATAGAAGCTTGGAGCTCCAAGAAATATAATTTAATTAGGCCCCTATACTTGCCCGGCCATATCCATGCCCATGGGCTTTCCTTATGTTCAAACCCAAGCCCCTTTCATTACATGGTAACAATCTAAATTCGAGATCATAATCATTAGAAGGAGAACCTCCCTATTCTAGAGGGCACATAAGCATGGCCTGTATCACCCCCTTTTTCTTCTTTTCAGGGGAAAAATCTCAAAAGAATACATTGTCTTATAAAAGAGAGAGCTTCTCTCATCCAAGGAGAGAACCGTGACAATGTTTGGCAAGACTACATGTTTCTATCTACAGCAGTAAGATGTCTTGAGAGCAACTCTTCTGCTCTCCTTGCTATTGTGGAAAGGTTACCGAAGTCATTGGGTTCAGAAATATCTACAGAGACTTGACTGCAAGCTCTGCTTACCAAGTTGGCATATTTCACCACACTTCTCAACTTCCATGCTACATCAGCATCATTAGTGCTCACAAGGTTGAAACCGGCAGTGCCGGGTTTGCCGCAAGCCCATGCATACACCATGCCAGCAAATGCTGTACCAAAATGTAGTGGTGGAGTGTATGATCTTTGCAAAGCTGCCACCTGTTTCCTAAGCACATCCAACTTTGTGAATGCGTTGTTGAGGGGCTTAGTGACCTTGTACAAAAGCTCCCTCTGATCAGTGAAAAGGCTCTCCACTTCAGGCTCTAATGGCACCATTGTCGAGATTATGCCAGCAAACTCAGCGGGCAGCAGTTGCTTCACATAGTTGGAGGTCACCACCACAGCTAGCCACAGCTCATTGTCCACATTATGAAGCCTTGATATAAGCATACCTAGAGGCTTAAGCTTCACATGAACCCCTTGGTTCTCAATCACAGACAAAGCATCCACCCTTTCCAATATCTTGAGCAGCCTCAACGACTCTTTCCACGTTTCACTCTCACCCAATTGTAATGTTGCCTCATCGGCATCCATAGAGCTACTGATCTTTTCATCACCATTCTGCTTGTGTGTGTGGAGGCTCCTCCTCATTTCAATCAGATTTGATATCTGAGCTTCCAACAAAAGAATCTCCTCTCTTAGGTGAAGCCCCTCCTTGACAACATTTAGTTGGATTGGATAATCCATCAACAGCTTCACATACTCCTTGGTTTGTGAATTTCCACTGGCAACGTAGCCACAAGTCCCATCGTGTTCCACTGTCCAGCTCTCTTTAGAAGGAATCACAGGGGGGTGTAGCATCTGTCCAGTTGATTGTTTATATAGAATGTCAAGAGGCGATAACTCCTTTGTGTACACATGATCAAGAGCCCCGGCTGGTAGCAGCCGAAAATTGTTATCTGCTCCAAAGACAATGTAAAATGACTCGGCCTGACCTGGAACAACAGCAAGGAGAACACCAGGGAAGGCATTGCCGCTCTGTGATGCTGAATGGAGGGTCATTCTGATATCAACTCGTGTGAACATTGCGGCATCCAACAGCTTCTGTTTATTTACATCTGTCAAGCCCTGAAAGAGCTTGACCTCTAAATCTGATTTGGATTCCAAGCAGTTCAGGATCCTTGTATCAAGATCTTCAAGCTTTCTATCCTTCGCATGTGTGTTATAGAATACAAAATCACAAAGGCTGCTGCCTAAAATCTGCTTCACTTTAGAGAGCTTCTGCTTTGCCATCAAGTTCACCACCAGAGAATATGATGGCCTGTAACACGAAGTGATTTTGAAGTTATTCTCGAGCACCAGAGATGCTGCCTCTTTGGGGCCAGAATAGAAGCTTTTCAAGAAAACCACATTGCCTTCAATGTCATATCCCCGTCTTCCAGCACTTCCAAAAAGTTGCAGAACTTGCCCAGAAGGGATGGGGCAAATTCCATCCTTCATCACTTTGCAAGTCTCCGGCAAAATGATAGTACGAGCCACAACTTCAGTATGGAACAAAATGCTTTCTGTGACTATAAGAAGCTTCACGAGGTTCTCTTGGAAAAGCTTGAGGACGAATGTTTGCCATAAAGGCAGCTTCCCTTCATGGTAAGCTGCGAAACCCTTGCAAAGAGCTTTTCTGTCTTCTTCTTCTATGTGCTTTACCAGATCAGGATGGCTTTTTGCAAGTTCATTCAAATGAGTTTCCAGTTTTGCAATCTCTGGCCTGGAGAGCAGTCCCTCCCCCAGAGCTGCAAGGGCATCCTGCATTGCATCACCACAGCCTTTCAAATTGAAAAAGACCAAGAAGGCTGGTAGCATGGCATTATCATCCAGCGAACTAAGAGCATGCTTCAAACTGGGCTTGTCATAACCGGACCAAAAAAAGGACTCAAGCTGCTCTTTGGTCATAAAATTATCGTAACCACCACTGGTTTCAGAAAGGACATCATTCAGCTGCACACCCTTTGTGTCAAGAAGAGGAAGAAGTTCAGATCCATGACAGAACAAGTAGCGTTTTGGAACAGGCCCTGATCTGCAGCTAACAAGCTTGCAAGGGCCTCTGTTCATGTCAATCCAGGAGACTATCTGGTCTTCATTACTGGCTGGCAATGTGAGCGCTATGACTCTGATCTTAGCATCCATAAGCATAAACACTTCCTCCCATAAGTTCCCATAGTTTGCCTCACCAAATGTATGGAACTTATCCAGCACAACTAGGTTGACACCTTCAAAGAAGAAGCGGAATTCTGAGCCCCCTGGGCCATTCAACTCTCGCAGCATTTCAGCAAGATTTTCTAGGGTTAGCACTACAATTTTGTGATCCTTCTGCACCTTCATCCTTGTCCATGTCCCCCCTACATTGCCATGGCCAAAAATGCTCCCTAATTTGTGCAGTTTCTGTCTCACCATATGTTCATATGGAGTGACAAACAGAGTCCGATGTTCTTCCATTACATTCCTGTAGAGGCAGTATTCAGCGGCGGCTGACTTGCCAGCACCACTAGGAGCAGAGACAAGCACAGAATTCCCATCCTGCACATGCTTCAAGACCTGTTTCTGCCATAAATCTAGTTTAACTCCACCCATGAACACCTCATACACATCCTCATGCACATCCAGACCAGATAGTTTCGCACGCTTTACAGCTGACAGAGCATCTTCAAACCTCTTGTTGCCCACCAGCTTCCTCACAACTTCAATGAGCCTGGTATCCTCGATCTTCTTTTTCTCTGGCATCTGTGCTCCCCTATCTATCAACTGTGTACCCCCTGCCCTCTTTTTCACTGGTTCAGAGATCCCATTGCTGGTCATCCTCCTCTCTGAGAAACTTGAAACCTTGGACTCATCTCGGTCCATCTTCCTGATATTTTTGAGACCATCAGCATGCTCCGGACTTGTCTGATAGTCTACAGTTTCTGTGGACCAGCTAATTGCAGCACTATTCCAGCTCTTCTCCACATGGTTAGTGATCTTACTATTTTCCCCAGCCAACCTTCCAAGCCTTGGTGGAGACTTAATGCCAGTTGGCAGGGCATTCTTCTTTCCAACTGTCTCAAAGAGCCTACTTATTGCATAATCTGTGCTCTCATCGACATTGTCAGACATCCTAAGCTCATCCAGGGCATATTCCCCATCTTCCGATGAGAAGAAACTACTCTGCATGATTTCTTGACCTTGAAAACTCCTCAACTGTGTTAAAGATAGATTGCCTTTTAGATCAGTAGGATTAGTTTCTGAAGCAGGGCCTTCAAAAACAGGCTTGTTCACTGGGACAGAAGCTCTTTCATCCCCCCAAAAGGCATTGTGGTGTTGTTCACTCTCCTCACGTAGCTGAGAGTATTTATTTTCCACTCGACCTCTCAATCTATCTCCTGAATCACGGTTCCATCTCTTTACCTTGTTCCATTTCTGCAAAAGCTCTAGTAGCATGTGAGAGCTTTTGGAGATTTCTTCTCTTTTTCTTGGGAAAGGGCTGTCCCATGACTTAGATTCATTAAAGCTCGTTGTCATGCTCACTCTGGGCTGTGCTCCTTTGCTAGACAAGCTCCATTCATCACTCCCTGGTCTTTCAACCCCCTGTTGTTTCCCATTGCTAACCCCATGACCAGTTAAACCTTCCCCCTTTCTCCATACCCGTTTTTCTATGGTTCCAGCTGTCTTTGGCCTCAAATGGTCTAGAGGATAATACACTGCATTGCTTGCTGCTCCAATATCTTCCTTATAGGCTTCTTCTACTGAACCATACGTTTCAAACCTATCAAACTTTGATTCTTCGTGAGTTGGACTAAAAGAGTGTTTAAAATTATTAAGCAAGGGTCCCATATCATCAAATGCAGGAGAGTCATCATCAACTTGTACTCTGTGTTTGCTGGAGTAAACATCAAAAGACAAATGATCCCTCTCACCATCATCATCATCATTGTCACGATCGTGGTCGTCGTCATCATGGACATTGTGGTCTTCCACATCTTGTAATTCATCATCATCATTGTCGACTTCTTCTTCTTCACCTTCATTCTCAGCCTTTGAAAACTCTTGATTCCTCTCACTCCTGATGGTATCAGAAACCTGCCCTTCAGCCATACAATCATCATGTCCCTCTGCCTCTATTTCATTCCAGGTTTCTTCTCTATTGTCACCTTTATGCAGCTTTGGCAATGCTCGGAGAACCTTGACAACATCTGCACACTGAAAGCCAAAATGCCGAGCACCTTGCACATGCTGGCCATCCTCCTGCACTACATCATTCCACACTTTCTGTGGAGATTCCGAAGAGAAAACACCCTTATCAGCCTCTTCAACCACAAAGACAGGGCCATGAGGGCCTTCTTCGATGCTCTGCCGATACTGCCGCCCCTTGTAGGTCTTGATGGAGGTGTAACCAACAGGGTAAGGGTAACTCTTCGTTAAATTCCAGTACTTAGAGTCATCTGGGCCTGTGTAAATGGTGCCCCAGCTCTCTACAATCAGGGCGGAGTTCGCATTGTAGGGCAAATCGCACGAATTTGTTAGGGTTTCCTCTTCTACTTGCTGCAAAATTACTGTTTCTGCAGAAACTACTGCAGATCCTCTGTGATGGTTTCTTGAAGAGAAGGGAGAAATTGCCATACCTGAGATGGGGCCTGCAAGGTAGCGGGATCCATGGTGATGAGATCTCTTCTCCAGGCGCAGTAGAAACACGAAGCTTGGCAGGCGGCATGGATAAGGCGAGAGCTGGACGGGGGAAATTAAGCATCCACTGGCGGGACAGCAACGTTCTAGGTCAACCATGGCGATGGTGTAGGTTAATGTAGGGCTTGTCAGCCATAGCTTGCCATTGCCATAGAATGTGAGAGAGAGAGAGAGAGAGAGAGAGAGAGAGAAGGGCAGAGTTCACTGATTGAAATTTTTTATTTAAGATCAGTGAGAATCCACTGCCTTCGCGAAAGGTTTAAGGAAGGTTTAAACTGTCGTATTGCAAATTGCGTTTAAGGCAGGCTTAAACCTTCATATTGCATTTTTTACCTTGTTTCTCTCCAAATACAACCCTTTCATAGAGTATTTCTAATATGGGTCCTAAATTTTAAAACGATGTTTGGAATCTTCTCGTATCCATCTCATTGTGCGTATAAAAGGTGGTCCATTTTTTTTTCTTCTAGGCGAAAGCCCTCGTAAAAGAGAGAGAGAGGACGATTTACAGTTCGCTTTCTTTGTCACTACACGGGGAGAAAGAGAGAGACAGAGATTTATTTTTTTTCTTGGTGGTCGCTCGGTGGCCGGTGCTCGCTCGGTGATTGGTGGTCGGTCGTTGTTTGGGTACCTTAGGCTTGCTTGAATATGTCTATGAATACATAGTATTACGTTTCCCTAGTATCTCTCCAAATACAACCCTTTCATAGAGTATTTCCTCATTTGTTTCCAGTCTACTAACATTATTCTTGAAATTGCTCTCTTTAGGGTATCCTCTCATGTGTCATAGTCCATCTACCCCATCCATGCAATACTATAAAGCACCCAATGTTTACTTTTTTCTATTAATTAATTAAGTGGAAGTGGATGACTAAGGTTTGCAAAATTGGATGCCTTAGGTTTACTAAGGCTTAAAAACTCCTTAGGTTTATTAAGGGTTAAGTGAAATATCTAATCATTTGATTGGATATTTCGCATGGTGTGCCCCTCCCCACGTCATGTTTCAATAAAGCAGTAAGGTTTTCGAGAGTTGGCCCTCCCCACATCATGATGGCAGTATCGTGCTCGCCGTCTGCAGATTTGTCGACCTCGTACCAGACCTCGTGGTTGTCGTCCCTCGGTGCCAATTGCAAGTGATATGTAGGGATGTCATCTTCCAATTGTGCTCCAACTATCTCTTTCTATATCAAGTAGCCCTTGGGTGCTTTATTTATCATGTTGATATGGTTCCTTGTCTGTGATCGTGTGCTCTGTTTGAAGGGAAGAAGTAGACGTTGGTTGCTTTATATTCTATGGTTTAATGATGGTGGTTAAATTTTCTTGTCGTTTTGTTTTGCTGTGGTTAACTAGGGTTTTGCTATATATATAAAATTATGTGATGGTTGTTGTCTGTGTATGTCCATCTTGGATGGCTCCCTCATGGCATTGAGTTGTCCTTAGTGATGATCCTTCTACTTCTGTTGGTAGATGTTGTGTTCTCTTGGGTTTGGGTGGTTCCCTTCTCCTGTTGTCCGTCGACATGCACGTGGCAAAGCTCCCATGTATAGCCCTCTGTTGGATGTTGGTGGTGCCCATGCAAATGAACATGGTAAAGCTGTCATGGACACAACTTTGCTATGTGTTGACTTTGAATCCACACCTTATACTGCTCCTCGTCAGATCAATGTGCACATGTAGAGTCTGCTTGTTGTGAGCATATTGTAACCCCTCTTAAGGGAAAGGAGGCTTTGCAGAGCCTGTGCTCTATCAAAAGAGAGCGAGGTTTGCTGAATCCTATGAACGTGTGAAACAAAAGAAATTTGCATCTGATCCTAGGGTGAGTAAAAAACTAAGCTAATGGAGGTCTCTGTGACTATTGGCATTGGGAATGGTAGTATGGACCTTGTATATTGGGAACCATTGGAATAGTTTATTCAAGCCGAATGTGTCAGTGGCATGTTTGCACACGAAAGGGGTGGAACTTTGAATCATCTTCATTTTAAGATCATAGTAAAAGTCTTTTCATCCTCAATCATCTATGTGATGAGCATCTCCATTTTTAGATGGTAGTAAAAGTCTTTTCATCCTCAATCGTCTCTTTGAGCATCTCCATTTTCAAATGATAGTAAAAGTCTCCATTTTTCATCCTCAATCATCTCTTTGAGAATCTCCATTTTCAAACGGTAGTAAAAGTCTTTTCATCCTCAATCATCCAACGAACGAAGGCCCGTATTTCGAACCAAAAAGTCTATGGGCCTCAAGGGGTAACTCAACAACAAAGAGTGAGCTTGCTTTCAGTATTAAGACGAGGGCAAAGCTTGGTGAATTGAAGTTCCTTTTGGGGCTGGCTACCTGGTGACAAAACTAACCATTGGCACTTAAGCTCTGCAAATGGGGAGCGTGAACGCATGCTGCCTCGCTCTATGCCTACTGAGGGTTTTGATTAATTGGGCCAAATGATCTTCCCTTGACCCACCCATTGCACATAAGGGAAAGGAAATTTCAAGTACTTTCGAGATGTAGACAGTGGTGGAGTGGAAGATGAACAACCAGGGATGCTAATCCACGATCAAGAAGCAACCCCATCATTGTGGATAGTGATGTTGTGGATAGTGATGACAATGTTTGCAATGAGAATGTACTGCATGGGAAATTCGCTCTCTTTTGGATCCAACAAATATGAGAGAAGTAATAGAAATTTGTATCTTTGTAGCACAGTAAAAATTTAAAAGATACTATCTTTATGTAGAAAATTTCAAAGGATAGATATGAGAACGTCTCGAATATGTATTTTTGTGATTATCATTGTATAAAGCATCACTTTTGTCGATGTAAAATTTTCCACTATTGTTAATAAAAAAATATCTTTTTTGTATAATTTTCCTTTTCCAACTGAATGGAGAAAATATTTTAAGTCATTTGGTGAATTTCAGATTTATGATGGCATATTTTATTTTGAATTGTTTGAAATTATAACCTTATCTTTGTGTCAATTAAGGTTTGAATTTCTTTGTAATGACCTTAGAGGTTTAAGTAACTTTGTGAAAAACCATAGTGAAAGAAAAGTTTTGTATTAATCGATTAATGCCCATGCTAGTGGGCATTAATTAATTAATGGCGAAAAAGCTAATAGGTACACATGCAATACTAATATTGCCTAATCTCAATCAATCAACATTCATTTCAAATAAGATATTTTACACTTAAAGACTTCACACTTACAAGTTTTAATGATCCACTCAAAAGAATGTCTAATGATGAAAAAGCTAATAGGTACCCCATGCAATACTAATATTGCCTAATCTCAATAGATTGACATTTATACCCTATTTGGGCGTATTCAAGTGATACTCTATCATATGGTCTAGGTATCATTGACTTTCAAACATCTTAACTACTATATTTAGTTGAGAGAACCTTCATAACCATACTAGAGACTCTATCAAGTGGTCTAGGTATCAGTCACTTTCAAACATCTTAACTACTATATTTAGCTCAAAGAACCTTCACAACCATGCTAGATACGTGAATGAGATAACCATTAATACCTGTAAGATCTAATTTATGAAATGAATAGATGGTCTCCCACCTACCTTGTGGAGCCTCTACAGCAACCGTTGGATCAAGATGGTGTCTTCAATTACCTAACAAGCTTTATCTTTGTTGTTGGAATTTGCATGACTCTTATCCATGTTGCTTTACAAATAGTCAAGATAATTTCAAGTTAATAAAGTGACATAGTTAGTTAGTTAGATTTCTTTTCTATCTTGAGCTTGATAATTAAGCATTGTAATAAGAGTGAAAATAAAATATGATATATCTAGCCTATTTAGAAGCCTTGGTCTAAGGGCAAAGGCACATTGAGCGATGTTGCTTTCCATCAAACTTACCCACTATGCAAAATTGAACTTAAACAATCCTATTAAGCATTCATCTTTAACCCATCTAAAAGGGAGAAACTTTGAGTTTTACACATTCTATGGAAATTATACTAGAATAGCATCTTAACTATAGTATCTCTTTGAGTTTTACACATTCTCCCTTTTACCCATCTAAAAGGGAGAAACTTTGAGTTTTACCAATAGTAATAGTTTTCTTTTAATCTTTATCAATGTGAATAACATCTTAACTATAGTATCTCTTTGTGATCAAAATATTCAAGTTCTATTAAGTGTGACTGATTTATGATATTGAGAGTTGAACTTATGATGCCATTAGATCATATGATTGAGAATTTCAGTAAAGCTTCTAAGTGAGATGCTCAATTAGAAATTTATATGCTTGTGAATTGGGAATGAGATGAACGCGAGTCTATCTACAAAATCATACAAACCAAGATAAGGAAAGGACTGAATGAAGTCTTGTGCTACTATAGGAACAAGTATTATGTGGAAGCCTACAAGCTAAAGTTGAAGCCTTAGATGCTACGAGTACTATTGTGGATAACTTTGATGTAACCACACTATGTCACTATGACCACGTAGAGACCTATTATACTCATGGATGTACAAGATATTATCTAAAAAGATAAGTCATGGATATGTCTAAAAACATAAGTCATGGATATTGTCTAAAAAGATACGTCATGAATATGTCATCGGTTGATTTAGGCTAGTGGATACATGCACACATCCCCAGTACCCACATCAACAAAAGAACTAAAAAGGTTCTTAAGAAGGGTGCATTCTTCACAAAAAAACACGTTCTATGGTAGCACCAGAAAAGTAAATTCTTAACCAAAAAAAAAGCCTCTGGATGAAATCAAGGATGTAAATTTTGTGGTGGATTCCACTAGACACCAAATCTACTAAAATGAATTTGTGGAGCCAAAAAAGAAAAAGTAAGCAAGCAATATTGAGGCACAAACTGAAAGAAAGTTATTGGCTCAAAATTTTCCATAAGAAAATAGAAAGAGCCGAGTATTTTAAGAGGACTATGGAATTAGGGGACCAAGCTTAGGTGTATGAGGGACATAGAAACCTTCAAGGGGATTAAATAAAGCAAATTATCATATGCTAGTTAAAAATGTTAATGGGTTAAAACAAAGGAAGGAGGTATTTGATGAGATACCCTTTTCATAAAGTCCACTAGTCAAAAACCTTAGCATGTTAAAACTAAAGGAGGAAAATTTACAAATATTGTCTCCTTAGCAAAAACTAGAAAAAACATGGACAAAGCTTTTTTTAAGAAAAGATAAATGATTAGTCATGTGATGTGCTAATTATTAAGGCACAAGGATAAGTGTCCTAGAGAGGAAAGGAGAAAATTTCAAGGAGAGTGCCCCATTAAAAAGGATATTGGTTGTTGACAAGATTGACAAATCAAATAATAAGATATGATATGTGAATGTGAAACAACAATAGACATCCCTCACAATTGGGAACTTTATAGAATTAATTCCATAAGTGTAAGATGCTCTTGTTGAAGCTCTAAAGCATAGCTTTGAAGGAACAAGCACTAAATTAAAGAAAGAAACCATTCACATATATAAATTAGAGCTAAATTTGTTGACTCAATCTCAAGACAAGACTGAGAAGAGGACTAAAGGTAGATTCAAAGTAGTTTTAAAGAAGTAAAGGAAATTGAAGTGTTCAAAGTAGAAGTTGCTCCAACTATTGATGTGTAAAAAAATAGTGTTGACACAGTAGATAAAGGTTTTTGGGGTGAATGCCCTTTCCAATGATAGCAAAAGCAAAGATGGGTGAAACATATTGGAGTAGTCAAGAATCAATAAATTAAGGTAGGTGGACATCAATGGTTTGATAATAAGCAGTGTTAGTAAATATAACTTTTTGGGGTGAACATCCTTTGAAATGATAACAAACTAATGAAGGGTTAAACCCGTTGGGGTGGTTAAGAATCAAGAATGAGTTGGATAATCTATTGAAGGTGGGATCCGTATTTTGTACGGAGGATGCAAAATGGCTATCCCCCATATTTAATGTACCAAAGAAAAATGAAATTTGAGAGTTTGAGTTTGATATTTTGTATTGATTGCAAAATGTTGATTGATCTTTTGGAATGGATGAGTATTTTTTTTTGGATATTTTAACACCTTTCTTGGAACCTTTGGAGCATTACATTTATGATTTCAATTTTGAAAAGAAGTGGGACAACCCACTTTAAATTCTAAAAGGAGCTCCTTTGATGTGAGTTTCATGTTCTACTAGGATAGATATCATTCTTAGTATAGTATAGAGAAAATTATCACGAGTTCATACCACCTTTTACATTATTTCCAAATGAAGGTGACATCGTGTAGCTGATCCATGTTATTAGTTGGTTGAGATATTAAAGATATTTTAGATAGGTGATCAACTAAAACATAATGAATGATTGGCTTACGCATGATATTTTGCAGATAATTGGTCAAAACAATGGTCTTTAAAGCACTAAAAGACAAATTTCCAAAGCTTTTATTCTAAGATAGCCCTAGAGGGCTTCCACGTTCATGTAATTTTGTAAATACCTTTGATGTAGTTGGGTGGGTTCTCTTCCTACACAACCAAAATGAGATAATAAAATAAGTGAGCCTATTATGCTAGTAGAAGGTTATCTAAAGCTAAGAAAATTACCCTGATTTATGTTACACAAAAGTCCCTGCGCTATGTATTGGGAAAGAAGTTCTAGTTTTAGGCCAATGGCTAAGCCGAATCCTCTACTAAGATATGCAGTAGGATTCTCAAAAAGTTAGCTCATAAAAATGAACGAGCCTAGGATCAAAAATTAAATTCTACACTCTAGGTAGTAGGATTCTAAAAAAGTCAGCTCATAAAAATGAAGGAGCCTAGAATCAAAAACTAAATTCTACACTCTAGGTAGCTATTGGAAGTACTCCCTTCCAACCCTTCCAACTTGCTCCTAGATTAGAAGCTATGGTATCAATGGAGTTCAGAGCTCTCAGTTTTAGAATCACAATGATAAGAGTCTAAAATGATTAGGCTTTGGAAAGATGATATGGATTATAACGCCTAACATATAAATGATAAGAGTCTAAATGGATTAGGCTTTGGAAAGATGATATTATTCAACAAGTCCAAAAATATAGCATGAGAAAAACAACAAATTTAGATTGTAAGAGTTAAGGTTTATGCTCTCATATGGAAAAAATATAGTGAGGTTAAGTTACTCAAGGGAAACACAATTAAAGAAACGACACAAAATAGTGTAAACAAGTGAACTACATAAGCTCTTGGAGAAAAAGGGACAGAATTTAGAAAAGGCAGTGCAGACTAAGACGCAAGACAGCACAAAACTCATCATTGAGGAGGCAAAGATAATAGCTGAGATGGATATACTAATTATGAGGGTGGTAGATACCAAGGTAAACAAGCATCAACTAGAGGTATTATGGGCAGTTATAGATAGGGAAGCAATTGAAAAATCTAACTACTTGATATATAATTTCCCTATTAGGATGTATAGTATCCTTTTACCAGTGTTTTGTTTTTTGGGAGATCCCTCTTGAAACCTACAGCCAAAGGTTGCGACACCCCCCCTGGTGGCCCCCCTTTTAGGCCCTTCTGCCATACCTCTCTTCTCTTCTTTAAGGCTCATTTTCAAAAAAATTTATATAGAATATATATATGACCCCTTTGAAAAGTTGTATTTTTGGTGACCTTAGCTTCCCCTAAGACCCTCTATTGATCACACTTTTAGGCAATCATCATATGTAATAGGACTAGGAATCTTAGCCAAAATTCCCAAATATTCCTTGGATAGCCTTTTTTTTTTCTAATAAAGTATGTAGACATGAACTTATGATGTTTTTGAGCATGATGTTAAACTAGCCATATTGAACCACAGAAAATAAATAATAGAAATAATGTTGTCTTGTGATTTTAGAGTGTTTTTCTTTCAAGTGGCTCAAAAAGCTATGCCTTGTCATCTGTAGCTCACTAGAGTTCATCAATCTACTACACCTCTCAAAGGCTTGTACAAGTTTGAAATGTTTTTTTTCTATGTCAATGGAGCACTCTGGCAAGGTAAATTAAATACCTAGTCTTGTAACAAAAGAGGCTCCCAATGAGCATGTTGTTATCGGTCTAGACCATCATACATCCTACCTAGCCATTCTCTTTGGTGAGATCGTTGGAGTCCTTTGATTTCTTGCTCAATCTCATTGGTGCCTTGGCATCTTCAGCTTCTTCCCACTCATTGTAATCTTCATCTTCATGTGATTTAAGACATATTCATTTCATAACATTTGCATTGTATAGAGGATATCTTTGAAGAGTGTCATACATGATGATGTTGCCTTCACCTTGCCTTGCACAAGGGTCTAGTAGGTAATCTTCTTGCTACTAATTGGGATCCATTAATCTTGGAAATTGAATACTTGTCTACAAAGGCTCGTAAGTTGTGAGGATATATATATATATATATATATTCATGGCTTCTGCAAAATGTTGTGAATGCCAGCTAGCTTGTTGTTTTAGCGACCTTTTTATAGATGCTGATGAGTCAATTTCATATATCAGTGGACTACACTTTAAGTCTACTTGTTTTGGCAAGGCACCACCAAGTCCACGTTGCCCGCTCGCTTTTGAGTTCACATGAGCTTCATGGCAGCGGCACTGCGATTAAAAACATCTTTCTCTCGAATTTCAGCCTTTGAAATCTTCAAATTTAAGCAACTATACTAAACCCAGTACACTAAGTGAGGTTCATCTACTAAGAGAGAGATTCTTTCTTGAATTTTTTGGAGTTTAAAGGGAGATGGTTTAGACTCTTTCTTGAACCTTTTGGAGATTAGATGTCAAGGATTGTTTAAAGGAGACATTAAGCATTGGTTTGAAATGCAAAACAAGGATTTTGACTCAAAAAACCTAGATGAAGATTCTTGCTTGAACTTTTGACAACAAACTTTACTTTGATAGCAAGAATGCTGCTACCTAAATTTTAGATGAAAGAAATGATGCCATTACTAAAACTCTTAGATGATAATTAAGCAAACTTCCACCTTCACCACATGTCCATGTATTTGTTATTGATGGTGCATTGTCCCTAACATGAGCTACATGATGTTTTAAATTCATACAAGCGAAGTTAGATTAACAAATGAATGGTGTGGATTGAATACATTATTCTTTTATGCTATGGAATGAATTAATGCTAGTGACACCACATAAATTAATGTATGTGCACACATACAATGAAGAATAGGCTGCAATGAAGAACATGATGTCTTTATGCATAAAGAAGTCATATAGGAATACAACTCCACACAAGCATAGAGACCTCCTATGGTTGTGCACACATGCAAATATTAGCTTCATGTGGACCACAAACTCATGGGTAACCACTTGTGAAAGCACACATGATGGTCTATTACATAATGCCATAGCATATAACACACTAGCTTGCATTTTCATGCATACACAAATTGCAAGCAATGAGTATTCACATGCGTAAGCTTGTATGTTGGCCCATTAGGAGTAAACCCACCCTTGTTGGCAATGGCATGCGTGTGTTGAAAAGAAGGCTGATTGGAGGTTGTACATAGAAACATCTACATGTATGAGTTCAAGATAAGGCCATTCCTTAATGGCTTGTTGGCAACTCAAAGTAAAGAAGCTTGTGTAGGCCCATGATTAAATAAAGCGATCGTGTTTGTGGTGGAAACGAATGCAAAGAAGGCAATAATGTCGCTAGATGCGTTAAGTAAAAAGTACATTATACCTTGGTGTTGGGCATATCAAGGATGTGACATCATGACATGGCTAGTAGGCACCACTTGTTGGGGTTCACCTTTAAGGATTTGTATATGAACTAAGGGCATTAAGATAACTTTTTTGGCATGTTTTGCTTATCATATACTCACGTGATGGAGATTTAAGTTACTCTGTTGTTGCAAGGAAGGTATTTTGTTAGTGGAACTCATTAGTAAATGGTTGGCTCTCTTGTGTAGACAAGTACTCATGAAAAGTTTTTGGGTGACTCCTCTTAGGTTTCTAATCTCCATACATGGGCCTTAAACATGTCTATTTCCATGTCAATGATGCATGGAGCATATGTGCATGCACCTCTCTTCATCGTATACAAGAACATTATAATCTTAAAGTGGGTCTTAAAAGTAGATTCTTTGGCCCGAAGGCACTAAGAAAATGTCTGTGTTAAAGAGCCTCTTGAAGATTTTCCATATCTTCAATGGGCAAATTAAAAGTTATATCTTTACTCTAATAATTTGCTTTGGAGATAGGAATGAAAGGCCCCCACCTATGGTGTTAAGTGAGGCATACACATCCCTTGGGCATGGAATGGAGCCGGGAGGGGCAATCTTGCTTGCCTATGGCTGGGTAGGAATCCAAGTCCCACATAGGGCATCAGCTATCTAATAAGCAAAATGAAAAGATAATCCATGCATATTGCCATGCCAATCTTGACTTCTTTGGATGTACTCAAAGGGGGAGGGCCCCTTGCTTTGGTGTGTATGAAACCTTGACAAATGGATGTTCTAGAGGGCCATAGGATAGGCGGCAGAATCATCCACCAACCAAAAAATAGGTCCCTCCAGCTTTTGTTAAGTGTGTTTTTTTTCACGTGGATCCCAACCTCCATTGTTACAGAGTCACAGACTCCAGAGCTCTTCAAGTATGTGGGTCACAAGGAAAAAGGAAACTCTGGTCTTTCCCAAAGAAGAGAATGTGGGTCATGGCACGCAGCGCAAACATGGCAGAAAATTTAACTGCCCATTTTCCAACACAGTTGGGAGGAGAAGAGAAACACAGCCACGCTGGGACAAAACGTAGCAAAAAGACTCACCGGGTTGTGGTAAATTCTATTCTAATACCCTGAAAAACAAAAAAAACGAAGATGTGTGTCTCCTGTTGCTTTTCTTCAAATTTCTTGCCTTCACCAAACTCGGCTCAAAATCAGGATCTCCACACATCCCCACAAAGAAATATTGGAATTTGTGCACCGTTACATGCTTTTCACTCTACTGCCATCAGCAGCTACTGGAGCAGGATGGCACCCTAATATCCACAATTTACTGAATTGCTAAATTAACTTACTGAATTTTCTGTTATTCCTTTGATCTTGATATTGTATTTGCTCAGTTAGATTGTCCAGAGAGGGCCTTTGCAAAATGTGCAGATGTCTTTAGCCAAAAGAGAGCAAACCAGGAGCACACAACATGTGGCCCTGGCCTTCAAGAGATCCCTCACCTCTAGCAGTAAGTCCAATTTTCCATTCCAGTCTTTGGAGTAAATTGTACGCTTTTATGTATCTGAATCCTCAATCATGCTTACTCTAATGTGGCCCCTAGCTTGGGGTATGTTCAAATTAAGTTGGGTTAGGTTCAATCTTAATCTAAGTTGGATTCTGCTCAATCAACCCTGGGCTATGTTCAAACTAACTCTTTCTGACTTGTGTCATTTCTAATCTAGCTCAATGTAACTTGAGTTATGCTCATTATGCTCAGTGTTTCACTTCAATCTTATAGTGCTTTGGTGCGTCTATGTTCAAATCATCTCGAGTTACGTTCAATCAACCTTGGGATTTTACTTATTTAGCTGTTTAAGCTTGTTCATTACTCCAGACTTCTTCATCCTCTAGGAATTGTCAAATCTAGCCAATCAACTATGTTTAATATATCTCTTTTCCCGATTGAAAGAGGATGCATCCAAGATTTTGTAATTTTTTTTGGAGGAAGTCTGTTTAAGCAGTGTTCTGCGGTTGGAGCTTAATTTCTTGTGTTACTAGCAATCAAGCCTAGGAGTGAAGCTTGGACCCAACATTCTTAGCCATCTATGTTCCCAGATAATCGGTAGGTTTTAGCGATGATGTTGATTCGGAGTTGTGTCACCAAACATGCCCCAGACCCTCCCTTACGATGTACAATTGAGCCAGATATGGGTTTATGAAGGCTTGGAGGTCCTTGTAACCAATGAACGTTGAAGCAGTTAAGATGGGATTATGGGGTGAAAGCCTTTTGGCACCATTACAGATGGTCTTTTGTATGCAGCTTGCTGAGATGGGTTAGGGCAATGCCCTCCCTGACGGGACTCCTCTGAGCGCGAGAGGGCGGGACCACAGTGTGGTCACCCCCGTGCCTCATCCTGGTTCAGGCTTGGAATGTTACATGTTAGATAATTTGGAAAGCATTGGAACCCCAGCCCGTTGGGCTTGCTGGTATCACGCTCGCAGTACTTGCATCTTGACGCTTGGTGACCAGTTAATTTGGTACTTTATACCCTTTCATGAGAGGGGTTGAAAGCAAAGAACAAATTTTCTTTTCAAGGATACACATGATGATGCAGCTCTTCACCTGAGTCCTAACGTCTGAGGAGAAAGGAATGAAAATGCTGAACATGGAAGCATTCAGTTTGAGCTAATTTGTATGGCTTGAAATGCACAGCTGCAAGTGGTGAGGGTGCACAGTTTTTTAAATATAGCTCCAGAAGTGCACAACTGTAATGTGTGAGCCACTGTGGCACATCTTATGATTGAAGTGTCTCTCTATTGTAAGACAGACATACAAACAAACCCACATGCAGATGAAAGGGCAGTTGGAACATCATGGCTTTGATGATGAAAAAGGGCTGAAAGCTCAAGAAAACTTTGGACAACATTTTCCCACTTGCTTCAACCTGTGCTTGAAGATGTGTTTCTTTTCATGTATTGCATGCTAAGCTGCTTGACATATGCTGCATGAGACCTTGTAATGCAAGATTTGATTTGATTCTATGGGTTTCAGCTTTCTGAACCTTGGTCAGGTTCTTCCATGAAGAAATCAAATCATTTCTATAAGGTTTTCTTGCGTCTAATTGAGTTGATTTCTGCAAGGTATCCCAATTCCATGGTGGATAGATGACACTAGAGACCACGCTCTCTGGGGATGGCTTACACAATGGATATATGCATGCCAGCAGTGTGGGGTTAACAATGTTGAGTGGATGGTATTTTATGCACCCATTTTGACCTTGAAATGTTGGCATAATGCACACTTAATACATGCGGGCCTTTTGATAAAAGATTTGGAGATATCTGCTGAAAGGGCTAAGATGTGGGATGAAGCCATCTTGGTTTCTTTTCATGATGAACTTTCTCCTTCTTACGGATTGGACAATTAGATATTTAGCTGGACATTTCTGTGCATCTATGGCCGGTTATACTACATGTCTGCCTCCACACACCAATAGGCTTGCACTGCCATCATCAATTCATAGTTGCATCAAGGAACTGGGTGATGTGATGTGGTTGGAGTGGCCTATCACAGAGTTGGGGATGGCTAGATGACATTATACAGACCTAAATCATGGCCTCTGGTCATTTTTGTTTGTTTGGACCATAGCATCTTGGTGATTTGCTCACTGTCTGGGAGGCTTTCCTTTCATGCCCAAGATATTGTACATGTTCTGATTAAATAGCCATAAGAGGGTAGATTTTCATGATAATGCTTCTATCAATGTGCTCAATGTCCTAGTGTTAGTTGAGCAGCCTAGAAGTGAAAGAAAGTTCAAAGTATACCTGGTCAGAGGGCCAGGTTTTCAGAGCTGGCCCTTATGGGACTAGTGCTTGAATACATCAACATACCTTTTCGACATCTGTCTGTGTTGTTTTGAAGTTTATGGCTTACATGGAGGGCTTTATGGAATCTTATATGCTTCTTTTCAATACTTTTTTGTTTTGGGATTAAATATTCTCAGGCATGTGTTTATTTTTTTAAAGGGCAATAATCGTAAGTTTCAAGATCTTAATATGACCATTGTGTTTTGGCATTTCAGGTGTTCTGAATCCACCATCACATGACTCTGGTCTTGACATTGGTGTTGGGCCCGGCGCCTTTTATATGTTACTTTCCTGTCACAAGGAAATCAAAAGGCTAAACAAAACAGTGGAACAGATGGAATACTTAGTTCAGGAAATGAGACAGCAACTTCAACATCATCAAGAGAACTTATTGAGCTCATCTTGCTCTGGAAGCCATGGTGTGCATTCAGCAGAGATCGAAACAGTCTTGAGTCAGGGTTCACAAAATAACGTAGATCAGAGAATCCAACCTTTTGGTTTTACAAGAAGCATTGATACAGGATTGGGTATCGAAGATCAGGCTTCTACTAGACAAGTTCTGGCAAGAGAGCGAAGTGTGGAAAGCTGTCGAATGGCTGCACTTCAAGCTGAGCTTGAAGCAGAGCTGGAACTTATGGAACTTAACATGAATACAAATGAAAGTTTTCCTGATCAATCAATGGTAGATGATGCTGGTGAGGTGGGATTTTGATTTGGGTTGGTTTTTAACCTTTGTAGTTGAGCTATCTCTTTGTTATGTTAAGCATAGCATGGTATATTGTACGCAATTAGTCCAAGTAAATGACAAAAAAATGAAAAAGGTTCCCATCACCTAAAGAAAAAATGTCTTAAAGATTTCTTACAAAATAGCACAAACATATCAAGACTTTCCCTTCTGCTAAATAGTCACCATGTCTAGATATGGGCCTAGAATTCAGTAGGAAACCAACTGAAAGGGTCTGTGCAGTGGTTGCAAATAGCTTAGCTTAAAGACCACCGAATTCCTATCACTAAAAATTTCACATGCATCCATTGCTCCAATGTTGGTAGGTCCTACTGTTGTCTCCACCACCTAGCTTACCAGGATCTAGGTTGGTTTGTTGAGGATCAAATTCAGTCTGGTTATGGTTGATTGAAAACCCTCGCAAGCTGAAAGATATGAGCTGAAGCAATGCACCCATTCCCTGATGTTACCTCCCTCACTTTTCCTTCCCCCAACCCATCATCCCCATTTCCCCAAACCCCCCATTCCACCTCTACATCTGCCTTCCCATGTGCAGTTCCCTTTGTAGCCCCTTTCTACCCAAACCGGACTTTACAAGAGCTGATTTACTCGGCCAATGTTTCCAAGGAGTTGCATGTAAAGGGAGCACCTGAAAAGCAAGAGTTCAGCTCACACAAGGGAAATTTCAAGGCTGGTTTTGAGCAGAAAAAAGGGTTGACAGCTACCTAAAAGTGTGCCCAAAGAGGACACGAATACATAGGATGGCTCAGGGAAGAAGCTGGGGGGTAGACAGAGTGTTCCGAAGATGTCAAAACTGAATGAGTGCACAGAGCAGAAGCAAAAAAGCACTAGAGTGTGCTGAGCAGAGAGTGCAAGAGAGAGAGAGATATGGAGCAACTATGCTGAACATGCCATGGGCCTTGTAATATTGTTGAAACTCCTGGGATATAAACTCACCCCCTCTGTTAGTCCTGAGAGCCTTGATCGAGAAACCGGTCTCTTTTTCCACGTCAACTCTCCAATCACAAAAGTGCTGAAAAGCCTCATCCTTGGACTTCAGAAAGAAGACCCAAGTATATCTGGAGAAGTCATCCACCATCACGAGCATGTACAACGCCTTACTCATAGGACCACATAAGTCTGCATGAACAAGAGCAAGTGATGTCGAAGATCTCTGTCGCCTCCTTTGGAAAGGTGGCTCAGTGTTGCTTCCCTTGTAAACAAGAGGAACAAACAGAAGATGGACCCTTGATGGTCAGTAAACCCTCAACCAACCCATCCTTTGAAGCTTGCTGTAGAAGCTGACAGCTCAAATGGCCAAACCGAGCATGCCAAAGAGGAGAAGAAGAACCAGAAGAAAGCAGAGCGGTCAACTTGTACAGACCACTATCTTGTACTCCCTGAGCCAAGTCTCCTTATCACGAATGGTAATCTCATAATGAGAGAAGATGACCTCCGCACCCTGAGCTGTAAGAGCACTCACTGACAAAAGGTTAAATGCCAAATCTGGAATGTACAGAACGTCAGAGAAGTACCTCTTGTCCTCGGAAGAGCGGAAGATGGGGATGGTGCCATGTCCATGCACTGGCACGGAAGAAGAATCACCCAAAGTGATCTCGCCTGTCCTAGGAGTGAAGTCCTTGAACCAATCTCGATGGGGTGTCATGCGAGCAGTAGCACCGCTATCCACAATCCATTACCGCGACTGAGAAGTCACAAGAGCAAGTACACGACGAGTACCTACTAATAGAAGAATACCATCATCCTTCTTGGTCTGAGACACCGCTGTAGAGGAAGAGTTCTTTGCTTCTTCATCCCGCTTCTTCTTGTGACATTGGGGCGATTTATGACCCTTTTTGCCACAATAATGACACTCAATGTCCTTGTTTTTAGAAGATCTGCTTTTGTCTTTGTCTTTATCCTTGGAGTTCTTGTCAAAACCCCCTTTCCCTTTCTTCTGTTGATTCTTCCCTTTATCTCGTGCAGCCAAAGCTCCATCAGAACCACCAGAGGTGCTAGTCCGCTCCTCAAAGCGAGACTCAATCTGCATAATGGAGGGGAGAACTTTCTCCCAAGTAACTGGAACAGGATGAGGAGAAGAAACAAGAGACTGAAAATAAGCATCAAACCTCTCTGGAAGCTTGGAGAGAAGCCGAATAGCCATATCCTCCGTAGAGATATCCTTGCCACAAACAGCAAGCTCGTCTCGGAGATCTTTCATCTTCGAGATGAAAGTAGATAAAGATGGAAAGGTAGAAACTAACAAGTTCATAAGTTGCTTTTCGAACGCCAAAATCTGACCCGGAGACTTAATCTTGTAGAGATCTGCAAATGCCTTCCAAACTTCATGTGCAACATCTGCTTTACACACATGAGAGAGAACAGAATCATGACAATTCAACATCAGAAAGGAGAAAACATGACGATCATTCGCCAGCCAAATATCAATATGTGCCTGAGTCACACCACCGGGGAGGGGTGGCATTGGCAGGTGCAACAAGCCAATCCTAGAGATCCACGCCACGCAAGGCTGATTTCACTTTCACCTTCCACAAAGTGTAGTTGGAACCATCCAACTTTGCAGACTCAGAGAACATATGAAGTGTAGTAGGGGCAGCTATCACAAAAGCTTGGGCTCAATCTCAGAAATATGCACAATCTTGGAAGGAGTGTCCACCACAGGTAGCAAGGTTGCCACCAAAGCTAGAACCACCACAAGACCCGCTCTGCAAAAGGGAATGTCCACTGGAGAGGAAAACGCAGCCAAAGAGGGGCTGCACTCCTGAAAAAATCAGGCCGCCTAGTTCCAAACTCCAAGAAGGAAGAAAACGCTGATGGGAAAATACCTTCAGGCTGTAAGCGATGAAGCCAAAGTGAAGGGAAAGCAATCAGCAGCAACTGTCTAGAAAACGCAGCATCCAGAGGGCTGCAAATATGAGAAAAACGCAGAGGTGAAGGGGCTATAGATAGGGCACAATCTGGGGCAGCAGAGGGAATTGCAGAACCGGGAGCGATGATACCATTAATGAGTGCATAGAGCGGAAGCAAATAAGCACACTAGTGTGCTGAGCAGAGAGTGCAAGAGAGAGAGAGAGAGATATGGAGCAACTATGCTGAATATACTGAAGTGATACAGTCCCAAGCAAGAGACAAAAAGAGTCTCATAAGTGAGGGAGCAAAAGAAAGACTAGGCAAGATGAAAAGTGAGAGGCCAGCCCACCTATTTATAGGTAAGAGGGGCTGGCCAACTGGACATGATGTAGCTGGCCGATTGGGGAAAATACATCCAGGCTGGGAGACAAATATATAAAAAAGGGGTGGCCAGCCCACAATCAAGGGCCATGAAAAAGGACCAAAAGGGACACCAAATATGGGCAGAAACTGGGGATGAATGTGCTAACAAAAACAGCAACATGAGGAGTACAAAAAGGAGGGAAAGTGTTTTACTTGCGATCACATGAATAGTCAGTGCCCAAAAACCCCAAGAAAACTGAAGTACAGGAAGCTAAATCTAGTGTGAATGTGATTCCAGATGTGCATGGGAATATAGTACATGAACCAAAAGCCGTTTGCTTTGCAAAGCTTGGAGAAAATTGAAGGATCAAACTTGCTTTGTTTCTATTTGATAATGCTTCTGTTGATAATTTTATATCTATACAGATGGCTTCTGCACTTGTGTTGAAGCTTGAGGAGATGGAAATGCATATACATCAGATGTGGGCTTTGAGGGCAAGGATGTGAGTGCGACCTCTTTCATTGGAAAGTTACACATACACATACAGGGAGGGATACGTGGATCTTGAGGACTTTCAGATTGCTCTACTTACAAGATGTGACATTGTGATGCTATTCTTGGGATGCCTTGGCACTATCGCTTGGATCCTAAGATTTCTCATAAAGAAAAGAAAGTGGTTTTTATGCATAGAGGCATAGAGGATTGTATTGATGCTAGTACCGCTGGTAGTACCATACCTGTTGTAAGCCATATTTCCATTAATAAAGTTATAAAAAATTCTGCTTGTTCTTACTTGATCTTTGTTCGTGACAATGTTGAAGATGGTGCTGTGGATGTGAGTAATCTTGACCAAGACAGACTTGCTTTTCTACAAAAGTTTGAAGATTGTTTTGCTGACTCTTTGCGCCAGGAGAGTTACCTCTAGAGAGACCTGAGGATCATCGTGTTGATGTGTTCCTTGGTAGTTCTCCCCCTAATAGGCCACCCTACATAGGGTGACCGCAACACAATAGGAGAAAATTACGGCCCAAGTCCATGATCTTCTAGAGAAGGGATTGATTGGGCCAAGATCTTCACCATATTGCTCACCTGTATTGCTTGTGTAGGAAAAGGATGGGTCTTATAGGATGTGTGGGAATTATAGGGCCTTAAACAAGATCACAATAAAGAATTGGTTTCCCATTCCTCATATTGATGATATCCTAGAAAAACTTGAGGGTATGTCATGTTTCAGTCATATAGACCTCAAGAGTGGGCATCATCAAGTCAGAGTGGCTCCACAAGATATACACAAAATTGCTTTCAGAACTTCTTTTGGATTATATGAGTATTTGGTGTTCCTTTTGGTCTTACTAATGCTCCAGTTACATTTAACCGAATGATGGACAAGATATTTAGGCCTCATAGAAAGTTCATTGGCACTTTTTTTAATAATATTATTGTGTTTTTGAGAAGTGTGGTTGAATGTAGGGAGGTTTGACGTTGTTTTTGAAGAGCATAAGCTCTACCAAAATAGTAAGAAGAGTGAGTTTTTCTTGTCAGAAATACATCACCTGGGGCATATTATCTCTTAGGACGGTGTTCACATGGACTCCATGAAGATCCAGGCAATCAAGGATTGGCCTGAGTTACGGGTTGTACATGAAGTGAGGAGCTTCATTGGGTTATGTTCATATTATCGTCGATTTATTCACTTTTGCTTTTCTTGCTTCACTTCAAGGGCTTTGCAAAGGAGTTTGCTTCTTTGGAAGGATCTGGTAGCTAGTTTAGATTGGGGGCAAACACATGTCCGAGAACTCCGGAATCTATACTCGCATAAACACTTCTTGTGCTCGAGAAAGATATCAAGGATCGGATAGAGTCGGCTAGTAAAATTCTATACTCGCATAAACACTTGTTGTGCTTGAGAAAGATCCCAGTGTGGGGCAGACTGGCCTTTCTCAAAGCTTGCATTTTTCCAGTCGCGGTTTATGGGGCAGAAATTCTAGGGTCCCACGACATGCGGAAGCTTAACCCAATTGAGAACCTAATCGCAACGGGGATGAGATGGGTTTTGGGTAAAGCAGCCAAATCGACTTCTGTTGCCGCTTTAGCCCTGCATAGAGAACTCAAACTTCCCCCTGTCTCTGCCTATTGTGCAAGGCAGAGAGTCAGGGTCTTCACCAAGTATTCGGGAGTGCGAACTTGGATCGCAGACTTGGTGAACCATATCCCTGCCTGGACCCAGTTCAAGAAGTGGACGTGGTGCAAGCGAACTCTTTTCTGGGGAAAGAGGTATATAAACAGCGCGCCAGTCCAAACTGCGAGGGAGGAGAGTTGGAAGTTGTGGGAGAACTCACACGGTTGCGCCTCCCTAAGGTCCTATAAGGAGAAATCCTTTGATCTCTCTCGGAAGTACTTGTTTAAAGCCATGATAGGCGAGGACCCCGGGGGGGCTGGTGAGAAACTTCTGCTCCTCGCTCGCGTGGACGGGCTACGTCTTAAGGATAAGGTGATGCGATCCACACCTAGGACGTGCCCGTTGTGTAAAGGGGATGAGAACGAAAGTTCCCTTACCCACCTCCTCATTCAGTGCTCCGAACTGGATGGCCCCAGGGAGGCAATACAGCCCGCCATCATTCATGCCAGGGGGCTAAATCGGAACCTTTCGGATAACGAAACCGGAACCATCCTCCTTGGAGGGGAGGCTCGCGGGAGGAGACTACCTGGCTGGGTAGTCCCTTGCCCGAAGCAGAGGATCGCCTATGTGCAGTGCGTTGCAGCTTTCCTCCGCGAGGCCGTACCTAAGTACTACAACGCGCTATCTCATGAGTTGGCTGAGCCCGAGCCGTTGTAGTCACTTTTCTGGGTATGACCTCGTCTTCGATATCTGGTGGAATTCGGGTACCGCCGGGTATCGCTTTGTTTGGGACACCTCCCTCGAGCCGATGCCCTCCATATGGGTATGGCATTCCTTTTCGGAAACCCGCTGGGTGATCTTCTTGATAGAAGAGTTTAAGGGGCTTTTTCAGCAGGTGAGATCCTTGGTCAAGGCCTGCACTATCTCTTTCTTGAGATGCCGACCCACACCCCTTATTGGGGGTAGTCCAAGGAAGTGCTCATGGCCTTCTTAAAGGACTCATGGTGACATGGTGGTAACGGGTTTTTTCCCCGAGCAAATGGTGGTAGAGGGTGATTCCTTTGCAACCTCCCAGCTCAAAAACAAAAAACAAGAACTCCGGAATCCCAGAAGAGTCGTTGTCGAAGAGAAGTAACAAAGTTTATGCGTTGGACATTGATGAAATTCGGAAAAGGATACTTTTCGAATGTCATGATGCTCCCAGTGCAAGGCACCAAGGAATTCAAAGAACTCTTGCGTTAGTCAAGAGAAACTTTTAATGGCCACAGATGAGGGCCTATATTGAAGATTATGTTAAAAAGTGTAGCCAATGTCAAGTGAATGAGGCTAAATGCCTTTAACAAGGTGGCTTACTTCATCCACTTGAGATACTAGAATCTAAGTTGCGGAGTATCTTCATGGAATTTATTGTGGAACTACGTAGAACGAATCGAGGACATGATTCTATTTGGGTAGTAGTGAATAGACTAACCAAGATTGTTAAGAGTCATGTGTTGGCTACTTTATTTGTAGATCAATTATACAGGTTTTATGGATTGCTTGAAAACATAGTCATAGTGATAGGGATGAAAAATTCATTACAAGGTTCTGGCAAGATATATTTGCTAGATTGGAAATTAAGTTAAGTATGTCTTCATCGAATCACCTAGAATCAGATAGTCAAATTGAAAGAACTAATAAGATTTTGGATGGTATGCTAAGGGCTTGTGTCTCCAAAGGGCAAACTGAGTGGGAAAAGTATCTCTCACAGTTAGAATTTGCGTACGATAGCAGTAAGCATTCGGCTACAGGATTTAGCCCATTTATACTTATGTATGGATTTCAACCTAGAGCACCAATTTTTCTTGGATTAGGTGAAATCCAAAATGGGCAAGCTTATGATTTTTTGCAAGATATGCAGGAGATGCTTAAACTTGCAAGGGAAAGTGTAAGAATGGCTCAGGATCGAGCTCAAACTTTTGCAAACCAACATAGATCTCCTAGAGTGGTGGATGTTGGTATGTGGGTGTATCTTAGAATTCCAAAAGATTCCAAGACTATGTGTATAGGCAAGCATTTCAAGATATCTTCTAGGTTTTGTGGACCGTTCAGGATCACCAATAAGATTAGTGATGTTGCTTATCGCTTAGAACTTCCCCAAGGTGTTACAGTTCATCTAGTCTTTCATGTCTCTAGACCGAAACAGAAGCTAGGTGACTCGGATGAGATGGTTTCTTTACAAGAACTAATCTAAGAAGAGAAAACTGAATATATTCGTAAGGAACCATAAACGAGTCTTAATCAGCATACTAAACGTTCAAGCTGACGTTCTTATGATGAGTATTTGATTAAATGGAGGGGAAGATCTGAGAGAGAAGCTACGTGGGAATCCATTCGAAATTTGAAGGCCCAGTTTCCTGAGTTCATTGCTGAGGACATCAATGGTCCTTAAGGGGGGAAGTATGTTACGTCCACACTAGGCACCTAATGTAGGGTGGGTTAAATCTAGGTTAGAGGGGTGCCCGGCTAGGGGATGACTTCATACTAAGTGAAGGAAGGCTTTAAATAGGAGGCATAGTTATTAAAAGAACTATGGGAAAGCACCTATAATAAAAGCAAGGCTAAGTTTAGAGTGCAGGTTTCTATATAAAGGAACCCAAGGCATAGTTGTAGGACATGATTGCCTAGTTTTACTCGTAGATTAGGGCCCAACAAGATTACTCATTGCAAGGACACCTAAAGGGTGTGGCTTGGTGGTATGGGATGCCAAGTCTTACCATGGGGGAGCTTTGCCTAGGGTGTAACTATGGCCTTTAGCTCGGGGGTGAGTCTAGATGGAATCTATGGCTGGGAGGTGAGCCTAAAGCCTTACTTCTAGGTGTGTTCCATGTCAGATGATCCTTGGTAGTCTTGGACGAGACTCAACAATTTGTATGAGAGTTGAGGCATAAAAGAGAAGTCTGTGTAGATTACACGCAGTCATATATCCATAAGCGAGACATTCTTTTTCTCATGCTCATGATGCATATTTTCTTCCATAAGTGGATAGGCTTGCGGTGTTTAACTACACTATTACCTAGTTTTATACGCCAATAGGATGGTTTTCACACAAGAGTGTGAAAAAACCAAAGCTATGATACCAATGTAACTTCGTTGTGCGTATGGGTTTCACAAAACACTTACCATTAATGCAATTGAACACTTAAATTGGCCACAACCTTAAGCATATGCCACCTAATTCCACAAAAACTGTAAAAGAGAGATGTCCACATCTGACACCACACAGAGGCCAGAATGGGACGAAACCCCGTTGCACCCCCCCCCCCTCCCTCTTGGAGTATTTTATTACCCAAGGAGAAAAATACCAGGTACAAGCTTTGAGTGGTCTTACTCTCCCCGCAGGAGATTGTGGATTATCCATATGCAACTATCATTTGACCATACACATTGGCTATCATCAAAGAAGCCCCAAAATACCATGAATGTGTGTAAACCATCTCTTTCCGTGAGGGTACTGTTCTTCTTCATAACCATGGGTCTTCAAGAGGCCATATGTGATAGAAAAACTCAGTTGAAGCAAATAATATTTCCACACATACCATAAATCCAAAACAATGATGAAATACAAACTCGGTAACCTATAAAAGTGTAGAACAATCCAGACATCTTTAGGTGCCATCCTAGGCATCATGAACAAGCAGGACAATAGCACCACGGGCAACCAAAATAGGTCGGGGCAGCACAAATAGAGCTGGTACAACAAATACAGAACCTGGAACAGTAGGTACAATGGCTGGTAGAGCATGTACAATGGTTGGCGCAACAAGTATAATGGCTAGTAGAGCATGTACAATGGCTGGTACAACAAGTATAATGGTTGGTAGAGTATATACATGGCATTTACACCTGATATAGCAAGAATACGGCCATTGAAAAGATAGAGAGAGGTAGAGTATCCTTTTGTAGAGAAAAGTGAAGTAGTGTAGAGACTAGTGTTGTAGAAATGTGAGCAACCAACATGGTAGAGGGCTCAGGTTAGGTTCATGTAGCTCATGTTACATACATGTAGACTCACATCTACTAGGCTCATGTATTTATTGATGAAGTGAAGCCTTTGGAAGAATGATACCAAAGTATGCTTTATTGGTTGTGTTTGCAACAAGAGAGCTTTCTCAAATGAAGAGAGAGGGCTGCAATTTATAGATTTGGGACTCTCATGAGGTAGAATGGCAAGAAAAAGTTAACAATTGGAGAGCTAAGGGGACATGTGTGAAGGCCACTTATCTCACTTGGATCCATAGTCCTACCACATGTCCCAATATAGGAGTTCCCCTAAAAACTTCATCTCTAAAAATATCTCCACTCGTTGACCTTCTGTCAAAGGTGCTTCAGCGAGTCCCACCATTTGCTTAGCTTATGAACGCGATGATGCGGACAGATTTTCCATTGGGGGTTGTCCAAAAAAAGTAACCTTGCTAGATTTTAGGAGTCTGTTCCTTTGTATTCCATCTTATTGGAAATGTATGTGAGTACCACGTAGAAACATGTTTCAATGCCAGATCTCTCCCAAAGATAGTAACCTTGCTAGATTTTAGGAGTCTGTTCCTTTGCATTCCACCTTATTAGAAATGTAGGTGAGCACCATGTAGAAACATGTTTCAATGGCCAATGAAGTGATAGCTCAAGTGGTGAAGGTGTTTGCCTAGGACCAAGAGGTCCTGGGTTCAAAACCCCCCTTTGTGCTTCTTCGGCGGCATCGCCTATAGGTAGATAATTAAGCACCTACGGGTGGTCAAAAATCGGTAACTATGGGAGGATCTTGGGCCAAAGGCTGTCGGGGAAAAAAAAGAAAAAAAGGAAACATGTTTCAATGCTAGATCTCTCCCAAATCCTCGAGAGCTCATCATATATGCTTTCCACTGACACATGAGCTCCAATGCCAATTTTTGTGTCCAAGAAACCATCTTGGGCGCCTAGACCAAGCTTTGGGCGTTTGATCTTTTGTATTGGATAATCCCACATTCCCAAAGCTTGTACATTAATGCATATTTGGGTATCCCAGAATCCACCATACCTCTTTTCACATTGGATATGTCCAGGCTGCTGACATTGGTGTTGGTAGAAGCCTTAATGCCAATCAAAGATGGAAGGCTGAGTTGAACCGAACTAATGTATTTTGTACTGCAGGAAAGAGGAAGGCGAAGTAGGAGGAGGAGGCAGGTGGACAGGAGGAAGAGGTGGGCTGGAGAAGGAAAGCGCAGAGAGGAGGGGGGGAGGAGAATGGCGGGCAGGAGAACAACGCATGTGCTACCTTTTGATCTCTTAGACCCTTTGGGTCTTTTGTGACATCAATAAATCTTTCTTTCTTCTTTCTTTCTTGTGATCACTAGGAGAATGGTACAGAGATGTGGTATGAATAGAATAATGACGACTCCTGATCCTCCGACCCTGCCACATGCTTTGGTTTCTCTCTAGGATATGGTGTGTTTCCGTGTAGAAGACTGTCTCATCCTGTGTATTCTCTGAGAATGCCACAAGATCTGACCATAAAGTGCCATTGTAGTTCCAGGTGGCTATCCTTAAGGTCAGGGTGGTCCCATAGATTCTGGATCCCTATTTGGGGTGGTGGTCAGCAATGATAATCCATCATTAGAGACCACCGGCTTGCCTTCTTGGTGTGTTGCCCTCACTTGCACCACTGCAATTCTCCTTTGCACCACTTGTAGTGAAGTGAGGTTGTGTTTGATGTAGACATTGGTTTTGTTGAGTGTTGCTCTCTTCTTCAAGAAGGCCAGGCATGACTGAGTATCCTCAAATTCAAGGAGTAAGGGTTGCGGCCTGGTCATATCCTTCCCAGTGTGTGAAGCATTGCTAAATGAGGTATCGTTGATCTTGCTTGTATAGGGCTCCCCATCTTCCATCGGTGAGTTCCTCAAATGGAATCCGATGACTCTCAAGTTAAGGGCCCTGTTTTGCCTCTGCTTGATTTCTGTTTGGTTGTGTTGGAACATTGGTTTCTGCTTTGTTGAGAGAGAGAGAGAGAGAGAGAGAGAGAGAGAGAGAGCTTAATGATTTATTGATGTACAGGCTACTTTAAAAGGAGTGCAATACTCGTATTTCAGTGATACAAGCTCGCATGGAATACTGGAAACGTCAGACCTAGGCAGACATTCCACGCATGTAGAAGGTGCTCCAGTTGATTATGCTGTCTCACCCATTGAACTAGACCACCGCTTGCGCCAAGTTTTAGAAGCACAACAACAGGAGCGCATTCTGGAGCTTGAGCTACTTTTGAAGGAGACAGAGGCCAAGTTGCTTGCCAAAGAGCAAGAAATTTTGTGTTGGAAGAATCATGTTCACTCATTAACAACCTGCCTTCAACCTCTCTCAGGTAACTTTTCTTGGCTTTATCTTGTGTGACAGCCCATTTGATAGTGTACTAGAATTCAAGACATAATAAATAAATAGCACAGTCACAAATTAGCAAATTAGAACTTGGAGTATTGATGGAATCATAAATGTTGCAATGGATGGCAATTTTTAAAACACAAAAAAGTGGTATGATGGCTTATGTTCAATTGTACAACTTTTAATCAGTAATGTTTAGGCTGGCTATTTCCGATGTCAACATATTAACTTATTGGAGAAAAAAACTGTAAGTTTTTGCAAATGAGCACATACGCATGCTACATGAGACCATGCTTTTTTCTGACAAAGAAAGTATTTTATTTAAAAAATGGAAGCTCTAGACATACATCTCACCAACCCAACTATACACTTGGATCCATTACACAATCTCATAGCAAGGGATAGGAGGGGGCTAGGTTGGAATTTCACAAATAAATTGAGTCTAGGAATCTTGCGTTGGGATTGCCCATCTCTTGGTATCCGCTCTCTCTGTCTCTCTAGCTTTCTCTTAAAATCTTGTCAAACTAGCTTTTTTATTGCACTTCTCGGTAAGTATTGACTCCACCCGCCAATGAGGTGATAGCTCAAGTGGTGAAGGTGTTTGCCTAGGACCAAGAGGTCCTAGGTTCAAAACCCCCCTTGGTGCTTCCTTGGCGGCATCGCCTATAGGTGGATAATCCTTCATCAACCACGAGATCTGGACATTCCTACTTTGAGTCCTTATGAGGATTGTCTCATGGAACATTCAAGGTCTTGGAGGCTTTTTTCTGCGTTGGAATCCACCTACCAATGAGGTGATAGCTCAAGTGGTGAAGGTGTTTGCCTAGAACCAAGAGGTCCTAGGTTCAAAACCCCCCTTGGTGCTTCCTTAGCGGCATCACCTACATGCAGATAATCCCTCGTCAACCATGAGATCTGGTCGTTCCTACTTTGAGTCCTTATGGGGATGTCATGATATCTAGTCCATACTATGCATAAAGGAGTTGATGGTTTATGGTGTTGTGGATGACTACCTTGAGGCTATAAATTGCACTTTCTTATAAGGTGAATTTGGGCATGTTCTTGGATTCATCTAGGTCTATATCAGCTTTAGAGTGTAGTTACAGGTGGACCTATGGGTGTATTGCTCTTGCAAGAGCATAAATTGGATGCTAGCCAGTGTGGCAAATCAAGCAAGCTGCTAACACCCCCTCTCACCTTCTGGATGTGGAACCAACCCCAGTGAGCTGGAGTGCCGCCAGAGCATAGCCTGAGGTAGAGACTTCGTGAAGAGGTCCGCTGCATTGTCCTCCGTTGAACAATAAAGAAGCAAGATGTCACCAGCCAAGATCTTCTCATGAACAAAGTGATATTGTATCTCTATGTGCTTGGTCCGGGCATGGAAGACCGGGTTTCGAGCAATAGCGATATAGCTCTGGTTATCGCATTGGATGACCGTGGGCTCCTTCTATGGAAACCTAATCTCGCCAAGAAACCTCCGTAGCCCCACAATCTCGCAAGGAGCACCACAAGCAGCCCGATACTCTGCCTCTGTAGACGATAAGTTGGTTGCCTCTTGCTGCTCCATGAAACAGCTCCTGAGGTGATAGTAAAACTATACCCTGATGTAGATCTCCTCGTGTATGGATCTCCTCCCCAATCTGAGTCACTCCAGCCTTGGAGTCAGACTCGGTCCTTCGTTTCCCCTCCAGTGTCGTAGAATAGTCCAAGATCCTTCGTACCCTGCAGATACCGCAAGATCCGCAATTCTGCGTCCCAATGAGACTTCAAAGGTGTCTGCATGAATGAGCTCAAGAGTCCCACAAGAAAGCTTAAGTCCAATCTGGTGTTCAGCAACCAAATCAATGAAACAACCAGCTTCCGATATAGAGAGGCATCAACCGGCTCACAAAGATCATTCACTGTAAGCTTCATGTTTGGGTCCATCGGTGACGTGATAGGCTTGCAGCCCTCCATCCCAAAGGCCTCAAGCAACTCATGAACATACCGCTGCTGAGAGACAAAGAACCCCCTCTGGGTTTGCCAGATCTCCAATCCCAAGAAGAAGTGGAGTAAGTCTAAGTCGGTCATCTCAAACTCCTTTGACAAGGCAGCCTTCGTCACTGCAATGTGTTCCAGATGACCGCTAGTGAGAACGAGGTCATCCACATAAAGGATGATCAACGTGACCAAGCCGCGCTCCCGAAAGAGATACAAGCTAGGATTTGCAACTGATCTCTGTAATCCAGTCCGTAGAAAGATGGAATCAATCTTCTGATTCCAAGCCGTGGGAGCCTACTTAAGACCATACAAGGCCTTCCGCAACCTGTAAACCATCCCCTTTGATCTTGGAACCTCAAAGCCTGGAGGCTACTCAACATACACCTCCTCCTGCAAGTCACCATTAAGGAACACGGATTTCACATCCATCTGATATATGAGTCACCGCTGAGAAGAGGCAATGGCAAGAACGGTCCGAATCATGGTCAGCCTCGCTGTCGGTGCAAAGGTATCCTCATAGTGGATGCCAGGCCGCTGAGCATAACCCTTAGCCAGAAGTCTTGCTTTGTGTTTTTCCACCGACCCATCTGACGTATACTTGGTCTTAAAGACCCACTTGACACCAATGACTGACCATTTTGACGGCCTTGGAACCAACTCCCAAGTTTTATTCTTCTCTATGGCATCCAGTTCCACTTGCATGGCTTTCCTCCAAGTACTTGTGAAAGGGCTTCCTTTACGGAAGTGGGCTCTTTGTCTCGCACGATACGAGACATCAAAGCATAGTTTACCTATAAGAGCTCCGCTGAATGACTTTTGTCACGAACTCTATGTGATCTTCGAGGTTCATCCTTTGTGGTCCACTCGGAGGGAATCTCCATAACACCTGACTCCCGAAGGGTGTCTAACAACCACCTGGGTACTCGAACAGAACGCGGAGCTTCCTGCTGCTGCGGGGGCTCATCTCCCCTCCTCAACTGACTGAGGCTGTCCAGCTGGAACAATTGACTGGGAATCATCATCAGACTCATTTGGGTCTCCAAGAAGTGGCGGCCTATCTACAGTGGAAGCCAGAACATGCTCATCAAAAACAACATCTCTGCTGACAACAACCTCGTTCTGCTCCGGGTCATACAACCTGTATCCTTTGGAAAGAGAGTTACATCCCACAAAGACAAGCTTCTGGGACTTTGAGTCAAGCTTCCCCCTCAACTTCTTTGGAATGTGAACATAGGGCATCACTCCCAAATACACGGAAATGGGAGACATCTGGTTTCTTGCCAAAATAAGCCTCAAAGGGAGTCATCTTTGGTACTAAAGTCGTCGGAGATCGGTTGAGGATATGGACAGCTGTAGCCATAGCCTCTCCCCAAAGTGGACGAGGAAGATCACGATGATCCAACATCGTCCTCACCATCTCCATCATAGTCCGGTTCTTACGCTCAACTACTCCGTTCTCTGAAGGTGAACCTGTATTGGCCAGCTCCCGCTTGATGCCATGTTCCACACAAAACCGCACAAACGCATTGGAAGAAAACTCTCCTCCTTTGTAAGCCCGAAGAGTCTTTATTTGCAAGCATAGACTCTTTCTCCACCATCACATGCCACTCCTTGAACCGAGCAAAAGCTTGGTCTTTCTGGGAAAGGAAATAAACCCATGCGAATCTGCCACAATCATCAACAAGCAGCATAAAATACAAAGAACCTCCCAAGGATGGGCTCTACATAGGTCCACACAAGTCAGTGTGTACCAACTTCAAAGGTTTTGAAGCCCGCTCGAAAACTTGCTTCGGAAAAAATTCCGTGTGCTGCGTACCACACGAATGCAAGAACTACAACGTCCCTATCTGCTGCCAACATTTGGCAAGCCAACCACCATCTGGTCCCGGAAAGCCCGCTGCAGTGCATCCACAGTCAAGTGGCCTAACCGAAAGTGCCACAAATCACCGATCTGAGTGCCTGTTAGAGAGGAGAGTGCTGAGAGTTTGTAGATACCGTTCTCCACTCCACCTTCCCATACAACTTGGCCTGTTTCTCTGTCTCGTAGAGCAACAGAATGCTCCTCAAATTCCACCGGGAAGCCAGTCTTGCAAACCTCATGCACTGACAATAGATGAAAACCAAGTGCGGTGACGTAAAGAACACAAGAGTAATGCTTTCCCCCTGTGCCATCGGGAATGATCTCCATCTTGTCCTCACTATGAATCGGCATAGTGAAATTGTCAGTAATGAAAATGCAACCTGACTGCCGTTTAAGATCCTGTAAGAACTCACGGGAAGGAGTCTGTGCCTAGAAGCACCACTATCAAGAATCCACTCCCGAGTATCCCTGGCGGTGGAGCCAACTGTCTCCTCGCTCGAAGAAGATGAAGCATCTGTGTCCAAAATCTCCAAGTGCACAAAGGCTGGAGTCTTTGCAGCTGAAGCTGAAGAATCAGCACTCTTCCCGGTATTCCGCTCGGGACACTTCCTCCAATAGTGGCCTTTCTTGCCACAATCGTTACAAGTCCGCCTGGCCTTCAGTTTCTCACGGTCTGAATCGGCCTTCTTCTCAGAAGACTTCTCTGATGAAGACTTCCCTTTGCCCTTGTTGTTGTTACGGCCTTTTGACCGTTGGCCAGTCAAGGCCTCAGAACCTCCGTCCTATGGAGGGTTCATAAAACGCTCTTCGTGGTCCAAGACCATTGGCACAAGCTCCTCCCAAGTGATGGTGCTGAGCCTGCCACGGTGATCAAAGAGGAGTAAAATGCTGAGTACTGAGAGGGCAAATGAGACAACAACGTGATGGCCATATCCCTTGAAGATATCTCTTTCCCTCCTAAAGAACCTCCTGCTGAAGAGCTTGCAACTTGTTGGTGTGCTCCCACATCGTCGCGACGACGTTGCAGGATTCATCACCCGCATCTGAACTTCCAAGGAGATACGCTTCATGGGTGATACCCTGTTATACAGAGAAGCCAAATGGTGCCAAATCCCTCTGGCAACCATCATATGCTTTATATGGTTGATCACCTATGGTGTGAAATTTAGGAAGATGAAAGAACGGATGTGGGCATTGACGCGATCCCATAACTGTGCCTGAGCCTCCCGCCTTCCGTATAGAGGGTAACTCCGTGTCTTCCAACTCCGGCCGTGGAACACCAACTACAATGAAATTAGCCAAGTCACAAGACTCCAAAATGGACTCCATCATTACCTTCCATATGCCGTAGTTGGTCTCGTCCAACTGTTGGTCCACCGGGAACGTGGGGAGTGTAGGGATATTCACGTGCTTCTCAGCCATCTCAAGCAAGTCTGCCATCTCAAGGGTTCACAAGGTCTTGTGAAGGGAGGGTGGGTGGGAAAAGAAGAAGAAGAAGAGGCTGCAAATAATATGCAAGGTGGCTGTCCAACAGTGATGGCCACCTTCTACCCGTTCTCCAAGTCCCGAAAAGCCCAAGCAATCTCCAATCAGCAAATCCTCGAGGTCCCATTGTCTCCAAGCTTCAAGCCACCTGGGGCTCTGATACCGGGTCAGAATGCACAATGGAAATGAAGACAAGTGCTGTGGAGAGCAAAACGCAGATGAGAGAGGGAGAGAGAAGTCGTATAACTCTGCTAATACACACCAGAAAATCCCGAAATCTACAATGGAAAGTGTGGGGGGAAAGGGGCCATTTTATATGGCCCTAGGTTGCTGGTTGGCCAGTCCAAAACAGGCCGACAGCAGCACATATGCTCACGACCAGCAGCAATAGCCCACAACCAGCACAAAACAGGTCGGCCAGGTATACATCAGTCAGCTAATGCTGCACAGGACAAGTCGTGTCGTAGACCAGTAGTCGGCCAACAAAAGGAGACAGCCGACAACCCTCCCACACCCATAAAAATGGGAAAAAATACATGGAAGTGAGAAAAAAATGGGAAAACACCAAAACTGGGCGGGCACACCCACAACAGAGGCCCTGGTGTAATGTACAGACAGGAGATGACTGCTAACAGTATCGTGATGTCCACTGTAGTATGCTCGCTTGCGGTGATAGAGGTGAGCGGTTTCATATCTCTCGCTTAGTAAGGCAGGGATGCCCTTTAGCCCCATTATTATAGATCATAGTAGCAAAGGCCATGAGCATCTTCCTCCACTCCACTGCCGGTATTTCTAGATTGAGCTTGTCTCTTCGTAGTCAGGAGCAGCAGGTTTAGTTAGTTGATGACATAGCCATGTTTTTGGAGGCCTCACACATGTTTATGTTCCGTCCGGGTGGTACTGGAAGAGTTTTGTTTGGCGGCCGGGGCTGTCATTAATTGGCACAAATCTTCCGGTTTTTGGATTAGTAACTCATCGAGAGTTTCTTGGGGTGCAGAGCTTGGTTTTACTTAGATGAGCAGAGGATGTACTGCTAGATAAGGTTAGGGTTGATATTTCTCCTACACAGCAGTTTGCTCCGATACTTATGAGTATTTGGAAGAAGCTTCTTCATTGGACCTCCAGGAGATTGGATTTAACCTCCAGAATTGGTGGCCAATCAGGTATTGCTTGCCTCAGCTTGGTTTATTGCTTCTTGTTGGTGCTTCTCTCATGCGTGAATTGGTCAGTTGGCGGAGGTTGATCTGCAATTTTCTTTGGTTGGGTTTGGATGGCACCACAGACACACATGCCAGGGTAGCTTGGCTTAGAGTTATTCAGCCCAGATGAGAGGGGGGGCTGAAGATTATTGATCCGGATGTTCAGTGCAAGGCTTTGCTTTGTAAACTTGTGGTTAGAGGTTTCCTACCAGGCACCGAGCCTTGGAATAATTTTTTCTTATCTCAAATTTCTAGATGTACACCCCGTGTTGGGAGAGACTGGTTGCCCAACACACAGTTTTTGTTCACATAGGCAGATTTCAAGGCACCATGTTCCCCTCTTATTGTAGCCATTGTCAAAGCATGGAGAAGCATGAGACCTTTCTTGCAACAGAGGCTTCCTAGGTCTTTGGATGAGGTTGACTGACAACCTATTATGTAACACGAGTTCATTAGGGATGAGGCCAATCAGCCACTTGGTGAATCTCGTCACATGCAGTGGTCAGGAGATGGGAGAGATGTGCATATACAGTTCTTGCTTGGAAGACCTTCAAGCGTCTTCTGGTGGATCGAAGAGTTGCATCCATTCAGCATCTTAGGGGCTTTTGCATACGTATTGATTAGATTGATGGAGCTATACCGCATGAGTGGCTCTTTGGGATCTTTCATGGAGATTATCATCCGAGATGGCTAGGAGTTTTTTCTAGGATAGGTGTACCTTTGCAGGTCATTGCTCTCCCGGGCAAGGAGGCTACAGATTGCATCATCTATTCTATCATGCTTGGATGGAGCTTGACGAGATGTAGCATGGAGGGGATCATCCCAGACACCAGGCTTAGTCCAGTGAGGATTGTTGGTTGTTCAGGGAAGCATTGGTTCATTGATCCTTCTCCTCAGATAGTGATGCATGGCTCTTGGTGTTTGTGGCAACTCTCCATTCAGCCGGTACAGCAGGTACAATGGCTAGTACGGATGGTACAATGGCTGGTACAGCAGGTACAGGGGCTGGTACAGCCTGTACGGTGGCTGGTACAGTAGGTACACCAAGTACAAATGCTGGTACACCATGTACAGGGATTGGTACAGCAGGTACAGTGGCTGGTACAGCAAGAACTAAAGTTGGTATGGCTGGTACAATGGGTGGTATAGCAAGTACAACAAGTACAAGGACTGGTACAGCCAATACAATGACTGGTACAATAGGTACAAAGGCTGGTACAACAAGTACAATGGCTAGAAATCATAATAAATGATTAAATACCCTTGCTTTCAGTATTTCTTCGCGATGGAAGCCTCCAAAACAGTCCCCAACAGCCGGTATTCTTCATGGGCAGCCTTCAAGGGAGAGAGAAAGAGAGTAGCCATCATTAGGGCAGCCTGTAACGGTGGTAGAGGCTAGTGTGTAGCAAGAGAGCCTCTTTTAATGAAGAGAGAGGGCTCCAATTTATAGATTTGGGCCTCCCATGAGCTAAAATGGCAAGAGAAGGCTACAATGACAAGTGGAGAGCCACACAATAGCTGAAGTGACAAGTGTGAGGCCACTTGTCTCACTTTGATCCACTTTCTAACAAGTGTCAAGCCACTTGTCTCACTTTGGTCCACTTTCTTGCCACATGTCCCAATCTAAGAGGTGGGCCCTTCCATAAACTAAAAATATCCCAACTGGTAGACATTCTGTCATAGGCACTTTGCTAACTCTTGGTATCTGCTCAATTCCAGATGTAATGACGCGAACAGAATTTCCATCGTAGTCGGGCCAAAAACAGAATTTCCATCGGAGTCGGGCCAAAAATAGCAACTCTCCTGAATTTTAGGAGTGTGGTCATTTGTATTCTAGGATAATCCCCCATTCCCAAAGCTTGTACTTTCCAAATATTTAGACATCCTGGAGTCCACCAGACTCCTTTCATACTGGGAAATGCCCAGGCTGGTGACATCCTCTCCAACTTCTTAAAAGTTGTCCGCAACTTTAAGCTTGAAGCCATATATCCAAGATATAATCATGTCCCATCAAGTGGGCGAGACGTGACAGTCTCAAAAATCCAATATAAGTGAAGAATCCATGTCCCAAAGAAATGGGTGAGACTAAATAAGTCTCCATAATACCAATATCAAAATCATGTCCCAAAATAAATGGGCGAGAATTCCATGGAAGATATGCTAGACACAGGCACAAGAGCCAATTGTGTCTCAATCACCAATATCAATGAGATAATCATATGCTAATGAAAATCACGAACCAGGTGCTAAGACACTTAAATAAGTGCCATGCACAAGAAACTAGTGCATCGCACAGAGACATGTGCTATGCACACAAACTAGTGCCATTCAAGAGCACAAACCATGGTGACAGAAAAGATGGCTCTCCCTAGTTCTGGTAATCCTTTCTCCCAATCCCAACAGTTCCCATGTTCTCCCATACAATCCCAACTCTGAGCAACAAGCATGGTGTGGAAACAATGAAACACTCACTCCACAATCGCAACACGAATCCACGTGTATGGTGGAGTGTTCATTGAATTGCCCTCTCACAATCTCAACATGAATCCACATGCATGGTGAGATGAACAATGAACCTCTTGGCCTTTGTATGGGGAGATAGTGATTCTAATATGGCTTTAAATAAATAAATAAATAAATAAATCCATGTCCCAAATAAATGGGCGAGACAAAACAGTCCCATAAGTCCAGATATCATAATCATGTCCCAAGTAAATGGGCGAGACAAATCAGTCCCATAAGTCCAGATATCATAATCCATGTCCCAAGTAAATGGGCGAGACAAAATAAGTCTCCTGCCAACAAGGCATCGGTCCACATGACCCTTGGCATAGACATAAGTCCCGTGCCAACCAGGCGTCATGTCCACTTTACCACTTGCACTCCGTGTTGGTACTCTGACCACACACCTTGGATGAGAGGTGGGCTTAAGTAACAAGATAAAACAGTCACTCGCAGGCATAGATAACCTAGTGTTCCATAAGCATTTCTGCTACACATAGTTTATAGGCATTTCGGCCACCAACTCACACTACCCTCTCAAGTGCCCATGTTCCCTTCCATCTGCTCTCTATTGTTCCACCCAGATATGGTAGAAACAATCTTCAAGAGAGCACGTAGGACAAGAGAACACTACACAGGGTATGTGAACAATGAGTTTCATAAGTCCAATGCATCCCAAATAAAGGGAGCCAAAAAGAATAATCCATAAACTTGAGGATAGATCCAAATCCCTAGAAAAGAACTCCAAGAATCCATAGAGTTGTATACCATAACTCTTACCACATACTCCGTGCTAACCACACACCTTGGAGTAGAGGTGGACTTTATCCATAAAAGCATCATATCCATGAGATATCCAAAGATTTCTTCTTTATAAATTTAGACAGATTCGTCCATAGAAATTGCTTACCAATGAAACTCGCGCCGGTTGCCCGGGGGACTAGGGCCTTTGACACACTTGTTGATACCATCAATGCATATTAAAACATTTAAACATGGCCACAGCCTTAACTCATATCCATCATCACTTTGCATAAAACATAAAGTTGGACAAAATATCCACAAATGCTGAAAATGGAGCTTCAACGTGTGACACCGCATAGAGGCCGGAATGGGCCGACCCCCCCCCTCTTGGAGTATTTTATTACCCAAGGAGAATAATATCATGTACAAGCTTTGAGAGCCTTACTCTCCCCACGGGAGATGCCGGATTATCCTTATACAAATGCCATAACATAGCCCAACACGAGGCTACCAAGCCGGAAAATAGGCTGTAGAAATGCCGAGCCAACAATAAAATCCATATACCTCTGTGTGGGTACTGATTCTTTCCCAAAAACCACGGGTCTTCATGCAATAGAGCTGGTACAACAAGTACAACTCTCCATTCAGCCGGTACAGTAGGTAGAGGGGCTGGTACAGCCGGTACGGTGGCTGGTACAGTAGGTACAACAAGTACAAATGCTGGTACAGCATGTACAGGGATTGGTATAGCAGGTACAGTGGCTAGTACAGCAAGAATTGAAGTTGGTACGGCTGGTACAATGGGTGGTACAGTAAGTACAACAAGTACAAGGGTTGGTATAGCCAATACAATGACTGTTACAATAGGTACAAAGGGTGGTACAACAAGTACAATGGCTAGAAATCATAATAAATGATTAAATACCCTTGTTTTCAGTATTTCTTCGCGATGGAAGCCTCCAAAACAGTCCCCAACAGCCGGTATTCTTCATGGGCAGCCTTCAAGAGAGAGAGAAAGAAAGTAGCCATCATTAGGGCAGCCTGTAACGGTGGTAGAGGCTAGTGTGTAGCAAGAGAGCCTCTTTTAATGAAGAGAGAGGGCTCCAATTTATAGATTTGGGCCTCCCATGAGCTAAAATGGCAAGAGAAGGCTACAATGACAAGTGGAGAGCCACACAATAGCTGAAGTGACAAGTGTGAGGCCACTTGTCTCACTTTGATCCACTTCCTAACAAGTGTCAGGCCACTTGTCTCACTTTGGTCCACTTTCTTGCCACATGTCCCAATCTAAGAGATGGGTCCTTCCATAAACTTTATCTCTAAAAATATCCCAACTGGTAGACATTCTGTCATAGGCACTTTGCCAACTCTTGGTATCTGCTCAATTCCAGATGTAATGACGTGAACAGAATTTCCATCGGAGTCGGGCCAAAAATAGCAACTCTCCTGAATTTTAGGAGTGTGGTCCTTTGTATTCTAGGATAATCCCCCATTCCCAAAGCTTGTACTTTCCAAATATTTAGACATCCTGGAGTCCACCAGACTCCTTTCATACTGGGAAATGTCCAGGTTGGTGACAGCTGTCGGCTGACTTGGCTGGCCAACCAACAGCCAGGGGCCATATAAAATGGTCCCTTGCCCTCACACTTCTGTATTCTGCATTTCGGGATTTATTGGTATATATAGCAGAGTTGCACTAGCTTCTCTCACTCTTTCATATGTGTATTGCTCTCTACAGCAGTTGTCTTCATTTCCGCTGTGCATTCTAACATGGTATCAGAGCCCCGGGTGGCTTGAAGCTTGGAGACAGTGGGACGTCGAGGGTTTGCTGATTGAGGTGCTGATTGGAGATTGTTTGGGTTGTACGGGACTTGGAGATCGGGTAGAAGGCGGCCATCACCGTTGAACAGCCACCTTGCATTCTATTTGCAGTCTCTTCTTCTTCTTTTTTCCCACCCACCCTCCCTTCACAAGACCTTGTGAACCCTTGAGATGGCAGATTTGCTTGAGATGGCTGAGAAGCACGTGAAGATCTTGACACTCCTCACGTTTCCGGTGGACCGACAGTTGGACGGGAACAACTACGGCATATGGAAGGTAATGATGGAATCTGTTTTGGAGTCCTATGATGGCTGATTTCATTGTTGTTGGGGTTCCACGGCCGGAGTTGGAAGAAGGGGAGTTACCCTCTATTCGGAAGGAACATGTACAGTTATGGGATCGTGTTAATGCCTTAGTCCGTTCTTTCATCTTCCTCAATTGCACACCACAGGTGATCAATCACATAAAGCATATGACGCTAGCCAAAGGGATTTGGCAGCATTTGGCTTCTCTCTACAAGAGGGTATCACTGTGGGTGATGAATCGTGCAAAGTCGTCGACAATGCGGGAGCACATCAACAAGCTGCAGGCTCTTCAGCAGGAAGTCCTCCAGGTAGGGAAAAGAGATATCGATAGAGGATATGGCCACAACGTTGTTGTCACATTTGCCCTCTCAGTACTCAGTCTTTTACTTCTCTTTGATCACCAGTGGGGCAGGCTCAGTACCATCACATGGGAGGAGCTTGTGCCCATGGTCTTGGACCAGGAAGAGCGATTCACGAACCCTCCATAAGGCGGAGGTTTTGAGGCCTTGACTGGCCAATGGTCCAAAGGCCGTAACAACAACAACAAGGGCAAAGGGAAGTCTTCATCGGAGAAGTCGTTTGAGAAGAAGCCCGATTCAAACCGAGAGAAACTAAAGGCCGAGAGGACCTGTAATGATTGTAGCGAGAAAGGCCACTATTGGAGAAAGTGTCCCAAGCGGACTGGGAAGAGTGCTGATTCTTCAGCTTTAGCTGCAAAGACTCCAGCCTTTGTGCACTTGGAGATGTTGGACACCGATGCTTCATCTTCTTCAAGTGAGGAGGCAGTTGGCTTCGCCGCCAAGGATACTCGGGAATGGGTTCTTGATAGTGGTGCTTCCAGGTTTCTTCTCGTGACTTTTTTTAGGATCTGAAACGGCAGTCAGGTCGCATTTTCATTGGCGACAATTCCACCATACCGATTCACAGTGAGGGCTGGATGGAGATCATTCCCGATGGCAGAGGGGGGAAGCATTCCTCTCGTGTTCTTTACGTCCCCGCACTTGGTTTTCATTTGTTGTCAGTGCATGAGGTTTGCAAGATTGGCTTCCGGGTGGAGTTTGAGGAGCATTCTGTTGCTCTACGGGACCGCGAGACTGGCCAGGTTGTTTGGGAAGGCGGCGTGGAGAATGGTATATACAAAGTCTCTGCACTCTCCTCTTTGAGAGGTTCTCAGATTGGTGATTTGTGGCACTTTTGGTTTGGCCAATTGAATGTGGATGCGCTGCGGCGAGCTTTCCGGGACCAAATGGTGGTTGGCGTGCTAGATGTTGGGAGCACGCAAGGACGCTGTAGTTCTTGCATTCGTGGTAAGCAGCACAAGGAATCTTTTCCGAAGCAGGCTTCTAGGCGGGCTTCGAAACCTTTGGAGTTGGTACACAAACACTAACTTGTGTGGGCCTATGCAGACAGCATCCTTGGGAGGTTCTTTGTACTTTATGCTACTGCTTGATGATTGTAGCAAATTCACATGATTTTATTTTCTTTCACAGAAGGACCAAGCTTTTGCTCGGTTCAAGGAGTGGCATGTGATGGTGGAGAAAGAGTCTGGCTTGTAGATAAAGACTCTTAGGGCTAACAAAGGAGGAGAATTTTCTTCCAATGCTTTCGTGCGGTTTTGTGTGGAACATGGCATCAAGCGGGAGCTGGCCAATACAGGTTCGCCATCAAAGAATGGAGTAGTTGAGCGTAAGAACAGGATTGTGGTGGAGATGGCGAGGACGATGCTGGAGCATCGTGATCTTCCTCATCCACTTTGGGGAGAGGCTGTGGCTACAGCTGTCCATATCCTCAACCATTCTTCGATGACTTCAGTACCGAACATGACTCCCTTTGAGGCGTATTTTGGCAGGAAACCTGATGTCTCCCATTTTCGTGTGTTTGGAGTGATGCATACGTTCAGATTCCAAAGAAGCAGAGGGGGAAGCTCGACTCAAAGTCCCAAAAGCTTGTCTTTGTGGGGTATAACTCTCTTTCCAAGGGATACAGGTTGTATGATCCAAAGAGGAACGAGGTTGTCGTCAACAGGGATGTGGTTTTTGACGAACATGTTCTGGTTTCCACTGTTGATGAGCCGCCACTTCTTGGTGACCCAGATGATTTTGATGATGATTCCCAGTCGATTGTTCCAGTTGGACAGCCTCAGTCTGTTGAGGAGGTTGAGCCTGTAGCTGGAGATAGCCCTCGCAGCAATAGGAGGCTCCGTGTTTTGTTCGAGTACCTAGGTGGTTGGTAGACACCCTTCGGGAGTCGGGTGTTACGGAAGTTCACTCTCTCCGAATGGACCATAGAGGACGGACCTTGAAGATCGCATAGAGTTCATGATAAAAGTCATTTAGCAGAGCTTTTACAGGTAAACTATGCTTTGATGTCTCGTATCATGCAGGACAAAGAGCCCACTTCCGTCAAGGAAGCCCTTGCACATGATACTTGGAGAAAAGCCATGCAAGTGGAACCGGATGCCATTGAGAAGAATAACACTTGGGAGTTGGTTCTAAGGCCGTCGAAACGGTCTGTCATTGGTGTCAAGTGGGTCTTTAAGACCAAGTATATGTCAGATGGGTCGGTGGACAAACACAAAGGCAGACTTGTGGCTAAGGGTTATGCTGAGCGGCCTTGCATTGACGGTGAGGATATTGCTTCTCCTCAGCAGTGGCCTGTATTTTAGATGGATGTTAAATCTGCGTTCCTTAATGGTGACCTGCAGGAGGATGTGTATGTTGAGGAGCCTCTAGGCTTTGAGGTTCCAGGATCAAAGGGGATGGTTTACAGGTTGCGGAAGGCCTTGTATGGTCTTAAGCAGGCTCCCAGGGCTTGGACTCAGAAGATTGATTCCTTCTTTCTACGGACTGGATTTCAGAGATCGGTTGCAGATCCCAACCTATATCTCTTTCGGGAACGCGGTATGGTCACGTTGATCATCCTTTATGCGGATGACCTCATTCTCACCGGCGGTCATATGGAGCACATTGCAGTGACGAAGGCTGCCTTGTCAAAGGAGTTTGAGATGACCGATTTAGGCTTACTCCACCTCTTCTTGGGATTGGAGATCTGGCAGACCCAGAGGGGGTTCTTTGTCTCTCAGCAGCGGTATGTTCATGAGTTGCTTGTGGCCTTTGGGATGGAGAACTGCAAGCCTATCACGTCACCAATGGACCTGAACACAAAACCTACAGTGAATGATCCTTGTGAGCCAGTTGATGTCTCTCTGTACCGGAGGCTGGTTGGTTCATTGATCTGGTTGCTGAACACTAGATTGGACTTGAGCTTTCCTGTGGGGCTGTTGAGCTCATTTATGCAGACACCGTTGAAGTCTCATTGGGACGCACGATTGCGGATCTTGCGGTATCTGTAGGGTACAAAGGATCTTGGACTCTTCTACACTACTGGAGGTGAAACGAAGGAATAAGTTCGACTCCAAGGTTGGAGTGACTCAGATTGGGGAGGAGATCCAGACACGAGGAGATCTACATCAGGCTACAGTTTTACCCTCAGATCAGGAGCTGTTTCATGGAGCAGTACAAGGCAGCCAACTATTGCCTTGTTGTCGACAGAGGCAGAGTACCAGTCTGCTTGTGGTGCTGCTTGCGAGGTTGTGTGGCTGCGGAGGTTGCTTGGTGAGATTGGGTTTCCACAGAAGAAGCCCACGGTCATCCAGTGCGATAACCAGAGCACATAGAGATAGAATATCACTTTGTTCGTGAGAAGGTCTTGGCTGAATGGGAGAGATAATTAGGGTTAGATTTCATGTGGGAGACATACACACAGAGAAGAAGGGAGAGAGAGAGAGAGAGTTGTGGGGATAAGTCAACTCATCAAGATGAGAGTGTGTGACTCCCCTATCACACATGTATATTGCACTAGTACACATAGTGCACTTAGTACATTAAAAGTACTAAGTGTACTATGTACTATAACTTATGGGCTTGTACACACTATAAGGGTGGGCATTATGCCTTTACCCCAACAACCTCCCACTTAAAGGCAAAGTGCCCTTAAGTAAAGGAAAAGAAAAATCAGCATGTACATGATAATATACAAGGCCATATCAAGGCTGAAACTGGCCTCATCCAATGCCCATCAAGTGTCTGCAATGAGCAAACCGCTCCGGAGGCAAACTCTTTGTCAACAGATCAGCCGGGTTGTCATCCGTATGAATCTTAACAAGCTGAATTTGCTTGTTTTTTATGACCTCTCTGATGAAGTGATACTTCACATCCACATGCTTCGTCTTTGCATGAAAGACAGGGTTCTTTGCCAACTGGATGGCACTCTGACTGTCACAATGCAACAATGGAATATCCCCTGTATAACCCAAATCAACCACTAACCGAGATAGCCATAATGCCTCCTTGCAAGCCTCTGTGGCTGCAATATACTCGGCCTCTGTAGTAGATAAGGCTGTGCACTTCTGCATCCTGGATATCCATGACACAGCACCTCCTGTGAATGTAAACACATAACCGGTAGTAGACTTCCGGTTATCTGGATGACCGGCATAATCCGAATCCGTATAACCATGCACTAATGCATCCTGTTTGCCAAAGCATATGCACATATCCTGTGTGCCCTTCAGGTATCTCATGACACCTTTCACTGCTTCCCAATGCTTCTTGCCAGGGTTGGCCATGTATCTACTAACCACTCCCACTGCAAATGCAATGTCCGGCCTAGTAGCAACCATGGCATACATGAGACTGCCACAAGCTGAAGCATACGGAATCTTGGCCATATCAGCCCTGCCACTATCTGACTGTGGGCTGTCCATAGCACTGAGTTTCACATATGGAGGCAAAGGAGTACTAGTCTTCTTCCCCCCGTCCATATTGAACCTCTGCAAAACTTTGCCAATATATTCCTTCTGAGACAAATACAACACATGCTGATTTTTGTCCCGAAGTATCCGCATACCCAAAATGTGATTTGCATTACCCAAATCCTTCATATCGAAGGTTTGATGCAGCCTCTTTTTCAAGGCATCCATCTCTTTACGAGATTTCCCGGCAATCAACATATCATCAACATACAAGATGAGGATCAATAGACTGCCATCCAAAGCTTTCTTGGTGTACAAGCAGTGATCTATGTCACTTCTCCTGAAATGCTGTGATTTCATGAATGTATCAGATTTATGATACCATTCCCTTGGTGCCTGTTTGAGCCCATAAAGACTCTTTTTCAGCTTGCATACAAGCTTCTCCTTTCCACTTACTGCATAACCCTCTGGCTGTTGCATATATATCTCCTCATGGAGATCACCGTGAAGAAAAGCAGTCTTCACATCCATCTGAATCAAGTCCAGATCATCATGTGCAACCAAAGCTAACACAGCTCTAAGTGTGGTCATTTTGACCACTGGAGAGAAGATCTCCTCAAAGTCCACACCATATTCCTGCTTGAAGCCCTTAGCCCCTAGCCTGGCTTTGTATCTTGGCTTTGCATCTGGTGCAACTTTGAGCCTGTAAACCCATTTGCATGGCAAAACCTTCTTGCCTGCAGGCAAATGCACCAACTTCCATGTTCCATTTTTGTGCAGAGAATCCATCTCTGACTTCATGGCACGCTCCCAAAGAGCCTTGTCTGCCCTCTGTAAAGCCTCCTTATAACATGAGGGCTCCCCACAGTCAGTGAGCATCAAGTAGTCAACCCCTGGAACAAACTTGTCAGGGGCTCTGGAGGGTCTTGTGGACCTCCGTACCCAATGACCATCATTTGCAGGTTGCTGTCCAGCCTGCATATCACCTATTGGTGGCTCCTGTTCCATGCCATAAGGCTGAAAAATCATGCCCGGTATCTCCTCTAACTGTGGTATATCCATAGGGATATCTTCTGCCATCTCTGGCTGTCTATTTGGACCATTTTCAGCACCATTTAAGGACTGGTTTTGCTGCTGTAATGGCTGATTTACAGCCCTTGGTTGTTGTCCATGATGTCCATCATCATCAAAGATGACTCTGCTAGGCTCCTGTTGCCTTGCAGGCTTCTTCTACATGCATGTTTCATCAAAAATGACATCATTGCTGCGTATAATCTTTCTATTCACGGGATCCCAAAGTCTATACCCCATTTCACCTTTGTCACCATATCCTAGGAATATGCATTTGTGAGACTTAGGATCAAGTTTGGTGCGCATTTCCCTGCGTATGTGCACGTACGCAACGCAACCAAACACTCTCAAGTGCTTGTATAACGGAGGCTTCCCTGTCCATACTTCCTCTGGCACTTTCCCACCAAGCCTCGTGTTAGGTGACCTGTTTATAAGATGAACGGTTGTCATAACAGCTTCAGCCCAAAAACCATGAGGTAATGCAGCATGTGACAACATAGAACGGACCTTCTCCTGTATGGTCCTGTTCATCCTCTCTGCTGTCCCGTTTTGTGGAGGATCATAAGGAGTAGAGAGCTCTCTCTTGATGCCTTTAGCATCACAAAAGTCCTGAAACTGTTTGGACATATACTCTCCACCATTGTCGGAACGCAAAGCCTTCAATGTTTTGCCAGTTTGATTCTCAACAAGAGCAACAAACTTCTCAAACACTGAGAATGTATCACTCTTCAAACGAAGAGGATAAACCCACACCTTGCGTGTGGCATCATCAATAAAAGAGACAAAATATTTTGACCCTCCCAAAGAAAGCTGAGGCATCTCACATACATCTGTATGCACAAGCTCTAACTGAGCATCTTTCTGTCCAAGAGCTTTCTTGTGGGGGCACTGGAGTTGCCTGCCATATATACAATGCTCACAAAACTGAAAACTTGAAAACTTTAGAGAAGGCAAGTAACCCAAACAAGACAATTGCTCCATTCCTTTGACACTCATGTGTCCCAACCGGCTATGCCACATAGAGATTTCCGGCAGCTCGGTTGCATTTACATTAGCATGGTGACAAACACCTGCATGCATGGGAGGCTGAAAAAACTCAAGCAACAAAAAAAACGCTGCTCGCTGAAGCTCCCGCCTTCACCCCTGCGTTCGCGCTGCTCGCCCCTCGCCTTCCCTCCCTCGCGTCCCTTTCCTCCCCCCGCCTGCCATCGCTTCTGCGCCCCCCCCCTCTTCTCGCCATTGCGCCCCCCCCCCCCCTTCTTCTTGCGTACTCGCCCTCTTGCGCCCCCCTTCCTCGCTGCTGCGCCCCCCCCCCCCCTCCTCGCCATCTCGCCCCCCCCCTCCTAGCCTCTTTGCCTGTTCGCCCCCCCCTCTTTTTTTCGCGCCCACCTCTCTTCAGCAGCGACCCGCCCGCCCTCCCTTTCGCGTTGCTGCCGCCTCACCCCCCCCCCCCCCCGCGGGCTTCTCCTTCGACTTTTCGCCCCCTCCCTCCTCTTTCGTGCTGTTTTTCACCCCAAGGGGGTTTTGTTTTTTTCCTTTTCCTCCGGTCTTCCGCCTCTCTGTGTGCAGCTCGTTTCTTGCAGGATTTCCGCTTTCGCCTCGCCTTCGCCTGAGCTTCAGACTCTGATGGAGACTCCTCCCGCCTCGCCTCAGAGGGACTCATCCGCAGCCCCCTCGCCCGCCCCCGAGGACATCCCCATCAGGCTTTCTCTTTCGCCGGAAGAGGAAGCGAGCTTCACCGCAGAGGTGGAACGCCTCCAGGCTCATTCCACCATCTGCCGTATAGTCGGTACTCGCCCCAGCAGAGGGGAGATCAGGGATCTTCTTCAGGCCCGCCTTCTTGCAGATGTGGGCAAGATCCTGGATGTACAGCTCCTGGGCCGGGACATTATCAGATCGAGTTCGAGGCCGCCCAGAGCGTTGCCAAGGTCCTTGCCATGAGTCCCCTGGACATCAGGGGTGCTCGGGCTTTCTTCAGACCTTGGCAGCATGGATTTGACCCAGCAGCGGCGGAGCAAGGAGAGCGCCTCTTCCATGTTACAGTTTGCTTCCCTGGACTCCGCCGGGAGTATCTTCCGCTCCTCTCCAGGCTCGGAGCATTGGTGGGCTCGGTACTAGAGACTGGCCCCTCAGCAGCTTCAGTGGTGGCCAGAGCAGCTGGGCTACCTTTGGTCAGAGTGTTGGTGTCTGACATCTCCTCCCTTCCTAAGGTCATTCAGCTACCTAGGATAGGGGGGGGATGCATAGATCAGAGAGTGGAGTTCTCGGGGCTCCCGAATCAGTGCTTCATTTGCAGGCAGGTCGGTCATCTGGCCAAGGCCTGCCCTCGCAGGAGACCCCGACCCTCACCACAGCAGCAGCAGCAGGCTACTGATGGCCCGCCCACAGATTCGGCTCGGAAGGCTGCCTCCGGGACACCTGCTCAGGCCACAGAGACCTCGGAGTGGCAGCCAGGACAGGGGCGCCGCCGAGGGAGACAGCCACAGCAGCACGCCCAGAGACCGCTGCAGCAGCAGCCAGAGTCTCAGCCTCACTGGGTTCCCGTGAGGAACAGCTTTTCTCCCCTCGAGGAGGAGACCCCCGCGGCGACGACTGAGGACCAGGAGATGCCAGAAGCCCCTCCTTCACCCCCCCCACCCCCGTCCCCCCCACCGCCTCGCTTCCACCATCGCCTCCTCCCGTCTCCGCTCCGGTTTCGGCAGCGGCTCCCTCTCCATCCCCCTCGCCTCCCCCTCCTCCCCCTCCGCCCGCCTCTCCCTCCCGGGAGGCCCTGGCGGTTCCCTGGCGTTCACCTGCAGTCCGGAGAGCGCTGAGCACTGATCTCGCTCGAGCATCACAGAGGAGACCTATGCCGATTAGGGCTTCACGGATTTCATCTATCCGCAGTCGGCTGAGTCGCCTTGGCATTAGACAGCGCTCGGAGGCTTTTGATTATACTTTCACACGGCTTTTTGGAGCAGAGGACCCCCATGAGCCAGCACCCATCCGTGTTCATGTAGTGATACCTCCGGCCCGCGGAGAGGAGGCACTAGACTCAGCGGTGGCCTTCTCTTTCCCTCTATGTGGCCCTTGCGACCGGGAGTGGACTCTAGAGCTTGCTCTCAGCACTTTGAAGACTCAGGCAGTTGAGTTTTCTCATCACATGAGCGATCTGGAGGTGACAGATGTGATAGGCCGACTTTGGGAGTTGGCTCATTTTTTCTTGGATCCCGGGGTGTGGATACCTCAGGGATTCGGCATTTGGTTGTGCGCATAGTGGCCGACTTAGCACGCGACCCTGGATATGTGTGTATACACGAGGTTTCTCTGTCAGAGCAGGAGGCAGTCGCCATGGGCCACAGCCATTGGCGCCTGATCCGGGATTCTTGCAGTACACCGGGTGGGCAGATTCGCAGCCGCTCGGATGGGGACTACTCTCCATCCAAGCCGCTTGCGAAGGCCCGCCGCACGGCTGAGACAGCATCCACCTCAGCAGGACATCCATGAGGATCATCTCATGGAATGTACAGGGCCTTGGCGGAGCACACTTTATACGCTATCGTGGTTGCTTGAGGCAGGAGCTTCAGAGATGCCTGGTTGGTGGCAGCATTGATATTTTGATGATGCAGGAGCACCACTTGGGTGAGAGCAGGATCCGGAGATATGGTTCGGTGATGCCTGGTAGATGGGACACTTTTTGGTCTGCAGGGTTTGGTCCTTTGGGTGGACAGGGAGGAGTATGCATGGTCATTGCAGATGTATGGCGGCAAGCCATTGTGGATCGAGGGATCATTGTGCCTGGTAGAGCACAGTATGTCATTCTGAGGATGCATGATGAGCTATTGGGCGTGCTCAACGTCTATGCGCCCAATCATGCTAGTGCCAGAGCAGAGTTCTGGACCCAGGTTACGGATGCATTGCCAGAGGCCGCACATTGGTGTGTCGGGGGAGACTTCAACATGCTTGAGGACCCGGCAGATAGGGTGGGAGGCAGTCATGTTACAGTGCACGGCATGGAGCTTGCAGCTTGGGATCGGTTTTGCATGTCACTGAGGATCACTGATGCATGGCAGCATGGGGCTTTCTCCTGGTCTCAGGACAGTCTTAGTTTCTCTCGGTCGGATCGTCGGCAGGGAGGGACTAATCTATCATGGATTGATCGCTTTTATGTGGGCGACTGGTTAGGGGAGCGAGGGGGCTCCGTCGGCATTCTCGCTGGCACCTCATTTTCAGATCATGCGCCAGTTATATTGACATTGGAGGAGGGGACACGGGAGCCCAGCTTGCAGTTGAGGATCCCAGAGAGGATACTTACAGATCCCAGTCTCGCTGAGGACATTGAGAGGATCTGGCATGATAGTCAGTGCTCTGACCAGGATGCAGCGGGCCAGTGTGCCCAGGGACTCACCGATCTTAGCTCTTTTCTTCACGCTGTTGCTTTGACACGGCTGGGAGAGATTCGCGAGCGGGAGCATCGGCTGAGACGCAGCCTTGCTTCGCTACAGCGCCTTCAGGAGCAGCAGCCTGCATGTGAGTGGGTGGCGTCCCAGCTGCGCCAGGCACGCCAGGAGGTTAGAGAGGTAGAGGAGCAGAGACACGAGTTTTACTATCGTCGTCAGGCCTCTCAGTGGACGCAGCTTGGTGATAGAGTGACTGGAGAGTTTTTTGAGATCACTGGACCCCGTCATGCGCGAGCAGGAGTCCGCCAGCTTGGTAGACCGGATGGATCGGTAGCTACTGAGCTTGGGGAGATTAGAGCCATTGCCACTGCATTTTATAGAGACCTGCTTTCAGCGGAGCCAGCCACTGAGGATCGAGATGTATGCAGACAGACTGTGTGGGCCCATGTGCAGAGGAGGGTCACAGACCGGATGCGTACAGTTCTAGGTGCGCCTCTGTCAGAGATTGAGCTTGCCGAGGCCTTGAGGGTCCTGCCGCGACATAGTTGCCCAGGGGAGGACGGACTGACGTCGGCCTTTTTTTTGCGCTATTGGGACCTTTTGGGGCCAGGCCTCCGCAGGGGCTTTCAGCATGTTTTGGACACTGGGGTGATGCCGCAGAGCTTTTCAGAGGGCTTGATCTATCTTATCCCCAAGGGGGAGGGAGTATCAGATGATATTCGGCATTGGAGGCCTATTACGATCCTCAATACTGTCTACAAGGTCTTAGCAAAGGCCTTGAGTTTGAGGATCCAGTCCTTCCTGGGGGAGTTGATTCATGCTACTCAGACAGGATTTGTCAAGGAGCGCAGTATCCTTGACAACATCTTTACTTTCTGGGAGGCGACGGCCCGAGCTAGATTTCTTGGCGAGGACTTGGTCGTGATGCTTCTCGATTTTGAGAAGGCATACGATAGAGTTGATTGGGGTTTCTTAGAGGGCACGATGCTTCGCCTGGGCTTTGAGCCAGGATGGATCAGAGGGGTAGCGGCTCTGTATTCCACAGCTCGCAGCCAGGTGCTGTCATGGAGCATAAGATGTGAGCCATCTGAAAACACAAGCCTCACATCACCTCTGCCAAGAATCTTGCATGCATGGTTATCACACCCAAATAAACTACTCCTTCATTGCCAGCAGTATACTTGACAAACAAGTCTCTGCAACCTGTGACATGAAAGGAGGCACCTGAATCAATGATCCATGAGTGCATACCATGACCATCTCCTGTAAGAAGTGAATGGGCATCAAGTGAAGACGTGAATAGGACCTCATCCTCACTGTCACCTGCATGTGACACATTGATTTCTTCAATTTTGACTCCACTTTTGCCCTTTGGCTTCGCATCTTTGGCTTCATCTTTGTCTTTGTCTTTGCCTTTTCCCTTTTCCTTTTGATCATTTTTCCATTTGTAGCATTGCTTTTTGATGTGTCCCTTCTTGCCACAATAATGGCATTCCAAGTCCTTTTTGGAGCGGGACTTGCTCCTTCCCCGTTCTTGGCTTTTACACCTTTGCTGGGATCTCCCACGTGCATTCATTGCATTGGACTTTCCAACAGAGTTGTTTTTCCTGTTCATCTCTTCTTGAAGAAGAGCACCCTCAACATCTGCATATGACAGCATAGCATTCGAATTGCTAGTGGCTGTCTTGAATGTGTCCCAACTCTCTGGCAAAGTGCATAAGAGAAAAGTGGCTTTGAACTCATCGTCCATTGCCAGCTTTTGATTAATGACCTGGCTGACAATACCATTAAACTCATTTAGATGGGCTGTCATAGACGCCCCTTCCTTCATCTGAAGAACTATGAGTTTCTTTAACCAATACACTTTACTTGAGGCACTTTGCTGGGCATACAAGTCCTGCAATCTCTGCCACATTCCCCAAGCTGTCTTCTCTTCACGAATGCTGAAAAGTAAAGAGTCTGACACAGACAACATGATAGTAGATCTTGCCAGCTCATCCATATCTTCCCACTCTTCAGCAGTAAGAGAAGCGGGCTTTACACCCCTTTCTTTGATAGGCTTGTGCTGCTTCTTCTGGAGCAACACATTATAGCACTGGGTTTGCCAAATATCATAGTTATGTGAGCCTTCAAGCTTCTTGATGTGAAGCAATGAAGAGCTCTCACCTGTGGTTGCCATAGCCATATGCAACCTGTCAATGCCTGACTCCCTGCAAAATGTGCAAACACTGCACCAAAAGCACACAAAGTGCTCACAGTTGTTCTCCCAAAGTTTATCTCCCACTGCGGAAGCACAAATGCAACTCTACTCCCACTTTATGTGATGAAATCACCAAAATCTGGTTGCTGCAGATTTAGGACAGCACCTTAAATGTGCTCTGTTGCCCTTCCAAAGTACTGTACAGCAGTACTAAGTGCTCACCAATGATGTACCAAACCTGTACCGGCAAGTACAGCAGCTGAAATTGAGCCTTTTCCTCACTCAAATCAATATGCAGCCATGCCAAAACTTGTACAAAGCTGTACCAAATCTGTACCAGCAAGTACAACAACAATAAATGCTCTCCTGGCTGTCCAAATGAGTGAAAATCAGACTTTTACAGTCCCGAACACTGCATACAACAGTCCCGAACAGAAATTGGGCAAAAGCCCCTTGACTGCAAACTGATTTCTGAGGATTCAAGGCATAAAAGTCTTGCTTGCTGCTTTGCCAAGCTCAACAAGCATAAAATCTTGAAAAGCCCCTTGATTTAAGATCAATTGCTGATCATACATGGTACATTGACGCACATGAAGGCATCCAGAGTCTTCGCGATGCTTCCCCCTGGCCACATATACATCCAATACATGAAAGCCCCTTGATTTACAGGCACATTGAGTGCTTGTCAGGCATCAACACATTGCCCAAACCATCAAATGCGATTGCCTGCATGCAAATCAATCCAATCGGCACAAAAGCCCTTTGATCTGCATTGCAATTTGCTGCAATTTTGCCCGAATGTGCGATTTCTCACATCATACAGCATGTATGACTGCTTAATTGCACAATTACATCAAAAGCCCCAAATTTTGAAATCCAATTTCCTGCAAATTGATCCTGATTGTGACCAATGTCACCCAATTTTGCCAATTTTGCTCAAAAATTGAGCAATTGGCACCTGTACCTGCTCAATTGATGATTGTACCTGCTCAATTGCAAATCCCAAGAAAAATTGAAGCAAAATACCTTGTAATTTTTGATTTTTTGTTGCAGAAAAAAAAAGGGTTGATGAATTTGGTGCTGCACGATGATGCTGTTGTAGCTGCAGATGTACGGATGGCTGGGCAGCCCTCTGCGCTGCCTGGTTGGGCAGCGTGGCTGCTGCTGTAGGCGCCTAAGATGCAGGCGCTTAGAGGTAGGCGCACGAAAAACAGAAGGATGAAGCCGACTGCAGAGGCGCCCGCACTTCGATCTCTACGCTACGCACAACACACTTCACAGCATGGCGCTTCGCATTTGCTAACGTGGAGTCTGTGCAGTTGAATGCACGGCGTTCGACTCCTCACTTGCGCGCGCTGGTGTTCTTCGCTCGCCTGCCTACCAGCTGCTGCCGACTCAATGTTGCCACCTCCGCCTAGTAGCGCTTTGCTTTGCTCACGCCTGCTTGTTGCCTTCGCCTATCCGCCTAGTAGCCAGTTGAACGCCCAACGCTTGAAAGCCTTCGCCTAGTGGCCAGTTGAACGCCCAACGCTTGAAAGCCTTCGCCTAGTGGCCAGTTGAACGCCCAACGCATGAAAGCCTTCGCCTAGTGGCCAACGGTCGACCAACGCCTTGTGGCCACCAACGCTACACGCTGCGCTGCCTGTTCTGAGCCGGTGCCCTTTGTTACGCTACTGGCTGGGGGTTGAATGGGCAGCCCACGCTGGTTGGGCTGCCTACGCCCAGTTGCTGGGCAGCAGTTGAGCAGCCCACGCCTGTTGGCTGGGCAGAGAAAGGCGACCAAAAGAAAAGGCAAGGCGACCCTCATATCAGAATTCAGCACAGATCAGAATTCAGCATAACAGTACGACTGCTCCACTGCTGAGTTAAGCTTAAGGCTCTGATACCAGTTGAATGGGAGAGATAATTAGGGTTAGAGTTCATGTGGGAGACATACACACAGAGAAGAAGGGAGAGAGAGAGAGAGAGTTGTGGGGATAAGTCAACTCATCAAGATGAGAGTGTGTGACTCCCCTATCACACATGTATATTGCACTAGTACACATAGTGCACTTAGTACATTAAAAGTACTAAGTGTACTATGTACTATAACTTATGGGCTTGTACACACTATAAGGGTGGGCATTATGCCTTTACCCCAACATTGGCTGGTGACATCTTGCTTCTTTATTGTTCGATGGAGGACAATGCGGCGGACCTCTTCATGAAGTCTCTACCTTAGGCTATGCTCTGGCGGCACTCCAGCTTACTGGGGTTGGTTCCACATCCAGGAGTTGAGAGGCGGTGTTAGCAGTGATCTCCTGTCTGTACACTATGTCAGGGCCTCTGTTGTGGGTGTGCCTGCCCGTAAGTGGTGTCTTCATATTTTTCCTCTCTCTCTTCGTATTTTTTCCTTTTTTTTCTGGAGCTCTGTGTGGGCTGTCGGCTGCCCCCAGGTGTCTGGCCGACTGAGTTTGTGCTGCCCATGTGATCTGGTTCTGCCCGACTGTACCATGCTGTTGGCCGACTACAGAATTTGTGGCCGACTGGATATTTCTACAGGTCATGGGCACCAGGGCAGCAGTCGGCTGCTGACTTTGGTCTGACTTTGGTCTGGCCGACCAGCAGCCAGGGGCCATATAAAATGGCCCCTTGCCCTCACACTTCTGTATTCTGTATTCCGGGATTTTATTGGTGTATATAGTAGAGTTACACTAGCTTCTCTCTCTCTTTCATCTATGTATTGCTCTCTACAGCAGTTGTCTTCATTTCTGCTGTGCATTCTGACAGCAACTATCTCCAAAGTGGGCCGCATGATGACGGATGGAAATGATGCAGATGTTCATCCAAATGAACAAACCTACAAGACTCATAGAAGAGGAATTCAAATGGAGATTGAGTGCACAAGATTGGAATTCGAGGCTGATCGAGAGCAGCAGCAATGCAAAGACGAAGAGGCCAGACGTGCAGAGGACTGCTGCATGGCTGAGGAGGATCAACAACACCCTTCAACGGATCCAACAGGCACCCTTGCAGTCAACAGTCTTTGGTAAAAGATCGTGCTCAGCAAGTATGATGGTAAACTCAATCCTTCAACTCTCCACTGTTGGATTCATCAGTTTGAAGCTTATTTTTAGCTGTTCAAGAGGTCTGAAAAGGACAAAATTATGCTTGCAACCTATTACTTGACCTGCAAAGTATGTGCATAGTGGCAAGATTGGTTGCATAACAACACCAATCTTGAGACCCATGTTGTCGCGTACTTATGGGACAACGTTCAAAGCTTATTCAAAGGGTCCAAAAAGGACAAAATTATGCTTGCAACCTATCACTTTACCTGCAAAGCGAGGAAAAAACTGGCGAGACTGGTTGTGTAACAACATGGAATCTTGAGACCCGTGTTGTCATGTCCCCGTGGGACAAAGTTTGAGGCTGACCTCAAACAACATATCAATTGCCCATAAGACTCTGAGCTTGCCGATGATACTTCTATGTTCCTTGAGGCCTCTCACATATGGATTGCATTGGAGGAGTTTTGCTTGCTCTCATTAAGTGGAGGAGTTTTGCCTAGTTGCAGGGACTCTCATTAATTGGCATAAGTCTCTTGGTTTTGAATTAGTGACTTGCAAAGAGTCAATTAGGATGTAGAGCTCGGGTTTACTTGGATTGACAGAGGCTGTACTGCCAGATATTTGGGGGGTCAAGTCGGGGTTGATATATCGCCTCCACAACAGTTTGCACCAGTAATTATGAGCATAAGGAAGAAGCTTCTTTATTGGAGTTCTAGGAGATTGGATCTAGCCTCCACAGCCTTGGTGGTTAACCAAGTATTGCTTGCCTTAGCTTGGTTCATTGCCTCATGTTGGTGCCTCTCTTGTGGACGCATTGGTCAGCTACTGTGGAGATTGGTCCGCAACTTTCTCTGGTTACAGCCTCATCAAGCCTAAAGCTTTGATAGCAACATTTAGTGGAAGTTCTTTTTATTAAGGTTTTTGGTGCGATTTTTTAATTATTAAAATCAACTTAAATTAATTCATGCCTCTGAGACCAAACTGTAGGACTCTGTTGCTATAATGAATTAATCCCTTGAATTTCCAGGAAATTTCAGACCCAATTTTATCGTGAGGCTAGCTGCAAGAATAATCTTTGTTGATTTGACAAGAACAAGAAGGATCATGAATCATGATAGATTACAAGCAAAAGAAATACACTTGCATTTGTACAACCTATGTAATTTGCTGATTGTGTGCTTAAAAATCAGTTCCTAGCTGCATGCATGTCTTTCTGATTAGATTTTTCTTGCAGCTTGTGGCACAGACATGCTCAGGTTTAGTAATGCCAGTGCTACAAATTCAGCTGCTTCATCTGACAACGTTGTGAATACTGTGCCACAAGCTACCAAAAGCACTTTGGAACTTTTCAAATCTTTTCAAGACCCCCCAATTTCCATGCAATTAAATTATGTGGGAAGTGTTGACGGTTCATTTTCGTCGGCAAACCTTTCTAAGCGAGGAAAAAACCCAAGCAGTTCTTCAGTTAATCTCTGGTCTAATAACACGTCTTTTGTTAATGAAGCATCTGACTCTCCATCCCCATTGGACTTGGTGAAGGTAGTCACCGAGACCAATACTTGCTGGCATCTACAAGGGACATGCGTTGATACACCGGAATCTATCAATATGGAAGAAATTGATGTGCACAGACCAGTGCAAGTGAAATCCGAAATATTCAGCAGTCAATCTGTATCCAGAGCATCGGAGACAAGTGATTGCATACTGCATGATGAATGGAGCAGTCCGCCTTGCCAAAGTTCATGTGAGCATCCAGATTCTTTGCTCGTCAATGTGGACACGAAGGGGACACCTCCAAGTAGGGCCAAAGGATTTCCAAGTGAGTCAAATCCATCACCAAAACGGCATCACATGGAATGCAAAGCCGGCAGCAAGACATGGACCTCTTCGCCTTCCAATCCCTGCAGAAGTAAAGATGCAGTGGAAGGGGACTGTTCTGATGTTAAACACATTGTGGATTCTTTCAGGTCAAAACCAGACTTTCGTCAGGTGAGAAATCCAGGTCCTGCTCAAGAACCTGTGCAAGCACCCAGAAGGATCTTAAATTTGAATAATGAAACCCTACAGATTGTCCCCAGAGGCTTAAGAAGGTCTTTAACTCTTCAAGAGAGCTCAATGGAAGTCAAGTCCCCTGTTTTGGACAGGATCAGGCATTGGGAAGTCCTTGCCAGACATATTGGCAGTAAACCATCCTCGTAAATCTCCAAAGATGAGTGGGTATCATTTGAAGCTCACAAGCGTTAAGCCCTGTGCCTCTTTTGGCTTTGGCAGTAAGGTAGTTGATGGGTTCAGCAGTGTTCTGACATGTGCTTTACCTCATTATATACAGAACACACAACATAGATTTGTCATTGATTGAACCCATCATGCAGATTTTCCATTGCTTTGCTGAATGTGCAAGGTGGATTCATGTCTCGATGATTAAGAAACTGAGACTCTGTAGTAAATTGTTTATTTAACCCAACGCATAGTTGCTTTTATGTACCATCATGCATGCGTACCTCTACATGTACTCCTACAGGCCATGTAAGTCTTAGAATTTATCGTTCTGTCTTAGGCCACATCCTATTGTTTTTATGATTCTATTTAAGCTAGCATATGTGAAATAAATCAGGTCTTGATAATCACATTCAATTATTTTTCATGCTCATGGACAGGGGGTTTGTATGGGTGTAAATTATAAGTGTTAAAAGGGTGGTGATAGATTAAGGCATTTAAAGGGGAACTAGGAGAAACGTATCCATGGAAAACTAGGATTGTTTGTGGTCTGATAATGTTGCAGCCAAGACATCAAGAACATCACTTAATGTGAAATCAATCAATCAAAGGCTAACAGATTCGCAACAGTTCATGATTTTAGCAATCATCTGAGCAAGAATGTACAACTGCCTGAAAGATCATCTGAATTGGTGACGTGGGCTTGTTGAAAATTTATAGTGATGGGTGGGGTGTGATTTGAGAGGGAGCACGTGAGCCTTAAAATTTGTGTGCACATGTGATGTTAGTGTATGGTGTACACGGGTAGATTGGGATGATTCAGGGGTTTAATGGAGATATTCATTGGAGATATTCATGGAGATGATTGTGGATCTAGAGATGCTCCTTGTGAGCTATAAATTAATGTAATCCCAAGCTATTTTGAGTGAGATTTGCAATGAGATTATGCTTTTGTTTGAATAATATCATCTCATTATGTAGTGTTAATTTATGTTAATCAATCATGAGCTTTATAGTTTGCTTTTGTCCTCTCTAGCGCATTAGAAATTTGAGTTCGTATTAGAGCCTCTAGGGTTGGATTAGAGTAGGATAAGTGCATGCTGTCTAGTGTAGAAGCAGAATTCCTCTCTTTCCACCTCTTTCTCATTTTTTATGCTCATCTAGGTTTTTTTTTGTGTGTGTGTGTGTGTGTGTGTGTATATATATATATATATATATATATATAGAGAGAGAGAGAGAGAGAGAGAGAGAGAGAGAGAGAGAGAGATTACTGTCAAGAGAAACAATTCAGCATTTCACTTGGAAGCTTCCCATTCAGTAGCTCTAGCTCCAATACTCCAGCATGATAAGCAACAGTTCGCAGTAAGAACAGAAGACCGGAGCTCAACAACAATCGAAGCAGTGTCTATACGTGCATATTGAGAATTTTATTGTAGGTGCATTAAATAATGCCACTGACTTAGGTACCCCTCGCCTACCTCCACGCGTCCACTCCACGTGAACTACCCCTCGTCCTCTGCCACCCACCCCCTTGGCGCCCATCCCATTGGCAGCCATCTCCACCACCAGCCCCTTGGGCTTTTGCTACGCCATTAGCCCCTTGGGCTTTCGCAGCAGCTGTTGGAAAACGGCCAGCAGCACCTTAAGAAAAACGACCAGCGTATGGAGAGCCAGAAGAAGAGAAAAAATCGTTCGCTTCTCTTCCTTCGACTCGCTCATGCAGCAGACTCAGCAGGCCCTCGACCAGAGCACGACCTGCCCATGCTGTGCGGAAAGCCCTCCCTCGCGACGAGGGCCTCCGCCCTGGCAGCAAGTTCCAACTCACGAAGGTGGCTCTGATGGAGGGTTTGAAGGTGGGTATGATGCCGGATTTTATTCATCTAAAAATGCAAAGAGAGGCATGGTTGCCACGTACAAATCTTTCTAATTATAGCTGCCACGTATACCTTACAAAAAGAAATATTCTCCTATGGTTCACAAGCCCAAAGTAATTAATTTTTAGGAAAAAAATGTTTTGGGTCCTTATTGACGCCTGCCTGCCACAAGCCACGACCTCTCAAAACTAAGTGCCAAAAAAAGTCGGTTACAAAAAAAAGTCTAATTTTTAATAATTCTTCAAGCACATTACAAATACATGGTTATTGGCACATACCTTGTATCGAATAACGACACACTTTTTATGCGTCTCTTTCAAGGTAAGCCTATCACATAATTTTTATGTTATTTTTCTAACTATAAAGATAGTAAATTTATTAGATATATGTTTTTTTCCAAAACATTATTACCACGTGTGATTCTCTCTCATTGCGTCACGCACTCAGGCTATCGTAACCTTTTTTTTTTTCGTACACACCCGGGGCCCACTCAAGTGGGTGGAGCCGATTTCCCCTTCCAACAATTAGCCAATTATCATGGTCGGGCAAGGGCCACGCACCATCGGGCAAGAGCCACGAATTAGGCATCCCCATGACCACCGCGATGAGTCGAGCGCTGGAACAGCGAAGGGGTCTCGTATGGATCCTCCTATCTTGGGTGATCCACCACCCGAGGAGGAGGAGTCACTCGAGTGTTCAAGGGGCAAGAGCCCGAGCAACCAAACACATCAAGCGAGCATAGGTGTCCCTTTATAACATGAGAGAGCCTAGTGGGACTTGAACTCATAACCTAGAGGTTACAAGTCACAAGCTTTGACCGCTACACCAACTCAGTTGGGACCAGGCTATCGTAACCTTCATTCGCTTGCATTTGTGTTATCCATCGTGTGGCATTTTCACTTGTGCTTATTATATTCTGGCCTTTCTTCACTCTTATGTTATGGGGTGTGTGATTTTTGTCTCCTATTGCATCATTAGGCTCATTCGCTTGCTTTTGTTCTATCACTCTACGTTTGCATCCTGTGCCATTTTCACTTGTGTTTATTGTGTTGCCTTATCCTTGTCTCCCTTCACTCTTACACAGCCATCATGGTGGAATTTGAGAAGCTCTTTGTCATTCTTGATGTAAGCTTGGCTGGAGAGTACAGGTCTGATGTGATTTGTCTCTTTAACATGGAGAACTGTTATAAATAGTCCTATACAGCTGTCTCGTGCAAAAGAATGGGGCAGTGTGAACGAGTGTGGGTGTGTATGGTGTGACAAGATTACATTATTTGGTTCCTTACCAAGATGCTCATGCTCACACATAAAACAACTTACATATCCAAGAGTGCAATGGGGATCTACTTGTATACAGAAGGGGGCAAGGCAATGTGCTCCTCTACAACCAGTTAAAGGCAGAGGTAAAGAATGTGGATCCCAACTTGATAGCATCCTACCTCTATCTGCTTTAGAAGGCCCATCACCTGCTATTAGCTCAAAAGTGCCCAATTACTGTTGAACTATAACCACAATGGAGATATGATTTGTAAAGAATATGAGGGCTGGCAGGTAGTGAAGTGGCACACAAAGCACAGACAAAGGCATCAACCAAGAGGGTAAAAGTGGAAGCCGCCCACAAAGAAGACAAAGGTAGAGGCTCAGGCATGTTGAGAATAGATGCAAGGAATGTAGATGCATCATATGGTGGTACTACAGATCCTAGTACACATATGTCATGCAAAGGGAAGGAAAAGGTAGGTTAACCTTTTGTGACTGATATGTCAGCAAGTTACTCTTATGTGGATGGTGACTATAGTGGGTATGAGACGAGCCTTGATGAGGAGCTTTGATATTTTGTCAGTGGTTACTTCTGGTACACGAAGAACTAGGACTGTTTTGAGGACACCCAACAATGACCGGCTGTATGTAGGTCTACTCGAGTTAGATACCTTGTTGAGAGGTTGTGATATGATGGATATACACAGCTCATCAATATGCCTATGTGGTTAAATCAATTCAAGAGATAAAGACGAGACCACTTGTTTTGAGCAGGCACTTAGAAATGAGAAATGGGAAGGTGCCACAGATGAGGAGACGGCAGTATCGGATACAAATGCAACATGGGAATTAGTACCTTTACCTAAGGATGAGAAGTAAATTAGATGTAAGAGGTGTACAAGGTCAAGTATAACTTAGATGGATCTGTGAACAGATGTAAGGTAAAATTGGTTGCTAAGGTTCATACGCAGGAATATGGCATTGACGATAAGGAGACATTCAGCCTGGTTGTGAGAATGAGAGCTATCATTGCTATGGTTGTAGTAGCGAAGGATTGGTCTTTATATTAAAATGATGTAAAGAATGCGTTCTTGCATGGTGATTTACAAGATTTTGTGTGCAGGTTATGCAAAGCCTTGTATGGCTTAAAGTAGGTATCTAAAGCATAGTCAAACAAGGTCGAGGAGTATCTTGTTACCATTGGATTTCAGATATCTAATGTAAAATTTTCACTTTATGTGAAAAAGACAAACAGAGGAATCATGCTATTAGTCATTTTGTGGATGACTTGAGTAATACTGGTGATAGTGATAATGGCATACATGACATTAGGATTCTTTTGAGACAGAAGTTTGAGATGAAAGATCTAGGTGAGCTGCGGTATTTTCTTCATATAGAGGTGGTGCGATCACACCTAATGGAATTTTGGTGTTTACAGAGGCAATATAGCTTGGACATGTCCAAGAATGGTGTAACATGTCGTAAGCCCATTTTTGTGCCATTGGAGAACCCTAATATGGGTGGACTTTTAGAGGACACCACTATGTACTAGCACATAGTGTGTAGCTTGATCTACATGACCATTACTAGGCCAGATTTGAGCTATGTTGTTGGACTTGTGAGTCAGTTTATGGAGGCCCTAGGAAGCCACACTTAGATGTGGCTAGATAGATTCTCAGATACATAAAGTCCACTTTAATTTAGACTTTTTTATGAGGTTGGCAAAGAGGTACAACTACATGGGTAGATGGTGATTAGGTTGGTAGTGTCTCAAGAGACAAGAGATTTACCAACAGCTTTACGTTTTATTTTGGGAGTGTTGCTATGAGTTGGAGTAGCAAGAAGAGCCAACAGTTTCCTTGTGAAGTATAGAGGCAGAGTACAAGGGCATTGTTATGGCAGCTTATGAGGTAGCTTGGTTTTAGAAGCTACTTGGTGATATGGTGTGGATAGAGTCGTTTTCACTCACTGTTACAGCATAAGTAGAGCATATAGCTGGCCAATAACCCAGTTTCTCATGCTAGGAAGAAACACATTGAGGTGCATTATCATTTTTTCTAGGCGAACGTTCTAGCAAGAGATATAGATTTGATATATGTCAGCACAAAGAATCGAATGGCTGACATCTTCACAAAGGCATTGGGTACAGAGAAGGTTCTAGTAGCAAGAGATGTGGATTTGGTATATATCAGCATAGAGAATCAGGTGGCTGACACCAGACACTTGATGGGCATTGGATGAGGCCAGTTTCAGCCTTGATATGGCCTTGTATATTATCATGTACATGCTGATTTTTTCTTTTCCTTTACTTAAGGGCACTTTGCCTTTAAGTGGGAGGTTGTTGGGGTAAAGGCATTATGCCCACCCTTATAGTGTGTACAAGCCCATAAGTTATAGTACATAGTACACTTAGTACTTTTAATATACTAAGTGCACTATGTGTACTAGTGCAATATACATGTGATAGGGGAGTCACACACTCACATCTTGGTGAGTTGACTTATCCCCACAACTCTCTCTCTCTCTCTCTCCCTCTTGTTCTCTCTGTGTATGTCTCCCACATGAAAAACCTAACCCTAATTCTTTTAATATACTAAGTGCACTATGTATACTAGTGCAATATACATGTGTGATAGGGGAGTCACACACTCACATCTTGGTGAGTTGACTTATCCCCACAACTCTCTCTCTCTCTCTCCCTCTTGTTCTCTCTGTGTATGTCTCCCACATGAATAACCTAACCCTAATTCTTCTCTCTCCCATTCACACAACCCCCCCCAAAAAAAAAAGTGGACGCCTTGATCAAGCAGCCTTACGCCTCGAACGCCTTGTACCATAGTAGCAACGGAACAGGAATGGGAACGGGAACGGGAACGGGACGAAAGCACCACTAGGGGAACGGGAACGGAAAAACAAAGGTGAACGGGAACAACGACCTAGATAATTCCTAGAAATGACAATAAATCTTAACATACAATGCTCATTTATATAACCAAATCAAAGACACACTAAAGTCTAGTGCACCACAATTTGCATGGCTAGATACTAACACTGAACAGATCTCACAAGTCAAAATAAATTAGCCCACATCATACATGACATAAGTGACAAAAAACACAGAGGCATTGGAAAAGGTTTTAGCAGGAGATGTGGATTTGGTATATGTTAACACAGTGGTTGACATCTTCACACAAAGAAGCTCTATAAGTTTAGGAGCTTACTTGGAGTACAGTGTGTGTGGAGTTGAGCCCGAGAGGGAGTGTCGAGATATTGAGCTCAAATAGTGTTGCAAACATTGATGATTGCTTGGGCGATAGCTTTCGTAGACATCTATGCACCACAATGGTATATGTAGAGAAATTTTCCTATATTAATAATCAAGACTCATGCAATCAAGTGAAGTATTAAGCAAGCCACGAAGAAGTATTAAGCAAGCCACAAAGTTTTTTTCAGTCCCAAATAATCAAATGAAGTATTAAGTAAGCCACAAAGATTATTTTAGTCCTAAATATGAAGTAATTCTAAACAAACTAGCCACCAAGAAATTTATCCCCAAATCACTAAATACTCTCTGTTTATCTGTAAAACATAGCAGGTTTGGGCTACACTAATAGGTCTATCTGCAAACCATGTCCATTTGGCACTTTCATCAAAGATAACATTCCTAGATATACACTTTCCTATGTGGATCATACATCATGTCGCCCTTTGACTCTTCATTGCAATGAAGAAACAAGCATTTCTTAGCCTTGGCATCCAGCTTTTACCTTAGCTCATATGCAGCATGCACAAAACCTATTCATCCAAAGACTCTAACATGACCTATCTTGGTCTTTTGATGTGTGAAAGCCTCATATGGTGTCATTTTCCTCACACTTTCTGTAGGTAACATGTTTCTAAGGTAGCAAGCAGTATACATAGCTTCCGCCCAATACTGGTTAGGCACATGCTTCTCTTGAAGCATACTCCTTGCATATTCATATACATAGCTTGTGCCGAATACTGGTTAGTGCAGTATACATAGCTTTTGGCTAGTGCAGCATACATAGCTTCTTCCCAATATTGGTTAGTGCAGTATGCATAGCTTCTGCCCAATACTGGTTCTCTTGAAGCATACTCCTTGCATATTCAACCAAGCCTCATGTTCATCCCTTTTACAACTCCATTTTGATGTGCAGTATATGGGCATGCCTCCTTATACATGTCCTTATGCCAATTGCTTCAGAAAACCATGAAATGTATTAGAATTATATTCACCGCCATTATCTGATCTGAGACACCTTATCCTCCTGTTTATCTGGTTCTCTACCTGCATGGCTTTGAACTTCTTGAATATTATTATATCTTTGCTTCATGAAATAAACCCATGTCTATCGAGAAAAATTGTCAACAAATACATACCTACAAGTTTGCAAAGTAGGGATTTGAGGTGTCTCCAAACATCTATACGTATCAAACCAAGTGTACCTCTAGCCCTTGTCATGCTATGGCCGAATCTTTGCTTGGCTTGCTTGCCCATTCAACATGCTTCACACAATTTGTTAGAAATCTTTATGGCAGCCTATGTATATGTTGCCTCTTGAGTAAACCATAGAATTGTAGTAGCATGGCCATACTTTTTATGCCATACTTCTGGTGTTGGCATTTCTTCCACTTGTGTATTCAAGCAGTGAAAGTGAGGTACTCAAGAGGCCTCCTTCCATGATGCCCTTTTCAACCACACTTGGTACTTCTTGCTTTTTTCTTTGATCAAGAAATGGTTATTCTCGAATTCCTCCTTGAATCCTATTTTGACTAACTTTCCAAGTGAGAACAAGTTCTTAGACAAGTTAGGCACATACAAAACATCTTCAAATGCAAGATGAGAGTGTTGTCGTAGAAGAGACAACAGTATTTGGCTTCTCAATCTTCTCCATGTCACTAAACCATTCCACATGAGAGGTCATATGGATGCTTGTTGCTCCAATTTCAACATACCATCGATCGTACTCTTCTCTCTGATCTACTGTAGTTTTAGCCTTGTATACATTAGTTATGCTTGCTTGCTTCATCAGCAAAGCATCTCTAAGCTCACAAAAGTAACCAGCAGCCCACAGAGCATGCGTAGAGTGGCCAGCCCACTGCATGGTGTGAAAATAGTTAAAACATTTTATTGTTATTGGCTCAATTTGGACAAGATTTGGATCAGTTTGGCTCCCTTTTTTATTGACATATTACCTCTAGAATAGCAAAGTGCCATCAAGCGATCTCACCACATCTATACCAAGAAAATGCCATAGTTTACCCAAACCTTTCATCTCAAACTTCTACCTTCAAAAACATCCTGACATCATGTATGTCAACATCACAATGACTATAGTTATCCACATAAATAGCTTGATCCCTCTATCTGTATTTTTCACATAAATAGCTTGATCCCTCTATCTGTATTTTTCACATAAAGTGAAAAACTTTCATTGGATATTTGAAATCTAAGAGTAACAAGATACTCCCCGATCTTGTTTAACCATGCTCTGGGTGCTTGCTTCAAGCCATACAAGGCTTTGCATAACATGCACACAAAACCTAGATGTGCATCGTTCTCATAACAAGCTGGTAGTGGCTGCATCATGTGAACTTCTTCTTACAAATCACCATGAAATAATACATTCTTTAAATCCATATGATGTAAAGAACAATTCTTTCTTATGCTATACTATAGTAATGACAACTCTCGCGGTTTCCATTCTTGCAAAACTAGGCTAAATGTCTCCTCATAGTCATTGTCCTATTATGTCTGTATGTAACCCTTTGTAACCAATGTTGCCTTATACCTATTCATAGATCCATTTGAGTTAAGCTTGACCTTGTTAACCCACTTACGTCCAATTAAGTCAGTATTAGGTAATTCAAAAAAATCCCAATTTCTAAAATGGTAGTGTTTAGGGATTTTATGATCAATTTTCCTCAAAACATAGGTTTTATGGCATAAATAACTACATATTTGGACATTAAAACACGCAAATGAGTTAATTTGTGATGTAAAACCTGATGAAATTCTCCCAATATTAAGTAAGAAAGCTACATGCACACACATTACCGTACTCCTCCCATGGGAAATTAGATACCGAAGAAGATATTCTACTTGTCAAATTGAGATTTATAGTCCCGAAATGATACCATTGGCATTTATCAAGGAAAAAAATAAAATGGTTTTTTATAACTATTTTTCTAATTAAGGGAGAATGGCAATGGTGCCATTCTTTCTCAATTTTGGTAAAGGACTTAGAAAATACAGAATGGTTTCTTTTGCAATTGTTCTGGAACCTATATACAATCCTTATTAGAAATTGGTTTAGATACACACACTATGAAATGCAATTTTTGGTAGCATGAGTAATTATTATCTCAAAAGTCTTTGTGGTGTTCATAAACACCATCAAAATATTAGATCTAATAAGTGTTGTTCTACAATTGTCACATTAAAATAGTTTAATAAATGGTCATTGTGCTATTAATATCCTCATTGGATGACCTTATTGTTAAGGGTTGGATAACATTATATAAAACATACAAATTTTAAATATATAGACTACTCTGCACACAATGGTCCACTATCATAGTAGGGAAAACTGGTAGGATGCTGTTCTCCCATTCTTAACTTGGTTCTGAGAGAGATTGTCAGTCTCCACTTTTTTCCACTAGAACAGAAGGGTTTAGGACCCTCTATCATTGTGGAGAATGATAGTAGTACTATTATCCAATTCATTTGGAAAATTTGATTTTAGGGGGGATCAATGATGGATTTGGTAAAGGGAGAATGACAATACTGCCATTCTCCCCTCCTCCCTCCTCTAATCCAAATTTTATGGGAGAATTGCACCACTATAATTCTCCCTCTTGTATAAAATGGAGGAAGAATGGCAATGGTGCAATCCTCCTTTAATCATTAAACTTTCCAAGGGAGAATGGCAATTCCGCACGAAGCATGGATTTGTTTGATTTAGTGCATTATCATTTTGGGGAGAATAGTAGTGTTGCCATTCTACCTTACTTTGATTACAACGAAAACATGGAGCATGGTTTTTTTTTTGGTTTGGTGCATTATCGTTTTAGGGAGAATAGTAGTGTTTCTAGTCATAATGTCATCTTAGCTAGACTTTTCCAAACTCACTCCTCATTAAAGGACCCATTCCTCATTGAATATTTGGTTTGAGATGAGAAAGGAAATGGTGCCATTCTCCCTCTTATTAGATTTAGCTTGATTCAGTGCATTATCATTGGGGAGAATCACAGTGGTGCCATTCTCCCCTGAACCAAAATGCCAAACCACTACCATTCGCTTCTTGGAAAATTAGATGTAGAAGATGGTAATGGAAGAGGAAAGACTGGTACTATTTATTAAGAATGACAATGGGGAGGAATGATACATTATTACATTCATATAGATTTTGCTGTCCATTGATAAAACATTGGTAAAATAATCATGTCTTTTGCAACTAAAAAGAACACAAAGTAGAAACAAACTAGATATTTCTTGGAATATTACTTACATATCTCTATAGATTTTGCTGTCCATTGATAAAACATTGGTAAAATAATCATGTCTTTTGCAACTAAAAAGAACACAAAGTAGAAACAAACTAGATATTTCTTGGAATATTACTTACATATCTCAATTAAAAAAAGGCATTTATGAATGGAGTCTTGTTATTACTTCACTATCTCAAATTAAGCATAACAGAGATTCACATGTCTTCAATTATAACATTAAAAGACATCAAAGGATTTATAAAAATATATAAATGTGCAAATGTGAAAGTTGTATTAACAAAAAAATATAATCCATAACTTCTAAATTATAACTTGAAGGATAAACGACGAACTATTTGTGAGCACCTTCAATGTTTTCAATGAACAAAGTATTCCATATACAATTAAACATTTTGTTGAAAAGACACAAAAGCATTTATATTCAAAGTGTAAGGTTGCATTGGCACACAAAACACAAAAATGACATCTGGCAATGAATGAAAAAGTAGTCATAGTGTTATTAATCAAATTCATAGTCTGCAAATAGCTCCTCACCTATACAAATATCATCTATGGTTTCAACATAAATGTAACCATTTCTACAATGTCTACATTATCCATAGAGATGGACCAAGGTGATAACTCAGTAGAAAATACATAACAGACATTGGGATTGATACTTGAACTTCTACTATTGTTGATATACCTTGCCACATTGCCATTTCTAACATCACCAACAATGTACACCATCTCCTTCGATGGGACTTTAGGGTCTTCTAAGATGGAATACTTCTTTATCCTTGGATTGACTTTACACATATTTTTCCAATATTTATCTGAGTATTTATCCCCTCCATAATGAAGGATGATTGTCCCTCTCTTGATAAAACTATTTCTAAACACACTGCAATCATCCAGAAAAACTCTCATGAAAGTTGTAAGAAATGGTGCAAACACCTGCTGTACCCATTTTTGAAATGTAGGAGGAGCATTTTTCAAGCCAAATGTCATCACATTACTGGCAAAGACTCCCCATTCTATCATAAAAGCTGTCTTATCTCTATCTTTAGGTGCCACCATAATCTGTTTGTAGCCACTAAAGCCATCAAGAAAACTGTATATCTCATGTCCTGCAAACTGAATCAAGCAGAGTGTCACAAAATGGTAGTGGAAAAGTCATCAAGAAAACTGTATATCTCATGTCCTGAAAACTGAATCAAGCAGAGTGTCACAAAATGGTAGTGGAAAACGATCTATGATGGTTGCTGCATTCAACTTTTTGTAATCCACACATACCCTGATCTTTCCATTCTTTTTAGGAACCACCATAATTGGTGACAACCAAGTAACTGCATGTACATGATATATAAATCCCACTCTAAAAAGCTTATCAATCTCCTCCTTTACTTGTGTATCTTTGTTGAACTACAGGTACATCATCCTTTTTCAAATTGATCTTGTGCTGATAAAATTTTGGATCCACTCCTTTTATATCTATATAATGCCATACAAAAATATCACTGAATTCAACAAAAGGCTTTTAAGATCTTCCTTAAACTGTTCTTTCAGATTTATACTAATTTTTACGTTTCTTGGATCCTCCTATGTTCCCAAATTTAAATCCTGCAAATCATCCTCTTTGACATATGCTCTTCAAAAGCTTTTTTAGCTTGTATTACTGCTTCAATGTCTTCCTATGTATATTCTACTCTTTCCTCATCTTGATTTGATGCAATCTCTTTCTACATTCTCGGATCCAATCCTTGATCTGACATAATTGGAGTTTGTCCTGGGCTGGTACTCCTTCTGAAACATATATTGTTGCACAATCTGCTCAACATCCACCTCAAAAACAGGCACCACTGATGGATTGCTCTTAAAAAATTCTTCTTCCTCATCCTCTTGTAGTTCTGGTATCATATTGATTGTTTCCACAAGAAATGGCCTAAAAGCTCTAGGTATGATGTCCAATTTGACCTTCTTTTTACCTCTCCTTATCACAATCTGATCAGCTCCCAATCCTGCTTCACTTGGGCAACTCTCAACCAAGGTCTTCTCCCAGAATCATGGGATAATGATTTTCTGATTCTTCAAGTTTTAAGACAACAAAATTTACTACAAAATTCAGTCTAACAACCTGAAAATTCTACCCTCTAACAATTCCCACCCAGAGGATGTACCCTCCTTTGATCTACCATTTTCACGTGAAAGGGTGCATCATCGAATTCATAAATCCCCAATTTCCTACAAATTGATTCTGGAAGGATATTGACACCTGAACCTCCATCCAATAAGGCTCCCTTAATGTTAACATTTCCAAGTTTAACATCCAGCACCGGGACTCTATAATCAACATCCTCCACTTGGGATGGTTTTGGTGGAACCCTTGCACCATCTTTTTGAACTTCTCACACATTGCCAACCTTCCACTTTGCCATAAGCTTTTCCTTAAATGTTGGGACCAAGCTCAAAACTTGTTCCAAAGTTAAATGCAATTGAGCTTTCATTGAAGCCTGAAATAAGCTTTCTTCATCTGGGGTAGAGTTAAATGCAATTGAAGCCTAAAATAAGCTTTCTTCATCTAGGGTAGAGTTAAATGCAATTGAAGCCTAAAATAAGCTTTCTTCATCTAGGGTAGAGTCTTGCTTCATTTCCAACCCACTTTTTGATATATTGACAATGCAGCCACATCCTGAGAGGGTAATATGGTGTAACACATTGCTCCTCCTGTCTTCCCTGAACTTTGTTCAACTCCTTTATGACTCCTATTCTAATTCCCTTATGAGCTTCCCATTCAATGGGATCTTCCATTTTTTGCTGAAACTTCAGGGGACTTCTTGCTACCTTGATTTTTTGACCTAGTAATTGCCATCGAATCCACATCCTGCACATCTTCTATTTTCATGTATTGTGTACAATCACACTTCCAATGTATTTTTTGGTCACTTTTCCCATGTTTTTCTTGTCTTGCTAGTCCTTCATTAATTTCTTCCAACATTACTGCATTCAATTGAGCAGGGGGCTGATTTTGTTAATTCTGATTCCCTTCCCGCCTTTCATTGTATTTGACAATTGGAATTCCCCTTTCATTTCTATGCTTACACCAAAGCTCATAGCTTGGACCTTGCCTATGACATGGCAAGCCACAATAATTACATTTCATATTTCTATTCTGATTGTCATCTGTTGACCTCTCCATTGAGGATTTTGATTACCCCATTGAAGGTTTTGATTCTGAGTCATAGGTTGATACTGATTTGGGTTTTGATTTCTCCTTGGAGGCTCAGCAGCCCTCCTATTCTGCTCAACTTCAAACCTGATTGGCTTGTGGAGTTGCTTGCTGGTTCATCTGAAAAATGTGGGGTGGAACTCTTTCCCTGTACTGTGGATTATACCAACAATTAGCTGACATATGACCTAGCTTTTGGTAGAGTAGATTTCACAATATGGCCTGGATGTCTCACCCACTAGTGCCATTCCCAGGACTTTAATCTTGTCAAGAATCTTCTTCTCCAAATCATCCTCCATTACTATTTTGATTTTCTTGTTGTCTTTCTTCTTGATTGCTTGCTTCCTCTTCTTCTTTTTTGTTTTCTTTTTCTTCTCACTCCAATCCTCATCATCTGAGTTGTTGGAGTTATTGTCCTCATCCTCTGAATCACTGTTTTCCTCATCTGAATCTTCATCATCCTCTCCATCAACGTCTTCTGACTGCTTCTTCTTTTTTTGGAAGGCAATCCTAATCTCCTTTCTTCCTTGAGTGCTGTATTCACCAGGTCATTAAAGTCATGTACATTCTGAATGTCTTTGCCTAGGCCCTTGCAAATATAGTCTCCCAACTGTTCATGAGTTGGCCTCTAATTTGCCAATAACCTGTTGTATAATTTTTTGAATTTTTGGGTGTAATCTTCCACCCTTATCTTTCCCTATTTCAGCTCCCTAAGCTTCTTGACGATATCGTCAGGGGTCTTCTCCTTCCTGAACCTCACAAGAAAGGCTTCTTTGAGAGCATTATAGTTTGGGAAATGCTGTAATCCATATTGAGTAAACCATCCCACTGCATGACCTTCCAGTGTAGCAGAAAAGTTTTCCTTCTTCACTTCATCCAGGTACATCCCAAAACCAATAGCCTTCCATCTGGTTTTAAACTAACCAACATGACTATCAACATTAGCTCTCTTTGAGCCTGCTGAATTTGGCTAGGTCAACCTTGGGGTTTGCTGGGGCATCAGGCGGTGGATGATTTGCCTACATCATTGGTGGTGGTCTTCTTCTTTTGGGAGGTAACTGTGGTAATGGATTGAAATTCAAAGATCTCTTTGCCCTTAGCAATTGAGCACTAAGTGTTCTTGTGCCAAGAAGCCTTGCCACTCCCCTAGTAACTTCGGCATTTGGTGATGCTATTTCCTCATCTCTTACAAATTCAGGGGAAATGACGTCCTCATCCAAGTTCTCCATTTACTGGTGAATTAGGTGGATTGATTTCTTCATTTGGATCCTCTGCCAAAGATGATAATCTTTCACCCAACCTAATTCTGAACCGCATGCCATACCCATGAACAGGTCTTCTAAAATGTTGTTCCTCTCACTCATCTACATTTTCACCTACAATATCGACACTTGTGATGAAGTTGATGTTAATAACAGTCCTCTAGAAACCTTTAGGCCTCACTTGGACCATTCACTATTCTAAACGGAAGAAAGCTATTCCTCCGTGTTTTCCAAAACGATTGCCCGTATACGCTGAATCACATCCACAGGGGCAAATTGGGAAACTGATCCCTTAGAAATATCTCTACTTAGGCTGTATATTCTTGGAGCCATGCATCCATTTCTTCAGCCTTGCATAGAATTGTTATAGCCATGTCTCCTTCGCATAGAGAAAGCTACTAGAGACATGCGAAACAACAGGATTGCCAAAAGTGCTGAGGCTAAACTCAGCCCCGAATAATCATCACACACAAATATCTGACATTACAGTAAACAAGCTCCAAATACTTTCCACATATCACCATCATCATTTTAGGTTACCAAGATAAGCACAAACCAACTATCTTCATCACAGGATACATAATTCAGCATTATATTATATCAGGAAAATAGACCCTTGAAAAATCAGCTAAACCTACAGAACAGCAAGACAAGTGCAGAGACGCTCAGAATTTAGTTTCTAACTGCGCATAATGCACGATTCAAGACGGTTACATATATATATATATATATATATATATATATATATATATAAGTTCCACATGCTCTCGCCTGAAATCTCAAGTAAAAGACAGGTTCAAATATTTAAAGAAAACTATGTAAAACTCCAGGTTTTACACTAACTTCATGTTGTATGTATCTAATATACACCACCCTCTACTTGTCATGCTATCTTCCTTGGAGGAGTTCATCCTCGCATCTTCATAGCACGAAGGGTCTAACTGGTATACTGTTCCTCTTGGTGTATACACATCTATGCAATGTATATCTAATTTTCCCACAACATCACCTTCTTCTAGTTAACTGACTTACCCCACATTGTTATACTTACCATGTTGATACAAAAAGGTGAATACAATGTAGTTTTTGGAGAGCATTGTTGTAATTGTCAAGGTGCCACCCTTTAGGATCTAAGACACCATCTACATAAGAAACCTTTGTGGATTTTCTCTTTGCCTTCATCATTGCCTTCTTTGACATATCTATTCAAAATGGAAAAACATCGAAATAATAAGATCATTGTAACGCTCATAAATTAAAAAACATTGAAATATAACTAAGATTGAACATGATATCTGTGTATAGAAACAGTTCCATAGTAATAAGATATTAGACACACATCTAACATATTGAATACATTTTATCAAGAACATAAATCCAAATAGTGATGTAACACTTGACCACCATAGGGAGCTATTCAAAAGAATACTCTCATAAAAAAATGAACAATATAAAATGAGAAAATAACATTAAGATCTTATACTCAATTGGTAAATGTTCAATACCACTACCATTCTCCCTTACATTCAAGGAAGAATTGCACTCCTACCATTGTAAAGGCATCCCATCACCTTGACAGGGAGAATGGCACCACTACCATTCTCCCTTACATTCAAGGAAGAATGGCAGTGGTAGTGGTGCCATTCTCAAGGCCTCCCATCACCTTAAAGGTGGAGAATGGTACCGGTGCCATTCTCAAAGCCTCCCATCACCTCGAAGGGAAAAATGGAACCATTTCCATTCTCCCTTACATTCAAGGAAGAATGGCAATGGTGCCAATCTCAAGGCCTCCCATCACCTTGAAGGAGATAATGACACCAGTGCCATTCTCCCTTACATTCAAGGAAGAATGGAAGTGGTGCCAATCTCAAGGACTCCCATCACCTTGAAGGAGATAATGACACCACTGCCATTCTCCCTTACATTCAAGGAAGAATGGAAGTGATGCCAATCTCAAGGGCTCCCATCACCTTAAAGGGGATAATGGCACCACTGCGGTGCCATTCTCAAGGTCTCCCATCACCTTGAAGTGAAGAATGACACTCTTATGTTCAAGGAAGAATGGCACTGGTACCATTCTCAAGATCTCCCTTCCATCACCTTAGATTCAAGGAAGAATGGCACTGGTTTCATTCTCAAGACGTCCCATCACCTTGAAGGGGAGAATGGCTTGACTGTCATTCTCCCTTGCATTCAAGGAAGAACGGTAGCAGCGGTGCCATTTTCAAGGCCTCTCATCACCTTGAAGAGGGGAGAATGGCACTACTATCATTCTCCCTTACATTCAAAGAAGAATGGTAGTGGTGCCATTCTAAATACATCCCATCACCTTTAAGGGGAGAATGGCACCACTGCCATTCTCCCTTGCATTCAAGGAATAATAGTAGTGGTGCCATTCTTAAGGCCTCCCACCTTAAGGGGAGAATGGAACCACTACCATTCTCCCTTACATTCAATGAAGAATGGAAGTGGTGCCATTGTCAAGGCATCCCATCACCTTAAAGGGGGGGAATGAAACCATTGCCATTCTCCCTTACATTCAAGCAAGAATGGCAATGGTGCCATTCTCAAGGACTCCCCTCACCTTGATTGAAGGGGAGAATGGCACCGCTGCCATTCTCAGGGCGTTCCATCACTTTTAAGGGGAGAATGACAGTGGTGCCATTCCTCCCACCATCACCTTGAAGGGGAGAACGGCACCACTGTCTTTGTCCCTTACATTAAAGAAAGAATGGTAGTGGTGCCATTCTCAAGGCCTCCCATCACCTTGAAGGGTGGAATGGCACCACTGCCATTCTCACTTACATTTAAGGAAGAATGGTAGTGATGCCATTCTCAAGGCCTCCCATCACATTGATTGAAGGGGAGAATGGCACCAATGCCATTCTCAAGAGCCTTCCATCACGTGAAAGGAGAGAATGGCACCACTTCCATTCTCAAGGCCTTCCATCCCATCATTGATTGAAGGGGAGAATGGCACCAATGCCATTCTCAAGAGCCTTCCATCACGTGAAAGGAGAGAATGGCAGAATGGCCCCACTGCTATTATCCCTTACGTTCAAGGAAGAATGGTAGTGGTGGCTGCTATCCTCAAGGCCTTCCATCACCTTGAAGAGGAGAATGGCACCACTGCCATTCTCCCTTACATTCAAGGAAGAATGGCACTGGTGCCATTCTCAAGACATCTCATCACCTTTAAGGGGGGGAATGGCACCACTGCCTTTCTCTCTTACATTTAAGGAAGAATGGCAGTGGTTCCATTCTCAGGGCATCCCATCATTTTGATTGAAGAGGAGAATGACACCACTGCCATTCTCAAGGCCCCCATCACCTTAAAGGGGAGAGTGGCTCCACTCCTATTCTCAAGGCCTTTCGTCCCATCACCTTAAAGGGAAGAATGGCACCATTTCCATTCTCCCTTACGTTCAAGGAAGAATGACAGTGGTGCCATTATTAAGTCCTCCCGTCATCTCGAAGGAGGGAATGACACCACTGCCATTCTGCAGTGGTGTCATTATCAAGGAATCCCATTATTTTGACTGAAGGATATAATGATACCACTCTCATTCTTAGAGCCTCCCATCCCATCACCATCAAAGGGGAGAATAGGACCACCCATGCATCCTTATATTCTCAAGGCCTTCCATCACCTTCAAGGGTAGAATGACACCACTCCCACTCACCCTTACCTTCTAGGAAGAATGGTAGTGGTGCCGTTCTGAAGGCCTTCCATGACCTTCATTCACCCTTACATTCTAGGAAGAATGTGAAGTGGTGCCATTCTCAAGGCCTCCCATCAACTTGAAGGGGGGAATGGAACCACTGCCATTCTCGCTTGCATTCAAGGAAGAATGGCAGTGGTGCCATTCTCAAGGCATCCCATCATTCTAATTGAAGTGGAGAATGGCACCACTGCCATCCTTAGGGCCTCCCATCACATTAAAGGGAAGAATGGCACCACTGCCATTCTCAAGGCCTCCCATCCCATCACCTTGAAGGGGAGAATGGCACCACTGCCATTTTCTAATACATTCTTTGCATAATGGCAGTGGTGCCATTCTCAAGGTCTCCCATCACCTTCATGGGGGGAATGGGATCACTACCATTCTCCCTTACATTCAAGGAAGAATGGCAGTTGTGCCATTATCAAGGCCTCCCAACACCTTGAAGGGGAGAATGGAACCACTGCCCATCTCCCTTACATTCAAGGAAGAATGGAAATAGTGAGATTCTTAAGACCATCACCTTGAAGGGGAGAATGGCACCAGTGCCAATCTTCCTTACATTCAAGGAATAATGGAAATGGTGCCATTCTCAAGGCATCCCTTAAATGATTGAAGGGGAGAATGGTACCACTGCCATTCTCAAGGCCTCCCATCCCATCACATGTAAGGGGAGAATGGCCCATTCTCCCTTACATTCTTTGAATAATGGCAATGGTTCCATTCTCAAGGCCTCCCATCACCTTGAAGGGGATAATGGCACCACTGCCATTCTATATTAAATTCAAGAAATAATAGCAGTGTGCCATTCTCAAGGCCTCCCATCACCTTCAGGAGGTGGAAATGGCACCACTACCATTCTCCCTTATATTCAAGGAAGAATGGCAGTGGTGCCATTCTCAAGGCCTCCCATCACCTTCATGGGGAGAATAACACAACTGCCATTCTCCCTAGCATTTGAGGAAACATGGCAATGGTGCCATTCGCAAGGCCTCCTGTCACCTTCAAGGAAGAATGGCAGTGGTGCCATTCTCAAAGCATTCCATCACCTTGAAGGGGGGAATGGCACCACTGCGTTTCTCTATTACAATCGAGAAAGAATGGCACCACCTTGAAGGGGAGAATGACACAACTGCCATTCTCCCTAGCATTTGAGGAAACATGGCAATGGTGCCATTCGCAAGGCCTCCTGTCACCTTCAAGGAAGAATGGCAGTGGTGCCATTCTCAAAGCATTCCATCACCTTGAAGGGGGGAATGGCACCACTGCGTTTCTCTATTACAATCGAGAAAGAATGGCAGTGGTGGCATTCTCAGGGCATCCCATTATTTTGATTGAAGGGGAGAATGTCACCACTGCCATTCTCAGGGTCTCCCATCACCTTAAAGGGGAGAATGGCTCCATTGCCATTCTCAAGGCCTTCCATCCCACCACCTTGAATGGGAGAATGGCACCATTTCTATTCTCCTTTACGTTCAAGGAAGAATGACAGCGGTGCCATTCTGAAGGCCTCCCATCACTTTTAAGGGGGGGGAGGCACCACTGCTATTTTTCCTTGCATTCAAGGAAGAACGGCAGTCATGTCATTCTCAAAGCATCCCATGATTTTGATTGAAGTGGAGAATGACACCACTGCCATCCTTAGGGCCTCCCATCACATTAAAGGAGGAAAGATTGCCACCACGACCATTCTCAAGGCCTCCCGTCCCCATCACCTTAAAAGGGAGAATGGCACTACTGCCATTCTCCCTTACGTTCTTTGAAGAATGGTAGTGGTGCCATTCTGAAGGCCTCCCATCACCTTGATGGTCATTATCCCTTACATTCAAGGAGTAATGGCACTGGTGCCATTCTCAAGGCCTCCCATCACCTTCATCGGGAGAGTGGAACCACTGCCATTCTCTTTTACATTCAAGGAAGAATGAGAGTGGTGCCATTCTCAAGGCCTCCCACCCCTTAAAGTGGAGAATGGCACCACTCCCATTCTGCCTTACATTCAAGGAATAATGGTAGTGGTTGCATTCTTAAGACCTCCCATCACCTTGAAGGGGAGAATAGAACCACTACCATTCTTATGGAAGAATGAAAATGGTGCGATTCTCAAGACCTCCCATCACCTTGAAGGGGAGAATGGCACCACTGCTATTCTCCCTTACATTCAAGGAATAATAGCATTGGTTCCATTCTAAAGGCCTCCCATCACCTTCATTGGAAGAATGGGACCATTGCCATTCTCCCTTACATCCAAGGAAGAATAGGAGTGGTGCCATTCTCAAGGCATCCTATCATTTTGATTGAAGGTGAGAATGGCACCACCGCCATTCTCAAGGCCTTCTATCCCATCACATGTAAGGGGAGGATGACACAAACTTCCATTCTCCCTACCACTCTTTGAAGAATGGCAGTAGTGCCATTTTCAAGGCCTCCCAGCACCTTAAGGGAAGAATGGTAGTGGTGCCATTCTTAAGGCATCCCATCACCTTGAAGGGGGGAATGGTGACACTACCTTTCTCTCTTACATTTAAGAAAGAATGGCAGTGGTGGCATCTATCAGGGCATCCCATTATTTTGATTGAAGGGGATAATGGTACCACTACCATTCTTAGGTCCTCCCATCACCTTAAAGGGGAGAATGGCTCCACTACCATTCTCAAGGCCTTCCATCCCATCACCTTGAAGGGAAGTATGTTACCATTCTTATTCTTGTCGACTGGAGGTACACGACCTCCTACACCTCATCAATAGGGTCCTGATCAAATCGGTCTTCTTTTACAAATATTTGAGCCTAGCTGGTCACCATCGACCAGCTTCAATGGACTAATAAATCACATAGATGATGCCGACTAGAAGTACACGACCTCCTACACCTAATCGACAAGATCTTGATCAAATTGGGCATCTTTTGTAAATATTTAAGCCTAGCTAGTGCCCTAATCTAATATTTATATGCTGCCCACCACTAGGAATTATCTTAAGATTAAGTAGTGGTGCCATTCTCAAGGCATCCCATCACCTTTAAGGGGGGGAATGGCACCACTGCCATTTTCCCTTACATTCAAGAAAGAATAGTAATGGTGTCATTCTCAAGGCCTCCCATCACCTTGATTGAAGGGGAGAATGGCACCTTTGCCATTCTTTCTTACATTCAAGGAAGAATGGCAGTGGTGCCATTCTCAAGGCCTCCCATCACCTTGATTGAAGGGTGTAATGGCACCACTGCCATTCTCCCTTGCATTCAAGGAAGAATGGTAGTGGTACCATTCTCAAGGCCTCCCATCACCTTGATTGAAGGGGGGAATGTCACCACTGTCAGTCTCCCTTGCATTTAGGAAGAATGGTAGTGGTTCCATTCTCAAGGCCTCCCATCACCTTCATTGAAGGGGGAGAAATGGCACCACTGCCATTCTCCCTAGCATTCGAAGAATGGTAGTGGTGCCATTCTCAAGGCCTCTCATCACCTTGATTGAAGGGGATAATGACACCACTGTAATTCTCTCTTGCATTCGAGGAAGAATGGAAGTGGTGCCATTCTCAAGGCCTCCCATCACCTTGATTGAAGGGGATAATGGCACCACTGCCATTCTCCCTTACATTCGAGGAAGAATGGCAGTGATGCCATTTTCAAAGCCTCTCATCACCTTGATTGAAGGGGAGAATGGCACCACTGCCATTCTCCCTTACATTTGAGGAAGAATGGCAGTGGTGCCATTCTTAAGGCCTCCCATCACCTTGATTGAATGGGATAATGCACCACTGCCATTCTCCCTCACATTCGAGCAAGAATGGTAGTGGTGCCATTCTTGCACAAGCTTGATCTATGAAAAAGCATAATGGCACCATTGCCATTTTCCCTCAAATTTGAGAGGGAGAATTGAAGTTGTGCCATTCTCCCTAATATATTATAATGAAAGCAAGGGAGAATGCCAGTGCCTTTCAAGTAATTTAAGAAGAATAACATCACTACCATTCTCCCCCCTCATTAATCTTTCTAGTTTGGGAGAATGGCACTACTACCATTCCCCCTGCTTACATTGTTTGGAGAGTAGCATGTATTTGAGTGGTGCCATTCTTAAGGGATGAGTGGTGCCATTCTCCCTTACATTGAAGGAAGAATGACACCACTACCATTCTCAAGGCCTCTCATCCCATCACCTTGAAGGGGAGAACGGCAGCATTGCCATTCCCACTTACATTCAAGGAAGAATGGTTGTGGTACCATTCTCAAGGCCTCTCATCACCTTGATTGAAGGGGAGAATGGCACCACTACCATTCTCCCTTGGGAATGACACCACTGCCATTCTCTCTTACAATCAAGGGAGATTGGTACTACTCCCATTCTCCTCAAGGTAGTGGTGCCATTCTCCCCTCCAAGAAATATATGTAAGAGAAATGATAGTGGTGCCTCTCTCCCCCCTTACATCAATTTGATTATGAGAGGAGAATGGCACCACTACCTTTATCCCTTTTAATTTAATGAATTCTTGTCTCAAGAATGTTTATTGAATTTATTTAGCATATATGAGTGCTTTATCTGATTTTAGTTTTCCTTACAAAATAAACAGGGACCATGGCTTTTAGAGGTGGTGACAAAATAAAGATGCTACTGGGTAATGAAGTTGTTGCAGTTGGTGTAGTATGTGTAACTGACCCAGAGGGCTATTGCAGGGTGTGAAAATAGGGATAGACAATGTATCGGTGATGATGAAAAAGGGTATAACCTTTCTCCACTATGGATGCAATGACAATTGGTGAAGCAATTTGGAGTGTTCTCATGATAACAAAATTCATGAGTCTTAGAGAGAGAAAAAGGTGGTCTTGTGGAACGAGACCATGACAGAGACCATTGGGAAGGGTGTGATCTTATATGTTTATCCCTATGATTCTATAAACTTTGTTGTCTTGGGAGAGGATTTTTTAGGTGTGGGAATAGAGAAGAACTAGAACATAAGGACTACCTAAACAAGCACACAACACAAGAGATTGGTAGTGTAAGTTTGGTTAAGTGGCCAATCAAGCAAATTACCATATTAGATGAAAGCCCATTGCAGAGATATATGCCCATGGAAGATGATGACAATATAGAGAATGTTGTCAGTGGTGCATTGATAAAAGATGCTTCATCTTTGAGGAAACGAAGGTACACTTTCATTAAAAGAAAGCCCAAGCAAAGAGAGCCACCAACATCAATGTTCAGAATGTTTATAGAATCAGTCCTACAAGTTTCCTCGATTGATTGTTGTGAGTGCAAGTGTTGTCAGCATGCTAATCGAGATATGTAAGTGAAAATTTGGAAGTATTTTTGGGGCAACTCTCTAGAATCTTGCATAAACTATGTGTATAACATATTATCTATGGCTTTGCATTGTGACATGCATGGAAAGGCAAGCTACAAAGTTAGGGTGAATGGTCTGGAGGTATGTTGTAGAGCATGGTATGAGATACATGGAGTACCAAAAACATCATTTTACAGATATAGGGAGTAGTTTGAGAATTGTGCACAACAATATGTGCATAGAAATATAGGAATCGTGAGGAGGACTAGGGAGCACACATGTATGGGAAGGGCTCTTATGCAAGAGTTTGTGGATAATAACTTAGAGCATATGCCTCACAAGAGTAGAACCATGTTGGATGGTTCTAGAGAGACTCAATTGGTGTAATACCTGAAGTATATAAAAAGGTAGATATCCAACGTGAGATAAACAAAGGCCTATTCCATTTGGGTTTAGAAAATATGTCCAAATCTTCCTTTGGTAGGATACGGAATGAGGACTTCAAGAATGTTTCCTTGGTCAAAAGTAGCAAGTTCTCCAAATGCAGTTTACATAGTGGGATAAAGGCACAACTTGCAGCCAAAGTGTCGAGAGGAGCATTATATACTAATGGAGGAAATAAATAAGCATATGATACAGCACAACAGAGTTGTAGGAACCTTTATTATACATGGCGCACGTACTCTGAGATAGATCCTAGTAAATACTTATGCATAATTCATGACAAGATGGACCAAAAGAAAATAGCAATCCCAAGACTTCGGGTGAAGTCAAAGGACACTAATTCTGGCTTGGCAATTACAAGTGTCTCTATTTGGAATGATTACTCATGGGCATGGGCATGGTCATTATGGACACTTCACTATAAATGGTTTGTGGCCCTTTGATCCAAATCACACAGTTGGCTCCCTTGCATTGTGTTTGTGCAACTTGGAGAGGATGGACATGCATACAATTGGGGACCTAGCTACTAATGGGGTCCAAAAAAGCAACAATGTTCCATTACTAAATGCTCTAAAGAAGTACTTTGGATTGTCATTATGCTTCAGAAGGTAAGAAACCTCTCCAGAGTGGTGGGTCTGTAGCATAGAAGAGTGACATGCTCATAGATTAGGCACAAAAGGTTGATTTACTTTTTCCTTCCCTTTTCATCATACATGTGTACTAGCACTTGTTATACCAAGAGATGATGTATCTACATTCCTTACATAAGAGTGACATGCTGATAGATTAGGCACAAAAGGTTGATCTACCATTTCCTTCCCTCTGCATCATACATGTATACCATAAGATGATGCATCTACATTCCTTGCATCTATCCTTAACCTGCCTAACCATGGACTAACACTAGATCCATTGTTAGAGGACTCTCTAGGTCTACTAAGCCCTACGTTGTTGCTCTACATATGAGACAACATTATTACTTCTTACATCTACATCTTCAGTGGCCTTCACTGGTGCATAGAGTTCTTGAGGAGGTAGAAACGGGCCATGATAAAACTACATCTTTAATGAGTGTTATTGTTGCAAGGCAAGGTAGTTGACCTAGTAGGCAATCTACAAGATAGGTATGTGAAGTCATTAACCCAAACCAAGAGATATGGGATATAGACCACCCAAACCAAGAGATAGGGGATGCATCATTGAAAGTGCATCATCAAAAGCCTCCACATCTAAAGGAGCACAACTCCCATAAGAAATTTCTGTAGAGTTGAGAACATGAGCATAGATAAGTTGGCATACAACCTTCTCAACCATCTCGAGCAACATTGGTAGAGGGTTAGCCTCAGCCTCAAGGCCAACTTCACAACCAAGACATCCACATTTATTCCCATGAAGAAATATAACTTGGTATGCAATTTTCCACCAAAAACATACAAGAACAAAGTGTCCAATGCTAAGGTTGAGACTAAAATAGTTTTGTGCTCTTTGTTAATGCTATAGGAACCATGGTATAGTGTACTTCTCTACTAGTACAAATCTAGCAGGGTGGAGTTTGACACCATGACTTTACACTATGCTTAGAGAAGGCCATCATGATTCTTTAATAAGCTCTAAAGCCCCTAATAGGGCCCATCCACTTGTGGAAAATATTTGTTAATTAAGTAAAGTTAAAGATGACAACAACGTACCAAAAAATATGATGAATATCATGGATACATGTGTCGCATACATGTGGTAGCCTTCCATGAGCATACATTCCATACATGTGGTAGCCTTCCATGAGCATACATTCCATACATGTGGTGGCCTTCCCTAAGCATACATGCCATACATGTGGTGGCCTTCTTTAAGAATGTGGTGTCCTTCCCTTTGCATACATACCCAAAATATTAATAAAAAAGGGGTCCCCACCGCCACCACAATGCACCAAAAAAGATTTTGAGAGCTATCGATTCTTTGTTGCGCCATAGTGGGGGAACCCTTTTAATTATTTTTTGGGCATGTATGCTTGCTTAAAAATGTGGTTTTTGAAGGAAGCTCTCTCCTCTCCCCCACATGCATCATTCTTCTATGCAACATTCTCCTCCTCCACCATTATTTGTTATATTGTCTGTCTGTCTCTCTCTCTCTCTCTCTCTCTCTCTCTCTCTCTCTCTCTCTCTCTCTCTCTCTCTCTTAATCTATTAGAAGCAACAAAGCATGGCACCCTCGAGAATGTCTCAAGAACCCTCGCTCTCCCAACTTTCTCCTCCCCTACATGCATCGCTCTCCTTCCCCATATGTAGCATTCTTCTCCCCCATCATTTGTTATATTGTATCTCTCTCCATCTTAATCTATTTATGTATTAGAAGCAACAAAGTATGGCACACATAGAGAATGTCACAAATGTAAGAAAGTGATTTCATACCAATTTAATGTTGGACACAAAGAATGCTACATAGCAAAGCTCTTTTCTTGCGAGATGAGGCTAAAGCATGGACGCTATGAGAAGAAGGAAAGAAGTAGGAGGATTACACATTACCCATTCATAAAGTCAATTGTGGAGGCATGGGGAGCAAAGGGCATTACATATTATTTAGTAAGTATACATTACATATTATTTAGTAAGTACACATTACATGTTATTTGGTAAGTTTGTGTGTCAAATAATGAAATTTGATGAATTTTTTAAATAGTTTCGCAACATATACTCTTTGCACACATGCTCAGTTTTCTCTAACAAATGGGACCTCTTGTGGTGTGGAACAATGAGGGCATGGAGAAGTCACACTACTATCAAGCACAAAGATTGCATACTTTCAGACTCACGACATGGAGGTGTCAAGACAACGAACAATGCACATCATGAACTATTTATTTGGTTTTATAAGTGCATAGGTAAAATGATTAAGTCACATAAGTAGTCAATATGTAACACACATCGACTGTAGGCAAAAGGATCAAACCATAAGCAATCAATATGTAACACACATCGACTGTAGGCAAAAGGATTAAACCATAAGCAATCAATATGTATAAACTTATTTTTGTGGATAATGTGCTTTAATTTAGTTTTTAAAATAGACCTCCTTTTTTAGTAAATAATTATTTTTTAGAGATAAAGTTACTATTGTAGGATGTGTATCTATAAATATTAGCCTCTTTTGATATATAAAGGGTGCTCCCCCTACAAAGTCTATGGCTAGAACAAAAGATGTAGCTAAGAAGGTAAAGGGGGGTGGCGTCACGGACATAGATCTAAGAAGGAAGAGTTAGCAAGAGAGAAAAAGGAGAAGAAGAAGGATCGTGCATGATAAAAGGCTATCTTGTAGATGTGTTCAGTGGGTTGGAGGATCCAAAGACCCTTGCTACCAAAAAGTTAGTTGGGATCCTAGCAGAGCAGTAGAGGCATCCATTCCCTTCTCCAGTAAACCTTTATTATAGGAGCCCTAATAGAGGTAAAAAAACAACCAACTATGTAGAAGTAGGCCTAGAGCAAAGATAAGAGCAAAAGATCTCCCCCTAGAGATAAAGCATGCATTCCATCATTGAAGAAATAGAACAAGACTCTAGGAAGAGAAGAAGGCCCAATAGCAAAGGCCTAGGCCCAAGAAAAATAGAAAAAAGCAAGGAACAAACCCAAGAGAAACATAAGAAATGTAAGGAGCCAAAGAAGAAGCCTGAAGCAAAGAATAGGCCTTATGGTAAAGAAACCTTCAATTAAAGGCCAAAGAAGGATGTGTCAAAGAAGAATTCTGGATCAAAGAATAGGACACTTGGTGAAGAGACCTTCAATCAACAAATAGTGCTTCAGTTGAAGCCACTAAAGAAGAAGAAGAAGCAAAGAATGAGACTAGGCCTAAAAGCCTAATAACCAACAAAATCCCACCCCATAATAGAAAAATTAGTGTTAAGAAGACAACATGTAGAGAAGAAAACCTCTAAAGCTAGCTACATGTGGTGGCCTTTCTTAAGTATACATGAATTGAACATCATGCATATGCATGTGGTGAACTTCTACAAGTGTGTGGTGGCCTTATTTATGGATGTGATGGTGGCCTCCCATAAGCATGTGAAGGACATGCATGTGAGGAAGGAGAATAACAAGAGAGGGGGGAAAGGGCTACCTCCCCAGAGATCATGTTTTGCATGTGAGAAGAGAGTAGAATGATGAAAGAGGGGGGAGAGGGCTCCCTCCAAAAATCAACTTTCAAAGTAGTTAGAGCATCAGTTAATCCAAAGGGCATAACTAGAAAATCATAATGGCGTTGAAGGTAAAGGTACTTTTCATAAGATCCACCATACCCTAACACACATTTAAAGTTTGATGTAGGTTCGAGAGAGAGAGAGAAAGCGAGCTATGGATCCTCGAGTGCAGCGTTTCTTCTACGGAGGTGACCCTTTTTTCATCTCCTCGTATGCGGATGCGCAGGTAGACTGGCTGGAGAGCCCCAACGCTCACATCTTCAAAGTGGACCTCCCAGGTTGGTTGTTGCTCTCTACTGCCCTGGCCTCCGCAGATATATGAGAGACCACCTGTTCGTAACCAGGTGAGAAATCTGTCTTCAACTGTGAAAATCATTGCGTCAGCAGGTAAACCCTAACCGTACTAGGGATTCCCTTGGACCATTTATGATACTTCGTGTCATGCGTGCACCCATTGCCTCCCATGAGTGGCAACTGCTGGTGCGATTACCGCTATTTCGTGGCACATAAACACATTGGACCCATGACCATGTTACTGCCCTTTGTTTTCAAGTCCTTAATTTCCTTAATGTTGTTGTTGCAGGTGTGAGTAAGAAAGATGTACAGGTGCAAGTTCATGAGGGCAATGTGTTGGAAATTAGTGGGGAATACAAGAAGGCTGAGGAGAAAGGTCCTGTGAAGTGGCATGCTGTGGAGAGGTCCTATGGGCGGTTTGTTCGTCGCTTTCAGTTGCCTGACAACATCCGGGTGGATGATGTGAATGCCCATGTGGAAGACGGGGTGCTCACAGTTACCATCCCCAAAAAACAACATGCAAAACCAACAGTCAAAAAGGTTCCCATCAGCAAACTTTGAAGCACATGTAGCTTTCAATGAATACAAGGAACTAGTTATGCACTCTTAGAGAGTGAGTGCCTTGCTAAAAGTTGTTGCAGTTGTGTGAGCACTTAGCTCTTGCTATTATTGAGATTATGTCTAAACTCATCCTGTTAGGTTAATATATTATGATGTAATGAAGGTTAAATGGGCTAGTCTATGATGACGGTTTTTTTTAAGAGGACATTTGTTATAGATTTGGCTCGAGTGAAAGGATACCAAATAAAACTTTATGCTCTATGTAGTATGGTCATGTTCTTAAAGTGGTAAGTAATTATTATCAACGTTAACGTTCATTGCATAGAAGCGATGTCTATAGAAATATTACTACTATTGGTGATATTGGGACGGTTGATGTCAATCAAATCTTTCTTTGTATGATATTGATGTTGTATTAAGTTCCCAAGATGTTAGCATGGCTTTCTTAAGACTTGGACTTTGTATTTTGGAGATTATTAAATGGCACAAGGTCATGAATTATCAATGGGTGAATGTGACCCCTGTTCTCTAAGTGTCTCAATGTGTCAAGTATATCTTATATTGACCTATGACTTGCCAAGTTTATAAGGGCAATGTTCATGAGAAGGATAGTCTCTCCGTATCTACCATATAATAAAAGACAACACCAAGCAGGTTTTTAATAACCACTCCGTTGGTTAACATGATTTTGTTTCGGACGAGCTAGCACATCCACATAGGGAACTTGCACATTGTGGTTTGAAGGCAAGACCCAAGGACACATGCTTCAGTAAGGCTAAGGTAAGCTCTTGACTTGAACATATTTGGTGCTCCTTTCGGGAACTAGCCTAGGGCTTAGCTCCATTTTTTCGTCCATTCCAATTACCCAATATTGCCTTGAGTTGATTAGGAGGTCACACTCCAAAAAACATACAGATTTGGAGCCTTAGATATGTTTTTTTGTTGTCTCTGATTTTGATTTGAAGTTTATTTTGCATATGGGCATTATATGTTCATCTATTGGTAGGGAAAAACCCTAGTTTTTTGGTGATTTGCATGAAATTAGATTCCAAGAGATTTAGATTTTATTACTTTGATCCAAATATTAGCTTATCAATTATGATTAATAGTGAAATCCACTTCGAAAACATGAGCATTGATCTCCATTATGTTGAGTTAGAGTGGGATAGTCAATTTTATTCATGTATTTTATATTTTTTTATAATTTGTTTATGCATTATTAAATTGATCGATATAAGCATGCAAAACCATCTAGAGTAGAAGAATTAGTAGAGTAGAAGCATGCATTGTTGAATTGGTAGTAGAGTAGAAGTATGAATTGTTGAATTGATAAAAGCATGCAAAATCATATAAAAACAATAAAAAACACTTAATTAGTTATATAATAATAATTAAATAAGATTATGACCGCTAATCACATGCCATCAAGTCCAAAAAAACACTAGAAATTAGACCACACTAGTTCTCAACGGGTAGGGGACATGAGCTCACAGGCTCGCACATGAGCCTATAGACATGAGCCGTGAGCCTAGTGGACACGTGAGCTGTGATCTTGGATATGCGAGTGGTGAGCTTGGACACATGAACCTGCAGATGTAATCTTGGATATTATTTCCATAAAGACTTGTACTACGGACACACCTACCCATGTCCTTTTTGTTGAAGGTTTTCTTGTCATACAATCCAAGCATAAATTTTAAGGAAAATTCTTGTTCTTCATAATTAATAGGAAATTAAGTACACTTATTATCCATAAGTGCATAACAACCTTGTCATAACCACAGTGATGGAAAATGGGACATGTCTCTTTTGCTATACCACCAGGGACAAGTGTTCCATAATACACCTAATAGTAAGCACACGTAGCGTAAGGAGTCCCGCTCTCCACAAGAGCCCATTATAGAAGCAACTTTACCATAAAACCAAGTTCCAATTCTTCTCCATTTGAACAAGAAACAAGGAACACATGGAGGGATATGGAGCCAATGTTAAGCACTACCTAGTCATCACAAAGGGACCCCAAAAGGCATTCACCAAATGTATCCTCATCCAACAACGATCGTACAAACTCAAGGCCAAGTTGGAGGACGACAAGAACCATTGGAAATCATGTAACCTAAAGAGATGCTATATCTTAAAATGGAGGTTCTCACGCAACTATCTCCTTATGATTAGCCAGTGGAACACTATGATTCTTCTTGTCTTGCTATTACTAGCAACCTGCACACACACTTCCCTCCACACCCCCCTACCTCTCTCTCTCTCTCTCTCTCTCTCTCTCTCTCTCTCTATCAAACACACACACACACACTTCTCTCCACACCCTCTCTCTCTCTCTCTCTCTCTCTCTCTCTTAAACAACGACATGCACCCCTCTCTCTCTCTCTCTCTCACACACACACACATACACAAACAAACAATTCTCTCTCTCTCTCTCTCTCTCTCTCTCTCTCTCTCTCTAATTACTTTAATTAGTTTAAAATCTAACTAGTGTTTAGATTTTAGTTTGTGTCTATACTATTATTTATAAACTAATTAGTGTTTGATATTTTAGTTTAATTTGTGCTTAATTAGTTTAGTTTAGAGTTATCTAATTTGCTTGAGATCCCTCTTTTGCTTCTTCTGGAATTGAAGTAGGTACATCTAGTTCCCTTTCCCTTGTTGGCTCGTTTCGTGGATACGTTGTATCCCTGACCCGGTTAGTTGGCTTTATGAAGCCGTTAACATTCTTCTACTAAGGCCTTGGCATCTTTGAGCTTCCTTATGTCCTCATTGGCATTGGGGTACTCACCGACTCCTTTTAGGGTTGAGGGTTAATCCCTTTGCTCCTCTAGGTCTAGTTCTTTGTGGTTGATCCTTTGATGCCCTTCTTATCTCGAATAAGTGGATCCGGTGTTGATCATATCTTCTTCAGATCCATCTTGGATTGTGACCCTTATGTCACCCTTACCCACTTTTCTCACTCTTCTCCTATGGCCAGTTCTGGAAATGGTCGTATCTGCTCGGTTCTTCCCCTTGTCTCCCAATTGGGCTTGGGCTCGTGTCAAGACATTGAGTGGTGTGATATTTACAGGCTGCACACTAATGGTTCGGATGGTGGCTTGATTAGCAGTGGAAGTTGAACCGCTTGCGCGATATGGAAAATCCTTGATAAAATGATCAATACCACATTTAGTACAAGTGAGTACTGGCATGTCATTAGGCATAGCAATCGCTTGTTGGGGCTGGTGCGTATGAACCATATTCTTGTTTGGGCACTCAGTGATTCGATGCGGCCCTCAGTAGCCAAAACATTGTAGCGGTCCTCTTCTCATGTTCGAGTTCATGTCTTTGCCCTTCCACTATACCATGGTTTGAAACACAGATACTTGCATGTTATTTCTATAGGACATAGAATTTAGACGCGACTTTCGTAATTTCCTCATAGTACTCTCCGTTAAGTTCTACTCAACATATCACATCAACATCTTCTGATGACTCTTCAATCAATACTTGGTTGATTTTAGCCTCTGGTGGTTGTGGTGGTAGAACTGGTGGTGTAGAGGTGAAGTGTCTTGTACACCCGGAACATCCCCCTAGGTAAATAGGAAGAGTTGGGTTGTCCTGCAGGAGCAGCAGTGATTTGTCCAGGTGGCACTGGTAAAGCCAATGGAGCTCCAGGTACTGGTAGCTCTACAACAGCTTGGAATCTTGGATATCTGCACATTGAAGTGTCATGATTCCCTAATTTTACACAGTGTGCATAATAGAGTAATGGCCTTGCTCTTAATTGTTGACATTCGGTGGTAGTGTGATTCAATCTGCACATAGAGCACCACACCAATTCCCTACGGGGGTAAAGCTAATAAAGCCAATGGAGCTCTATGTGCTCGTATCTCTGCAACAGTTTGGAATCTTGGATATCTGCACATTGAAGTGTTATGATTCCTTAATTTTACACAGTGTGCACAATAGAGTAATGGCCTTGCTCTTAATTATGGACATTTGGTGGTAGTGTGATTCAATCTGCACATAGAGCATGACACCAATTCCCTATGGGGGCAACGCTGGTAAAGCCAATGGAGCTCTAGGTATTGGTAGCTCTACAACAGTTTGGAATCTTGGATATCTACACATTGCAGTGTCATGATTTCTTGATTTTACACAGTGTACACAATAGAGTAATGGCCTTGCTCTTAACTGTGGACATTCCATGATAGTGTGATTCAATCTTCACATAGAGCACCACACCAATTCCCTACGGGGGTAAAGATGGTTATGCCCATGCCTAGATGTTTCTCTTCCCTCCTTTATTTTCAGTTTTTCTAGTATTACATTACTGAGCTCATCCACAGTCATGTTTCTAACTTGCTTTCTCCGAGTTCCAATTTCTTGGTGACTCGGGACACGAGAAGTCGTAGTTGCTAAAGATATTCGAACATCTTCCGATTGTGGCAATTCTAGCATATTATCTTCATATTCAATTGCCAGTTTGCAACATGCATCTAGAGTGGTTGGTCGGGGGCTAGTACCGATAATCATGCATCTTGTGATCTCTAACTCCTCTGGAAGCAAGGTAATAACTGATCGTCAGTTAACCTCTCTCGTAGTTTTCACCTTGAATTTAAGTGCTTAATTAGAGACACATAGTCTCTCATTGACTCCATTTAAGGTTACTCGTCAGTTAACCTCTCCCGTAGTTTTCACCTTGAATTTAAGTGCTTAATTAGAGACACATAGTCTCTCATTGACTCCATTTCCTTTTGTTTGATATTGTGCAGCTGTGCCACCGGGCTCCATCGATCACCACTTCTGGCAAAGTTGGGCACAAACACATTTTTGAGTCGTGTGTTAACATTATCCTCGGGTTTGAGGGTTCGAAACCACTGATGTGCTTTCCCTTCCAAGGTCAGTGATGAGAAAAAGCATGAATCATTGTCACACCACTGAGACAGGTTCGCAGAGCAGGTTTCACATGTGGATTCAAAAATCTCTACATGCTGGATAGGATCTCTATCCCCAGAGAATTTTGGATGAGTTTGGAAATGATATGTGGCTTCATCTAGGAGGGTCGGGATTCTAGAGCAGTGCCTAGTTCCCTGACCATTCCTCAGCCCATCTCTGCAACTATATTTAATAGATTTGTCCTTGTGGCTACATTAAGGTCAGTGGTTAGATCCACCCTTGGTCTTTGAGGAATTTCTCCCCCCCTTCCTAGACCTCGTCCTCTTCCTGTGTTGGCTCTTCTAGGTATCTCCGGTCCATGGGATGATGTTCCTAGCCACTGCACCTTGGAGTGGCTTATCATTAGTTGCCTCTGTACGCCTTTGAGGAACTAAAAGTTCCATGTCATGTAGAACGTAGGATGATTGATCATCTGCTCAATATCTTTTTTGGTGTACAGAACGGTCCTCCACTTCACCCGCCGTTCTTGCTAGATTATCCTCTTCTTCTAGGATTATAAACTGCTCCTCAGTTTTGGGCTCTTTAATTATGGGTTCCAAGTTTGGAATTTCTCCCTCACTTCTTCCCATGACTAATTCCGGCTCCTTACCCCGTGATTGGAGTAAGTTTAAACCTCCCATCTCCTTTAGTTCAGCTCTCGTCCTTTGAGTGTCAAGATCTTGTTTCCTTAAGCTCAACTCTCGTTACTGTCGTTCCACCTCAATCCTTCTTAGATCTAACTCTACTTCCTCTAAGGTAGGGAAGAATACTTGACCTGTCTTGGCCATACTTTCCATGTCCCGTCTCATTCGGGGGGTGTCGGTGTTTGACAGCCTTGAATTTGATGTTTGGATGGGCACTTCTTGTCTTGGACCAAGTCTAATGATGCTGGTTGACCGACCCATGCCCACAGATTGCGCTTCTTCGCACATGATTGGTTTGGAGACCAAAAAATCCCCGGGCGATATCAATGATACCATTGGATCTGGTTGGGAGGGTGGTTTCTCCTCTTCCCCAAACCTAGAGTACCTCAGCCCTTCTTCCATGGACCTTCACTACTACTTTCAACAGTGGTTAGGTTCCGTAAGACACTTAAGTGAGTGCTTCTTGAGTGACCTGAACCCACACTTTTTTTATAGGAAGATCCTGGGTGATTCGATACACTATCATCAAGTGTAAGATAATCTCCAATGAGCTTTCTAGATCTTAAGTGCATGTATGTATGCTTTGATAAGCTACTTTGATGACCCAATTTAGTTTTGATCAGATTCTATCGATCTATTTCTGAGGCCGTAAGATTACAGAGAATAGTTCACGGTGTGAAGTGTCAAAAAACAGTTCACGTCGTGAACGTTTTTTGCACTTTCACGTGTTCAAAATTTTTTTGCTCTTGGGGTCGGAATTCCTCGTCCTTGTTGTAGGTGTCACTCCCTTCCAAAGCTTCGTAGCCTTAACTTGACTATACCAAACTCATGCGTTGGATTGGACTAAACCGTGAGTTTGCAGGAAAAATTTCACATTGTGAAAAATAAAGGGTTGAAAGTCTTCTAAAATGGTTCATGTTCATGGGAAAAATTTCACATCGTGAAAAATAAAGGGTTCACACTGTGAAAGTCTTCTAAAATGGTTCATGTCATGAACAAAAGATGGTTCATGCCGTGAGGAGTTTTGAAATAGTTCACGTTGTGAACAAATTTGTGAACTTTCACTATTCTTGATTTTGTCAGACCCGTGGCGTCAGAGGTGTCAGGATAAGGTTACCTATTTTTGGCAAGGTAATCCCGTGATTTGCAGTGCCGATGTTGGGAGCGCTTCGCGATGTGAAGTTACAGAAAAACGGTTCACGGCGTGAACATTTTCTTGCAGTTTCACGTGGAAACTTCACGCGTCGACTATTATGATTTTGGGTGCAAAATACTTATCCAACCGTTCCCAAAATGATTGTGCCACATCTAAGGAGTGGAATACAAGTTCAAGGCACAGAAATGGCTCCTGATTTTTTAGATTTTTGGAAAAGAAAAAAAATAGAATACCAACCTGTTCATTCACGTTGATGCTTCCAATGATGTAAATATCAAAAGAAGAAAAATAGAACACCAACCTGTTCATTCACGTTGATGCTTCCAATGATGCAAATATCAAAATTAACTTTAAAAAATAGTGAAGATCTATCCCCAAACCACTCCACCACACATATACATAACAAACTCAACCAATTTCACACATTTGTTTTTGCTTCCACACAATTCTTATCCATTCATTTCCTACACAATGCACTACCAGAATGCAAAAGCAATCATGAATCTTATGCAATGGGAGCTGAAACTCCAAGAGGAAGGAAAAAACAAAGGTGTTTCCCCAGCAGCGGCGCCAAAAATGTTATGAGCTACCACACCTCCAAGAGGGAACTCAATGCATTCACCTAAAGGATGAGCAATAGATCACAATCGTCGTAGGGAACTTACCAATGCTTTGAACTTGAGTCCCTTGAGGACTCCAAGCTCTTGCGGCCAATATCTCATAATGTAAAACTTTTATAGTGCCATTTCATGATACTTGTTTACACTAATAGCACAATGCTAGGGTGTGATGCTTTCATGTACACAAGAGGGTGGATTTGGCAATGATCTTTGCACCATCACAGTGGCTATTTGGTTTGCTTACATAAAGCATGGCGATGTATGCGGGAAGAATGGAAGTATTACAGAGCTTCCATGGTTTAAGGTTGACATTTTGGAATGCCAGAGACTACCAACCATAGAGGTATGCGAAGTTGCTTTGACCTTTTGGGAATCTCTACCTCACTTGATTGGCATGAGTGTAGGAAAGATTTGTGTCATGGAGAGAGATGCAAAGTGTGGCTGATTGAATCACCATGTTGTGTAAAGATCACCATTTGGGTGCATAGATCCAATGGACCCAAGGACCAAAATTTGGGCTGCTCATGTTATTGGGAAAGAACAAGAATTATCTAGTGGAATCTTCACAAAGTCCAAGTGTGTTATGTGACTAGGCAAGAAGGAGAATTATCTAGTGGCATCTTTACAAATTCCCAGCATGCTATGCACAAGGCTAGGCATTGTAAATGTGTAGACGTTGGAACTGTGCTTCATGGATCAAAAGAGGGATGGGTTGACCAAGCATGAGACTCGTTGAAGAAGACAAGACTAGGTAAGGCAACTGGATCAAAGGTAAACATGCAAGGTGTTGGCATGGGGCATGGATTTTGCATGTAAGAATGGGATCTAATGTCAAAGTGCCTTGAGACCAATGGATGTGATTGGCTTTGAGGCATGGGTGCAAGGATGGGTGCTAGAGTACAAGAGGGGAGGGTTTGGTTCTATGTGCCTAAGTGTCGTGTGTGAACAGATGTGAGTAAAGAGGATTGATTGTAAGTATACGCTAATTTGGGTTTGATGTTAGCAAGCTTTTCTTTTGGGTTTATGGATGGTTTGGCAATTAGGCTATCCAGATGATGTACTTTTTGTAAGCAAACCCAACTGTACCAACTTTACCTTGCGTGGGTAGCGTTGTACCCACTTAGTGGGAGCCAAAATAAGTAACAAAAGGAGGCAGTAAAAGGGTGAGAAGTGGTTTACTTATACTTATCGGCTTGTCACAAAGATGCAGACAGTAGCATTGTGTTAATGAACGGAACTTGCCAACAGTTGGTTACATGCATTTTCTTACTGGTGGCTTCTTATTAGCGAAGACGACGGTGTTACCTTGTTGCTAGCATTGGTGTCGGTATACCGGTTGCTTTTTGCTTGCAGGCTTGCTAGCTTTGGGGGGTTGGTGTGTTGACGTGTCGCTCTTCATCCCGAGGGACTTGGAGCTTTGCTATTATGGTAAGAAGCCAGTTGTGGGATTTAATAGGGGTTTTGATTTGGGATACCAAGGATGGTTTCGGTGAGGCTGGGGTTTAGGTTAGTGGAGAGTCTGGTTCTAGGGATTGTGCGATCTATGGTTAACCATTCCAAAGGGGAAAAGTGTTACGATCCTTTTTTTCCAGTTTACAATGCAATCCGTGGTCATGATCCATCCCCTTTTAAGGATGATGCTCCCCTTCAATGTACCTAGGGGGGGGGGGTCACATAAAGCTTGTATGATGTAGGTTTAGATCCAATAATAAACTCTACTTTAAAACAACCGATGGTAGACTGGGAATTATTTATTGTGGATAATGGTGTGGATGGTATGAGGAGTCGGTGGCCTAATGAGGTCTAGATCTCCCAAGAGAAAACATTGGCTAGCCCCGGCGTCAACCAAGGCAAGCAATGTAGCTAGGTGATCTTTTTGGGAAAACTCGACCTTAAGGTGAGCCGGTTCCACTGCTTGTTCCATTTCAATTATGTTGAGCATGGACATGGATGTGATTTAAGCACCATCCAATCATGCAGAGCTTGTCTAAACCTTTTTTGAAAGAGTGTCCATGGTTGCAAGAATCTAATCCTCAGTGTTAGCAGGTTCTATGCTTGCAAGAACGAGAATCCATGGTTGCAAGAGGGTTGCAAGAATAGGAATCCAATCCTCGAAGTCGGTAGGTTTCAGGAGGGAATCAATCTTGGTTCTCATATTCACCATCCAACATCTTGTTACAAGCTCTATAGATATCAATGGACATGGTGTGAGCTTCTGCCTTACATGCTTTGCAAATATCAATGAAATAGTTAAAGAGGCTATGTTAGACTCAATGCCTCGACCCATGGGATGAGTCTTTCCTATTTTCAAGTTTAAGTAGTTGTGTCAAACTCATTTGCAAGAATGCCTCAACCCATGGGGTGCGTCTTTCCTATTTTCAAGTTGAAGCAATTGTGTCGAAATCATTGGCGAGAATGCCTCAACCCATGGGATGAGTCTTTCCTAATTTTCAAGGACTGCTTACCCTTGTATGTGATTGGTTTCCTAATCATGAATTCCCAATGAACCAACCATACATCTCTCATGTAGGTAAAGGATGCCTAAGGATTTGGCTGTGTTCCTGTGGCAATCTTGGAACACAAGGCTAGTGCCTAGAGTGACGGACTTTCCCAAGACTCCTAGAAATCCTTGGTGATTATGTTAACACCAGAACCACCATCCAAGATTGCAGAGACCATTGTTCGTTTCTAAACGATAGTAGGTAATACGTTATTCATTTGTCACTTTCGAAGTAGTGCCCCATGTTTTTCATGGGTACTTTTGGCTGTCCTTTTATCTTGGGTATGGAAGGAGAGTGCTCAACTCATCCTCCTCCTCCTTAGGTTCCAGTTCACAATTTTGTGGGCTCTTAAAATATAATTCATCTAGTTGGATAAGTCTCTCTAAAGTTAAAAATTACCTTATAAAAGAGAACTTATCAGAACTTGAATTTCTAAGGATAAGAAGGTTGTGATGTCCCTCGTACGATATTCGTGCTTACTTAGCTCGTTGCTTACTCGAAGGTGGGCTTGGACCTGCTAATGTGTAAGGGTGTCATGTGCATCCCGCACTTGGATGCCACGTAGACATATCTGTATAGAAGGTGCAGGACCTGGGATGGTGAACTGGTCCCATGTGAGCCTAGTCCGAGACGAGTCAGCCAAGGATCCATCTCAGTCGTCCGAGGTCAGGTGTGCATTGTCCTGCACAGGAGTCCAAGGTCAGCAGGTGTGCACTATCTTGCACATGAAACAGTGCCAGTCCGCACTGTAAGTCTCCCTCTAGAATGATGTCAATGATTCTGTGTATCTGGTATGGTACCGGATGCCAGATCACTGAGTAGTTAGCTAGGGTTTGCTTTTAGAACAAGGGGCCAGCAGCCTACCCCAAGTCTTTGTGTGGGCATGGGGATAGTGTGAAACCACCCCCATGAGAGCCAAGAAGGCCCTGGCTGAACCCACCAGCCATGAAGGGGTTGTAGGAGGGCAAACATTCAAGAGATGCAGCCTTTGTATGGCTGTAGGGCAAGTATGGGGCAGCCCATACAGGCTGCCCGGCCCTAACACTGTTTGAAAATCAATGTCCAGCCCATGTAGAAAGCATGCGCATGATGCCCAACCAACAAGGGAAAGAAGCGCTGGCATTTATGTGATTTACTTTAGCATTAAATGCTGAAGTACTCAGTCGTGGGACATTTATTGCTGGCCGCCTGAATTAATGTTGGCCGATTGTTGTTGATAGAGTAGTATAAATAGTGAGCCCAAAATCCCATTGTTTTATCTCATTTCTCACTAAGAGCTCAAGCATAAAAGGGCTAGACAAGCCAAGAAGGTGCTAAGCAAAGGGGTGAAGGACTGCGGGTCAAGGGTAGGGATTTTCTCAGCTAAGAAAGGTCAAGATTTTTGTATTTCTTTTCAGATTTACATCATTCTAATAAAGCAAATACACCATCCATGGTGGGGGCCCTACAGAGGGTATTTGGGACCCAATATTGTGTCCTCTCTCTCTCTCTCTCTCTCTCTCTCTCTCTCTCTCTCTCTATTTTTAGCACATCTTCATTCAGTTTGTGCATTAATTCCATCGCGAAAAGAGTGTTGATTTCTTAGCATTGAAGTTACCGATCTTCTCCGAAGCTTCCGCATGTTACAAAGGGATTTGCACATATCATTTCCTAGGAGGCGATCCCTCTGATTCGGTCAAAATGAAATCGTTACCTATATCACATCAAAGAAAATATTTTGGTGACTATGATGACCCATGGAAGAACAATTTTCACCTCCCACACCGAGTGCATCTAGCAATGCTAAATCTGATCAGATTGGTTCTAGAGGTAGAGGTTCCGAGAACTAGCTTTTTTTGTAGTCTCTTAAGAATGGTTACGGTTTCGGCTAATGCCTCTAGCGGGCACATAGATTTCCTTACTAGTTCTATGATTGGATTTGGAATGGGGTCAAGGATCGTCTGAGATAGGGTTATGACCACTTGCTCAAGTACTGGCTCTAGTTCAACTTGAACTTTATCATAAGCTCTTGGGCTTTTATTCATGCGCTCTTTCTTCAACACGGTGTTGAGGTACTCCTTGAGTTTATTTGGAAGGTTTGCATAGTCAATGGGTTTCTTGAGGTGGTTTGAATGAGAGGTAGCTTCAAAGCTATTATCCAAACCACTTTCAATGGTCATGACATTGTTGCCCTTGAAAATTGATCATGTGTTGCATTTCCCTATGCTCTTCGAGGTATTCTTCTTTTGGACCTCTGGTTTTGGTTGATTAGCCTTTTTTTTAAGGGGATACTAGGGATTACACCTTTGGCTCTTGGGTTGCTGTGTTTGAGGTGAAAACTTGAGCTTTCTTCTTCTTCATCACCTTGGATGTTTCCTTACCCTTGACTTGGTTTGGATCCTTGTGATAGTTTTAGGGGGCTTTATATGAAGAAGTCAACCTGTGCACTTAACAGGTTAAGGCTCATCAAAGTGTATGCTCCGTCCACTGGGGGGTGACTTTCACTCTGCTAAGATAATCCTTAAAGACATGTTTGAATCCACACTTATAGCATTTGCCTGCATATAGAATGTCATTAGAGTTTGGCACTAGATTTGGGGATAGAGTTGGGGCAGCAGGTGCTCTTTGAGGACACTCAGCAATGAGATGTGATCCCTTACAATGGAAACATTGCATCGGTGGGCTTATGTGCCATATTGTTAAGGTCTCTTGCACTTTGTTGCTTCATGGCTTCAAAAAGAGAGGTATAGTCTATAGTTGGGGGTTGCTCTGGATATCCATATGAATCATATTTCTCATATGAGTCCTAGCTCTTCTGTTCTAGACTCTTAGAGTCTGTTGGCAAAGTCACCATATGTGCTATTATACTAGTGTAGTTCTAGGACGAACTAGTTGTGATGGTAATACTTGAGGTGGATATGGTATTGGTGGCAGTCTGTACATCTCTCTCAATATCCCTCTTGGTATAGGGTTCTGATGAATGGGTGCTCGATTGTGTGCCAATTGAGATGCATTTGGTATGGGCAGTAGGGCTAGTGATTGCTTTGGCACTAGGAGCATACATTGTGGTGCCAAGTTTCTCTAGTACCATCATGGGATTATGTCATGGTTCCCATGGTACTGAAAATTGTTGAGATATCGAGCTCGTCTAGTGAGGTGGCGGACACTGATGACCCGCCTGGGGGGGATAGGCCCCACACTTACACCACTGGCATGGTTGGTGAGATCTTGGGTGATATGCGGCCAGTGGGATGACAGGCTGTGTGACAGCCATTCTAGAGACTGGCATAGTTATAGCGCCAACTCATTTAGTTGGGTTCACACTATAGAGAACCCGTGTATGTATTGGTTGAGTACCTTTCATATTATGTGTACTCTTATCTTTGTATATGGGTGTTGAGTGTTGAGTGAAGAAGAAGAAGATTTTCAGCCTCTCACCTTGTGTGTTCTCTATTAGGGTTTTGTGAGTGTGTGTGTGCTTGCAAGAGCTCAAGCTCTCTTCCCCCCTACATCTTTTCATGGTATCAGAGCCTGGTTCATGCTAAGGGCTGAGCTGCAAGCAAGAGAACCACAGGAAGCGGTATAAGGGTAAGAGCTTCAACTACTCTTCCCTATTTGTGTTGGTGACTACACCCTTGTCGGGAGCTCTACGGGTGGCACCGGCAAACGATCTCTGATTGAGGAGCTTTCTTCGCGGGAGTAAAGCTATAGGGCAACTATAGTGTCCTATTGGACAAAATTTTTTGGGCCGAAAACGCATTTCGGGCGCGTCTGGACCTCCGTTTTTCAGAAAGTAGGCGATTTCGAGCACTGCGAGTAAGTCATCGATTCTCTACAGAACTCTGTTTTAAGAACTGCAGGAAGCCAGATTGACTGTGTAGACACTGCGGGTGCTGCAAAGAGGTCAACAGTTGCCATTGGGTGTATGTATGTACATTGAAGTCACTGGTTGTGACATTTGAGAGTACTACAGTACCGCTGCAGAAAATACAGCAATTTGTGCAGGACAAACCAGAGTGCTGTTTCTGGTAAAATTGTGTGTTTGGCAAGATGTCAAATGATGGGATAACCTAGATTGTGGCTGAGAAGCTTGATAAGAATAACTTCCATGCTTGGAGGTTCAGGTTGACGAATTTCCTAATGGGAAAGGACTATTGGGACTACATAGAAGGTGAGCATGAAGAGGCACCGGAGATACCGGACATAAATCCGACTGCTGCAGATGTGAAAGAGTTTAAAGACTGGAACCAAGGAGCCAGGAAAGTTATAGTATTGGCTCTCCATTAGTATACAGGACACCATGATTGGGCACATTCAAGATGCCAAGTCCCCCAAGGAGGCGTGGGACACCATGATTGGGCACATTCAAGATGCCAAGTCCCCCAAGGAGGCATGGGATACCTTGGTAAAACTCTATGAAACAAATACCAAGGCACGTAAGATACAATTGAAGAATGAACTTCATACTGTGGAGAAAAAGAGCATGTCTGTGAATGACTATGCATTGAAGATAAAGGGTATTGTGGAATCCCTTGCATCTATTGGTGTGTCAGTAGATGATGATGATAAGGTGGAAGTCTGTCTATGTGGTCTCGGGCCACAATACAAGGCGTTCAAGACGTCTATTCAGACTCGGGAAAACATTCCCAACTTTACAGATTTGGTGTCTATGCTGATTATAGAAGAGAAGAGCTTGGGTGAAGACCAACAGTCTTCACAAAACAAAAACAGTTCAGAGCAACAGGCCTTCTACACAAGTTCAGGAAGAGGACGAGGTAGAGGAGGCCGTGGACGCAGTCAAGGAGGTGGCCAAACAGGTAATCAAAATTATGGCCAGCAGTAGCAACAACAACAGTCCCAGAATACACAACAACAACAACAACAACACGCAGGTGGAAGAGGCAAATTCAGAGGTAGGGGGAGTCAAAGAGGCCGTGGAAATTGGTAAAGGTAGTATAATGATGCACGTGAATGCTATTATTGTGGTAAGCCTGGACATGTGCAGGCAGAATGTTATAAGAAGCAGGCTGACATGCAAAATGGGAAAGTGCAGCAGAACAACTATGCATCCTCAAGCAGGAACAATGAGTATAATGAAAGGTTGTTTGTTATGCAGCATGTCGTGAATGCCATGTCTGAAAATGTTGAAGCAGCAGCACAAAAAGATAATGTATGGTATGTGGATTCAGGTGCTTCGAACCACATGACAAGTCATGGGGAGTGGTTCAAGGAGATGAAAAACCTTGAAAGACTAGGTTTTGTGGAAACAGGAGATGACACTGCTCATCCAATTGCCCATGTTGGAGATGTGCCATTGTCTATGCAGGATGGCAAAGTGAAGTACCTTGTAGATGTACTTCACGTTCCGAACATAACAAAGAATCTGGTTTCAGTTGGCCAAATGATTGAGCAGGGTTTGCAGGTTCGGTTTAACCCTGATGGTTGTTACGTTGAAGACTTTAAAGACAAGTGCAGGTTGGTTGCAAAAGGCAACAGAGTGGGTAGAATGTTTACGTTGAATGTAAACATGCCTGAAATGAGTGCTGCGATGTTTGCAAATGGTTCAGGAATTGTTACAGACACAGAAATTTGGCATAAAAGAATTGGACATGTGAATGTGCAGCGAATAAAGTCTATGCAGACTAAAGGAATTGTGACAGGGCTGCCAAAGTTTAAAGTGGAAGGTATGCAGAGAATATGTGAAGCATGCCAATTTGGAAAGCAAACAAAACATGTATTTCCACGTAACAGATATGTCAGCAAAGATGCACTAGATGTTGTGCATTCAGATGTATGGGGTCCTACGAAGACCATGTCTATGGGAGGCTGCAGGTTATGTGACATTCATTGATGACCACCTAAGGAAAGTGTGGGTATATTTCATGAAGGAGAAGAGTGAGGTGTTCACTCACTTTCAGAATTTCAGAGTTTTGGTTGAAATGCAAACAGGGAAATATGTAAAGTGCCTAAGGTCAGATGGAGGGGAGAGTACTTCTCCAATGAGTTCTCTGAATTTTTGAAGAAGAATGGTATTCGGAGACAGTTTACATGCAGATACACTCCGCAGCAAAATGGAGTTGCTGAGCGGAAAAACATGCACATTGCTGAGATTGCGCGAGCATTGATGGAAGAGAAAAATATGCCGCATAGCTATTGGGCTGAGGCTGCTTCTACAGCAGTATACATCATGAACAGGACTCCAACTTGCAGCCATACATGATGTAACTCCAGAGGAGAGGTTTACTGGCAGAAAACCTGATTTGTCTCATCTGAAAGTTTTTGGATGCATTGCATATGTGCATGTGCCAGATGAGCTGAGAACTAAGCTGGATCCGAAAGCTGAAAAATGTTGTTTATTGGATATTCCCTTGAGCAAAAGGGATACAGGTGTTATAACCCTGCTACACGTGAGTTGAGAGTAAGCAGGGATCTTGTCTTTGATGAGATGAGCAGCTGGTATGCTGCTGAAAAAGAAGCTGTTGGGGCTGATGTGAGTGGAAGTGTGGTTGCACAGAATGCAGGTCAGCAATCATCGTCTTTGAGTGGACCAGGAGAGTCCTCATCTAGTGGGTCTGTTGATAGACCATGGAGTGGCAGGCTGCATCATAATACCAGCCCTGCAAATGTGATTAGTACATCACGTAAAGGAAAAGAGAAAGTGGTTGAGCCCCTTGGTATGCCTGACATTTCTGCAGGGCATTCTCATGTTGATGGAGAGTCTAGTGGCTCAGATATGAGCCTTGATGAGGAGCTTGGGATCCCAGCTATGAGAACACCTGGTGTAAAGAAGGCTATGGAAGCCATGAATGAAAAGCTGCGAAGATCTAGGAGAGTGAAAAATCTTGTGTAGAGATTTACCTATGATGGTTATGTGGCACATCATTATGCATATATGGCAAAGGTTGTGCAGGTTGTAGAGCCCACATGCATTGGTGAGGCTGTTGGAAATATGTGTTGGGAGAAAGCTATGGATGAGGAGATGAATGCACTATATGGAAATGAGACTTGGGATTTAGTGCAATTGCCTGAAGGCAAGAAAGCCATTGGATGCAAGTGGGTGTACAAAGTAAAGCATAACAGTGATGGAAGCATAAACAGGTACAAGGCTAGATTGGTAGCCAAAGGATATACGCAGACATATGGCATTGATTATCAGGAAACTTTCAGCCCAGTTGCCAAGATGGCAATAGTGAGAGTTGTGATAGCAGTGGCTGCGTCAAAGCAATGGTCTTTACATCAGATGGATAGCAATGGCTGCGTCAAAGCAATGGTCTTTACATCAGATGGATGTAAAGAATGCATTCTTACATGGGGATTTGCAAGAAGAGGTGTATATGTTGCAGCCACCTGGTTATGAGGATGTGGGTCACCCCGAGCATGTTTGCAGGTTGAAGAAAGCCTTCTATGGCTTAAAACAAGCACCAAGAGCATGGTCTGACAAGATTTTTGAATATCTTGTCACTATTGGCTTTCATGTAGCTAATGCAGATTTCTCGCTGTATGTGAGACATGGTGATAGAGGGGTTGTGCTTGTTGTCATCTATGTAGATGACTTGATCATTATGGGGGACCATGATGCAGAGATCTTTGATGTAAAGATCTTGCTTAGACAGAAGTTTGAGATGAAGGATCTGGGGGAGCTTAGGGGAGCTTAGATATTTCTTGGGCATTGAGGTGATTAGGTCACCACATGGTATTGGATTACTGTAGAGACAGTATGGCTTGGACATGTTGTCCAAGTATGGTATGACAGGCTGTAAGTCTATTTCCGTGCCATTGGATCAGAATGGCAAGTTGAGTGCAGATTCAGGAGAGATTTTGGAGGATCCTACTATGTATAGGCGCATAGTAGGAAGCTTGATATACATGACGATCACCAGGCCAGATTTCAGCTATGCTGTTGGGTTGGTGAGTCAGTTTATGCAAGTTCCACGGAAACCGCATTTGGATGCATTGAGACGCATACTGAGGTATGTGAGGTCTACTTTGCATTGTGGACTATTCTATGAGACTGGGACAGAGATATGTGTACATGGGTACACAGATGCTGATTGGGCTGGTAGTAGTATCTCAGATAGAAGATCTGATTGGGCTGGTAGTAGTATCTCAGATAGAAGATCTACCAGTGGATTCATGTTTTCTTTAGGGAGTGCTGCTGTGACTTAGAGCAGCAAGAAGCAGCCTATGGTTGCTCTATCCAGTACAGAGGCCGAGTACAGAGGAGCTGCTATGGCAGCATGTGAGGTAGCTTGGTTGAGAAAGCTACTTGCAGATTTGGGTCTATCAGTGGATAGACAAGTTGTCATTTTCTGTGACAACATTAGCAGTATACATTTGGCCAGGAACCCAATTTTTCATGCTCGCATGAAGCATATAGAGGTCCACTACCATTTCGCATTTCATCAGAGAGAAGGTCTTGGCAGGAGACCTTGACCTTGTTTATGTCAGCACAGAGGATCAAGTAGCTGACATCTTCACCAAAGCATTGGGTACAGAGAATCTCCGCAGATTCAGGGCTTCGCTTGGTGTACATGAGATGGAGTTGAGCTCGAGGGGGAGTGTTGAGATATCGAGCTCGTCTAGTGAGGCGTGGACACTGATGACCCGCCTGGGGGATAGGCCCCACACTTACACCACTGGCATGGTTGGTGAGATCTTGGGTGATATACGGCCAGTGGGATGACAGGCTGTGTGACAGCCATTCTAGAGACTGGCATAGTTATAGCGCTAGCTCATTTAGTTGGGTTCACACTATAGAGAACTCGTGTATGTATTGGTTGAGTACCTTTCATATTATGTGTACTCTTATCTTTGTATATGGGTGTTGAGTGTTGAGTGAAGAAGAAGAAGATTTTCAGCCTCTCACCTTGTGTGTTCTCTATTAGGGTTTTGTGAGTGTGTGTGTGCTTGTAAGAGCTCAAGCTCTCTTCCCCCCTGTATCTTTTCAAAAATGAGTAAAATTTTGTTGTTATCTAGGCCTTAACATTGGACACTCTGTGCTTGTATAATTTTGGTGGTAAATTATGCACCCAAACCATGGTGCTTCATGGGAATATATGCAGGTGTCCTACTTGAGGTGTTAGCTTGGCTGGCCTTGAGGTTTTCCTTGCGCGGCGGTTGACCCACTGCTGGCCTAAATGGTTGAGCAGATTCATTGCCAACTCGTCCATTCTCATGTCCTTAATTAGGACTCTAGCTAGTGCTAGTTGGGCATCCTTGGTCAATGAGGCTTTAGATGATGCATCCCCTATCTCTTGGTTGTTCGGGTGGAGGACTTCTTGTAGATTATCTACTAGGTCTATTACCTCGTGGGTGGCAACACTCATCAAAGATGTAGTGCCTAGACCTGTAAAGATACCTCTTGCTCTTGAGAATGATCATAAATTGATTGATGAACAATGAGTTATCTAGTCTCTCGCAATATTGTATCTCATAGATACTTGGTTCTAGCAATATAATACCACATCCTTTCTCCCTTGTCTTGCTATGTCTGTGCAATGGGGCTCCATCAGGCTCTGCTGGGCAAGAACCCCACTATGAAAGTGTGTCTCAAAACCTTGTAGCTGGCCTTTTAAAGTTGATTTAGTATCACTAGCTTGCTTTGCCTTCAAGGCAAATTCCGAATGAGAAGATCTCGGTATGATCATCAATCTATCCCATGGCCTCGTAAATTTGATCAAACTTCTCTAAATGGGGTCTCTAGTTCCATCAAATTTGGTCATCATCCTTGGATTGGATTGGATTTTCCCAACTCTGAGCCTCTAGGTGCTATATGTTAGTTGGATTTTCCCAACTCTGAGCCTCTAGGTGCTATATGTTAGTTGCAACCCCCATTCCTATTTCAAACACCATCCTTAACATGTCTCTTGCGTATTCACGTGATGGTGGAAAGTAGCCAAAAGCCAAAAAAAGTTCTTAGACACAATTAATGGATAATGTACCCATAGCCAATTCAACAATGAGCTTTCATCAACCAAAATAAAGTACAAGAGTGATTGCCCTAAAGGAAAAAAGCAGGCCATCATTACACCATTGTTGAGCAAAGTAAAAGAGCCTCCATATGTTACCTGTCACCATCATGCACAAGGGAAGTGTTAGAACAAATCATAATGTAGCATGGAAGACAGGTGTCAAGTATGTAGGCTAGTTGTTATCCATGTCAAGAACTTTACAGAATAAAAAGGTAAAAAGACCTCGGAATCCATGGAGCTAAGGGTAGTTGTGGTGTAGTAAGGCCCTATCAGGAGATCTACAAGCTTGCAGGTACTTGTTAATCCAATCTAGGATTAACAAGAGCTACCACCATTATCTTACATCAAGGAGTCACGGAAGATACACCAGAGGGTCATACATTCAAGATATGAAGCAATGGTGTCCAAAACTACAACTTGGACGAGTGCCCATAATGGTGTGACGGAGTATTTATGGAGATTCCCACTTCAAGAGCATGTGGTAGCAAGATAGGATGAAGTCCTAAGTGATGTACTTCATGGATATATTATGAGAGTAGTCATTGTAGGATTAACAAGAGCTACCACCATTATCTTACATCAAGGAGTCACAGTAGATACACCAAAGGGTCATACATTCAAGATATGAAGCAATAGTGTCCAAAACTACAACTTGGATTGGTGCCTGTAATGGTGTGATGGAGTATTTATGGCGATTCCCGCTTCTTCAAGAGCGTGTGGTAGCAAGATAGGATGAAGTCCTGAGTGATGTACTTCATAGATATATTATGAGAGTAGTCATTGTAGGATTAACAAGAGCTACCACCATTATCTTACATCAAGGAGTCACGGTAGATACACCAAAGGGTCATACATTCAAGATACGAAGCAATAGTATCCAAAACTATAACTTGGACGGGCGCCCATAATGGTGTGATGGAGTATTTATGGCGATTCCCGCTTCAAGAGCATGTGGTAACAAGATAAGATGAAGTCCTAATTGATGTACTTCATGGAAATATTATGAGAGTAGTCATTGTAATAGCATTAGGCCTCTTATGAGCCTAAAGTGCCCGGTCGGCCAGTAGTCATTATAATAGCATTAGGCCTCTTATGAGCCTAAAGTACCCGGTCGGCCATAGTTTAAGTGAGTGTGAACACTTATGACCATGTATATAAGTGAATTTCTCTCATATTACAACATACTCTCCCATTGTGCAATTGAGTCTTGCTCTTGCTAATCCTCTTGCTAATCTCTATCCCTAATGCATGCTAGTGAGTGTGTGTGAGTGAAGTGAGGTGAGAGGAGGGACGAGGACCTGTAGTGCAACGCCGATGGTGTGACAACGCTCGCAGGAGACACAGTGGAATTACTTCTCAAGGAGTTATAGAGCTTGGAGACCTCAAGGGTTACAAGCTCAGCCATTGGAAAGATCCTCACACGACAGTTGCGATTCACCAGGTAATCTCTTTTTGGATGTGTTTCACGGAGGGTTAGGGTGAGCCATAACAGTATTGTGGTTCCAGCATAGTACCGTTATATAATAAAGAGTACTACCAGTGGGCTACTGGCTTCTTGCTCTTCTTGAAAGGGCTCTTCTTGAAAGAGCTCTTCTTGAAATAAGTCTTCAAACTCCATATTAAGTATGCAATAAATGAAAAGAGACACTTTTCTCTTTTTAACCGACAAGGACCTCATCATGCAGTGGTATGTAGTATTTTACTTGTAGTCCTTGTAAATCCAAAAAGTGAGGTGAAGACTATTATTAGTAGGATATATCACTTATAAAAGATTCTAGGCCTAACTAGGCTAGTTAGAGAATGGGACATGTTAACTAAAATCAGTCGTATAGGAGTGAAGACACACACTATCATTTATGGCATATGGGTATAATACAAAGTGTGTGTGGTGGACCTCGGAAGGGGGGGAATAGAAACTATTGATTGGTGATTGATCGATACAGATCATGGGGGGTGGGCAATCAATCATGGCCAAGATCGACCACACCAGCCCCCCCTCCATGATTCTGGGGCAATCAATCATGGCCAAGATCGACCACACCAGCCCCCCCCCTCCATGATTCTGGGGCACTATTCAAATAGGATTGCTATCGCTGCCGCTTCTTCCTATAATAGGAGTTAGGGTGTACGCGAAGTTTACAAAATGTCAGAGGAAGCTTAACGTCTTGCAGATTCAGAGGCGGCTCAAAGAACAAGGGTCATTAAATGTGTATGAGAGTAAATTCCCTACCATTTTCCTTGGTAGCTCAGCGATAGAGCGGTCGGCTGTTAACCGATTGGTCGTATAGGTTCAAATCCTACTCAGGGAGATTCATCTATTTCCGATGAATGTGAATTTGATTTTAATTTTTAATCCCCATTATTCCCACTCTCCCTCCTTGTTTTAAATATGAGTATGGCACCAATGTGCGTGTGCAATCGGCAATTAGTGATACTACAATCATAGGTGCATTTCCTTGTAGTTTTTTTTTAAATGTATGTATGTACGGGTCCATCGCTTCGCCTAGTCCATAAACTTAGGACTAATTCATATCCATAATTAGAGAACCCAGAGACATAGGAAGTACTGTTCATGCGTGTGCAAATGCCATTGGGGCAACTGCTACACACAGTTTACCAACCCTATTGATAGACATAAAGGTATGGATAGAAGGCAAAGCTACGATACTACTACAGAGGAGGTCTGCCACCTCTGGGGCAGAAAGAACCCTAAGACATACAAGGAAAACCTGAGTCGTCAAGATACCAGTTAATCAATTGGGATGTTATTACGAAAGCGACAACACAAATTCTAAAATCCCGATTCATCATGACAGATACCAGGCACTGGCTATCCTAGATGGTGGGGCGGGGGTTAGCATCATCACAAAGCATTTCTAGGAGAACTGGGAAAAACCCGATCTAAAAAGGGCAGATCTAATCATTAAAATGGCTAACAAAACATCGTCAACGCCCATTGGACTTCTTGGAGAATGTAAAACTCAAACTCTTTACATTTTGCTACCATCATACGTTTGTGGTAATGGACTTCCTGTGCCAACCTGACTCATATGACATAATATTGGGGAGAACCTTCATGAGAGGGAGTCCAAATTGGTGCATGATTGGGCATTAGACCATGTGTATGTGCGTAGGGATTTGTAAATTTTAAAGATAGATTTGAGAACGTGGAAAGCACACCCCATGGAAGGGCAATTGTTCGGTAATGATTCAGTCACAAAAACGAAGCAAACCACATCTGTACAAATATGCCAATCCACAGTGGAAATTTCTAAGGAAGAAGAGGAAATGGAAATGTATGCATCACTTCCTCCTCCGAACTTCAGTGAAAATTGGGTGCATGTGCTAGCTACCATAGATGTGATGCAACCCAGGGGGACCCAATATGTAAAATCGGGAACTGTCCCTACAACCTCTGTCTGTATGGTTAATTGGAAAACCATTGATGAAAGAATCAGAAGAGGAAGCCTAAACCATTGATGAAGAATCAGAAGAGAAAGCCTCTAGCATAGAAGGGACTGTAACACAAGGCCGTACCAATGCTCAATGGGTCAGAAGATAGTGAAAACAGAAACGAGGTGAGGAATTAAGAAAGATAACACTGGAGGGAAAACACAAGGAGAAAGTCACCCTTCAAGAGCTAGAACCACCTAAGCTTACGAAAGCGGGGCATCGAAAACGGAACAAAGCCTTGGCAAAAGCTGAATGTGAGGTAAGAGAGATCATGGCTAAAACAAAGAGTGAAAATGAGGATAAACCAGACTTGCTCTCAGTACTACCCAACCACTTCAAAACCTACACTATTGACAAACGAAAGGTGGTCTGTCCGACTGACGGCGGCAACAAGGGTCAAGGAGGATGGGCAACAAGGGTCAGGAGGATGGGCTATCCACATCATACGATGGCCCGGCGGAAGTTAAGGAAGTTGATATTGCGGGACCAAGGGAGGAAGCTAGACCCGTATACATTACTAAGGACTTGACTTCAGCTGAAGAAGATGAGCTCGCTACTCTCCTTAAGGAATTTAAGGACTGTTTCGCCTGGAATTACAAGGAGATGAAGGGTGTACCACCTGAGGTAGTGCAACATACTATTCCAATCATGGAAGGATCAAGACCAACTAGGCAAAAACCATACCAAATGAATCCTAAGTATGCCGACGATTGTAAAGGAGGAAATAGACAAGCTTATTTGCTGCGGGTTTCATCTATGAAATCAAACACACAGATTGGTTGTCACCAATCGTAATAGGGCCAAACAAGAATGGAAAACTTAGGATATGTGTCAATCTTAAAAAGGTCAACGTAGGTACTTAGAAAGACCATTATCCATTACCCTATATACGGAACATGTTTTAGAGAGAGTGGCTGGTGCAGAAGCTTACAGCTTCTTGGACGGATTTTCAGGCTACAATCAGGTGTCAATAGCACCAGAAGACCAGCAGAAGCTAGCTTTCAATAGTATGTTGCACCACCTGAGGTAGTGCAACATACTATTCCAATCATGGAAGGATCAAGACCAACTAGGCAAAAACCATACCAAATGAATCCTAAGTATGCCGACGATTGTAAAGGAGGAAATAGACAAGCTTATTTGCTGCGGGTTTCATCTATGAAATCAAACACACAGATTGGTTGTCACCAATCGTAATAGGGCCAAACAAGAATGGAAAACTTAGGATATGTGTCAATCTTAAAAAGGTCAACGCAGGTACTTAGAAAGACCATTATCCATTACCCTATATACGGAACATGTTTTAGAGAGAGTGGCTGGTGCAGAAGCTTACAACTTCTTGGACGGATTTTCAGGCTACAATCAGGTGTCAATAACACCAGAAGACCAGCAGAAGATGGCTTTCAATACAATGTGAGGGGACATTTGCATATAAAGTCATTCCCTTCGGTCTCACCAATGTCCCAGCAACATTCCAACGATTGATGTGCACAGCCTTGAAAGACTACTTACAAAAGTGGTTGGAGGTGTTCATTGATGATCTGTGTGCACACTCTTGATGGGCGGACCATCTGGCTTCCTTAAGGAAGGTGTTCAAGCGATGTCAATTATATCGTATATCCTGAACCCTTTAAAGTGTCAAACATGGTATGATATTGGGACACATTGTCTCAAAGAACGGTATATCCATGGATGATAGCAAGGTCAAGTTGATATTGGAGCTGCCACCACCCACTAATTACAAAGGTATGCAAAGGTTTATGGCCACGTAGCGTATTACTGCCACTTCATAATTTTCTATGTTGAAATTCCTAGGCCATTGTACAAGATACTCATTATCTTTGAATGGACTGAGGAATGCCAGGAAGCATATGATCGACTGAAGCAAGCATTGGCTAGCACACCAATTCTACAACCCCCTAATTGGGACCTCATATTTCATGTGCGTATTGATGCATCAAACTTTCCTATTAGATGCATACTAGCTGAGCCTGGTGAGTTCAAATTGGACTATCTAGTCTGCTTAAATGATGCAGAGGTGAACTACACCACCACAAAGAGGGAAGGATTGGCCATGGTTTACGCTGTCAAGAAGTATCGACGTTACCTATTGGGCCAACAAATTTGTATTCTTCGTGGACCATCAAGCCTTATTGTACTTAGTGAATAAGTCTTGCACCACGGGACGAATCACATGATGGTTACTGTTATTGTTGGAATTCGACTTTACAGTTTTTACGGTAAGAAAAGGGACACAACATGTGTTAGCCGATCATATGTCAAGAATTCCAAATATGGAATCAGTCAACTGGTGTCGAAGATGATCTCCCTGATGCTTGCTTGTTCAAACTAGACATGGTACCTGAATGAAGCGAGGAGATATCTGATTATCTAGCTCATGGTTTCCATAGGAAATACCCTTGAACAAAGATAAAATACGGAGGCTTATCAAGCTTGCTGATCTTTATCAATTGATTGTGGGAGATGTTGAGATATCGAGCTCATCTAGTGAGGCGATGGACACTGATGACCCGCTTGGGGGATAGGCTCCACACTTACACCACTGGCATGGTTGGTGAGATCATGGGTGATATGCGGCCAGTGGGATGACAGGCTGTGTGACAGCCATTCTAGAGGCTGGCATAGTTATAGCGCCAGCTCATTTAGTTGGGTTCACACCATAGAGAACCCTAGTATATATTTGGTTGTGTACTCTTATCTTTGTATATGGTGTGTTGAGTGTTGAGTGCAGAAGAAGATTTTCAGCCTCTCACCTTGTGTGTTCTCTTATAGGATTTTGTGAGTGTGTGTGTGCTTGCAAGAGCTCAAGCTCTCTTCTCCCCTACATCTTTTCATGGTATAAGAGCCTGGTTCATGCTAAGGGCTGAGCTGCAAGCAAGAGAAGCACAGGAAGCGATACAAGGATAAGAGCTTCAACTACTCTTCCCTATTTGTGTTGGCGCGACTACACCCTTGTCGGGAGCTCTACGGGAGGCACTGGCAAACGATCTCTGATTGAGGAGCTTTCTTCGCGGGGGTAAAGCTATAGGGCAACTATACTATCCTATCGGACGAAGTTATTGGGGCCGAAAATGCATTTCGGGTGCGTCAGGACCTCCGTTTTTTAGAAAGTAGGCGATTTCGAGCACTGCAGGTAAGTCATCGATTCTCTTTGCAGTACTCTGTTTTTAGAACTGCAAGAAGACAGATTGGCTGTGCAGACACTGTGTGTGCTGCAAGGAGGTCAACAGTTGCCATTGGGTGTATGTATGCACATTGAGGTCACTGGTTTGTGACATTTGAGTGTACTATAGTACCGCTGTAGAAAATACAGCAATTTGTGCAGGACAAACCAGAGTGCTGTTTCTGGTAAATTTGTGTGTCTGGCAAGATGTCAAATGATGGCATAAACCAGATTGTTGCTGAGAAGCTTCATAAGAAAAACTTCCATGCTTGGAGGTTCAGGCTGACAAATTTCCTGATGGGAAAGGGTTATTGGGACTACATAGAAGGTGAGCATGAAGAGGCATCAGAGATATTGGAGATCAATCCGACTGTTGTAGTTGTGAAAGAGTTCAAGGATTGGAACCAAGGAGCCAGAAAAGTTATGTATTGGCTCTCTATCAGTATACAAGACACCATGATTGGGCACATACAGGATGCCAAGTCCCCCAAGGAGGCGTGGGACACCTTGGTAAAACTCTATGAAATGAATACCAAGGCACGAAAGATACTGTTGAAGAATGAACTTCATACTGTGGAGAAAAAGATGTGAATGACTATGCATTGAAGATAAAGGGTATTGTGAAATCCCTTGCATCCATTGGTGTTTCAGTAGATGATGATGATAAGGTGGAAGTCTGTCTACGTGATCTCGGGCCACAATACAAGGCGTTCAAGACCTCTATTCAGACTCAGGAAAACATTCCCAATTTTACAGATTTGGTGTCTATGTTGATTATAGAAGAGAAGAGCTTGGGTGAAGACCAACAGTCTTCACAAAACAAAAATAGTTTAGAGCAACAGGCCTTCTACACAAGTTCAGGAAGAGGACGAGGTAGAGGAGGCCGTGGACGCGGTCAAGGAGGTGGCCGAATAGGTAATCAAAATTATGGCCAGCAGCAGCAACAACAATAGTCCCAGAATTCACAACAACAACAACAACAACACGCAGGTGGAAGAGGCCAATTCAGAGGCAGGGGGAGTCCAAGAGGTCATGGAAATTGGCAAAGGTAGTATAATGATACACGTGGATGCTTTTATTGTGGTAAGCCTGTACATGTGCAGGCTGATTGCTATAAGAAGCAAGCTGACATGCAAAATGGAAAATTGCAGCAAAACAACTTTGCATCCTCGAGCAGAAACAATGAGGATAATGAAAGGTTATTTGTTATGCAGCATGTCGTTAATGCCATGTCTGAAAATGTTGAAGCAACACATAAAGATGATGTATGGTACGTTGATTCAGGTGCTTCGAACCACATGACAAGTCATGGGGAGTGGTTCAAGGAGATGAAGAACCTTGAAAGACTAGGTTTTGTGAAAATAGGGGATGACACTGCTCATCCAATTGCCCATGTTGGAGATGTGCCATTGTCTATGCAGGATGGCAAAGTGAAGTACCTTGCAGATGTACTTCATGTTCTGAACATAACAAAGAATTTGGTTTCAGTTGGCCAGATGATTGAGCAGGGTTTGCAGGTTCGGTTTAACCCTGATGGTTGTTACGTTGAAGACTTTAAAGACAAGTGCAGGTTGGTTGCAAAAGGCAACAGAGTGGGCAGAATGTTTACATTGAATGTAAACATGCTTGAAGTGAGTGCTGCGATGTTTGCAAATGGTTCAAGAATTGTTGCAGACACAGACATTTGGCATAAAAGAATTGGACATGTGAATGTGCAGAGAATGAAGTCTATGCAGACTAAAGGAATTGTGACAGGGCTGTCAAAATTTAAAGTTGAAGGTATGCAGAGAATATGTGAAGCATGCCAATTTGGAAAGCAAACAAAGCATATATTTTCACCTAACAGAAATGTGAGCAAAAATGCACTAGATGTTGTGTATTCAGATGTATGGGGTCCTACGAAGACCATGTCTATGGGAGGCTGTGCAAGTATTATGTGACATTTATTGATGAGACCACACAAGGAAAGTGTGGGTATACTTCATGAAGGAGAAGGGTGAGGTGTTCACTCACTTTCAGAATTTCAGAGTTATGGTTGAAAAGCAAACAGGGAAATATGTAAAGTGCCTAAGGTCAGATGGAGGGGGAGAGTACTTCTCCAATGAGTTCTTTGAATTTTTGAAGAAAAATGGTATTCGGAGATAGTTTATATGCAAATACACTCCGCAGCAAAATGGAGTTGATGAGCAGAAAAATAGGCACATTGCTGAGATTGCGTAAGCATTGATGGAAGAGAAGAATATGCCGCATAGCTATTGGGCTGAGGCTATTTCTACAGCAGTCTACATCATGAACATGACTCCAACTACAGCCATACATGATGTAACTCCAGAGGAGAGGTTTACTGGCAGAGAGTGGATGTGATGTGATGTGAATTAAGATAGATGTGAATGGATGAGATGTGATGTGAGTGGATGTGATGTGATGTGAATTGGGATAGATGTGAATGGATGAGATGTGACGTGAGAGGATGTCATGTGAATCGGGATAGATGTGAATGGATGTGATGTGATGTGAATGGATGGGATGTGGATCGGGGTAGATGTGAACAGATGAGATGAGATGTGAATGGATGTAATGTGATGTGATGTGGAGATGGGTAGATGAGAATGGATAAGATGTGATGTGGATAGATATGATCAAATTTAATATGATGGGATTGGATGAGAATGGATGAAGGACGATGAGAATACATATGATTGGATGTGGATTAAGTAAAGTAAATTGATTTAGAAGAATGTGGAATAACGAAAAATGATTGGATGTGGATTGAGTAAAGTAAATTGATTTAGAAGAATGTGGAATAACGAGAAATGATGTGGACCGATGTGAAAAGATGTGAGTTCGTTAGAAAGTGTATTTATGAGACCTGTTTTTAAATGACTGTTTTATGTCAAGAATGCTAAGGAAGCATTTTGACCATCTTGTGAATGAGGTCGTGAAGACCTAAGTGATAAAGTTGCAATAGCTGACGAAGAGTCAATGGAGGACGTCTCGCGTAGCAAGGTCGGCCAAGGTCTTGACCAACCTCGGTTTGATTTAAATGGTGAGGGACCAAGGAAGCGGCCTATGAGTGAAGCGCTAGGTGACCTGCGAAGGATCCTAGAGAGGGTGCTGACCATATGATGCTCGGGCTTTTGGTCATCGAAGATACCCACACGTGCGTTGAGGAAGAAAATGGAACAAGGTGTTAGAGTTATTTTCTGAACTCGGGCATGGATCTGGTTGATTACCTTGCTGATCCTGAATGGATGAGTCCATGGCTCTTTTATATGGATCTGTTGGTTGATCTTGCTGATCTTCAACAAAGAGTCCATCTGGATTTTATAAGTGAATATATTTCCGAGTACTATGATCTGGGAGCTATTGAAAAGGCCCCTGAGGGGATAGGTGGTGAGCGTTCTGGTTACCAATGATGCCATAGGTACACCGATGAAGGAATGATTGGAAATTAGAATTCAACCGGATATTTTGGAGGATTATGATCAGTGATACTATGGTTTCATTAAAAGATTATGATCAGTGATACTATGGTACACCGATGAAGGAATGATTGGAAATTAAAATTCAACCGGATATTTTGGAGGATTATGATCAGTGATACTATGGTTTCATTAAAAGATTGTTTTAAAGACAACTGAATCTGTGAAAAAGGCAATTTCATATTGGGTGTGTAAGTGGTGTGACTATCTTGAAGTTTGCATGAAGCGCTGGCTAGGAGGCCTAGGAACTCTTTTCCTTGGTACCCGGGACAAAACATAACCAAATTCCTAAATGGATCCTATCACTACAGTGGTTGGGCGGTTGGCTAAACCATGGGACTGGATGGGGTTAGGATGGACTCATGGATCCTTAAAATGAGACTCAATTCTATTATGTTACGATAGATGAAGTACATCCCAAGTAAATCCCGGATAGTCTTGTTCTATGGAAAAGAATCAACGATTGTGTCTCTCGATGAGGAAAAAAGCGTTGGTCTCTATGATCCAAGTGCAAGTTTCTTCCTTAATCTGACCATGAGACTTACGGGCTCGGTCGGATCAGTTCGATTAGTTAAGGTTCTTGACTATATGTTAGAATAAAAATACCCTGGAGGAATCACTCGTGCTTTCTGGGCGAGGGAGGTTTTTCCGAGTTCGGTTTTGAAAGAACCGAGGGATTAGTCTCTTGTTCAGATATCCGTGGGCGAGGCCCCGAGTGAGAGGCTTTGCCCTGCACAAGAAGTGCTACTTCCACTGCTGCCAGCACCCCCGAATTCGTTGCGCATAGCGGGCAGGGACCTTTCAGCTGGTATCAGAGTGAATTGGATAAAGTGGATCAATTGAGAGAAGCTAGAAATGTCAAAAATTTATGAAGTAGTAGTAAAAGGTTGTAATTGTGTGATGAAATTCATACAAATTGATGTTCAAAATGAAGATTCATAAATAGGTAATTGGGTCTTCAATGGAAGTACCGCAATTGTATGGAATGCATGACTTGCTTGAGGCCTAGACATGATGGTATTTACCTTATAATTCCAAGGACCGTGATTACCCGTATATACCGAGGATATAACTGCAGCTCTTTACTGGTAGTATATATGAGTAAATCTAAGACCTTGAAATTATAAGCAAAAATGCTATCTAGATGATGAATTCGAATGCTGATTGATATGATTTTAGAATTTTGGTTGAGAATTGATGAGTTGATTTGGATTCTGATTGAAAGATAATGATTCCTGAATTCATGTTGAAAGAAGATAAGATGAACAAAGCCACAATGAGGATGACTGGGACGAATCCCAGTGATGATGATAGTAACTGGAATGATGATTGTGACTTTAGGAAATCACTATAAGTAGTGGATTGTGCTGATGGTGGACAGATTGCTGTTGTTTGACCCTTGACCCACTCGATCTAATTAAGGGATGATAAATTGAAAACCTATATAACTGAAATTTCTGTGGAGGAATGATCAAATGGAAATTTCGATCTGATGGACCATTATTGAGTTAAAAATATGAATGAATTATTATCTGATAATGAGTTCTGTATGTTCTGTTAGAAGGGATCTTTATCCCATGATTCTGTGGGGGGTTGACCAATCTAAAGAACCCCATAATCAGTTGGATCTAAAGACGGATTTGAATTATAAATAAAGGGACTTAACAAGAATTTTCATATTGATAGGATCATGGATAAGGGTTGTCATGGTAGGAATGATAACCCCCAACTCGATGAGAAGAGCTCGGACTTGGATGTTCGTAAAACTCTTCATAGATCGTAGCCTGGACCTTTCAAGGGTGAAGGGGAAAACTTGGGCGAGGCTGTGGAGAAGTGAATTGAAGCAATGGAAGAATACTTTGATGTCACCGGGTACAACGAGAAAAGTAAAATGGCTCTTTGCAAGGCTGAAGATAGTAGAAACAGCCAGAGTGGCATGGAGAAACCACTGCGAGACAAACCGTCTTGATTGGAACACCCAGACATGGAGTGATCTCAAGGTTTACCTAAGGAAGAGATTCTGTCCTCCCAGCTTTTTGGACACAAAGATGAACAAATTCTTAGAGTTAACCCAGGGGAGCAGAACTATTGAAGTGTATCACCAAGCGTTCGCTCTCCTCCTCAAGTACTCGCCATTGTTGGGATAAAGAACAGCTGATGGCCAGGTTCATTTGGGGACTAAATGAACCTTTAAATATCCTAGTCTTTTGGATCAAGGTTTTCGGGGCGGGGAAATCAGGGACCAAGATTCCAGACTCTAGCTCCTTCCTTCCAGAGTAATCAGGTTCCTTTCCACCAAAATCAGGGAAATCCGAGAGGTAGACCCTCTAACCAACCCTCAGTTTCAATCCAAAGTAATGCAAGACCTCCACCTTAGAATAAGGGAAGTTAAAGAGAGATGTTCCCGAATCGGCCGTCCACTTCCAAGGCAGTAACGCTGGAAGCGATTGAAGAAGAAGAAGAAGATGAAAGAGATCATACTCCACCTGCGAGATGAGGACATCTCGTGTTTTTTAAGTGGGGTAGGATGTAAGATTCCTCCCTCCAGCTTTTGAGGTGTAAAGGTGTAAGAACCTCCGTTTCTGTTCTTGTAATTGTTCCCCTCTTTGAAATAAAAGAAAGATCTTGTTTTACCCTGTTTTGGCTTGGAGAGAGAAAATGTCTAGAGAGAGGTAATCCAAAATTGAGATATTTTTGGATATAAAATCCTCCTAGTGTCTAAAATGGTTTCCCCTGAAATAAAAATTCAAAAAGAACTTTCCAATGTGCATTTGGAATTAATTAAAAATGATTTAAAAGACCTTAGCCTAAGGGTCAAGATTTTCTGAAAATTTTGGATTATGGTCCAATTAAGGTTCCTATGGACCAATTGCATTAATCCAAGTGTGGGGATGAGATAAATCCAAAGAATAAAAGAACATACCCAAAAATGAGTAAATGCTCACATAAGATGAAGAGTTGACGAAGTACAAGGTTTATTAGTTAAAAACCTATAAGATATTACTAAAAAAATGAGATATTTTGGTATAATGATACATTTTCGACACCTTGGTAAGGAGGGGGGAGAGACTTTAAGGAGGTGCCTATTTCACACATGTGAATGAGTTTTTAAATAAAAAATATTAAGATATTTTTATCTCTCCTCTCTCTTGGATCAAACCAAATAAAAAAGGGAGCCAAACTAATCCAAATCTTGTCCAAATTCAGCCAAACTGAAGCTGGAAAATTCTAGAACTTAGTTGGACTCAGTTAGTGGCCTCCCTCACCTACTATAAATAGACCCTCATTCTTTTGTATTCTCATCTGTGAACTATACCATGCCAGTATTACATTAAAATAATGATATTTTCTATTATTCCTAAAAAATCCTCGACATTTTGGAGAGATTGGAGCTTCTCTCTCTCTTCAACCATCCTTGGAGCTTTCCTCTCAACTTACTAACCAATTGATTGGTTGGGGGCTTCTTCTAAGATAGAGAAGCAAGCAAAATCAAGAGGTAAGGTGTAATTTCATCGTTTTTCTCTACTATTCTCAATGTTTTCACTTCTCAACCCCTCTCAAGCTTGAGAAGTTTCTAAACTAAGTGTTTATAATGCAAATCAAGCTTTTCTTAAGAGTTGTAATGAATAATTAAGAAAAGTTTACATTTATGCTTAATTAGGATGCTTTTTATGTTTATCTCTCTCTCCCCAAAAGAATGGTCATTCTTATGACCAATTCTCTATTCAAATGATGCTTCTCATTGATAAATTCTCAATTCACAAATCAAACTCTAGGCTTGTGAAGCTAGAGGTTAAGAAAGTGGCTTTTTTATACATCTAAAATTATGATAAATCTTATGATTTAAATCCATAAATTGGATTTAAGTTTAGAAGATAGTTATACTATCATAATTGTATTACTAAGTTTATTCTTTTCAAAAATATTAAAAATTATCAGTAAATAGCAACGGAGCTATGGTAAATTTTTTAAGAAATTGATACATAATTCATTCTTATGCATAACGTGAAAAGAGGACTTCCTACCATATTCTAGGATTGGTCGTCCTACGCTAAAAGAATGATTTTCATCACATTTAATGAAAAATTAATTTTTAAGGTTTATGCATAGTTAAATAATTAAGAAAAGATAAAATTATGGTGATTTTATTTAAATGATAAAAGAGAAATTCCCATGACATTTGGAATTCAATCATTTTAATGGGAAAAGTGGAATTCTTAGCATATTGAAATTAATGGATATTTTATTATAGATAAATTTATTTAAATGATAAAAGAGAAATTTCCATGACAATTGGAATTCAATCATTTAAATGAAAAAAGTGGAATTCTTAGCATATTGTAATTAATGGATATTTTATTTAAATTTAAAGAGAAATTTTAGATTAAAAAAATTATGCATGAGAAAATTTAAATGATAAAAGAGGAATTCCCATGACATTTGGAATTCAATCATTTAAATGGTAAAAGTGGAATTCTTGTCATATTTGGATAATGGATATTTTTATTAAAGAAAAGAGAAATTTTAGATAAATTTATTTTAAGATAAAAGAGGAATTCATGACATTTGAATGTAATCATTTAAATACAAAAAGAGAAATTCCTATGATAATTGAGATCCAAGAAATTAATTGGGAAAAGAGAAATTTTTAGTATAATTCAATTTATGAATATTTATCAGAAGTGGAATTTTGAGCATTATTGAGAAATATGGGTAGAATTGATTTTTGTAAATCCCATGAATTCTTTTATTCAAAAGAAGAATATTGAACATATTTCACTGGAGAAATTTGAGAAAGAATATGAAAATAGCCGTCTCGAGAAAAAGAACCTTTACCTAGGCCAAGCAATCGGCATAAATTTAAAAAAAGTCCCACCGTCGGTATCGAAGTAGAAAGAGCTACTAAATGGGAATGAGATGTGATAGGATGTGATAAGATGTGAATGGGATGTGATAGGATGTGGTGTGATGTAAATGAATGTGGATGAGATGTGAAGTAAATGGATGTGGATGTGAATGATGAGTTGAGAATGAGATGTGAGGTTATGTGAAAGGATGTATTCTGTGCAACCACATTTCCACTCACATCAGCCCCAACAGCTTCTTTTTCAGCAGCATACCAGCTGCTCATCTCATCAAAAACAACATCCCTGCTTACCCTCAACTCACGTGTAGTAGGGTTATAACACCTGTATCCCTTTTGCTCAAGGGAATACCAAATAAACACAGATTTTTCAGCTTTTGGATCCAGCTTAGTTCTCAGCTCATCTGGCACATGCACATATGCAATGCATCCAACGACTTTCAGATGAGACAAATCAGGTTTTTTGCCAGTAAACCTCTCCTCTGAAGTTACATCATGTATGGCTACAGTTGGAGTCCTGTTCATGATGTAAACTGTTGTAGAAATAGCCTCAGCCCAATAGCTATGCGGCATATTCTTCTCTCCCATCAATGCTCGTGCAATCTCAGCAATGTGCCTGTTTTTTCGCTCAACAATGTGCCTGTTTTTCCACTCAGCAACTCCATTTTGCTGCGGAGTGTATCTGCATGTAAACTGTCTCTGAATACCATTCTTCTTCAAAAATTCAGAGAACTCATTAGAGAAGTACTCTCCCCCTCCATCTGACCTTAGGCACTTTACATGTTTTCCTCTTTGCTTTTCAACCATAACTCTGAAATTCTGAAAATGAGTGAACACCTCACCCTTCTCCTTCATGAAGTATACCCACACTTTCCTTATGTGGTCATCAATAAATGTCACATAATACTTGCAGCCTCCCATAGACATGGTCTTCGTAGGACCCCATACATCTGAATGCACAACATCTAGTACATTTCTACTCATATTTTTGTCACGTGGAAATACATGCTTTGTTTGCTTTCCAAATTGGCATGCTTCACATATTTTCTGCATACCTTCAACTTTAAACTTTGGCAGCCCTATCACAATTCCTTTAGTCTGCATAGAATCATTCTCTGCCCATTCACATGTCCAATTTTTTTATGACATATGTCTATGTCTGCAACAATTCTTGAACCATTTGCAAACATCGCAGCACTCACTTTAGGCATGTTTACATTCAATGTAAACATTTTGCCCACTCTGTTGCCTTTTGCAACCAACCTACACTTGTCTTTAAAGTCTTCAACATAACAACCATCACGGTTAAACCGAACCTGCAAAACCCTGCTCAATCATCTCGCCAACTGAAACCAGATTCTTTGTTATGTTTGGAACATGAAGTACATCTGCAAGGTACTTCACTTTGCCATCCTGCATAGACAATGGCACATCTCCAACATGGGCAATTGGATGAGCAGTGTCATCCCCTGTTTCCACAAAACCTGGTCTTTCAAGGTTTTTCATCTCCTTGAACCACTCCCCATGACTTGTCATGTGGTTCAAAGCACCTGAATCAACGTACCATACATCATCTTTATGTGCTGCTTCAACATTTTCAGACATGGCATTAACGACATGCTGCATAACAAACAACCTTTCATTATCCTCATTGTTTTTGTTACTCGAGGATGCATAGTTGTTTTGCTGCAATTTCCCATTTTGAATGTCAGCCTGCTTCTTCTAATCTGCCTGCACATGTTACCACAATAAAAGCATCCACATGTATCATTATATTGCCTTTGCCAATTTCCATGACCTCTTTGACTCCCCCTACCTCTCAATTGGCCTCTTCCACCTACGTGTTGTTGTTGTTGTGAATTCTGGGACTGTTATTGTTGCTGCTGCTGGCCATAATTATGATTACCTGTTCGGCCACCTCCTTGGCTGCGTCCACGGCCTCCTCTACCTCATTCTCTTCCTGAACTTGTGTAGAAAGCCTGTTGCTCTGAACTGCTTTTGTTTTGTGAAGACTGTTGGTCTTCACCCAAGCTCTTCTCTTCTATAATCAACATAGACACCAAATCTGTGAAATTGGAAATGTTTTCTCGAGTCTGAATAGACGTCTTGAATGCCTTGTATTGTGGCCCGAGACCATGTAGACAGACTTTCACCTTATCATCATCATCTATTGAAACGCCAATAGATGCAAGCGATTCCACAATACCCTTGATCTTCAATGCATAGTCATTCACACACATACTCTTTTTCTCCACAGTATGAAGTTCATTCTTCAACTGTATCTTTCGTGCCTTGGTATTCGTTTCATAGAGTTTTACCAAGGTGTCCCACACCTCCTTGGGGGACTTGGCATCCTGTATGTGCCCAATCATGGTGTCTTGTATACTGATAGAGAGCCAATACATAACTTTTCTTGCTCCTTGGTTCCAATCCTTGAAGTCTTTCACATCTGCAGCAGCCAGATTGATCTACGGTATCTCCGGCGCCTCTTCATGTGCTCACCTTCTATGTAGTCCCAGTAACCCTTTCCCATCAGGAAATTTGTCAACCTGAACCTCCAAGCATGGAAGTTGTTCTTATCAAGCTTCTCAGCAACAATCTGGTTTATGCCATCATTTGATATCTTGCCAGACACACAAATTTACCAGAAACAGTACTCTGGTTTGTCCTGCACAAACTGCTCTATTTTCTACAGCGGTATTGTACTACACTCAAATGTCACAAACAACCAATGACCTCAATGTGCATACATACACCCAATGGCAAGTGTTTGACCTCCTTGTAGCACACACAATGTCTGCACAACCAATCTGTCTTCCTGCAGTTCTTAAAAAGAATTTTGCATGGAATCGATGACTTACCTGCAGTGCTCGAAATTGCCTGCTTTCCAAAAAACGGAGGTCCTAATGCGCCCAAAACGCGTTTTCGGCCCAAAAAATATCGTCCTACCTATAGCTTTACTCCCGTGAAGAAAGCTCCTCAATCAGAGATCGTTTGCCGGTGCCTCCTGTAGAGCTCCCGACAAGGGTGTAGTCGCCAACACAAATTGATGTGATGTGATGTGATGCGAATGGATGAGATGTGATGTGAGTGAATGAGATGTGATGTGATGTGAATCGCGATAGATGTGAATGGATGAGATGTGATGTGAGTGGATGTGATGTGATGTGAATTGGGATACATGTGAATGGATGAGATGTGATGTGATGTGAATCGAGATAGATGTGAATGGATGAGATGTGATGTGAGTGGATGTGATGTGAATCGGGATAGATGTGAATGGATGAGATGTGATGTGAATGGATGTGGTGTGATGTGAATGGATAGGATGTGATGTGATGTGGATCGGGGTAGATGTGAACGGATGAGATGAGATGTGAATGTATCTAATGTGATGTGATGTGAATATGGGTAGACGAGAATGGATAAGATGTGATGAGGATAGATATGGATAGATATGATCAGATGTGATATGATGGGATTGGATGAGAATGTGATGAGGATAGATATGATCAGATGTAATATGATGGGATTGGATGAGAATGGATGAAGGACAATGAGAATACATATGATTGGATGTGGATTGAGTAAAGTAAATTGATTTAGAAGAATGTGGAATAATGAGAAATCATGTGGACCGATGTGAAAAGATGTGAGTTTGTTAGAAAATGTATTTATGCCTGTTTTAAAATGATTATTTTATGTCAAGAATGCTGGGGAAGCATTTTGACCATCTTGTGAATGAGGTCTTGGAGACCTAAGTGATAAAGTTACAACAGCTAACGGAGAGTCAATGGAGGACATCTTGCGTAGCAAGGTCGGCCAAGGTCTTGACCAGCCTCGGTTCGATTTAAATGGTGAGTTTCCGGTAGTACGGTGGATGAGGGACCAAGGAAGCGGCCTATGAGTGAAGCACTAGGTAACCTGCGACGAAGGATCCTAGAGAGGGTGCTAACCATATGGTGCTCGAGCTCTGGGTCACCAAAGTTACCCACGTGTGCATCGAGGAAGAAAATGGAACAAGGTGTTACAGTTGTTTTCTGAACTCGCGCATGGATCTGGTTGATTGACCTTACTGGTCCTCAAAAACGGATGAGTCCATGGCTCTTTTATATGGATCTGTTGGTTGATCTTGCTGATCTTCAACAAAGAGTCCATCTGGATTTCATAAGTGAATATATTTCCGGGTAATATTAGCTAGGAACTATTGAAAAGGTCCCTGAGTGAACAGGTGGTGAGCGTTCTGGTTACCAATGATGCCATAGGTACGATTGGAAATTAGAATTCAACCGGATATTTTGGAGGATTATGATCAGTGATACTATGGTTTCATTAAAAGATTGTTTTAAAGACAGTTGAATCTGTGAAAAAGGCAATTTCATAGTGGGTGTGTAAGTGGTGTGACTATCTTGAAGTTTACATGAAGCGCCGGCTAGGGGGCCTGGGAACTCTTTTCCCTGGTACTCGGGACAAAACATAACCAAATTCTTGAATGGATCCTATCACTACAATGGTTGGCGGTTGGCTAACCTATGGGACTGGATGGGGTTAGGATGGACTCATGGATCCTTAAAATGAGACTCAATTCTGTTATGTTACGATAGATGAAGTAAATCCCGGGATAGTCTTGTTCTTTGGAAAAAAATCAATGGCTTTGCCTCTCGATAAGGAAAAAAGTGTTGGTCTCTATGATCCAAGTGCAAGTTTCTTCCTTGATCTGACCATGAGACTTACGGGTTTGGTCGGATTAGCTCGATTAGTTAAGGCTCTTGACTACGTTAGAATAAAAATATCCTGGAGGAATCGCCCGTGCTTTCTGGGCGAGGGAAGTTTTTCCGGGTTGGGTTTTGGAAGAACCGAGGGATTAGTCCCTTGTCCGGATATCCGTGGGTGAGGCCCTGAGTGAGAGGCTTTGCCTTGCATAAGAAGTGCTACTTTTGCTGCCAGCATCATCGAATTCATTGCGCGGAGCGGGTAGGGATCTTTCAGCTGGTATCAGAGCGAATTGGCTAAAGTGGATCAATCGAGAGAAGCTAGAAATGTCAAAAATTTATGAAGTAGCAGTAAAAGGTTGAAATTGTGTGATGAAATTCATACAAATTGATATTCAGAATGAAGATTCATAAATAGGTAATTGGGTCTTCAGATGGAAGTACTGCAATTGTATGGAATCCCTGTCTTGCTTCTTGAGGCCTAGACATGATAGTATTTACCTTATATTTCCAAGAACCGTGACTACCCGTATATACCGAGGATATAACTGTAGCTTTTTACTGGCAATATATACGAGTAAATCTACGACCTTGAAATTATAAGCAAAAATGCTATCCAGATGATGAATTTGAATGCTGGTTGATATGATTTTAGAAATCTGGTTAAGAATTGATGAGTTGATTTGGATTCTGATTGAAAGATAATGATTCCTGAATTCCAGTTGAAAGAAGATAAGATGAACAAAGCCACAATGAGGATGAATGGGATGAATCCCAGTGATGATGATCGTAATTGGAATGACAATTGTGACTTCAGCAAATCACTATGAGTAGTGGATTGTGCTGACAGATTGCTGATGTTTTACCCTTGACCCAGTGGATCTAATTAAGGGATGATAAATTGAAAACCTATATAACTGAAATTTCTGTGGAGGAATGATCAAATGAAATTTTCGGTCTGAGATGGACCATTACTATGTTAAAATATGAGTTAATTATTCTCTAATAATGAGTTTTGTATGTTCTTCTTCTAGAAGGAATCTTTATCCCATGATTCTGTGGGGGGGGCTGACCAATCTAAAGAACCCTAGAATCAGTTGGACCTAAAGACAGATTTGAATTATAAATAAAGGGACTTAACAAGAATTTTCATATTGATAGGATCATGGATCGAGGTCGTCGTGATAGGAATGATAACCCCCAACTCGATGAGCAAGAGCTGGACTTGGATGTTCATAAAACTCTTCATAGATCATAGCCTGGACCTTTCAAGGGTGAAGGATAAAACTTGGGCGAGGCTGTGGAAAAGTGGATTAAAGCAATGGAAGAATACTTTGATGTGATCGGGTACAACGAGAAAAGTAAAATGGCTCTTTGCAAGGCTGAAGATAGTAGAAACAGCTAGAGTGGCATGGAGAAACCACTGCGAGACAAACTGTCTGGATCGAAACATCCAGACATGGAGTGATCTCAAGATTTACCTAAGAGATTCTGTCCTCTCGGCTTTTTGGGAACAAAGATGAACGAATTCTTAGAGTTAACCCAGGGGAGGAGAACTATTGAAGTATATCACCAAGCGTTCGCTCTCCTCCTCAAGTACTCGCCTCAAGTACTCGCCACTGCTGGATGAAGAACAGCTCATGTCCAGGTTCATTCGGGGACTGAACGAACCTTTGAATATCCTAGTGAAGAATGCCAAGCTAGTTTCCATGGCCGAAGCTGTGCTGCGGATGGCGAAGGATTTCGCCAAAGCCTTTGATGTCAAGGTCTTGCCGAAGCCAGCACCATCATCTTTCAAAAGATTTCTAGCTCTTGAAGGTGATTCCAACCTTTCACCACCTAAGAGACAACAAAGTCAAGCTGAGGATATGGAAAGATCCAGAATAGAAGAAAGGTTCTTTTCCCGAAACTCAATCCTGTGGAATTCAACTTCAGAAGTTTCACCCTTGAACAAGGAAGTCAAATGCTATAATTGTCAAGGATTTGGACATTGCAATATGGATTGCCCAACTCCTTTTGGATTAAGGTTTTCGGGGCGGGCAAATCAGGGACCAAGATTCCAGACTCCGGCTCCTTCCTTCTCGACTCCTTTCTTCTCGAGTAATAAGGTTCCTTTCCACCAAAATTAGGGAAATCCGAGAGGTAGACCCTCTAACCAACCCTCAGTTTCAATCCAAAGTAATGCAAGACCTCCGCCTCAGAATAAGGGAAGTTAAAGAGAGATGTTCTCGAATCGGCCGCCGTCCACTTCCAAGGCAGTAACGCTGGAAGCGATTGAAGAAGAAGAAGAAGATGAAAGAGATCATACTCCACCTGTCTGCGAGATGAAGACATCTCGTGTTTTTTAAGTGGGGTAAGATGTAAGATTCCTCCCTCCAGCTTTTGAGGTGTAAAGGTGTAAGAACCTCCCCTTCTGTTCTTGTAATTATTCCCCTCTTTGAAATAAAAGAAAGATCTTGTTTTACCCTATTTTGGCTGCCTAGATAGAGAAAATGTCTAGAGAGAGGTAATCCAAAATTGAGATATTTTTGGATATAAAAATCCTCCTAGTGTCTAAAATGGTTTCCCTTGAAACAAAAATTCAAAAAGAACTTTCCAATGTGCATTTGGAATTAATTAAAAATGATTTAAAAGACCTTAGCCTAAGGGTCAAGATTTTCTGAAAATTTTGGATTATGGTCCAATTAAGGTTCCTATGGACCAATTGCATTAATCCAAGTGTGGGGATGAGATAAATCCAAAGAATAAAAGAAAATACCCAAAAATGAGTAAATGCTCACATAAGATGAAGAGTTGACTAAGTATAAGGTTTATTAGTTAAAAACTATGAGATATTACTAAAAACAATGAGATATTTTGGTATAATGATACATTTTTGACACCTTGGTAAGGAGGGGGGGATACTTTAAGGAGGCGCCTATTTCACACATGTGAATGAGTTTTTAAATAAAAAATATTAAGATATTTTTCTCTCTCCTGGATCAAAAGAAATAAATAAGGGAGCAAAAGTGATCCAAATCTTGTCCAAATTCAGCCAAACTAAAGCTGGAAAATTCTAGAACTTAGTTGGACTCAGTTAGTGGTCTCCCTCACCTATAAATAGACCCTCATTCTTTTGTATTCTCATCTGTGAACTATACCATGCCAGTATTACATTAAAATAATGATATTTTCTATTATCCCTTAAAAATCCTCGACATTTTGGAGAGATTGGAGCTTCTCTCTCTCTTCAACCATCCTTGGAGCTTTCCTCTCAACTTACTAACCAATTGATTGGTTGGGGGCTTCTTCTAAGATAGAGAAGCAAGCAAAATCAAGAGGTAAGGTGTAATTTCATCGTTTTTCTCTACTATTCTCAATGTTTTCACTTCTCAACCCCTCTCAAGCTTGAGAAGTTTCTAAACTAAGTGTTTATAATGCAAATCAAGCTTTTCTTAAGAGTTGTAATGAATAATTAAGAAAAGTTTACATTTATGCTTAATTAGGATGCTTTTTATGTTTATCTCTCTCTCCCCAAAAGAATGGTCATTCTTATGACCAATTCTCTATTCAAATGATGCTTCTCATTGATAAATTCTCAATTCACAAATCAAACTCTAGGCTTGTGAAGCTAGAGGTTAAGAAAGTGGCTTTTTTATACATTTATGCTTCTAAAATTATGATAATCTTATGATTTAAATCCATAAATTGGATTTAAGTTTAGAAGATAGTTATACTATCATAATTATATTACTAAGTTTATTCTTTTAAAAAATATTAAAAATTATCAGTAGTAGCAACGAAGCTATGGCAAAATTTTTAAGAAATTGATACATAATTCATTCTTATGCATAACGTGAAAAGAGGACTTCCTATCATATTCTAGGATTGGTCATCCTATGCTAAAAGAATGATTTTCATCACATTCAATGGAAAACTAATTTTTAAGGTTTATGCATAATTAAATAATTAAGAAAAGATAAAATTATGGTAATTTTATTTAAATGATAAAAGAGAAATTCCCATGACATTTGGAATTCAATCATTTAAATGGAAAAAGTAGAATTCTTAGAATATTGGAATTAATGGATATTTTATTTTAGATAAATTTATTTAAATGATAAAAGAGGAATTCCCATGACAATTGGAATTCAATCATTTAAATGGAAAAAGTGGAATTCTTAGCATATTGTAATTAATGGATATTTTATTTAAATTTAAAGAGGAATTTTAGATAAAATTTTTTTTATGCAGCATGAGAAAATTTAAATGATAAAAGAGGAATTTCCATGACATTTGGAATTCAATCATTTAAATAGTAAAAGTGGAATTCTTGTCATATTTGGATAAAGGATATTTTTATTAAAGAAAAGAGAAATTTTAGATAAATTTATTTTAAGATAAAAGAGGAATTCTCATGACATTTGAATGTAATCATTTAAATACAAAAAGAGGAATTCCTATGATAATTGAGATCCAAGAAATTAATTGGGAAAAGAGAAATTTTTGGTATAATTCAATTTATGAATTTTTATCAAAAGTGAAATTTTGAGCATTATTGAGAAATATGGGTAGAATTGATTTTTGTAAATCCCATGAATTCTTTTATTCAAAAGAAGAATATTGAACATATTTCACTGGAGAAATTTGAGAAAGAATATGAAAATAGCCGTCTCGAGAAAAAGAACCTTTACCTAGGCCAAGCAATCGGCATAAATTTAAAAAAAGTCCCACCGTCGGTATCGAAGTAGAAAGAGCTACTAAATGGGAATGAGATGTGATAGGATGCGATATTGGAATTTATGGCCCCTCTACATGGCTTTAGTAGTGGACCTTAGTAGATTATTTCTCTAAGGTTTGGTAGCATGGCTTTAGTAGTGGACCTTAGTAGATTATTTCTCTAAGGGTTAGTAGCTCCTTTTCTGGATGGTTCTATTTTCAGCTTTTTATATGCCTTAGTGGAGAATCTCTACTTCTTGCACTCTACTCTAGGCTTTGGGTGCTCACTTCTAGGCAAGTGATAAGCATCTTGATTAGGATTAGATCCTAATCTCCTCCTTAATCCTTTTGTACTTCAGCCTATTTAAAGGCTCCTCATCTAATGAAGATAACACTTAGCTTTTGCCTTATTCACATTGTCATTATGCTCATATGATTTGTCTTTAGCTAATCTAGCCAGCATAGTCTTGCTTCCTAATTCTTAATCCTTGCTCTAATCATGTGCTCAATCTGAGCTCCCATGTTTTCTAACATGGTATCAGAGTTGTGTAAGTAACCTCAAGCTGTGTGTAGTCCCTAATCTCATTTGCAAATCATCCCTCATTAATTAAGTCACTTTTACCTCTTCTCACCATAGCTCATCTGCACCCATAGCTGAACTTTGCCTTGCTGTGCACAAACCACTTCAACAATGACCAAGCCCTCTTAGGGGCTTCAAGCTAACTCCTAGGCAACCCTCTACGTGGAGGCTCGAAGCAAAACACAGCTCACAACATGCGGAATCACCATCGCCATCCTGAAGGGAAAAATCTGGTTTTTTGCAAAAATTGAGCCAAGCACTACAAATTAATCTAATTCCCTTTAGCCCCGGGGGTTTTCGGGCATGGCAAACATGCCTATAGCATCAGATTTGGCTGAAAACGATCGCTTGTAGCTCCTCTAGCACTGTGGCAACTACAGAAGGCACTTTGGACAAAACAAAGATTAAGTAATGATTTCTTTGCTTAATCAAGTATTTAGGGTGATGATTATCATATCGACACATTGGAATTGAAGCATGTTGAAGCTTTTTTGAAAAGGTTTAGTGCAAGGCATCCATTCTTTCACTCCAATTTACCCCTTCTTCTGCACTGCAAACAGTTTTTTACCTCTGTTAATCAAGTGATTAATGCGAATCTTTGAGGTGATTTTGGACCATTGAGGGTTCAAACCTACCATTGAGGACTTGCTATAGCTTGCCAAAGGTTCATATCAAGAAAGCCCCTTGATTTTCCCCTCCGACGGTGCTCTACAAATGAGGGTATTTTTTGCTAAAAAACTAAAAAATTACATTCACTAATATCTTGATTAGTGCTAATCATCCAAGGTTTTTAGGGCCATTAATGGTTCATATCTCACATTTGAGTGTTGCTAAACCTTTGTAAATCATCAAATCAGATTTGCCCCTTGATTTGAGTGGTCAATGTGTTAATCCAAAATCGGGTATAAATCTGTATCAGCATTGTTTGGGACAATGGGATTTCTGTACTCATCTCAAAATCCTTCATTGATGGGATGCACACCATGCAGATTGAGCTTCATCAAGAAAAGAAAAGATGTCAGCATCATCACAAGAAGGAAGACAAGGACTACAATCCAAGTGGAGAAAAAGCTCTTCATGGATGTAAAGACACAAAGAAGACCAAGAACTACACCAACAAAGAAGGATAAAGCACACTTGGTTGAGGAAAAAAAAGTTTTGGAAAAGGAAGAAGAAGCAAATTTTGCTTTTTGACTCTGATTGGGCTTTTTGAAGTCTTTTTGATGTAGGTTACCTCTGAGCACCACATGATGTAGCTCATGTAACTTTCTTAGTAGTAGTAGTGGGAATTTTTGTATGTTACCTCTAAGCACCACATGATGTAGCTCATGTAACTTTCTTAGTAGTAGTAGTGGGACTTTTGTATGGTTACCTCTGAGCACCACATGATGTAGCTCATGTAATGTTTTAGAAATTTGCCTCTTGGGAGGGCAAATCTTCTTGGTTAGTCCCATAGTTAGTGTTTGGAACATGGGAGGGTATTTTGGTATTCCTTCACACTTCTTGGATGTTCTTGCCTTATTTTCAGGCCATGTTGAGGTCCAGGGAGGGTATTGAAATTTATGGCCCCTCTACATGGCTTTAGTAGTGGACCTTAGTAGATTATTTCTCTAAGGTTTAGTAGCATGGCTTTAGTAGTGGACCTTAGTAGATTATTTCTCTAAGGGTTAGTAGCTCCTTTTTTGGATGGTCCTATTTTCAGCTTTTTATATGCCTTAGTGGAGAATCTCTACTTCTTGCACTCTACTCTAGGCTTTGGGTGCTCACTTCTAGGCAAGTGATAAGCATCTTGATTAGGATTAGATCTTAATCTCCTTCTTAATCCTTTTGTACTTCAGCATATTTAAAGACTCCTCATCTAATGAAGATAACACTTAGCTTTTGCCTTATTCACATTGTCATTATGCTCATATGATTTGTCTTTAGCTAATCTAGCCATGCTTAAGCATAGTCTTGCTTCCTAATTCTTAATCCTTGCTCTAATCATGTGCTCAATCCATCCTTGATCATGAGCTCCCATGTTTTCTAACATGTGAATGGATGTGATAAGATGTGAATGGGATGTGATAGGATGTGTGATGTAAATGAATGTAGATGAGATGTGAAGTAAATGGATGTGGATGTGAATGTGGATGTGAATGATGAGATGAGAATGAGATGTGAGGTTATGTGAAAGGATGAGATGTAAAGTAAATGTATGTGGATGTGAATGATGAGATGTGAGGTTATGTGAAAGGATGAGATGTAAAGTAAATGGATGTGGATGTGTATGTGAAAGAATGTGATGTAAATGAATGTGGATGTGAATGATGAGATGAGAATGAGATGTGAGGTTATGTGAAAGGATGTGATGTGATGTGATGTAAATGGATGTGGATGTGGATGTGATGTAAATGGATCTGGATGTGGATGAGATGTGATGTGGTGTAAAGGGATGAGGATGTGAATGTGATGAGATGTGGATGAAATGTGATGTGATGTGAATATATGTGGATGTGAATGTGAATGAATGGATGGATGTGAATAGACGTGCATGTGAATGTCTGGATGTATGTGGATGAATGAGATGGAATGTGTATGGATGTAATGAGATATAGATGGATGTGGATGTGATGTAATGTGGATGGAATGAATGAGATATGATGTGGATATGATGTAATGTGGATAGAATGTATGTGATGGGATGGGAATGCAATGAATGTGATGGATGTGAATAGATGTGATGAGATTTGAGTGGATGTGAATGTGACGTGATGTAAATAGATGTGAATGGATGTGATGTGAATCGGCATAGATGTGAATGGATGTGATGTGATGCGAATGGATGAGATGTGATGTGAGTAAATGAGATGTGATGTGAATTGAGATAGATGTGAATGGATGAGATGTGATGTGAGTAAATGAGATGTGATGTGAATTGAGATAGATGTGAATGGATGAGATGTGATGTGAATCGCGATAGATGTGAATGGATGAGATGTGATGTGAGTGGATGTGATGTGATGTGAATCGGGATAGATGTGAATGGATGAGATGTGATGTGAGTGGATGTGATGTGAATCGGGATAGATGTGAATGGGATGAGATGTGATGTGAATGGATGTGATGTGATGTGAATGGATAGGATGTGATGTGATGTGGATCGGGGTAGATGTGAACGGATGAGATGAGATGTGAATGGATGTAATGTGATATGATGTGGATATAGGTAGATGAGAATGGATAAGATGTGATGAGGATAGATATGGATGGGATTGGATGAGAATGGATGAAGGACGATGAGAATACATATGATTGGATGTGGATTGAGTAAAGTAAATTGATTTAGAAGAATGTGGAATAACGAGAAATGATGTGGACCGATGTGAAAAGATGTGAGTTTGTCAGAAACTATATTTATGACCTATTTTAAAACGATTGTTTTATGTCAAGAATGCTGGGGAAGCATTTTGACCATCTTGTGAATGAGGTCATGGTGGAGACCTAAGTGATAAAGTTAACCATAAAAGAGATAGAGAGAGAGAGAGAGAGAAATACTCAATTGAGAAAAATGGGATTGCCCTTTTTCATATTCCATAAAATGACATATACATCAGCTCACTTTTTATAATGGCCGGCTACCCATTTATAATTGGGGGCCCAAAATTTACTTTCTAGCTCTATGTACATCTAGCTCATTCCTATGACCGGCATTACATAAGCCGTAATCTTGGTCATCCCATATATCTTTTATCAACAAGAGCTTTGCGTGGTTACAAAATGATAGGTTACAAGAAGCGTGACCATGCTTGAAAAATGATGTTAACCAGAGTGGTTAACATACCCCCCTCCCTAATTCAAGTCTGTCCTCGGAGTTGGCAAAGGATCTAACGGAAGTAGAGCAAGTACGTATAGACAAAGTCGTGTCACGAGGTAGGATGTGGGGGGATCGATGGAAGACTCGGTAACTCATCCAGAAGGTTACCTCCATCATATCCTCAAAGTTTTGGAGGCGCCAAGTAGGCATCCACTAGATGCACTCGTAATAGCCAAATAGTTGCTTCAGTGTTGGGCCTTTGTTGATGTCGAAGGCCAAGCCTTGAATGCCTTTGTGGTAATGGCTCCAATCCAAGAATGTCTTCAAAAGTGTATAGGTCGGCTACTCGCCCATGAGATCGAACGTGATGGGATGAGTAGCGGTGGGTGACCTATGGTATCTGTTGTCGCGTTGTCGAGGGGGGTGTTCGGTGATGCCTGGTGTCAAGGTAGGGTTGCAGGACGTGGAGGTCCATATGATCAATGACTCTGGTGAGGGGCATCTCTTGGAGTTGTCGACCGAGCAAGATTTGTATGGCATGCTCGAACTTCGTGCAATCAAGTTGATCATGCCAATTGGGGGTTGAGCAGAGGGTTGATCTCCTTCTACTCTCGTGGTGGTGGTGGTGGGATTTCTCCTTCTTCCAAGGGTGGGGGGGAGGGGATTTCGGGTGGTGGTTGTGATGAGGGTGGAGGGGTGGTTGATGTTGAGGTGTGTTGAAAAATAGGTAGAGGGAGAGGAGACACACACAGAGGAGAAAACCCTAATGTATATTGCAAACCCTAACCATAGAGGGAAGCCATCTCCCTTCTCACACAATGCATAAAGCCATAATCCATAATACACAAGACACACTATGAGTTGTGTCCACACATATCTAACCCTAGCTAATGTCCACACACTATGACCAGCTGGACGCGGTCATTTATGTCTCACACATGCTGCTACCTAACATGCCAGCACATAGCACAGCTGGCACACACTGACATCGAGCTTGAATCTCAACAGCCCCTCTCAAGCTCATGATGTACTGCCATAGATGAAGATGTAGATGAGCTTGGGCTATCAAAGCTCTCAACACTCCCCCTCAAGCTCATCCCACGTACTCCCAACATAGTACGAAAGTACTCAAACTTCTCCTTGCTAAGTGGCTTTGTAAAGATGTCAGCCACCTGCTCGTCAGTCTTCACATATTGTAGATCCACTATACCATCCAACACCTTCTCTCTGACAAAGTGATAATGGACCTCTATGTGTTTGGTCCGTTCATGAAACACTGGATTCTTGGCCAACTGTATACTGCTCATGTTGTCACAATGAATGACAACTTTGCCATCAATAGGCTCACCCAAATTAGCCAAGAGATTCTTTAACCATATTCCTTCACAAGTAGCAATGGCTGCACCCCTGTATTCAGCCTCTGTACTGGATAAAGCAACAGTAGGTTGCTTTTTGCTACTCCAACTCACCACGGCACTTCCAAGTGTAAAGGCATAACCACTAGTAGACCTCCTGTCATATGAGCTACTAGCCCAATCAGCATCTGTGTAGCCATGTATATCCAAGCCTTTACCGTGCTCATAAAGAAGACCATAATGTGCAGTGGTCTTTACATATCGCATAATGCATCTCACTGCATCCAAATGAGGTTTTCTGGGGCTCTGCATAAATTGGCTTACTAGCCCCACAACATAACTCAAATCCGGGCATGTGATAGTCATGTAAATGAGACTACCAACAACCATCTTTCTGTACATAGATGGATTATCCAACTCCTCACCAAAATCAGCCCGCAACTTCACATTCTGCTCCAAAGGTGTACTCATTGGCTTACACCCTATCATCCCATACTTTGCTAACATATTCAATGCATATTGGCATTGCACTAACCATGTACCTGCATGGTCTTTGATCACTTCAATTCCAAGAAAGTATCTCAATTCGCCCAAGTCTTTCATGTCAAACTGCCCACTCAATGCTTTCTTGACATGCATCACATCTGTACCATGATCACCTGTGATAATCAAGTCATCCAGTTCTGGTAAAAAATGCTTTCCGCTATGTTTCAACGTCAGTAACTTTCCATTGGGCTACAACAACAATCTCCTCTATGTTTGGGAGCTAGCTGGAGTGGGGTGGAATTTGCTCCTGTTGCTTTGGTCCTCGGTGATGGCGCTTTTGGGGTGGAGAGGTGAGAGAGGATTGGGGGGAGGGAGAGATACTAGCATGGCATCGGGCCCTTGTAGGAGACCCCTGTCCCCTCCGAGGGCGCTGCTGAGACAGAAGCAGCGTTAGCCTCTCGCACGAGGCAGGGATCCACACTTGGGGCCTCGCCCATGGATATCCGGATAAGAGACTAGCCCGGCCGGTTCCTCCGAAACCGAACCCGAAAAAACTTCCCTCGTCGCCCGGAAGGCACGGACGATTCCATAAGGAAAACCATCTAACGGGAGAATTGATCTAACGAGTCAAAGTCTTAAATAACTAAACTGATCCGACCGAACCCGAAAGCCACATGGTCATATCAAGGAAGAGACTTGCACTTGGTCCATAGAATCACCGCTTTTTTCCTCCTGTAACGAGGCACAACCGCTGATTCCCTCCCACAGAACAAGGGTCTTCCTAGGACTTATTCTAACTAACGTAACTTAATCGTAACTATTTGTATTGCAGGAATCCACCGATCCAGCCCACCAACCGGCCCATGGGTTAGCCAACCGCCACTGATCCAGCCCAACTGGCCCATGGGTTAGCCAACCACTGTATTAGTGGGATTCTTTTATAAAAATTTGGTTATGTTTTACTTGGGGTACTGAGGAAAAGAGTTCCCAGGTCCCCTAGCTGACGCTTCAAGCAAAATTTAAGGTAGGCATACCACTTACACACCCAATATAAAATTGCCATTATAACAGATTCGACTGTCTTTAAAACAATCCTTCAATGAAATCATAGCAATACTGATCATAATCCTCATAAATATTGAGTCCTTTGTTTTACAAAATATATCATCCGGACTCTCCGTTGAAGACCAGCTGGTCAACCAACGAGATCCAATATCGAAATTCCATTCACAAAAGTCATTCTTTTGGTTCATCCGTATCTTCCTCGTCAGTCCTCGCCCATCGTATCGGAAGCGCACCATTTTAATCATACCGAGGCTGGTCAAGACCTCCGTAAGTTTTGCTGCGAGTGACGTCCCTCGAGACGACTCCGTGCGAGCTGTTGCCAACGAGTCTTTCCTTAGTTAAACACATACCAAATGCTTCCTCCAGCATTCTGACATAAAACATTCCTTTAAAGAAAACAGAGGTTCTATGCACGTAAAATTCCTGGTTTGAGATTGGTTCCACAAAATCCTTTTCCTTTAATCCAAATTTTCTTAATGAGAATCATTGATCTCACATCAGGGTAACCTACCCATCATTTGACTGAATTTTCAACTAGATTCTTGGTGATTTTGGTTAAGGAAAATCTATGCTAATTCAAGGCTAGTCTATTCTTTGTGTGTCAAGAATTGGAATTGGTCACGAGGTTTTTGCTTGATTCATATCAAGAGATGGGCAAGTAATTTACTGGTCACCATTCTTACAGTCATGGTCTAACCAAAAAATTATTCGGTTTACTTCTAACTTTGATTCTAAGGATTTTCTTCAGATAAACATCTACTGAACTTCTAACCGTAAGGAAAATTCCAACTTTATGAATTTCATTCCTTCCTAACCATAATAGATTAAGAAATGGTTCTATATGAGAATATCGGATTTTTTAATAAAAATACTCTTCTTCCATTAATCTAATTTTGGGTAGATATCAATTTGGCGATTTATCCACATAAAATATCAAAGAATATTCTTTCTACCAATTTAATTATCAACCCTAATTTTCTAGGTGGAATTATGGTGAAAATTTCTCTTTTATCACCAAAATTTAATTTAAACCTTTCTCTACTTAAAATACCCTGAAAATTCTTCTTTTAATTAAATACAAATATCCATTTTTTTATATGCTTAAAATTCCTCTCTTTGCATTTAAATGATTGAATTCCAAATGTCATGGGATTCCTCTTTTATCATTTAAAAATTCTTATACATAAAATAAGTTTATCTAAAATTTATCTTTTCTTTTAATTAAATATTTATGCATAAATACTAAAAATTTATTTCACATGAATATGATGAAAATCATTCTTTTTGCATAGGATGTCCAATCCTAGAATATTCTCTTTTAGCATTATGCACAAAAATAAGATATGTATTATTTTCTGAAATTTTGCCATAGCTTCGCTGCTATTACTGATAATTTTTAATTTTTTTCTTAAAAGAATAAAACATTGTAATGCAATTATGATAGAAGATCTATTCTTAAGCCTAAATCTAAACTATGAATTTAAATCATAATTTTAATCATAATCATGAACTTAATTATGTTTATTCTACTAAATTAAGCTATTTCCATTATTCCTCTTTTCCCAATTTGATAGGATTCACTTTCCCATTTAGAATCAATAAAAGTAATTTTTAACTACTTATAAATATTCTAAAAGAATTTACCATTATTTTGTTAACATAAAAGCATAAAAATACCATTTTCTTATCCTCTAGCTTAACAAGCTTAGACTTTGGTTTTGAAATAAGAATTTATCAATGAGAAGCATTCTTTTACTACTAAAGAATTAGCCACCACAAGAATGACTATTCTTTTTGGAGAGAGAGATATATATAAGAAAGCATTCTAATTAAGCATAAAGATTAACTTTTTCTTGATTACTCATTAAAATTCTTAGGGAAAGGTTGATTTGAATTTAAAAAGACCAATTAGAAACTTCTCAAGCTCGAGAGGGGTTGAGAAGAGGAGTCATTTGAGAATATTAACAAAAAACCATAAAATTCATTCTTACCTCAAGGATTAGCTTGCTTCTTTTTCTAGAAGTGAAGCCCCCAACCAATCAATTGGTTTAGCAAGTGGAGAAGACATCTCCAAGAGTTGTTGAAGAGAGAGAGAAGCTCCAAGCTTCCCAAATGTAGAGGATTTTTAAGGGATAATAGAAAGTATGATTATTTTAATGTAATACTGGCATGGTATAGCTCACAGATGAGAATACAAAAGAATGAGAGTCTATTTATAGGTGAGGGAGGCCACTAGTTGAGTCCAACTAGGTTCTAGAATTTTCTAGCTTCATTTTGACTGAATTTGGACAAGATTTGGACCAGTTTGGGTCCCTTTTTGATCCAGTTTGATCTAGGAGAGAGAAGAGATAAAACTATCACAATTTTTTTGAATAAAAAAGCCTTCATTTTGACTGAATTTGGACAAGATTTGGACTAGTTTGGGTCCCTTTTTGATCCAGTTTGATCCAGGAGAGAGAAGAGATAAAACTATGATAATTTTTTTGAATTAAAAAACCTTCCCACACATGTGAAGGAGGCGCCTACCTCAAAGGTCCCCCTTCCTTACCAAGGTGTCAAAAATTCATCATTTCTCCAAAATATCTCATTTTTTAGTAATATCTCTTAATTTTTAATTAACAAACTTTGTACTCAGTCAACTCTGCATCTTATGTGAGCATTTACTCATTTTTGGGTATTTTCTTTTATTCTTTGGATTTATCTCATCCCAACATTTGGATTAATCCTATTGGCCCATAGGAATCTTAATTGGACCATAATCTAATTTTTTTTGAAAATCTAGACCCTTAGACTAAGGTCCCTTATATCATTTTTAATTGATTCCTAATGCATATTAGAGAATTTGTTTTAAACTTCTATTTCAGAGAAATATATTTTAGATATTAGGAGAATTTTTATATCTAAAAATATCTCAATATTGAATTACCAATCTCTAGAATTTTTCTTCTCTCTAGGCAAAAACAAGGAAAAATAATATTTTCTTGCATTCTGAAATAGGGAATGATTACAGGGGATTGAGGTAAAAGCTTATTTATTATTCAGGCTAAGGAGGAATCTTACATCCTCTCCCACTTAAAAAACGCGAGATGTCCTCATCTCGCAAAGTGGGGATAATCTTTTGCCAACTCTTTTTCTTTCTCCCAGGTGGCGTCTTCCAGAGGGAAGAACTTTCACTTAACTAAAAACTCTCTGAGGAATCTGATCTTGAGAATCTTCTCCCGAATGTCAAAGATTTCTTCAGGTTGGAGTACCATCTGGCCTTGAGTCGGAGAAATCAATTGTTCATCATCAAGCACGTGACTCGGGCTAGGTACATATTTCTTAAGCAAACTGACGTGGAATACATTATGTACCTTGAGATGGGGAGGCAGAAGAAGTTTATAAGCTAGATCACCTACTTTCTTTATAACAGCATATGGTCCACAGTATCTGGGAGAGACCTTCTTATACTTCCCTAAAGATAAGGAACTTCTTTTTGGTCGTACTCGAACGAAGACCATATTTGATTCTTCAAACTCTCTCTCTGATCTCTTTTTATCTTCATACTACTTTTGCCTATCTAGGGCTGCCTTAATATCTTTACGGATTGATCGCATTTGCTGGTCCATGTCATCAAGAATATGTCTTCGATGATAAGAAGCATTGTAAGCAAATTCAACCAGATGATAAGAAGCATTGTAAGCAAATTCAACCAGATGAAAATGGCTTAACCACTTCTTGGGTTCCTTGCCATAGCATGACCGAAGAATATCTTCTATTACCTGATTCACTCTTTCAGTTTGGCCATTTGTTTTCGGGGTGATAGGCTGTACCGAGATCCAAGAAAGTTCCTACTGCTTCAAAGAATGCAGTCCAGAATTTTGATGTGAACTTGGGATCTCTGTCACTTACTATCCTCCTGGGTAAGCCATGCAATCTGAAGATTTCTTTAAGGAAAACTCTGGTAACATCCACTGCAGTGTATGTTTCTTTCACTAGAATCAGATGGGAAACTTTGGTTAGTCTGTCAACTACCACAAAAATGGAGTTGTAACCTAATTGCACTGAAGGTAATCTAGTGAGTGACAAAGTCCATACTGATACATTCCCACTTCATCTAGGGAATGTCTAGAGACTGCAGTTTTCCTGGCGTCTTGACTCTCTCTGCCTTGACTCCCTGACACATTAAGCATTGCTGCATATGATCAAGTTACACCCTTTTTGAGTCTTGGCCAAAAGAAGCTTTTCTTCACAGACATATAGGTTTTTATAAACCCCGAATGTCCAGCTATCAGGCTATCATGGGCTTCTCTCAAAATCCTTCCCTTTATTCCCTCATCGTTGGGAATGCATAGCCGATTATTATAATACATACATCCTTCATCCAATTTGTACCCAAGAACTCGATTCATTTCTTGAGGAGTCTTGCTTTCCTGCATCAGAAGGGTAGCAGTAGGGGCAAAGAATTTATCCTGCATGATTCTCTCCCTTGCTTCATTGATTAATGGATTAATGGATTTGACACCACTGAAATTGCAAACAAGGAGGCTTTTCTGCTGAGCGCATCTACCACTACATTTTCTTTTCCTGGTCGATACTTAATTTCAAAATTGAATTCTTGCAGGGTCTGCATCCATCTCCCTTGATGCATGTTGAGATCCCTTTGGGTAAAGATCCACTTCAGACTTTGATGATATGTCATCAAGGAAGAAATTTCCTTTGGTTTGTAAAAGAAGACAAGGGTTTGTGTGAAGAAAGATTGAAGAGATGGCTCAGGACTTTCCAGAGTATTGGGGATTGCCAGAGGAGAGTGCATTTAGGTTTCTGGAAAAGATGGAGTTTACATCTTTGATGAAAGATAGGGCAACCCCGGAGATCCTCTCTTAGATTTTGACTTATTGCTTGCAGGGTGATGCAAAAGCATGGCTACAGATGTTTGTGACTACACACAGGAATGCTCATCAAACAGGATCCTGAGTACCGTGTAGCTAGAGCTGCATTTTTGGCACAGTTTGCCTGTGTAAGAAGTCCGAATGATGTGTGGAAAGAGTTGTGTAAAATTCACAGAAGGATGAGCAGGATGTGGATCAGTATCTGATAGAGTTTGGTAGACTGTGGAGTCTATGGTGTGAGGCTTTGATTCCTGAAGTACCCCCGCAGATGATTAAGAGAGACCGGTTTGTGGCTTCTACCCTCCGTCTGCTGAAGGTGGAGCTGAAGAACCTGGATAGCTTTGAGGAGGCTGTCAGAGTTGCTCGAGAGAAGGAGTGGAAGGTGAAGCGTCTGAGGCAGATGGGAATACAGGAAGAGCCAAAGAAGTTTGTGAAGATGCCAAAGACTGAGAGTGTGCATCCTGAAAGAGAAGCTGTTGTTGTTCCTGAACAGGAGGATACTTTAAAGAGAGACATTCATGATGCAGTGGAACTCATGAAGTCTTTAAGTTTGAATTGGATGGAAGCAGGTGGAAGGGGAAGAAGCCGAGGTGCTCCAAATAATAGAAGGGATATTATGCCAACAGGTGAAGGAAATATGGGAGGATCAGGGAGAGGAAGGGGCTATTATTTAAGCAATGTCCAATGCTGGAACTGCGGGGAGCGGAACTGCGGGGAGCGGGGACATATCAGCCCTCACTGTGATAAACCGCCCAGGGCAGGTGGTGGAATGTATCCCGTGATGCAAAGAACTAATGATAGATCAAGAGATCACAGTGTTGAGGTAAAAGATCCAAATCAGCCCTCTACTAGTGGAGTTAAATGGGAAGATAAAGGAAAGGGACCAGCTCTTAGCTTGATAGGAGTGGAGACTATTCCAGAGATCATGCTTGTGGCCAAGAGGACAAGAAGTACAATGACAGAAGCTGAACCATCTTTTAAAAAAGGGAAACATGTCCAATTTGACATCAGCCCTCAGCCAGAGAAGAAGAAAAGGAAGGCAAGAAGATGCTACAAAACTTCAGATTTGCGTATTGGTCAAGGTCAGGAAGAATATACCCTGATGGAAGATTTAAAGGGAAGGGCAACCAATATAACTTTCGCCCAATTTCTTGGATTGTGTCCGAAGCTCAAGAGAGAGTGGAAGAGGTTAGCAAATCCGAGGAAAGCAAATGAGCAGGAGCCCATACAAGGTGAAATGGAGTTGATGTCTGTGGAAGACCTTCCTGATATCTGCCCAGTTGATGCTTGGTGTGGAGGTGTGAGTGTTGGAGAGGCATATGTGGATGGTGGTGCACAAATCAGTGTAATGACTCAGTCCTGCATGGAGAGATTGGGGTTAAAGCTGAATGCTAGTTCAGATTTTAGACTGCAAATCATGCAAAAGTGAAGTGTTTGGGTATATGTACAGGAGTACCAGTGACTGCGTTTGGTGTGATTTATAGCATAAATTGCCATATTATGCCGATTGGTTTGGGAGCTTATCCACTGATTTTAGGCAGGCCTTGGCTCAGACAGGTGGGTGCCATCCAAAATTAGAGGAAGGGGACTATAACTGTACATAATAAGAGAGGAAGAGCCAGGAAGTTCAATATGAGTAGCAAGCTGGAAATGAAGAGTGAGCCTGAAGAAACAAGTGCTGATGAATATACAGATAGTGAAACTGAGGAAGAGAGTTCTACTTCTGATGATGAGGGCCAGGTATCATTTTTAGTGAAAGAAGAAGATGAGCATGTGATGCAAGCTAAAGAGATGTTAAAGGAGAAAGAAGAGAGTAGACTTGAAGATATGGATAGTTTGATGCAGCCTCCATCACCCAATGCATAGAAAGAGAAGCTGTTACAGGGTATGCTGAATCCCAGAATGCAGCCAGTGGAAAAAGAGGAGTATATGAAGGTAATACATAAATTTCCAGATTTGTTCATTACCTCATATAAAGAGATCCGAGGATTCAAATGTGAACCAACACCTATAGTATTGAAAGAGGGTGTGAAGCCAGTGTTTCAGAAGCTGAGAAGAATAAATAGAGAGCTATTGCCTGTGCTGAGAGAAGAGTTGAGTAAATTGTTAAAAGCAAGATTAATCTATCCAGTAGATCACTCAGATTGGGCAAATCCAGTGGTCATTACTCTAAAGCATATAGGTGGGTGGAGAGTCTATATTGATTACAAGTCTCTAAATGCTGCAACAAAAAGCAATCACTACCCTCTGCCATTCATTGATGATATTTTGGATAGGGTGGCTGGGTATGAGAGGTATAGTGTATGTGATGGCTTCTCTGGGTATTTTTAGATCTCAATTGCTGAGAAGGACCAGGCCAAAACCACTATCATTACACCGTGGGGTTGCTTTTGTTATTGAGTAGTACCATTTGGTTTGAAAAATGCACCCTCATGGTATCAGAAGAATACTGATAAAGTACTTGCACCTCTTACATATGATTTTGTGAGAGCTTTTTTGGATGATATTGTATATAGTTCTCAAAAGGAGCATGGTGATAAATTGGAGCAAGTATTTTCTAAAATGGATGATGCAGGTGGACAGTTGAATCCTAAAAAGTGCCATTTAGGATGTTCAAGAGTGAAGCTGTTGGGACATATGATATCTCAAAATGGAATTGAACCTGATCAGAGAAAATAAAAGCTCTTGTCTTATTATCTGCACCATCAACATCCAGGCAGCTGTGCAGACTTTTGTCCAGAAGGTAAAATATATGGCAAGATTTATTCATTTAATATCTCAATTGCTTTATCCTCTTCAATAGGCCATGAAGAAAGAACCATTACAATGGAATGAAGAATGCGAGGAAGTGTTTGAGAAAGTGAAGGAGGTATTGGGAGGTATTTCCAGTGTAAAAGCCCCAGATTTCTCTCAGGTCTTTTATGTGAATCCTTCTTTTGGTCCAGATGTGGTTGGAGCAGTCTTAATGCAGAGAGGAGATGAGTCCAGATACATGAAACCTGTATATTACGCAAGTAGAGTGAAGACGGAAGCAGAAAGGAAATATACAGAGGCTGAATTGGTTTTGTCAAGTCTGGTGTATGCTTGCAGGAAGTTCAGGTCATATCTCTTGATGATGACTAAAATGACAGAAAGCCATGTTAAAAATTGGGATGTAGAGATGAATCGTGTATTATGGGCATATAGAGTTGCAGTGAAGTCTGGTACACAATTCTCACCATTTCATTTAGTTTATGGGAAGGAAGCACTCATGCCCATTGATGTAGAAATTCCAGCTTTGAAGTTTCTGGTTGAAGAAGGGCATGAACCTATTAACTGTTACAGAGAAAGATTGCTGGCCTTGCAAACAGTCCAATTAGACAGAGAGCTAGCTTTTGATCACTATGATACTATGCAATTGAAAAGATAAGAGAAAGAGAATAAGGAGGTGAAGCAGAAAGAAATCGAAGAAGGTGATCTGGTTCTCAGGTATAATAGCAAGCTGGACAGTACATTTCATACTGCATTCCAGACAAAGTGGGAAGGTCCGTATAAAGTTGAGAAAAAGTTTGATAATGGAAGCTATCAGCTTACTGATTTAAATGGAAATAAGCATAAAAGAAGAGTGAGTGGTCTGCGAGCGATTAAAGAAATATTTTGCTCGATTGATGTTAGCCTTGAAAGAAGAAGATCAGGAAGCTTGTGATGCATGTCAGGAGGTTGTGGAGAATACAGAGGAAGATCTGAATATTACATCCCTGTTTGTACAGTTGCTGGACATGAAGGTCTCAGCAGAAATAGGGGGTTGCTAAATATGTGTGGACAAAAACAGAGGCTGATGATGTGTACATACTATGCAGAGTACTGAGAGTTTCAGGAAATATGTAATTAGTTTCGGTCAGCTTTGAGTTTTGGTTGAGATTAAATCTGCTGAGTAGGAGGAGTAGAGGCATAACCATCAGGCCTTGCATCCTCATGATGTGGTGATCTTGTTGCTTTTGTTGGCGAGCCTTCGAGTGTGTGTGTGTGTGTGTCAGTGCCTGCATGAGTACTGACCGTTCGCATTTGGGCATGCCCCTTTGTGAATATGTAGTATGGATGGAGATGGCGGATGCGGGTGCTAATGGCATGTGTTGGGCAAAGGATGAAAGGCATAAGTGGCATGGGGGTATGGTTTAAGGGGCTGCACAGTGTGAACGACCTTAAATAATAATATTTAATGTGACAATAGAGGCTTTAAGTTTCTAGAAAAAATCGAGGTGGCGGCCACCAGCATCTGGGCAGATTGCCCTCACCACGTGAGCAAAGGATGGAAGGGGACTACGTGGCCTCAAGAGGATGAGCTTGCTATAAGCGGAGGAGGGAATCCCTGAAAGAAACAAAAAAGAGTCGCCAAAGAGGAGTGCAGCGAAGTAGAGAAAAAAGAACGTCCACTGTAGCGAAGCCAGGGAAGCAGAGAGAGAAGGCCACTGCAGAAAAGAAGTAGAGGAAAAGAGGCTGGTGTCGACTACAGCGAAGTTAAGAAGGAGAGAACACCAACTACAGCGAAGCAGTGAAGGAGAGAGAGCACGTCGACAGCAGAGAGAAGGAGGTGGTGGTGTCGACTGCAGCAGGCAAAGTTAAAAAGAAGATAGGTGGCGTCCACTGCAGAGATGTAGAGGAGAAGAAGGTGACGTAGGCTGCGAAGCTGTGGAGACAGAGAAGGTCGACTGCAGTTTAGCGGGACGAGGGGAGTCTTTCATTGGGCTTGCCGCCTTGGGTAGCGGGGAGTTTTTAGGTCTTGCTTTGTTTGCTTTGTCGGCTAGCGGCTGGTAGCACAGAGATAGAGTGTATTGTGTCCGAAGCCAGAGTCTGTTGCGTTTGGTGAAGCTGGCAGCACAGCATTTGTTTGCTTTGTTGGGGTGCAGCTAGTAGTAGCCAGAGGGTGTGTTGCTTTTGCTAGTTGTATTGCTGCTGCTGGAGCCACTGTGTGTTGCTGCCACTAGTGTGAGAGAGCCACGGAGAGAGAGAGAGAGAAAGCAGGCAGAGACTTTCTTGTTGGATCTCGTTCCAGTCATAGGGGCGTGCAACAAAGCCTACCTCCTCAGTACAACCGGCCTAAGAACTTTTTTTAGTGCCTCCTGGTGGTGGTCATTATCTTCTCCAATGCAATCACTGCTGATGGCAAGCGATGGTGATTTTTGGTCTTCAGTCCAAAGATGTTGAAGCTGCGCATGGAATCTCTAAGCTTGTGTCTTCTGGGAATATTTGTGTAAAGAGTCAAAGCTGGAACTGAGCTCTTGTATACATGCTTGGAATAAAGTTTTGTTTATACTCTTGGTTTTGGTGTTCTGGGTGTGTTTGTGTATCAGTGTGTGGAAGTGTGACACTCTATAAAGGCATATACAGCTATACCGCTTCCGTGTCATCAACATCCCCTTCTGATCTTATAATTATTTCCCGCTTCCGTGTCATCAACATCCCCTTCTGATCTTATAATTATTTCCCTCTCTGAAATAAAAGAAAGATCGTGTTTTGGACTAGAGGGAGAAAATGTCTAGAGGAAGGTAGTCCAGAATTGAGATATTTTTGGATATAAAAATCCTCTTAGTGTCTAAAATGGTTTCCCCCGAAACAGAAATTCAAAAAGAACTTTCCAATGTGCAATTGGAATTAATTGAAAATATGTATAAAGGACCTTAGCCTAAGGGTCAAGATTTTCAGAAATTTTTAGATTATGGTCCAATTAAGGCTCCTATGGGCCAATTGGATCAATCCAAGTGTGGGGAGGAGATAAATCCAATTTATAAAAGAAAAATACCCAGAAATGAGTAAATGCCCACATAAGATGAAGAGTTAAATGAGTACAAGGTTTATTAGTAAAAAACTATGAATATTATTTAAAAAATGAGATATTTTGGGTATAATGATACATTTTTGACACCTTGGTAAGGAGAAAGGGACACTTCAAGGAGGCGCCTATTTCACATGTGTGGAGGAGTTTTAAACTAAAAAATAACAAGATATTTTTATCTCTCCTCTCTCCTGGATCAAACCAAATCAAAAGGGAGCCCAAATCTTGTCCAAATTCAGCCAAACTGAACCTGTAAAATTCTAGAAACTAGTTCGACTCGGTTAGAGGCCTCCCTCACCTATTGGTAGATCCTTAGCCCTTTGTAAAAAAATATGTGAACTATACCATGCCAGTATTATATTGAAATAATGATATTTTCTATTATCCTCTAAAAATCCTCTACAATTTGGAGAGAATGGAGTTTCTCTCTCTCTCTCTTCAACCTTCTTTGGAGTCTTCATCAACATACTAAACCAATTGATTGGTTGGGGCCTCTCCTTAGACTAAAGAATCAAGCAAAGTAATAGGTAAAGTGTGATTTATGGTCTTTTTCTTAATCTCTAAATGTTTCTCACTTCTCAACCCCTCTCAAGCTTGAGAAGTATTCAATTGAATGGCTCTTTAATGCAATTGAAGCTCTCTAATGGATTTTAGTGATTAAATACATAAAGTTTTCATTTATGCTTAAAATAAAATATTTTTTTAAAGCATATCTCTCTCTCCCCCAAAGAATGGTCATTCCTATGACCCATTCTATATTCAATTAATGCTTCTCATGGAGAAATTCTTTATTCACAAATCAAACTCTAGGCTTGTGAAGCTAGAGATTTAAGAAAATAGTTTTTATTCTTATATGCTTGAAAAATATGGTAATATTATGGGATAAATCCATAAATTGGATTTAATGCTAAAAGATAGTTATACTATCATAATTATTTTACTATGTCTTATTCTTTTCATAAAAATAAAAAATTGCCAGTAATAGCAGCGAAGCTATGGCAAATTTTTTAAGAAATTGATGCATAATTCATTCTTATGCATAACGTGAAAAGAGGACTTCCTATCATATTCTAGGATTGAATATCCTAGGTTAAAAGAATGGTTTTTGTCATATTCAATGGAAAACTAATTTTTAAGTTTATGTGTAATTAAATAATGAGAAAATTATGATAATTATATGTAATGATAAAAGAGAAATTCCTATGACAATTGGAATTCAATCATTTAGATGGAAAAAGAGAAATTCCTAGCATATTCAAATTATTGGATATTTTATTTAAATTCAAAGATGAATTTTAGATAAATTTATTTTATCAATGAGAAATATTTAAATGGTAAAAAAGGAATTCCTATGATATTTGAAATTCAATCATTTAGATGGGAAAAGAGAAATTCCTAGCATATTGTAATTATTGGATATTTTATTTAAATTCAAAGATGAATTTTAGATAAATTTATTTTATCTATGAGAAATATTTAAATGATAAAAGAGGAATTCCTATGACATTTGGAATTTAATCATTTAAATGGAAAAAGAGAAATTCCTAGCATATTGAATTAATGGGTATTTTATTTTAAATAAATTTATTTTATGAGAAATATTTGATGATAAAAGAGGAATTCCCATGACATTGGAATGCAAATAATTAAATGTAAAAAGAGGAATTCCCATGGTATTTGAGATCCATGAAATCAAATGGGAAGAAGAGGAATTTTTAGTATAATTCAATTTATGATTATTCATCAAAAGTGAAAATATGGGTAGAATTGATTTTTGTAAATCCCATGAATTCTTTTATTTAAAAGAGGAATATTGAATATGATTCAATTGAGGAATTGAGAAGGAATGTGGAAATAGTCGTCGAGAAAAAGAACCTTTATCTAGGCCAAGCAATTAGCAGAACTTTAGAAAAAGTCCCATTATTGGTATCAAAGTAGTAAAAACTACTATATGGGAATAAGATGTGGAACGGATGTGATAAGATGTAAATGGGATTTGAATGGATGTGATAAGATGTAAATGTGATGCGATAAGATGTGAATGGATGTGATAAGATGTAAATAGGATGTGAATGGATGTGAATGGATGTAAATGGGATGTGAATGGATGTGATAAGATGTAAATAGTGTAAATAACACCATATTGGGGAATATGGGAATTTTCCATAAGTTTGGGACACGTGGTCAAATCTTTGGATTAATCATAACTTGAACACCGTTACTCCAAATTGAGCGCTCTATAGCTCACTAGATTCCATTTTCCAAGCGCTTTCCAACAATAGGTCACATGATATGGTTTTGAAAAACTTATAGGCATGTTATCCAGGTCCCACCTTTTTAGTATTCAAAAAATGGGAGTTGGGAAATTCCCAAACTCACGAATATAGTGTTAAATAGGATGTGATAAGATGTGATGTAATGAAAATGGATGTGGATGTGAATGATAAGATGAGAATGAGATGAGGGGATATGTGAAAGGGTGAGATGGGAAGTACATGGATGTGGATGTGGATGTGGATGTGTATGTGAAAGAATGGATGTGGATGTGTATGTGAAAGAATGTATGTGTGTGTATGTGAAAGAATGGATGTGGATGTGTATCTGAAAGAAGGGATGTGCATGTGTATGTGAAAGAATGGATGTGGATGTATATGTGAAAGAAGGGATGTGCATGTGTATGTGAAAGAATGGATGTGGATGAATGAGATGAGATGTGTATGAATGAGACATGATGTGGATGTGATGTAATGTGGATGGGATGAATGAGATATGATGTGGATAGGTGTGATGTAATGTAATGTGGATAGAATGTATGTGATGGGATGGTGATGAGAATGAATGTGATGGATATGAATGAATGTGATGTGATGGATGTAAATGGATGTGATGTAAATGAATGTGATGGACGTGAATAGATGTGATGTGATGTGAATCGGGATGTGAATAAATGAGATGTGATGTCATATGTGAATGTGATGTGAATAAATGAGATGTGATGTCATATGTGAATGAATAATATGGGATGTGAATCAATGAGATGTGATGTGAATCAATGAGATGTGATGTGATGTGATGTGAATCGGGATGTGATTAAATGAGATGTGATGTCATATGTGAATGAATAATATGGGATGTGAATGGATGAGATGTGATGTGATGTGAATCGGGATGTGAATGAATGAGATGTGATGTGAAATGGATGTGATGTAAATTGGGATAGATGTGAATGGATGATATGTGATGTGAATGAATGTGCTGTGATGTGATGTAAAATGGGATAGATGTGAATAAATATGATGTGATGAGATGTGGATATGGGTAGATGCGAGTGGATGAGATCTGATGAGGATAAATGAGGAAAGATGTGATGAGATGGAAAATGATGTGATTGGATGAGAATGGGAATACATATGAAATGGATGTGGATTAAGTAACGTGGATTGATGTGGAACAATGTGGAAAGACGAGAGTTCGTTATCGAAACTGTATTTATGACTTGTTTTTAAATGACTATTTTATGTCAAGAATGCTGGGGAAGCATTTTGACCATCTTGTGAATGAGGTCGTGGAGACCTAACTGATAAAGTTGCAACAGCTGACGGAGAGTCAACGGAGGACGTCTCGCATAGCAAGGTCGGCAGAAGTCTTGACTAGCCTCGGTTCGATTTAAATGGTGAGCTTCCGGTACAGTGGATAAGGGACCAAGGAAGCGGCCTATGAGTGAAGCGCTAGGTGACCTGCGAAGGATCCTAGAGGGTGTTGACCATACGGTGCTCGGGCTCTGGGTCATCGAAGATACCCACACCTGCGTTGTGGAAGATATTGGAACAAGGAGTAAGAGTTGTTTTTTGAATTCGGGCATGGATCTGAATGATTGACCTTATTGGTCCTCAGCAGATGAGTCCATGGCTCTTTTATATGGATCTGTTGGTTGATCTTGCTGATCTTCAATGGAGATTCCATTTTGATTTTTATAAGTGAATATATTGCCGGGTACTATGAGCCAAGAACTATCGAAAAGGCCCCTGAGTGGACAGGTGGTGAGCGTTCTGGTTGCCAATGATGCCTTAGGTACACCGATGAAGGAATAATTAGAAATTAGGATTCAACCAGATATTTTGGAGGATTATGATCAGTGATACTATAGTTTCATTAAAAGATTATTTTAAAGACAGCTGAATTTGTGAAAAAGGTAATTTCATATTGGGTGTGTAAGTGGTGTGACTAGTTTTAAGTTTGTATGAATATCTGGCTAGGGGACCTGGGAACTCTTTTCCCCGGTACTCGGGACAAAACCTAACCAAATTCCTAATTGGATCCATCACTATAGTGGTTGGGCAGTTGGCTAACCCATGGGACTGGATGGGGTTAGGCTGGACTGATGGATCCCTAAAATGAGACTCAATTCTGTTATGGTACGATAGATGAAGTAAATCCCTGATAAAAATTGTTCTATGGAAAAGAAGCAACGGCTGTGCCTCTCAATGAGGAAAAAAGCATTGGTCTTTATGATCCAAGTGCAAGTTTCTTCCTTGATCTGATCGAGTGTCTTTACAGGTTTGGTCGGATTAGTTTAGTCAGTGATGACCTTGACTACGTTAGAGTAAAAATATTACAGAGGAATCGCCCGTGTTTTCCAAGCGAGGGAAGTTTTTCCCAAGTTCGGTTTTGGAAGAACCGAGGGACTAGTCTCTTGTCCGAATATCCGTGGGTGAGGCCCTGAGTGAAGGACCCTACCCCACACAAGAAGTACCACTTCCGCTACTAACACCCCCGAATTCGTTGCACGGAGGAGGCAGGGATCTTTCAATGGTGATGGGAGGACTTGAGAATGGAAGCCACTGCAATGATGGGATGTGAGGCCTTGACAATGGAACTACTACCATTCTTCCTTGCATTCAAGGAAGAATGGCAGTGGTGCCATTCTCCCCTTCAAGGTGAGTGATGGGAGGCCTTGAGAATGGCACCACTGCCATTCCTTGGGTGTAAGGGAGAATGGTAGTGGTGCCATTCTTGAGAATGGCACCACTCCCATTCCTTAAATGTAAGGGAATGGCACCACTCCCATTCCTTAAATGTAAGGGAGAATGGCACCACTGCCATTCTCCCCATAAAGTCATAGGAGCCCTTGTTGATAATGGCACCTCAAGAATGGCACCACTCCCATTCCTTGAATGTAAGGGAGAATGGCAGTGGGAATGGCACCACTGCCATTCTCCCCATAAACTGATAGGAGGCCTTAATAATGGCACCACTACCATTCTTCCTTGAATGCAAGGGATAATGGCATCACTGCCATTCTTCCTTGAATGCAAGGGAGAATGGCAATTGTGCCATTCTCCCCTTTAAGGTGATGGGAGGACTTGAGAATGGAAGCCACTGCCATTCTGTCCTAAAAGTAAGGGGGGAATGGCAGTGGTGCTATTCTACCCTTCAAGATGATGGGATGTGAGGCCTTGAGAATGGCACCACTGCCATTCTTCCTTGCATTCAAGGAAGAATGGGAGTGGTACCATTCTCCCCTTCAAGGTGATGGGATGGGAGGCATTGAGAATGGCACCACTACCATTCTTCCTTGCATTCAAGGAAGAATGGTAGTGGTGCCATTCTCCCTTCTTCAAGGTGAGTGATGGGAGGCCTTGAGAATGGTACCACTGCCATTCTTCCTAGAATGTAAGGGAGAATGGTACCATTGCCATTCTTCCTTAAATGCAAGAGAGAATGGCAATCATGCAATTATCCCCTTCAAGGTGATGGGAGGACTTAAGAATGGAAGCCACTGCCATTCTTCCCTTAAAGTAAGGAAGAATGGCAATGGTGTCATTCTACCCCTCAAGATGATGGGATGTAAGGCCTTGAGAATGGCACCACTGCCATTCTTCGTTGAATGGGATGTAAGGCCTTGAGAATGGCACCACTGTCATTCTTCCTTGCATTCAACAAATAATGGTAGTGGTGCCATTATCCCCTTCAAGAAGGTGATGGGATGGAAGGCATTGAGAATGGCAGCACTGCCATTCTTCCTTGCATTCAAGGAAGAATTGCGATGGTGCCATTCTGCCCTTCAAGGTGAGGGATGGGAGGCCTTGAGAATAGCACCATTGCCATTCTTCCTAGAATGTAAGGGAGAATGGCACCACTACTGTTCTTCCTTGAATGTAAGGGCGGATGGCACCACTTTCAATATTTCTCGAATGTAAGGCGAATGACAAGAGTGATTGGAGGACTTGAGAATGGCAGCCACTACCATTCTTCCGTGAAAGTAAGGGGGAATGACAGAGGTGCCATTCTACCCCTTCAAGGTGAGTGATGGGAGGCCTTGACAATGGCACCATTGCCATTCTTCCTAGAATGTAGGGGAGAATGACATCACTGCCACTCTTCCTTGAATGTAAGGGAGAATGGCATGTCATGCCATTCTCCTCTTCAAGGTGATGGGAGGACTTGAGAATGCAGCCAACTGCCATTCTTCCTCAAAAGTAAGGGGGGAACGAGAGTGGTGCCATTTTACCAATCAAGATGATGGGATGTGAGGCCTTGATAATGGCACCACTACCATTCCTTGAATGTAAGGGAGAATGGCACTGGTGCCATTCTCCCCATGAAGTGATAGGAGACCTTGAGAATGGCGCCACTGCCATTCTTGCCAGAATGTAAGGGAGAATGGCACCACTCCCATTCTTCCTTGAATGTAAGAGAGAGGGAATGGCAGTGGTGCTTTCTACTCCTCAAGATGATGACATGTGAGGCCTTGAGAATGGCACCACTGCCAATCCCTCTCAAGATGATGACATGTGAGGCCTTGAGAATGGCACCCTTACCTTCAAGAGAGAATGGCATTGGTGCCATTTTCCCCATGAAGTGATAGGAGGACTTATGAATGACACCAGTCTCATTCTTCCTAGAATGTAAGGGAGAATGGCACTACTGCCATTCTTCCTTGAATGTAATGGATAATGGCATGTCATGCCATTATCCCCTTCAAGGTGATGGTAGGACTTGAGAAAGGAATCCACTGTCATTCTTCCCTGAAAGTAAGGGGGAATGGCAGTGGTGGCATTGTCCCCCTAAAGATGATGGGATGTGAGGCCTTGACAGAGGCACCACTGCCATTCTTCCTTGAATGCAAGGAAGAATGGCACTCTGGTGCCATTCCCCCCTTCAAGGTGAGTGATGGGACGCCTTCATAATGGCACCACTGTCATTCCTTGGGTGTAAAGGAGAATGGTAGTGGTGCCGTTCTTGAGAATGGAACCACTCCCATTCCTCAAATGTAAGGGAGAATGGCACCACTATCATTTTCCCCATGGAGTGATAGGAGGCTTTGATAATGGCACCACTCCCATTCTTCCTAGTATTCAAAGAAGAATGGCAATGGTTCCATTCTCCCCTTCAAGGTGATGGGATGGGAGACATTGGCAATGGCACCACTTCCATTCTTCCTTGCGTTCAAGGAAGTATGGAAGTGGTGCCATTCTCCCCTTCAAGGTGAGTGATGGGAGGCCTTGAGAATGGCACAACTACCATTGTTTCTAGAATATGAGGGAGAATGACACCACTGCCATTCTTCCTTGAATGTAAGGGAAAATGGCATGTCGTGCCATTCTCCTCTTCAAGTTGATAGTGGCAGGACTTGAGAATGGCAACCACTACCATTATTCCCTGAAAGTAAGGGGAAATGGTAGTGGTGCCATTATACCCCTCAAGATGATGGAATTTGAGGCCTTGAGAATGGTACCACTGCTATTCCTTGAATGTAAGTGAGAATGGCACTAGTGCCATTCTCCCCATGAATTGATAGGAGGCCTCGAGAATGTCACCACTTCCATTGCTAGAATGTAAGGAATAATGACACCACTACCATTCTTCCTTGAATGTAAGGGAGAATGGCATGTCGTGCCATTCTCCCCTTCAAGGTGATGGAGGGACTTGAGCCTAATGGCAGCCACTGCCATTCTTCCCTTAAAGTAAGGGGGAATGGTAGTGGTACCATTCTACCCCTCAAGATGATGGGATGTGAGGCCTTGAGAATGGCCTCATTGCCATTCCGTGAATGCATGAGAGAATGACATTGGTGCCATCCTCACCATGAAGTGATAGGAGGCCTTGAGAATGGCACCACTGCCATTCCTTGAATGTAAGAGAGAATGGCACTGGCCAGTGCCATTCTCCCCATAAAGTGATAGGAGGCCTTATGAATGACACGAATCTCTCCATGAAGTGATAGGAGGCCTCATGAATGACACCATTGCCATTCTTCCTATAGTATAAGGAAAAATGGCACCACTACCGTTCTTCCTTGAATGTAAGATAGAATGGCATGTCGTGCCATTCTCCCCTTCAAGGTGATGGGAGGACTTAAGAATGGAAGCCACTGTCATTCTTCCTTCAAAGTAAGGGGGAATGGCAGTGGTGCCATTCTACCCCTCAAGATGATGGGAGGTGAGGCCTTGACAATGGCACCATTGCCATTCTTCCTTGCATTCAAGAAAGAATGGCAATCATGCCATTCTTGCCTTCAAGGTGATGGGAGGACTTGAGAATGGCAGCCATTGCCATTCTTACCTGAAAGTAAGGGGGAATGGCATTGGTGCCATTCTACTGTTGAGATTCAAGCTGGATGTCAGCTTGTGCCAATTGCACTATTATATGCTAGCATGTTAGGTAGTAACATGTGTGAGACATAAATAACCGCGTCCAGCTGGTCATAGTGTGTGGACAGTAACTAGGGTTAGCAGTGTGTGGACATAACACATGTAGTGTGTTGTAGCTTTTGGATTATGGCTTTATGTATTGTGTGAGATTGGACATGGCTTCCCTCTATGGTTAGGGTTTGACTAATACATTAGGGTTTACTCCTGTGTGTGTGTGTCTCCTCTCCCTCTACCTATTTTTCATCATGGTATCAAAGCTTGGCGCTCTCTATTAGGGTTTATGAGTGAGTGAGAGAAGAGGGAGAAGAAGCTGTGAAGAAAAGCTGTGGAGCTTGCCATTGGAGCTGTAAAGCTTGGAGCACACCGATTATCACCAAATGTGAGAGCTTGGCCTATGGGGTAAGGAACACTAAACATCCTTGAGTGGATTGCAGGTGCAAAAACAAAAACAACATCAATTTGAGTTACCCAAAGCAAAGAAAAAATTTCTGTTTTGCAAGCTCTCCATTGAAGCTTGATTGTGGTGAATGTATGAGGCAAATGGTTGCAAATCTGGCAAAGATTTATGTATCTGGCAAATGGGAATGTGTTGGCAACTCATGTGCAAGCCCTAGAAATAATTTGGAGCAAGTTTGATGCATTGAAGTGATTGGAAAAATACTGTTTTGAAGCCCTCACAAAAACAGAAAATAGAGGTTCAATTTTGATGCAATTGGAGCCAGTCTTTTTGCAAAAATCAACAAATTGGTGGCTTGGGTGCATGCCTAGGAGTGTTGGGAACTCACATATATCTTCACTAGTAGCCACAACCAACTCTCCAAACCTCCCCAAGAGCAGGTGGCGCAGCCTGAAGGCCAAAAACAGAGCAGAATTTGCTAATCTTGCATAAGTGGAGGTCAAATACTAGTTTTGTGGTTGATCAATCTCAAAATATTCTTAGTAATAGTGTGCTACACACAGAGGAGAAGGTTTCTATGTGGTTTGTTGGAGCAATTATGCATTTTGGAGCTAATTATGAGCTGATTAAAAAGGATTAAACAGTGATTAGTGAAACAGAGGATCATTAATCGACTAATTAATTTCTCAACTTTGGAGCTAATTATGCATTTTGGAGCTAATTATGAGCTGATTAAAAAGGATGTAAATAGTGATTAGTGAAACAGAGGATCATTAATCAACTAATTACTCTCTCAACTTTTACAATAGGTCTCTAATTCCTTTTACATGGAGTTAGTAGACATCATTGCTAAGCTAATGAATGCCTGGTCCCTCAATTTGGACAAGAATTGAAGAAATTAGAGCGCTTTTCCTATTGGTTTTTATTGGTTTTTCTCAAAACAGAGAAGGGGATTTGATATTTCTGGTATGTATGCACCTTGGTTGGTGTTAATATGCAACATTGAGCTTGTTTGGGTGTCAATGCAAGTTATCCACCCTTGATTGAACCACTATATTGCAAATTGAAGCCTTGAAAAAAGCACGCTAAAATAGGGTACTTTGGATTGCGTATGCCAGTTCAATTCGAATGTGATTTTCTACATCAACAGTGAAGTTTGTTGAGTACTTTAGAGACACTTATTAGAGTGTGGTTGAGCTGAGGAAGGCTTATTTACAAAATTGGACATGTACAGAAGGTGCATTTGCATTAAGCAAATATGTCAGACAACCCAGTACAGATTGTGGGTGAGAAGTTGGATGAAAGAACTTCTAGGCATGGAATTACAGGATTAAAAACTTTCTGAAAGGAAAAGGATTTTGGAATCTTGTTATAGGTGCGGAGCCAGAGCTAGATCTACCCCAACAACCTACACAACAAGTTGTAGCTCATAAATAGTGGTCAGAGAGAGCATACAAAATTGTAGCTCATAAATAGTGGTCAGAGAGAGCATACAAAATTTTGCATTACTTGTCTATATGTATCTCGGATGCTATACTCATACATATACATATGTATCTCGGATGCTATACTCATACATATACATGATGCTGAGAATCCCAAGGATGCATGGGATACTTTGGTAAAGCTATTTGTTGATACAGATACTAGTGCTTGTAAGTCTCAGTTGAGACAATAGATTCATAATGTGAAGTGGAAAGGAAGGAGTATTCATGATTATGTACAAGAGATAAAGAAGTATGTAGATGCATTGGCAACTATCAATGCCCCCATGCCTGATGATGATTTGGTAGACATTTCCTTGCGTGGTCTTGGCAAGGAGTACAAGTCTTTTGATACATCTATCTTTGTTTGGAGTATAGGTTGACCAGATTTTGATGAGTTGGTTTTACTCTTGCTTGTTGAGGAAATCAAACTTAGTGACTCTTTTCATGATGCATCTACTAGCCATGATGATAATGGCAGGAATCAGGCTTTCTATTCACAAAGGGGATTTAGAGGCACGGGGAGATTTGCATCACGAGGTTGTGGTAATGGTCGTGGATGGCAGGATAGGTCACCACAACAGAATTTTCAGCCTTCATATGGTGCTAGAGGTGGTCGTGGATATACACCTCAAAGAGGTAGAGGTAATCCTCATGGAAGAGGACGTTGGCAAGGCCAACAAAAATCTATGCAAAACGTGGAATGCCATTACTATGGGAAGTTTGGTCATATGGCACGTGACTGTTACCGCCGCAAACAAAATGATTTGAGAGGGGGTAGAGCACAACATGGTGGAAATTATGCAAATGGTGGAAATTTTTTATCAAGCAGTCAATGATGGCAGTGAAAATCACTTGTTTGCCATGAAACATGTCGTGGGATCTATGATGACACATGGTGACAGAGATGACACTTGGTATATGGACCCTGGAGCATCAAACCATATGACTTGTCATGGCAAATGGTTTGAACATATGAAGCATCAAACCATATGACTTGTCATGGCAAATGGTTTGAACATATGAAGCCAATGGATGTGAAAGGCTATGTGGAGACAGGTGATGATTCCCAGCATGCTATCACTCATGTTGGGAGTGTACCATTGGTGATGCACAATGGTGAAACAAAGTCTATGTCAGATGTCTTGTATGTGCCTTCTATTATAAAGAGTTTGGCCTCAGTTAGTCAAATGGTTGAACAAGGTTTATAGGTTCGTTTCAACGAGCATGGTTGCTTCGTTGAGGATTTCAAAAATGGATGTAGAGTCATTGCCAAAGGCAAGAAAGAAGGCAGGTTATTTAAGTTGGATGCTGGGATCCCTGAGTTGAAATTGGCCATGTTCTCTAAAAGCTGAAATGTGGTACAAGACATTGAAATGTGGCACAAAAGGATTGGAAATGTGAAAATACAAAGGTTAAAGAACATGCAGGCAAGAGGCATTGTTGGTGGGCTGCCTAGATTCAAGTATGATGGGAATATGCATGTTTGTGATGCTTGCCAGTTTGGAAAGCAAGCAAGGTTGCCATTTCCTAAAGAAGGCAACATGAGTAGCAGGCCGCTTGAGATTGTTCATAGTGATGTATGGGGTCCCGCACAAAACCCATCTATTAAAGGCAGCTTGTATTATGTGACATTCATTGATGATTTCAGCAGAATGACTTGGATTTACTTTCTCAAAGAGAAGAGTGAAGTGTTGGGAAAGTTTATGGACTTCAAAGCTTTTGCAGAGAAGTAATATGGCTCTTAGATAAAATGTTTGAGTACAGATGGAGGTGGTTAATACACCTCACATGCTTTTGAGAATTTCCTGAGAAAGAATGGCATAAGAAGGCAGCTAACTTGCAGGTACACACCTCAGCAAAATGGTGTTGTTGCTGAGAGGAAAAATAGAGTCATTGGTGATGTGGCGAGGGCAATGCTCAATGAAAAGAGCATGCCTATTATTGGGCAGAAGCGTGTGCCACAGCGGTGTATGTACTTAATAAGACACCCATAGCTGCCATTCGTGGAAGTATGCCAAATATGCATCTTACAAGTTTTAGGCCAGACATTGGACACCTCAAAGTGTTTGGTAGCATAGATTATGTGCGTGCCAGATGAGAGAAGGAAGAAGCTAGATCCTAAAGGCAGAAAAGTGCATTTTTGTTGGGTATGCACAGGATCACAAGGCATATAAATGTTACAATCCACATACTAGGCAAGTCGTTATCTCACGAGATGTGGTGTTTGATGAACTTGCTAGTTGGTACAAGGCAAAGGATGAGGGTGTCATTGATTCCATTGATGCTGATGTGTATGTGAACTTACCACAAACAAGTTCTATTTCTATGTCTGGGCCAGCAGAGTCTCAGAGTAGCACTATACGTCCATGGTCAGGATGCTTGAGACATGAGAGTATGAGCACTGGGAGTAGTGCTGTGGATAAAGGGAAAAATAAAGTTGAAGGAATTGGCATTACAGATTATGAGTCTTCAAGTTCAGAAAGTTTGGATGAGGAACTTGGCATACCAGTTTTACGGACACCAGGTGCAAGGCAAGATAGATATATGCCTCCACATGCTAGAGTGACAGGTGTTCAGAGTGATCTGCTTGCATTGCAGAGATCCCAAAGGGTCAGGTATCCAGTTGACAGGTTGACATATCATGACTTTGCTATGCATTACGCATATATGACCTCTTTGGTGAAGCATGTGGAACCTACATGCTATACAGAAGCTATTGGGAAGCATGTATGGGAGAAGGTAATGGATGTTGAGATGGACACATTGGTCCATAATGAAACTTGGTATTTGGTTGCCTTACCACCACAAGGCAAAAATGTTATTGGTTGCAAATGGGTTTATAAGGTGAAATGCAAATCAGATGGTTCCATTGAGCACCATAAAGCGCGGCTGGTAGCTCAGGGTTATGCACAAACCCAAGGCTTGGACTATGATGAAACATTTAGTCCAGTTACAAAGATGGGAACAGTGAGAGCAGTCATTGCTATGGCTGCAGCAAATGGTTGGGAAATGCATCAAATGGATGTGAAAAATACATTTCTAAATGGTGATTTACAAGAGGAAGTTTATATGGCATAGTAAGAAGGATATGTACACTTGAGGTATCCCACTCATGTATGTAGGTTAAAGAAAGCATTATATGGTTTGAAGCAAGCACCTCGTGCTTGGAGTGATAAGATAAGCCGATATCTTATCTCTCTTGGATTTCAGGTTTCTTCAGCAGATTCTTCACTCTATGTGAAGAAAACAGATCATGGGATTATCTTACTTGTCATCTATGTGGATGACTTGATTGTCACAAGAGATCATGCTACAGATGTTATGCATGTCAAGAAGGCATTGAGTGGGCAGTTTGATATGAAAGACCTGGGTGAATTGAGATATTTTCTTAGGATTGAAGTGATCAAAGACCATGCAGGGACATGGTTAGTGCAACACCAATATGCATTGGATATGTTGGCAAAATATGGGATGAAAGGGTGTAAGCCAATGAGTACACCTTTGGAGTAGAATGTGAAGCTGCGGGCTGATTTTGGTGAAGAGTTGGATGATCCATCTATGTATAGAAAGATGGTTGGCAGTCTTATTTACATGACTATCACACGACCGGATCTCAGTTATGCTATGGGGCTAGTAAGCCAATTTATGCAAAGCCCCAGAAAACCTCATTTGGATGCAGTGAGATGCATTATGCGCTATGTAAAGACCACTGCACATTATGGTCTTCTTTATGAGCATGGTAAAGGCTTGGATGTATACGGCTACACAGACGTAGACAGACGTAGATTGGGCAGGTAGCTCGTATGACAGGAGGTCTACTAGTGGTTATGCCTTTACATTTGGAAGTGCAGTGGCGAGTTGGAGCAGTAAGAAGAAACCTACTATTGCTTTATCTAGTACAGAGGCTAAATACAGGGGTGCAGCCATAGCTACATGTGTGAAGGAGTATGGTTAAAGAGTCTCTTGGCTGATTTGGGTGAGCCTATTGATGGCAAGGTTGTCATTCATTGTGACAACATGAGTAGCATACAGTTGGCCAAGAATCCAGTCTTTCATGCGCGGACCAAACATATAGAGGTCCACTATCATTTTGTCAGAGAGAAAGTGTTGGATGGTACAGTGGATTTGCAGTATGTGAAGAGTGAAGAGCAGGTGGCTGACATCTTTACAAAGCACTTAGCAGGGAGAAGTTTGAGTACTTCTGTGTACTATGTTGGGAGTACATGGGATGAGCTTGAGGGGGAGTGTTGAGAGCTTTGATATCCCAAGCTCATTTACATCATCATCTATGGCAGTACATCATGAGCTTGAGAGGGGCTCTTGAGATTCAAGCTCGATGTCAGCTTGTGCCAGTTGCACTATGTGCTGGCATGTTAGGTAGTAACATGTGTGAGACATAAATGACTGCATCCAGCTAGTCATAGTGTGTGCACAGTAACTAGGGTTAGCAATGTGTGGACACAACACATGTAGTGTGTTGTAGCTTTTGGATTATGGCTTTATGTATTGTGTGAGATGGGACATGGCTTCCCTCTATGGTTAGGGTTTGACTAATACATTAGTGTTTGCTCCTGTGTGTGTGTCTCCTCTCCCTCTACCTATTTTTCATCATCTGCCTCTCCAGATGATGGGATGTGAGGTCTTGAGAATGGCACCACTCCCATTCCTTGAATGTAAGGAGAATGGCAGTGGTTCCATTCTACCATTTAAGATGACATCACGGTGGGATGTGAGACCTTGACAATGGCACCATTGCCATTCCCTAAATGTAAGGGAGAATGGCACCAGTGCCATTCTCCCCGTGAAGCGATAGTACGCCTTAAGAATGGAACTATTACCATTATTCCTATAATGTATGGGAGAATGACACCACTGCCATTCTTCCTTGAATGTAAGGGAGAATGGCATGCATAAGAGGTTATGTGTAATAATTAATGTATGAGAGTCAACTCTTGTGCATAAAGACTATTATGCATAAGCACTTCAAATTAAGAAAAAGTTACAAAACGTGAATGCACTTAAGGATACATAGTATTAAAGAGGGTAAACTATAATCAAAGAATGAGTGTAGAGATTAGCTTGACTTGGAGAGATGTTACGTTGATATGTCAAAAAAAAGACCTTATAAATAAAAAATAGTTGTGATAAAGATTCATACTTGGAAACAAAGTAAATTTTAAGATTTCCATGTTATGGGAAACCATTTTACACCTTGGTGAAGAACTCTTTGTTGTTTTGTAATTATCCACCCCAAAATTCTTGTTACACAACAACTCCAGTGCCTCCAAGACCTTTCTTCCACTTGAAACTTCCATGTTTTGCAAGCATCTTTTGTATAGTACTATACATAAGACTCTATGCAGACTCTATGCAAAGAGTCTATTACATAGTCTTATGCATAAGACTGATCTATGTAAAGAGTCTATGGATAAAGTTTATTGCTTTGACTATGTAAAGACTGTATGCTCTAACTATGTAAAGAGTCTATGCATAGGACTCTATGTGTAATGTTTATTGTTATACAAAAGACTCTATGAATAAGAATCTATATATACAATCTTTTGCATAGCCTTAATATGCATAAGACTCTATGCGATAACCCTTATGCATAAGACTATATGCTTTGACTATGTGATCATTTTCATTTTTATATCCATGATTTCTAAAATGAAGCCATGTATGCATGTATTGCTTATGTATCCTCTAATCTATTTTGTTTTTCCATGTTTTAATTTATGATCTTTCTCAAGCTCTTTTTATTTCTAGTAAGAAATCTCTACCACCATGCACTTTGCTATTGCACCCTAGGGTGCTTGGGAAAAATTTGTTTTAAAAAATGTTCTCAAAATAGAGTTTACAACATAATCTTGTGCAAAGACACTATGCATAGTCTTACGCATAGGGGTCTAATTTTGCATAGAGTGTACAACATAGTCTTGTGCATAGGCTCTATGCATAGTCTTATGCATAGGAGTCTATTTTTGCATAGTATTATGCATAGAGTCTATGCATAGTCTTATGTATAAGAATCTTTTTCAAAGTATTATGCATAGAGTCTAGATGGATAGTCTTATGGATAAGATTCTTTTGCATAGTGTTATGCATAATACTAGAATATTTTGCATAGATTCTATGTATAGTCTTATGCATAAGAGTTTATTGCATAGTATTATGCGTAAGACTCTATGCTTTGACTATGTAACGATTATATGATCATGTTTCTTTTTGTATCCATGATTTCTAAAATGATGCCATGTATGCATGTATTGCTTTTGTATCCTCTTATGTACTTTATTTTTTTAGGTTTTTACGATCCTCCTTGAGCTCCCTTAATTTTTGGTAACAGACTCCACCCCACCATGCTCTTTGCTATTGCACCCTAGGGTGCTTGGGAAAACTTTGTTTCAAAACATGTTTTTTTTTTCATATCTATATGAACTCGCCTCTCCTAAACCGTGGTCTAGTAAGAATTCATAGGATTACATGCAGGATGGGATCCCAAACTTCTTTCGAATGCTCCTCTCTAAGCAGCAGGAGATAGCGAACGACCACACATAGGTGAGCATGGCAAAGGATGTCCACACGCAAGCAAGGAGACATGTGCAGGAGATTGAAGTTTAAACTTGCATGAGCATGATATAGTGACAGCCAATCCCATGCCATATCATGCAGGTCCACGTTAAAAAGCCCAACGAAAATGACAAGGGAGGGGCTTGGGAACTTCTAAGTGGCCTTTTGAGATTTAGATACAAACCACCATCCCCCAGAGCATGGCATACCTCAGAATGGGCATATCCAATCAGTAGGCCTTCATTAGGTGATTACATCTATTCTTAAAGTTATGTTGATTCCTTTTTGCGAGAGTTTCATGCAAACTGCTTGTAGCGACAAAACCACGTCGTGGGTCGATAAGGGTCTCCCTAAATGAGAGTGAGAATACAAGAGGTCAAGATGGTCTAGCTAGTGGAAGGTGGCGGAGCTGAAGAGCGTGGTGGAGGTGCTGCTGCGGAGAATGGAGAGGACGTCGGAAGAGACGATGCAGCGGGGGGTTTTGTATTGGGTGATGGCTGCCCCATTGGATAAGAAGCGATCTCGAAGCTTCGAGAAGGTTCCAGATAGGACCACACAAAGCTCCAGGGCGCCAATCGTGTTCATTTTGCGAGAGATGACGTAGCCGGGATCAACAAAGGCGGCATCCATGAGGGTGGCGCATTCGGCAAGGCAGTGCTGCAGCTGATTGTCGTCAATATTGTCCTTCTCTTGCTGCTGTGCGTGTTCACATAGCTGCCTCTTTCGCCGACCGCCCAACTCCCAGAACATGACGTAGTGTCCGGGCGTCGTGTTTTGGTCCGCATAGCTCGTGTAGTCCACCACCTCCATAGCTTTGCCGCTCGCTTCCGCCAGCCGCCTGGTCGCCAGTTTCACCACCAACTCCAGATCCTTCTCCGTGTTCTTGTCTATGTTTATGCTGAGCACCACATTTTTCCTGCATACATAGGCCAACTGCGGAGACGTGTTGTAGAAGCCCGTCACCCTCACCACATCCCCAACCCGATACCGGTACAGCCCTGCACACAACAGAGCGAAGCATTACACCTATTTAATGGTCCACTAGCTGGTGGACTAACTAGTGTATTTTTCACGCTCAAATTTGGGAAAAACAGCTCTCTCTCTCTCTTTTTTTTTTGCCCCCTTGAATTTAACGGCCAAAATTTTGAGAAGAACAAAAAGGCTGAATTTGGGTCTCGAATCTTCCATTCCACCCTTATCAAAACAGCCAACGTTTGAACCGAGCCTAAGTACGCGATGCTTTAGTGGAAACAATTGGGGCGTGCGTGTGAGGCATTTGTGTGTGGTGAGGACTGAGGAGACAGAAAGTCCCCCCAAGGGAAGAGAAAAAGTGTGTGGGGGGGAAGTATGCGTGTGTATGGGTGAGAGGTAGAGAGTATATGTATGGGTGAGGGGGGAGAGTGTGTGAGAGAGAGCTGAGAGAGGGAGAGTATGTGTGTGTATGTGTGTGGGTGTGTGAGAAAGAGAGCAGGAGATAGTACGCGCGTGCGTTTGTGGTTAGAAAGAACACACGCACGAGAGAGGGAGCCGCGTGTGCGTGTGCGTGTGTGTGAGAGAGAGAGAGAGAGAAAGATCAGAGACCCCAAGGAAGTGTGAGAGATCAGAGAGGGAAGGGACTTAAGTTTGTGTCTGTGTAGCGAGAGAGAGAGAGAGAGAGAGAGAGAGAGAGAGCGCACGCGTGTGTGCGCGTGAGATGTGCCTGAGAGCGGCAAGGGAGAGAGACTGTGTATGTGTGAAAAGGAGAGCAGGTTACCTCCGCGAGTCGTCATGACGATCTCGTACTCCTGGCCACTTTGAACTTCAGTGAGGCCAACTGGGGAGCCCATCTCCTCGTACGCGCTTGCCGAGCGGCCGCCACTAACAATAGCGAAGTCGACGGCCGCCTTCTTTAAAGCAGTGGATCTGTGCACGGGTATGAACTCAAAGAAAGCCAAGCTGGGCACCACAGTGAAAGATACGCTGCCTGGAGACCTTGACCTCGGGTTAATGTTAACCCCAACCCAACCCTCCGTGGCACCATAGTCAGCGCTAACCAAGGCCACCTTCTTGCCTGCATAATGCTGCAGCTTGTCCATATAAGCCTCCATCGCCCCTGTCATTATCGACAGGACATATTTACACCTGGGCCACAACTCCTCTATCACCCCACTCCAATCATGTTCCATCAACCCTCCACACTTCACCGAGATTACGTCTTCTAGCTTAGAGTTTGGCTTTAATACATCGCCCACTGCAGACCTAAGTGCTTTATCTGTGATTTTAGGGTTTAATCTTCCTACCCTAATGTCTTCGCACAGGTTTTTCCACTCATTTTCTAAGGTTCTCAGAGCTTCGACTACTGTGTATGCAAAGGTTGCGCTTAATACTTCCACTTCTTCACTATAGAGAAGCCCACATAATAAATGGCAATACATCGATTGCCTGCAATCTGAACAAAATACCACATCGTCTGGACTGCATGGCCTTACCCTGTTGCGCGTTTGCCTTAATTTAAACGCGTCACTTCTAATCAAGTGGGTTGTTGCAGTCCCAGCCCTTAATCCTCCTTTTGTAGTGAAAAATTTCCCACAAAAAATGAACTCTAGTATTCTTGCTCCTGGTGTGATTGGATACACGCTGCATAAGTGTTTACACTATCGATTAGTAAACTGGTATGCCAATTTGCTGAAAGTTTTGATGTTTAAAAAAAAAAAAACTATGCTTAACACACTCCTCTTCAGAAAAAGCGTTCATTTTTAAGCCTCCAAAAATTTGATTAATTGCGCTGCAACACACTATCAGCCATCATTAGAGAGATAGTAATGCAAATAACTAACCTCTCTCTGTATGCAGCCGCAATACTAGCCACCTCCAAGGTGGCTGCCTTCAAGTCTTCATGGTAAGGAACATATTTTTCTAATGTACCAGTAGTTCCGGAGCTGGATATAATGCAAGAACTTCATGAGAAATATAACTAAATTAACTTGCATGTTTTGTAATAAATGATCTAGTCATTAAACTAGTAAATTGCTGCAGCTTCTGGCACAATTTTCAATTAGTGAAAGAATGGTATGAGTAAACAACAATGAAATTAAGGAACGTAGAAAGAGAATTGAATCGAGTAATTTATATATGTATATACCTTAAGGAGATGGCATTGATGGGAGATGCAGTTAGGATAGAGGATTTTTCACCATCTACAATCCTCTGTATGTATGGCTTCAAGTCAGCATGAGTGACCACAGGCACACACCTTTTGAAAGTGAGGGAATCAATGGGTCCGTTAATGGGCAAACCAAAATTTTGAAGATACTCGCAAGATGCATTCTCCTCAAGTATAGAATGGAACACTGATTCCTGAACCTGAGCTGCATTCTTGGTCATTTCCTCGAATCTTAAAATAGTTGGCTGGAAGCGAGGCATGTAAAGGCCAGGAATTGTGATTAAGCAGGGCTAATTTTGGTGGTTAATGAAAGAGGCGGTTGGCTGGAGATGGGCCGGGGGCAATAAATTCAACTAGGAAGATTAGAGAGAATTAAGAAGGTTGTGTTGAAGTTTACAAAGGAGGTAAGCCTTATAAGAACGAGGTTGGCTAAGCTTCGAGATGATAGCCAGAAAGAGTGTGTAAAATTGCAAGAGTGTGTTCCACGTGCATGACTGATGATGATAGGATACACGGGCAGAATGGTTGAATATATAAGAGGTTGAGGGCAGGTGCAGCCTAAACAAATAGTACCTATTTTGACTTTGATTTTTGATTGCTAAGGTATAGATTAGTATCGAATAAATAATGGGATTATTTAAACAGAGGAGCTAGAATATGAATATAGACCATAGGTGATCTGTGGCTAGGAGCATTTACGTTTGTAACCCGTACATTCGTACGAATCTTTCTCGTCTTCTTTCAAATCCGGAAGACTTTAAAATATACCGATCTGGCTGTGGTTTTGGCCGGACGCCAGAGATGTTGTGCAACCGTGCAAAATCCTTGCTTGCTGTTGTCGGCCATATGATTTTAAAAAAAGAAGCAAATTTCACATAATTGGTGATTATTGTCAGGGCTCAACTTTCACATAATTGATGATTATTATCAGGCCTCAAATTTGAAGCATAGAGCATGACAATAATTTGTCCCCTTGCACTTTATTCCTCGTCTTGGAATGCATTCTTTTACTAGAGTCATCCCAATTTCCTCTTTCAAAAAATTCGAAATAAAACCTTTTCAAAACAACTCGCGGATAAGCCTCATGACTGGCTGAAAATTTCCTTACGGAGTGAATCTATGTAGTATAATAAGATACTGTAATGAGAAAAGTGACTTTATGTGTTGCAAGGCTTAATGCAAAGATTATCAATTCAAAATCTATGAGTTGTATTTTACAATAAATAAATGCACGTTACATTCATGTAGCTATATAGTATATAATATATAATAATTTGGTAGTTTATCACACTACATCACTATTTAATGGGGTTAATGTTTTGAAATATATTATAAATGTGATAAATATATATTGCATTAAGGCAATTGAGAGAGAGAGAGAGAGAGAGAGAGAGAGAGAGAGAGAGAGAGAGAGAGAGGTGTCTTTGAGGAATTGTGATTAAGGCAATTGAGAGAGAGAGAGAGTCTTTGAGGAATTGTGATTAACCAAGAGACAAGTACAAGCCTATAGTGTGAAATGTCTCATCATAAGAAATACAAATAACAATAAAAAGAGAACAAACATATGACATAATAAGTACACCTCTCAATCAATCAAAAATCTTGAATATTAAGTGATATTCCTCCCGTGCAGCTACTCTAAACTTCCCTCCTTTTTACTTTTTGGCTATGCTTATCTGAATGCTTTTCAAAAGCTTTGATTATTTAAAGATTGCTATCATTTTTCTCTCTAGTTTTGAAGGAAATAACTGAAGATCGTATTGCCTTGTTGTTGTGTGATGGTCTTAGAAACAAGCACATCCCTTATCTAAGTAGGTGTGGCTTGTTACTACTTCCTGATCAAAATGATTCAAAGTACCCAGATTCTATATTAAACCAATAATCACACAATCCTCTTATTGTCACTTATAGAGTACTAAAGCCTCAAAGTGCTCTTGCTCCATTTATAGGCCTCCATTGAGCGATTATGTTAACTTTCTCTAATTTGTTGTTTCTTTCATACCGTCATTGATGCGATGCCTACTTGAAGTTTTGTTGATTTAGATTGCCTTGAGAAGCATCATCCATTCCCAAGCAATCCTTAAACTCATAAAGGAACATTTTGTTTAGATTCAAGTTCTCATCGTGTAACTTTGCTACTTGCTCCTTGAGTACAATGTCTAGATAAAATTTTGCATGGGGAAAGGGGTTTCTTTACTAGCATGTTACCCATATGACCCTCGATCCTTCCCACAAAAGGTGTCCACGAATGATAATGTGAGCAAAGAGGACAAGCTTTAGGTGAACGATGGCTAGGCCAACAATTAGACCTAATGGAATTTCAATCGTGTAAGTCATAACTTCTTTGGGTCGCCCATTATTTTATTTCGGGATGTTTTATTTTGGATGCACCTTTTATTTACCAGGATCAAACTGTTTAATCAAGTTGTGTGTATTGGTATGATATGGTCAAGATTAATGTGTTTAATTAGCTATGTGCACTGATTATTATTAATTTGTTTAATCAAGTTGTGTGCACTGGTATGGGATGTAGGCGAAGAAGGAGTGGCAAATTATGTGCTAATCCGTAAGTGGAACATGTGTTGGACCACTATGAAATATTTTTGAAGACATGTGACATTAGGGAAAATTTGGACTCAAAATGGATTTCTACACGTTCTCTCTATATAAAAATGGGCACATGGTGAAATTTTTAGAAATCAACTCAGAAGTGAGTGGAGTTTAAACATTTGGACTCTACTCTTCAAGACCTTTCCAATGATATATAGCAAGATGGACATTCTTTTACATTCAAGAAGTCCCCAAATTTGGTGATGATGTGGTCTTTCCGATGATATATAGCATGATGGGTAATTTTTCATATTCACGAAGTCCCCAAATTTGGTGATGAAATGGCACATTACGTGCCACATCATCACCAAATTTGGGGACTTCTTGAATATCAAAAATTAGTTACGTGCTATGTCATCTTGAATATGAAAAATTGACCATCATGTTGTATATCATTGGAAAGGTCTCGAAGAGTAGATTCCAAATGTCCAGACTATGCTCACTGCTAAGTTGATTTGTAAAACTTTCACCATGTAGCCATTGTTGTAGAGAGAGAACGTGTAGAAATCCTTAAAGGGCCTATTTTGAGTCCAAATTTCCCCTAATGCCTTTATGGTTTCATATTTAGGTATCTACAGTTTTGTAAGGCTAAGGCCTCATACCTTTGTACATACCAAATAGTATTGTATACTTTTGGTAGGCCCAAGACTTTATATTAATGCTTGCTATATTTTTGTAGAGCTTGCACTCTCATGAACTCAAAAGCACTTGCTTGTGTTTTGTTTTTGGAATTACCTTTTTGAAAAGCAAGTGCTTTTTATAATACATATAAATATGTGAGAGTGGTACAAGGGCCACACTCTATCCATGGGAGATTCAACCAAGTCTTGTGTAGATGGTGACCTCTAATCTATCTCTATCTTGTTTATTTAATTTGGTTTATGTAAGGTTTGTGCTTTCAATTTGTGCAAGTATATGTTATGCTTTAATTTTTATGTTGAGAAATTAGAGTTTCCCTTTTCAAGTGTCTTAAGGTCCTTACAAATCATTTAAACACATGTCATGGAATTTTACATATAAGAAGATGTGCATATTTGTTAACTAAGGGTTTGACGTTGACATATGGGGTCTTGGAAAGAGGGGGAGTTAGGAAAGTTATGCATATAAGAGCTTGTACAAAATCCACACTTCTTGCATTATAGCACTATATCAATGCTTTCTTATGTTGCATTTTTTTAACATTTTATTGAGTGCCGATATTAATGATGTGGATATAAGTGTTATCATAAACATCGATACATGAAGTGCCAATAAAATGTGCTATACCAATGCTTTTAGCTTGCAAACCAAAAGTTTATAAAAAATAGCTACCTACCACGTGTGGGAAACTTCTAGGGGTATTTTGAAAACTCCTTCTTCTCAAGCATGCTTGCTTGAGAGGTGCTCAAACTTCTCTTCTTCACTTGTGCTAAGCTAATGTGAGAACCTAACCTACAATAAGCTGACAAGTTCTTTTTTCCTTTCTTTTATTGATTCTCTTCTTGACCTACACTAAACTTGTAAGTTAGTCTTTTTGTTCCTTCTTTATTTTTTTCAAGTTTTTTGAGTTTGTTATCAAGTACTTGTGGCTTCTTACCAATTTTTTTAGGCTTCCTAACTAAACCATTCTTATTGTTTTATAGATTATTAAACTCTTACAACCACCCTTGAGGTAAGTTTAGTAAGCTTTGCATGTTTCATGTATTTTGTTCACTATGCTCTGTGTGTTTGCACTCTTACATACAAACACCCTTGAGGTAAGTTCACTAAGCTCCATGTGTTTGATTTTGTTTCTTTCATAACTTTTTTTGTATTACTTCTATGCACAGGGATCTGTGTATGAAGCTCCATGTGTGCAAGCTTTATGCATAAGAGCTTCATGTAACCTTTATGAATTTCTTGTAGGTCAAGGCTTCTACGACTGTGGCAAGCTAGCTACACTTGAAATACAATGGATCCTACCATATAGCACTATTTCCATCTTGGGGGATCTCATAATTACAACAAGGAATCCTCATGTGTGTTGGGATTTTATTTTCATATATATATATATATATATATATATATATTATATGCATAAGCTCTATGCTCTATGCATGGAGCTTTAGGTAGAGCTTATGCATAAGCTCCTTGCTGTATGCAAGCTCACATGGCTCTAGTCATGCACTTATGCATGATTCTATGTATGAGCTCCATGATCTATGCACAGAGTGCAAGTATTAAGCTTTATGAATAGAGTGCATGCATAATGGTCTATACATACGATGTTTATGCATAGCTCTATGCATGCACATTATGCATAGATCTCTATGCATACACTGTATGCATAGCTCTATGCATGCGCATTATGCAAAAATATCTATGCATGCACTCTATGCATGTGTAGAGCGCATGCATAGAGCTTTATGCATAGTGTGAATTTTTCCTATATGGAGTGGATGTGTGTGAAATTATAAAATTTATTCATAAGAAAATAACAATTTAAGCAAATATCATTTCCAAATTGTTATTATGTTTTAAAATATTTAAATGCAAACATTAATATATATTGGTAGGTAATATATAATATATTTCAATATTATTATGCAATGTATCATGCTACTTACATGTTTAATGTTTTGAGTTATATATTATTCATGTGCTTATTATGTATTACATTGAAGTAATTCATAAAGGGGAGAGAGAGAGAGAGAGAGAGAGAGAGAGAGAGAGTGCCAAGAGGGAGGGGGTGTTTGAGGAGTCAGGACTTCATGGAAGGCCAAAATCCCTACACTACATGAGACAAGTACACTACAAAAGATGGTCCCAATATTAGGTTGAAAAATCCCTAAAAGTCCCAGGTATTTCCTTTCTATATGCATAGCTATGGGCTTACTACTATATTTGTTGTAGCAATTAAAAAAAACAATTTGGCAGAGTCCACACTCCTCCAATCTATCCCAACTTTAAAAAACAAAAACTAGAGTTTTGATAGAGGCCATTATTTCAAAGTAAACAACTCAACATAAACAAAAAGTCATATTACTTGAACGTAAACAAAAAAAAAACATTATAGAGAATTCTTGCAAGCATTTGAACATAAATAAAAAAATGTATTCCTTTGAGAGATGTATTAGAACAAAATCTCATTATAATGAGTATTCAACAAAACCCTACTAAGATTGTTAGCTTAAGTCCGAGTCTACAAACAAATCCATGTAAATACATGTAGACACTAGATCAATCATTATCTTCATCATCGTCATCATCATCATCATTATCATCACCATTATCATCATAGAAGTCATCATCATCACCATTATCATCATAGTAGTCATCATCATCATCCAACGACATACACCATGTAAAATGAAGTTAGCACAATTATTATGACTTTAAAAAATTATTATGCTCTTATAAAAAACATAGAGACACACCTACATTAGCAACCATCTATAAACTATCCCAATTGAGCTCTACTAGACACAAGACTCTAGCCAAGCCCAAGTGTTGGGGTTTAATAGTACTCATATTACTCCTTTTTGTGTGGGGTAGCAATGCACCTCTTTTTATAAAGATTAAATGTCATGAATTCATTACTTTAGCTAAAATACATAATTATAGATGATGAAAGAATAAAAATGTTGGGGGAGCTTACAAAAAGTGAGCTTTCCCTCCTAATCCCCCAAATGAGAAGCCTAACACCTTTGAAGAGGCATGGCACTTATTGTTTCATGCTCTCATGCCTCCTGATCCCAAATGAGAAGCATCATGCCTTTGAAGACAAAAGGCACCCATTGTTTCTTGCTAGGAATATTTGTTGGGCTACTCTCTCCTTCTCATTTTTTGAAATCTTCCATTGCTTACTTGAGAAATCAAAGGGTTTGTCTCTACCTAGCCTCAAGTTCCTCCTTAACAAACTCCATTAGTCTCTTTATTGGTCCATGTTTAAATTTTGGCACATGAAATTATAATTTAAGGCACTCACATATGTATTACTTTATTTCTTTATCTTGGTTTACCCAAAGCTTGAAAGCTTATGAAATTAGAAGGTGCAAGACCTAATCATAGAAATAAAAAACATAAATGTAGAAGTTTGCAATATAAACATAGAATTTTACAACATAACCATCAACATAGAAGCATGCAACATAATAATAAGCATACACTACAACACGTCGGGGAAATAACAACATTTCCTAGTAGCGTTTATTTTTTTGGGATGTCGAGGATTCCACTCGCTGCCCCGTAGCGAAATAGCGCTACCCTGTAGCAAAATTTTTCTACTGAGCAATGGTTATAACAACAAATTTTCATTGCTCAGCAACGCCTATAGCAACAAAATTTCACTGTCATACTGTAATTTAGGCTACCACGCAGCAAAAATAGCAACAAAATTGTGGTGCTTTTTCGCTGCATAAAATTCAAGAGAGTTGTTGGATGCTGAATTTAAGTTATACATGTCACATATACATAGAAAATGATTATAGTTTTAAAAAAACATCCATCAGAACCCTTAGAGCCATGTTTCGACCCAAAAAAAAAGATAGTTGAAAACTTTTAAGAAGGGAAACAATGTCAAGATCATGAATCTATCCCATCTTGCAATAAATCCATATGTGTTGCTTCATCAATGTCTATATATAATGGAAGCTCAATGAAAAGATGGGGTTCCATATTAATATCAATATCATGATCCAATGAAGCATTGTCATGATTGATAGGTGACTCATCATCTTCTTCAGATTGATGTTCCTCATATGAGCTCTTGATCGGGCCCCTCCAAAATATTTTCTTCATCGTCTTCTTCAAATAAGCTAATTTGAGGTAGTACTTGCATCTCATCCAGAGATTTGACCTCCACATCTTGATCTTGAAAGATATAGTTGCAATATTCAACTCATCATCCGGATCATCAACTTGTACTACATCCATAGCATCTTCATTAGTAACACCTTGATCATCACTCTCCACCTTGACTGGCTGAAGTACTGGCACATGCAAATCATTACTCTTTTCTAAATCAAAAAGATCATCCAAGTCATATCCATACTCAAACACATCAGGCTCCTCAGCACTAGCATTGCTTTCACAATCCACAGCATCATCAATAACCTCATTCTCCTCCTCCTCCTCACCTTCTGAAGGCTCTTCAGGGCTGATTCCAGAAACCTTATCCTTCTTCATTTCCAACACATTAATCTGTCCCATATCCTGCTCTGCAAATGTGACCTTACAGACTTCATAAACATTGGGGTGAATTGCATCCTTCATCTGCATACTAGGGTCCATCACCCTATCATTCATTCCCATAGACAATTGATACACACCACCACTAGCTTTGGCTAGCTTCTCACATTGCGGACTGATATGACCCCACTCACCACAATTCCAGTATTGCACATCACTCGAATACCCTCTCCCTCTTCCAATATCTGTTGAATTTCCTTCAGAACCAGATGATGCATCAGTCTTCCTTCCCATAACACCTATGCCTCTTCCTCTTCCTGCAGACTCTATCCAATTCACGCTTAAAGACTTCATGAGCTCCACTGCTTCATGAACCTCCCTCTTCAAAGAATCCTCCTGTTTAGGAACAACAGCAGCTTTTCTTCCAGGATGCATATTCTCAATCTCTGGCATCTTCACAAACCTCTTTGGCTCTTCCTGCATTCCCAACTGCCTCAGACGCTTCACCTTCCACTCCTTCTCTCGAGCAACTCTGACAGCCTCCTCAAAGCTATCCAGGTTCTTCAGCTCCACCTTCAGACGGAGGGTTGGCTCCAAACCAGCCACAAACCGCTCCCTCTTTATCATCTGCGGGGGTACTTCAGGAATCAAAGCCTCACACCATAGACTCCACAGTCTACCAAACTCTATCAGCAGATACTGATCCACATCCTGACCATCCTTCTGCTGAATGCTACACAACTCCTTCCACACTTCATTCGGACTCTTCACATGGACAAACTGTGCCAAAAATGCAGCTCTGACTACACGGTACTCAGGATCCTGTCGATGAACATTCCTGTGTGTAGTCACAAACATCTGTAGCCATGCTTTTGCATCACCCTGCAAGCAATAAGTCAAAATTTGAGAAAGGATCTCCGGAGTTGCCCTGTTTTTCATCAAGGCTGTAAACTCCATCTTCTCCAGAAACCTAATTGCACTCTCCTGTGGCAATCCCCAATACTTTGGAAAATCTTGAGCCATTTTCCAAATCTTTCTTCACACAAACCCCTGTCTTCTTTCACAAACCAGAGAAAATCTGCTCCTCTATGGAGGCACCAAAAAGTGATGGCACGGAAGCGGTAAAGCTGTTTACGCCTTTATAGAGTGCCACACTTCCACACACGCATGCAAACACACCAAAACACCAGACCAAAGAGCATGAACAAGGCTTATATTTCAGAACAGACCTTCACCTTTACAGAGTTGGACATCCCAGACACCAGCCACAGCTGATCAACAAAAAACAACACTCCTTGCCTGAAACTCCAGGAGGTAGTAACCCACAAGAAGAACCACACACACACTCTCTCTCTAACTGCTCAGCCAGCTTTTTCTCTGGTTCGCTGCTCTCTTTGTCTGCAGTCTCTCTCCTCCTCTCAGTGTGTCACCAGCTGCCAGCACCTGGCTTCTTTCGTCAGCTGTAATTAACGTCCTGTCTACGCTCTCCTTTGGCGAGTCCTTTGGCAGCTCCCACTATTTGTCGCTCCAGCCCCACTAGCCGCAGCAAAACCTTCAGCCAGGCCTTCCTCTCACAAGGCGACAACCACCTTCCTAACTAGCTCTCCCATGCTGGTCAGAGAGTCCTCTTCTCGTACAAGGTGGCACCCTTCTTCCATGCGTCTGCAGCTGAAACACAGAGCCCCTCTAAAAAGCACAAGGCAACCACCTCATCCTTTTCGCTGTCTCCAGCCCGTCACCTTTGACGCCAGCAACTGCACAGCTTCAGTTTTTTCGTTTCTCTCTCCGAATCCCCCACGGCGATACCCTCCTTCGTTGATGTACCCAGGCACTGTAGCCTCCTAGGCGGCTCATTCCAGTCGCCACTCTCTGTCTCGCCAGCAGTAGCCACGGCCGCAACACCCAACACAACACCTCCCATTTCTGCATCCAAAGGCGACCATCCCTTCCTCTCTCTCACTCTCCAGAGGCGGCTCCTCTTCAGTCGCCAGCAACTCCACGCTTCTTGCCAAAATACCCCGTCCACATCCAGGCGGCCACCTGACGTGTGTTCTTCTCGAAGAATCTGCCCGCTCAAACCCAAATTGGTATTTTCTCCATTGCGCCACATTCTTCCACGTCTTGCATACCACCATTACCTTCCTTTTCACACCATATTCAAGGCAACATGGCCCCCTTTATTTTTAATTGCCCCCCATGCTTCTACACCTTCAAATACAACTTGCTAGTGCCCACTTACTTTTTGAGGACGCGCACACAAACAAAGCAATCAAATGGCTGACACCATCTCCAGCATAACACGCTCCGGACAAGTCTGTGCTTCCACGATTTCATCATTTTCCCTGCATATACACTTCCATCAAAACCAAAAGCATGATTGTCGCATCCACGATGCCCACACTGAGTCAATGGGTGCTCCCATGACTTTACCACAACACGAACAACACTCATGTACACATGTACAAGTTGAGTTTGAGGTTCCCAAAAAACTTCACACAACAGCGACCATGATGATAATACCTCTACATCTTCTTCAAGTAAGACTTTGTATTGATATAGGATCCATTGAAATGATGGATTTAGAGATAGACTAATTGGCATACATAGATTTATTGCAATATGTATTTGATGATACTAATTAAATATATATCATCATAATACATGTACGCATTGATCAGTTTGTATAACGATTTGGTGATTTCGTTATTTTATTTCAAAAATATTTGGATGTTTGTCAAGCTTTTTGGATCTTAATTTATTTTAAGTTTTTATTTTCTCTCTATTTCAACATTCTATTTTTTTCCAGCATTGCTGAGTGACGTTTATACCGATACTTATAGCGGTGTTTTCCTAGCGTTGCTAAGCAGTGTTTATACCGACGCTTAGGTTTTTATAGCACCACTGTGAGATCAGATGCTTATAGAGGCATTTATTAAGCATCATTCAGCAAAGCTAATAAGGCACTAATAGCTGCATTTATCCCCAGCTTCGCTTAACAACGCTTATAGGCGGCGTAACATAATATGCCACAAATAAGCGCCGCCAATGATGTCTTCTCTTATAGTGAGTCCACTAGTTCAAGCTACAAGCATACATTCAAATGAACATTAATTTTAAGTTGTTATAGGATATTTTTTTTATTAAGAGATAGAATATAATTTGAGGTAATATACTTGCAAATATCGTAATGATATCTACTTCTCCTTCACGTGTAACATCCCATTTGTAGATTGTTTGTGCCATCTTGATCTCATGTATAAACACAAGGGCCATATGGAGATATAATAACTTCTTGATAGTTTTTTGCTAGTTAAAAAAAGTGTGCAAAGTAATGGAGATAAATTTATGCATTTCCTCTATGTATGTTCAATGTATGCATAAATATTCATGTATAGCGCTATGTATGCTCTATATATGCATAAATTGGAGTATGCATAGCTCTATGTTTTAGAAGCACACAACATAAGCATGCAAGATAAGTGTAATAATAACTCTATGTTTTCTTATTAAAAGAATGTAACTTAAGAATAAACGTAGCTCTATTTTTGCTCATTAGAAGCATGTAACATAATCATAAACATAGAAAAACATAGAACAAAACAGCATAAACCATAAAACAAAAGCATTGGGGTTAGGGTTGGAGCTTACCTCAAGAACTCGCTAAAGAGTGGGAATTACCTAAAGAGTCTTTACATAAAACAAACACAAAAAAAGAATTTAGTTTAGTTTTCTTTTAATGAAGTTTGCTCTCTTTATGTGTATAGCTCATGAGAGCTTATGCAAGAGATCTCTCTTCATGCATAGCTCATGAGAGCTTATGCAAGAGAGGTTATATATTAATCTAAAATAACTTCAGTAAAGATGTAGCCCCCAAAGCTTCTCATGTTCTTAGTCTAAGAGTGTGTGCTAATCTCCTTTAATTATGTCTTGATCTTGTTGTTAATCTCCTCTCTATCTCTCTTTTGCTTTACCTACATGACTCTCCCCCTCCTACCACAACAATGATGTGTTTTGATTGAAATGGTGCTTATTTGTTTGGAATATTGTATTCATGTGTTACATATGTCTATTTGTATGTAGCATTTAAAGGTGCCACATAGGTTTATAGATTGCCATGTGGATGCCATCCATGGGGTGCATCACATGAAGGCAGTTGTCATTGTTTGAGACATCAGCCCCTCTAAACCAAATGTGGGTGTGCTCTTGGTATGATTAGTGTGAGGTTAGGAAGTGACTTCAATGTGTATGGTTTGGGAGGTCTAGTGACTTAGACTCATGCGTCGGTCATATGTAGCTCTGGACATTGGGGCCTAAGGTGTTTGTGATTTTGGGATAGGTGACGTCTAATCGTAGAAACTCCTAGTATTTATTAGGGTGTGAGACATTGTAGATCTCCTTCAATCTCATCACAATAGTCCAAGAGCATTTAGGCTCATTGGTGCATATCGTCTTGGTCTAAGGATCACGGTGTGGTGCAAGATTTATTTTGATGAGATAACACTGATCAAAGCATGTAGATGAGAGACCAAGTATGGAGATGGGTGGTGAGAGATGTTGATGAAGGGGGTGAGGGAGAGTAATGTTGAATGTATTGGTACCTTCTTAGACCATTGCAGTGGTGATCTTTAATGGGGCTTGAAAGGGGCTAATGTTTCTTTAATGGTGATCTTTAATGGGGCTTGAAAGGGGCTAATGTTTCTTCCCTTATCATATGGTATCTGGATGATGGTACTGAAATCAATGGGTAATACTACAAGACACTGCTGCCATACACGCGTTCAATACACGCGATAAGTTACGGGCACATGTATATGAGTAGTATCGGGCACGTGTATATTGGCATCTGAATTCGCGTGTATACTGGTTTCAGAAATGCATCTACCAGCGCGTGTATATTGGCATCTAAATTCGCGTGTATACTGCTTTCAGAAACGCGTGTATCAGTGCGTGTATATACACGCATTATTACACGCGAGAACTTTATTAAGAAAAACTCCATCCCTTTACAAAATTTAAAACCATTTTCTTTAAATCATCTCATAGTACATTATAGTATATATCATTACACAATCCCACTACATGCATTTACAACAATGAAATATATTCAAAAATAAATCATGAGATGATAATTAAAAGACAACATATACAATAGAAATGTCATCAATTTAGAATGATACAGTGATGGATTGGTTAGGGTTCGATCTCATCTTCAATAAGATCCATCCTTGCTGCCAAACGATCAACATCAATATCTATTTGATCGATTTGTAAGGCTACGATTAAATTTATTCCACTATCGATATTCTGTCCACCATTGATAATGGTATCGATGCCCTGATCATCCTCATCAACATCACCATCATCCTCAATGGTAGGGTCATCCTCATGATCATGAGAAATGGCACGCTCATCCTCATTATCATGATCATCTCTTATTTCTTGCAGATCATCGATCACAACATCTTCATTGGCATGTTCGACATCATCTTCATTGCGGCTTGTTACATCCTCTATATGCTCCATATCAGTGAATGTATTATACATCACTTTGGAACGTGGTGCAATAGGGATGACGTACCACCATTTAATGTCATGCACCATTGGCAGATAGATAAGCTACTCAAATACACATACTGTAGTAATAATTAATTAGCATATCAAAAGTCAAGGGGTACGCGAGCTTAGATATATATGTATATGAAACACATTAGTAAAAAAATGCATACCTACTCACATTGTTGTGGCAATACGAGCCTATCTTTCTTTGTTTGCCAAAACTTTGTAGAGTCAATAGTTATATAGCCACTTGCATGGCGTTTTATCGTTGCATTAGGCCCTTTTTCCACCACGTTCATTTGCCATTTGATATCTAAAACATACACAAAGAAGCGATGAAAGTCAAGCCTAAATATGTCTTGGATTATGCCACAATAATCATCCATTTTTTCATTAAAGCTCCCTCAAAGCTACTAATGACAACGCAATCTTGTGTATTCCTCTTTTCATCAATTCTTTATGTTCGAAAATACTTGCCTTCACACCATATAGCATTGAACATAGTGCACTGGACCAAAATAGAAGCAATATTTGTGTAAGCAATGTGAATAAATACTAAAAGAAAATCACTTACAACTAATGCAAAACATTAGTTCTATGTACCTTTAACATGCATCCTCGTGCATACTCCCATTCTTCCGTCGTGATATGCAGCCCCTCGTCGCTCTCTGCTCTCTCCATTTCCTCATGCAACCAATCAACATGGATATCATTCGAAAGTGTTGCTAGATGCTTAGGGTATGCCTTACGAGAGCCATGTTGCCTCCGAAAGAGAGCTCTTTCTGCTTGCCTTTTTGTCTTTGCATCCTCATATCTTGTAACCCATCTGCTCATCACATCACTATTAAGGATGCAAGTGAAATTGAGATCATCAATCAATGTTTTGTCAATTACTTTACTCTGTCCTTTTCCTTGAGGCACAATAGAGGTCATCCTCAAGTCCTCTTCATTGCTCCATAGTCGCGGTAAAGAGCTATCCACCTGACCAAGAAATTCTGAAATATATACAAGAGACTCTTGTATCGACCAACCCTCAGCCATGCTTCCTTTGGGCCTTGCACTTTACCTCACAAAATCTTTTAAGGTCTTCATGAAGCGCTCTAGGAAGAACATCCAACGTGCATGCACAGTGCCACATAAAGCAATTTCGTCCACTAAATGCACAATGAGATGTAGTTGACTTGTGAGAATGGTTCGCGAAAAAGTCTCCTCTACCAAACAAACCCGTAAGTCCTCCCGTATGCCAACATTGTCACGTTTACCAATAACATGTTCCCAAATACCAGATCCCACATTCTTGAAGATGTGCATGGGATCAAGAAGATGGTTGATCTTAAGATGGGTCCAATATGGTAGCCGAAAAAAAATGGAGTACCTACACAAGGGATTGCTCTATGTGATCTTTAATCCAATTAGAGACTACGCAAAACAAGATTGGAAAACATTACTGTACCTATTCATGCCATTTGGAGGAAGAACATTTGTAGACTCCCAAATACACTTCCAATCTTTTACACGAAGTGTTTGTGGAGGAATGTTACTCTTACTAGCAACATATTTAGGATGATCTGATGGGAGAAATTGATGATGATTATCGAATATGGTCTTACACAAACCGTCAGCATACTCATGTACTAACAAAGGGCCACAAATAGGACATGCATGTTTACCCGATGTTTTCAAACCTGTTAAAATATAAATAAAAGTTAGAATAATAAAGTCAATAGTTATAATTAATATAGCCAATAGTATTAGAGTAGGGAGGTAATTAGAATTCTTACCAGAACAATCGTTGTATCCTGAAAAGTCATGTATTGTCCGCATCAATACTATCAATTTACATCTACTCACCTCTAAACCTATTTGATTCCATTCTCCATACATGAAGATGTGATTCAAGGTAATTCGACGCGCTCGTACAATGCATCCTTGACATCGATTACACATACACTTGATCCTTTGTCCCGACCACACATCACGATTACGATGACGCATTGTCTCATCCTCACCAGAACTACTTGAGGAGGTTGATGACATCCTATGTACAAAAGAGCAAACACATAATCATAATCAGTTTTTAATGAAAGTATAAAAAGTTTCACTGTTTTAAATCGCGTGTATCAGTGCGTCTACATCCTAAAAATCGCGTGTATCAGTGCGTCTCACTGTTTTAAATAGCGTGTATCAGCGCGTCTACATCCTTAAAATCGCGTGTATAAACGTGGCTACATCCTTAAAATTGCATATATAAACGTGGTTGTTTTATTATACATGCAAAAATACATGCGCTTCTACACGCGACCACTTGTCTATACCTAAAATAACCCGCCGCCTTCTCCAAAAAACCATTTTCAAACTCAGCTTTCCTCTCCTTCGTCGTCGCCTCTTCCAACAGAGCACTAAAGCCAAGTGCAAGGAGCAGACATGGGTGCAAGGTGCAGACACGGGTGAAGGAAACCAGCCAAAAAGAAGAATCACTTTTTCAGAGGTGAGTCAGTTTGTCCTTTGTCCTGTCTCTTTCCTTCCATTTGTTTATGCTATTGTCTCTTTTCCTTATGCGATTGTCTCCGTCCTTCTCTGGTAGTACTTTTGTGAACGATTGTGACAGTCTGGGCTTTTTTTATAAGAAATATTTGTCGATGGTCAATCGTTTTCGAAAATTTTTTTGCGCAAGTCGCGTGTAGGAACGCGTGTACCCTGTTTGCACAGACTGTTCACGCGCATATACACGCGTTTTTGGACAGGTTTTTACACGCGACTGTGTTTCACCCATGCTTGCGATCCAGGTTCTTCAGAGAGATGATCCCATCTGCATATGGCTTGCCTTCCCAAAATCATATGTGTTAGCTTGCATTTGTGCTTTGATAAAATCATGTATATACTTTTATTTTTGCAGATTCTTCATGGATCCAGGTTCTTCATCCGATCCATTTACGTACGGCACTTGGATGATGGAGATGCTAAATCATTTTGGGCGCCATCCTGGTCCAGTTGAGCTTACAAAGTACATGTATGCCCATCCCCCTCCTGGATTGCCTGGTATCTATACCCCACCCCCGAGTATCCATGTCACTCCACTGCCGTCTATCATCACTACAAGAAGGGATCGGGCTCATACCCGCGCTCCTAGCCGCTAAAAATGACTTGTGAAAAAAAGTAGCGGGCCCGTGTATCAGTGCGTGTATAATCGCGGCCAGAGACATGCGTGTAAAAGCGCGTGTATAGGACTGTTCAGACGCGCTGATACACGGGCATATACACGCGTTCTGTTAGTTCAGCTACACTTAGACGTGCTGATACAAGCGTGTATACATGCGTTTTGTCACTTTAGATGCGCTTATACACGCGTATTTCTCAGATTTGATGCGTTTATATACGCGTGCTTTACAGATTATCCGCGTATATACACGTAAATTTTTGCAGATCTGACGCATTTATACACGCGAATAGAGAGCAAAAAAATAATCCAGAGAGTGCTATTTGGTACTTGAATGCTGTTCTAGCATTCCAGCAACTCTCTGGATTTTTTTTTTGGGTGCATTGGACCATCCACGAGGAAGATTAAGACAAGAACGACATGAATGCATACATTGTCAATACACGATTCAAGATAGACATGAATGCAATACTATCGATTCACGATTCAATATTACTATCAAAATTTCACACATGTATACACGAGGAAGATTAAGACAAGAACGACATGAATGCATACATTGTCAATACACGATTCAAGACAGACATGAATGCAATACTATCGATTCACGATTCAATATTACTATCAAAATTTCACACATATATACAAGGGAGTCCATATGTCGAAGTAGCCCATGGCTTCAGTTACAAAAATATATATACAACCACATCATCAATATGGAATGTGATACTATAAGTCTGAGTACTACTCAGACCCAGATGATGACTCGGTGCTCCCTCCATGCTCAGATGAGCTCACATCGATCGGAATATCCGATGAGTAGTGCTCACGTCCACCCTCTGCAGTGGTGGCAGGTGGATCATCAACAGCTTGTGCCTGTTCAAGTAATATATAGTATATAAGTATATATATATGTAATTCAATAAACAAAAATCATTCGTTTAGAGTTTTCAAGTACCTGTCGACCGTATGGTCTCATGGCCATCTCAAACTGCGTGTCCGTAATATGTCTCTCGGCTCTGAAGATGGCCCACGTGTCACGTCTGCTATGCCGGCGAGCATACCCAGTATCGTGGACTGTGGGCTTCCTCCCCGTAACCTGTCGCTGTATCATAATCAACACAATTTGTAAGATTAAAACAATCATAGAAACAATGAATTAAGTAAACAATCAAATAAAGTGGCAAGATACTTACGAACTCTGCCTCCCATGACTCGACGTCGCCAAATCCGAAATGCAAAGATCCAATGGTCTCCATCTGGATCCGTCATGCCTCCACATGCTGCCTTCTCTTCACGCCACCCTCTGCTCGTTTCTTTGCCTCCTTCCACTCGCGTTTGTGCGCAGTGGTGGTAGGTTTCTCGACAGGATAGCCACCCGCAGCTACATTTAGCCCATCATCGTACGCGAGTTTTTTAAGGTGAGATCTTTTATTACTTAAGATCTCCCTTATTCGCGTCCTTCCCCATACATCCGAGAATGTAGCATGTGGGGGTTGGGGTACCGACTATGTACAGCCTCTATCACCTCCCCAACTAATCAGCTATTTTGATCTTTAAATTTAATAAAACAATTTCTATACAAGTTTTATACTACCCCACGCATGTACTCCATTACCTCTTTCCCCCTCGCATCCATCACTATCCCGCCCCTATTGTTCACATCATAGCAGATCACTCCCTCCACCTCTCTCATCTCCTCCTCTTCCGAACTATCTCCTCTAACTCTTCTCCCTCTATCTCCTCTCTCACCGCGTGCCCTACTACCTCCCCCACCAAAGCACCCGCCGCATCCTCCACTCCCACTCTTCCTACTGCTGCTACGGGTGGAGTCACGGCTGGGGGATTGTCTACGTGACGGTGGCTGAGCCTTGACATGACGGTGGCTTTGAGGGAGTACGTGATGGTGGCTGTGAGCCCTGACGTGACGGTGCTTGGGAGGGTGTGCGTGAGTGTGTCTGGGACGAGGTATGTCTCCTCGGTGGGCGTGGAAGAGGAGAAGTTGCATGCCGTCTCGTCGGACTTGTAGGCATAGACGGCAGTGGAGTGCCCTGGATACTCGCGGTAGGGGTATAGACACCAGGCATGGAAGGAGGGGGATGGGCATACATGTACTTTGTAAGCTCAACTAGACCAGGATGGCACCCAAAATGATTTAGCATCTCCATCAGCCAATTGCTGTAAACACCATATTAGATAATTTGGGAAAAATCCCATTCCCATTTGCAAAATGGGATCATGGTGAACTTGTCCAAAAGTTTGTCAAAACCCCCTCATGTGACATATCATTGGAAAGATATTGAAGAGTAGAATCTAAATCTATGACCTCTGAAAAATTTGGAGTTGGTATGTTTAAGATATGTCCAAAACTATAAGGAGTAACTAATTCCCAAAATATGAGATTCTTCCCAAATTACCTAATATTGACTTTGTACGCAAATGGATCGGATGAAGAACCTGGAATATCCATAAAGAATCTGCAAAAATAAAAGTATATACATGATTGCATCAAAGCACAAATGCAAGCTAGAAGCACATATGATTTTCCACCATCAAACTGATATCACTATCTAGAGAATTCACATCTTTAACAACACTCAGAACTATAGAGTTATCCTCCTACAACTCTTCAAAAACTACATCACTATCACCACAACATCCATCTTGTGTATCAAGAAGGATGCATTCATGAAGCATGCTGTGGTAAAAGACATGCAATTTAGAGCTCAAGGAGCTCAAAATAGCCATATTTATGGCCACACTTGGAAACCTCAACTTGGAGTTGTGAAGAGGAAAATGAATGGCAACAAGAGCAAGCAAGCTCACAGCAGATTAAACAAAAAGAAGCAAAGAGAAGGAGATGTGCCATGTGCTGGGTGTTGTAGCAGCCAAGGAGAAGGAGACAGGTGAGGCAACAACACAACAGCATTCCTGGCTATAAGAAGAAGGAAGCGACAGTAACGTGTGTATACACCCGTCCAGAAATGCGTGTATACACCCGTCCAAAAATGCGTGTATATGCGCGTGAACAGTCTGTGCAGACAGGATACACGCAGATATACACGCGTTTCTACATGCGACCTACGAAAATTTTTTTTTGAAAGCGACCGACCTCCGACAATGTGTCCTTATAAAAGGCCCACTGTCGCCCCTGTCAGAATCGTTCACCAGATGGCAACCAGAGAGGAGAAGGACGGAGACAAACCCATAAAGGAAAGAGACAATAGCATAAACAAATCTGAGGAAAGAGACAAGGCAAAGGACAAACTGACTCACCTCTGAAAAAGTGAGTCTTCTTTTTGGTCGGTTTCCTTCACCCGTGTGTGCTCCTTGCACTTAGGTTTAGTGCTCTGTTGGAAGAGGCGAAAACGAAGGAGAGCAGATCTATTTTTTGAAAATGTTTATTTGGGAAAGGCGGGTTATTTTTAGTTTAAACAGGTCGTCGTGTGTAGAAACGTGTGTATTTTTGCGTTTATGATAAATCAGCCGCATTTATACACGCGATTTTTAGGATCTAGCCGCGTTTATACACGCGATTTTCAGGATGTAGCCGTGTTAATACACGCGATTTTTAGGATATAGCCGCGTTAATACACGCGATTTTTAGGATGTAGCCTCGTTAATACACGCGATTTTTATACTTTCATTAAAAACAGATTATGATTTTGTGTTTTCTGGTTTGTACATAGGATGTCATCAACCTCCTCAAGCAGTTCTGGTGAAGATGAGACAATGCGTAATTGCTATGTGTTGTTGGGACAAAGGATCAAGTGTATGTGTAATCGATGTAAAGGATGCATTGTACGAGCACATCGAATTACCTTGAATCACATCTCCATGTATGGAGAATGGAATCAAACAGGTTTAGAGGTGAGTAGATGTAAATTGATAGTATTCAAATGACTCATGGTATCTAAATTAAATTAATGGAGTTGTAATATATAAACTCTAATTGAAGCAGGATGCAGTACCACACCCTAACATGGTGCCCTACGCACGGCGAGAGCACGCAAAGCGTCGACGAGATGATACGAGATGATGCTAGAGCTTCGGGATCTTAGAGGTGAGTAGATGTAAATTGACAGTATTCAAATGACTCATGGTATCCAAATTAAATTAATGGAGTTGTAATATATAAACTCTAATTGAAGCAGGATGCAGTACCACACCCTAACATGGTGCCCTACGCGCGACGAGAGCACGCAAAGCGTCGACGAGATGATGCTAGAGCTTCGGGATCTATTGTTAGAGATGAGTGGGAAAGGGATGACAATAGCCCTGCACCCCACGAAGTTGTGAAAGAGGAAGTGTTTGATGATATGGTACGAAATCTTTTTAAGGATGATCCCAAAGGTATGGACAACGATGATATGGAACAAGAGCATCTTTACAAGGCTTCATCGACACCGGTTTTTGAAGGGTACACATTCTCTATTTTACGTGCTTCACTTGAACTACTCAATATACAAACAGTTTATGGATGGAGCAATGCAAGTCTTGACGCATTATTGAAGTAAGCATTCTAACTTGCAAATTTGAATTAGTGGTTTAAGGTTTAGGGTTTAGAACTAATTGATGATATTGGATGCAGGCTATTATCAAACATGCTTCCAAAGGGAAATAGACTACCCACTTCAAGAGACATAGCGAGGAGCTATGTGACATCTCTTGGAGGATTGGATTATGATCGCATACATGCATGCGTAAATGATTGCATTCTCTTTCGTGGGACGCATAAGGAGACTCGACATTGTCCCACTTGTGGTGGTGAAGCAAGGTATAGAACAGATGTGAAGAGTTTTGATGTACCTCATAAAGTCTTGCGACACTTTCCTATAATTCCTCGCATCAAACACATGTTCAAGTGCAAATCCATAGCAAAGCTCATGTCATGGCATTCCTCACATCGATCGGATGATGGCATGTGGAGAATTTTTGCAGACACTCCTACTTGGAAGCATATTGAAGATGAGTGGCCCAGCTTTAAAACAGAGCCCAAAAACTTGAGACTTGGCCTAGGTATGGATGGAGTGAATCCGTTTGGTTTCAAAAGCACCGCATAATACAGCGTGTGGCCAGTTGTGTTGGTGAATTATAACCTTCCACCATCAATGGCGATCAAGAAGGGACATCTTATGTTATCCCTTCTAATTCTAGGGAAACATAAAGTCAAGCATATGGATGTTTATCTCGAACCGTTGATTGATGAGTTGGAGGAACTATGGAGAGGTGTTGCGGTGGTGGACATTAGTAGGCCTCCCTCCTCTCGACACTTCGACTTAAAAGAAGTGTTGATGTGGACAATGCATGACTTTCTAGGATACAGCGATTGTTTTGGTAAGAATTCTAATTACCTCCCTACTATAATACTATTGGCTATATTAATTATAAATATTGACTTTATTATTCTAACTTTTATTTATATTTTAATAGGTTTGAAAACATTGGGTAAACATGCATGTCCTGTTTGTGGCCCTTCGTTAGTGCATGAGTATGCTGACGGTTTGTGTAAGACCATATTCGATAATCATCATTGATTTCTCCCCTCAAATCATCCTAAATATGTTGCTAGTAAGAGTAACATTCCTCCACAAACACTTCGTGCAAAATATTGGAAGCGTATTTGGGAGTCTACAAATATTCTTCCTCTAGATGGCATGAACAGGTATAGTAATGTTTTTCAATCTTGTTTTGTGTAGTCTCTAATTGGATTAAAGGTCACATAGAGCAATCCCTTGTGTAGGTACTCCATTTTTTTTCGGCTACCATATTGGACCCATCTTAAGATCAACCATCTTCTTGATCCCATGCACATCTTCAAGAATGTGGGATCTGGTATTTGGAAACATGTTATTGGTAAACGAGACAATGTTAGCGTACGTGAGGACTTGCGGGTCACAGGACGTATGCGTCAAGCTTGGCCACGAGAGGAGGGTGGGCACGTTCCTCTTCCGCCTGCACCATGGATTATATCAAAGAAAGAGGAGAAGCAGGTAAAGCAGGCCATCACCACTTTGCGTACTCCCACTGGATGCATGAGATCATTGAAGGAAGCCTTTACAACCACTAAGAAAAGAGGCGTTGAGCAACTATATGGGTTGAAGTCCCACGATTGGCACAAGATGCTCCAAGTAAGTGTTTTCCAAGTCTTGTACGTTGAAATTAAATTTTGTAATGCCATAAACCATACATACATGTGCTCTTATGTGTGCAGTCCATACTACCTACTAGCCTATCGACCAAATAAGAGTTTGAAAAAATGTATTTATAAGATGGGCGAGCTTGTGAGGTATGTAAAACCCATGTCAGATCACCCTTCATTATACCTTGCAAAATGAACGTGCATGAGGTATAACGTACTATTTATTTATTTTTCAGATATGTTAGTTCCAAAGCAATTGATCCAGCCACATTGGATGATACGCGTGTTATGGCAGTGGAGGTGGTTTGTTTGGTAGAGGAGACTTTTCCGCGAACCATTCTCACAAGTCAACTACATCTCATTGTGCATTTAGTGGACGAAATTGCTTTATGTGGTAGTGTGCATGTACGTTGGATGTTCTTCCTAGAGCGCTTCATGAAGACCTTAAAAGACTTTGTGAGGCAAAGTGCAAGGAGCATGGCCGAGGGTTGGTTGATAATACAAGAGTCTCTTGTATATATTTCAGAATTTTTTGGTCAGGTGGACAGCTCTTTGCCACGACTATGGAGCAATGAAGAGGACTTGAGGATGACCTCTATTGTGCCTCAAGGAAAAGGACAAAGTAAAGTAATTGACAGAACATTGATTGGTGATCTCAATTTCACTTACATCCTTAATAGTGATGTGATGAGCAGATGGGTTACAAGATATGAGGATGCAAAGACAAAAAGGCAAGCAGAAAGAGCTCTCTTTCGGAGGCAACATGGCTCTCGTAAGGCGTACCCTAAGCATCTAGCAACACTTCCGAATGATATCCATGTTGATTGGTTGCATGAGGAAATGGAGAGAGCAGAGAGCGACGAGGGGCTGCATATCACGACGGAAGAATGGGAGTATGCACGAGGATGCATGTTAAAGGTACTAGAACTAATGTTTTGCATTAGTTGTAAGTGATTTTCTTTTAATATTTATTCACATTGCTTACACAAATATTGCTTCTATTTTGGTCCAATGCTATATGGTGTGAAGGCAAACATTTTCGAACACAAAGAATTGATGAAAAGAGGAATACACAAGATTGCGTTGTCATTAGTAGCTTTGAGGGAGCTAATGGAAAAATGGATGATTATTGTGGCATAATCCAAGAGATATTTAGGCTTGACTTTCGTCGCTTCTTTGTGTATGTTTTGGATGTCAAATGGCAAATGAACGTGGTGGAAAAAGGGCCTAATGCAACGATAAAACGCCATGCAAGTGGCTATGTAACTATTGACTCTACAAAGTTTTGGCAAACAAAGAAAGATAGGCTCGTATTGCCACAACAATGTGAGCAGGTATGCATTTTTTTACTAATGTGTTTCATGTACATATATATCTAAGCTCGCATACCCCTTGACTTTTGATATGCTAATTAATTACTACAGTATGTGTATTTGAGTAGGTTATCTATCTACCAATGGTGCATGACATTAAATGGTGGTACGTCATCCCTATTGCACCACGTTCCAAAGTGATGTATAATACATTCACTGATATGGAGCATATGGAGGATGTAACAAGCCGCAATGAAGATGATGTCGAACATGCCAATGAAGATGTTGTGATTGATGATCAAGAAATAAGGGATGATCATGATAATGAGGATGAACGTGCCATTTCTCATGATCATGAGAATGACCCTACCATTGAGGATGATGGTGATGTTGATGAGGATGATCAGGACGACATCGATACCATTATCAATGGACAGAATATCGATAGTGGAATAAATTTAATCGTAGCCTTACAAATTGATCAAATGGATATTGATGTTGATCGTTTGGCAAGGATGGATCTTATTGAAGATGAGATCGAACCCTAACCAATCCGTCACTGTATCGTTCTAAATTGATGACATTTCTATTGTATGTGTTGTCTTTTAATTATCATCTCATGATTTATTTTTGAATATATTTCATTGTTGTAAATACATGTAGTAGGATTGTGTAATGATATATATTGTAATGTACTATGAGATGGTTTAAAGAAAATAGTTTTTAATTTTGTAAAGGAATTTAGTTTTTCTTAATAAAGCGTGTATTGATGCGTGTATAATTACATGTATATACACGCGCTTATACACGCGCTGATAGATGCCAATATACACGCAAATTTAAATGCCAAAATACACGCGCCCGATACTATTCAAATACATGCGCGACCATACACGCACTATGTTCAATGCTATATGGTGTGAAGGCAAGCATTTTCGAACACAAAGAATTGATGAAAAGAGGAATACACAAGATTGCGGTGTCATTAGTAGCTTTGAGGGAGCTAATGGAAAAATGGATGATTATTGTGGCACAATCCAAGACATTTTTAGGCTTGACTTTCGTCGCTTCTTTGTGTATGTTTTGGATGTCAAATGGCAAATGAACGTGGTGGAAAAAGGGCCTAATGCAACGATAAAACGCCATGCAAGTGGCTATGTAACTATTGACTCTACAAAGTTTTGGCAAACAAAGAAAGATAGGCTCGTATTGCCACAACAATGTGAGCAGGTATGCATTTTTTTACTAATGTGTTTCATGTACATATATATCTAAGCTCGCGTACCCCTTGACTTTTGATATGCTAATTAATAGCACTCTGGATTTTTTTTTTTGCTCTTTGTTTGCATGTATAGACGCGTCAACTCTCTAAAAATCGCGTGTATATACGCGGATACTCTGTGAAATGTGTGTGTATATACGCAGATACTCTGTGAAATGTGTGTGTATATACGCAGATACTCTGTGAAATATGCGTGTATAAGTGCAGCTAAACTGACAAAACGCGTGTATATGCCCTCGTATCAACACGTCTAAGCACAGCTAAACTGACAAAACGCGTGTATACGCCCTCGTATGAGCGCGTCTGACTGCTTCTATACACGCGCTTTTACACGCATGTCTCTGGTTGTGATGATACACGCGCTGATGCACGGGCCCGTTACTTTTTTCCCACAAGTCATTTTCCGCAGCTAGGAGTGAGGGTATGAGCCCGATCCCTTGTAGTGTATAGTGGATGGTAGTGATATTTTTGTCGTGGCTCCAATAGTAGCCTACATGCCCTATTTCAGGAAGGTGAACGGGGTATGAGAGATGACGATATAAATGATATGAGTAATGTAAAAATGAGACAGGAGTGGTTAGAAATGGAGATCAGGCACCTTGACCATTTGACTACGATCAACCTCAGAGAGAAAGTGGTGGTGACCATCCTTTGATGACTATAAGTTTTGGTCAATCTACTCCCTGCCATGTAAGTACCTAACCCTAAATAGTAAATTTGCAATTATAGTTGAATAGATTGTCCGATACATCCAGTCATATATTAGAGAGGTAAATGTAGGATGTTATGTATGTAATTTTTTGTTACATGGACTGCTACAAATGACAATGAAAATAAAAGGAAGTGATGAGTATGGAGATATATGTTTAAATTGTTTTCTTTATTAACCACCAAGAGACATGTTCTCTTGGGGCAACCATTCTGATGAGATATGTTAGTGATCAATCTAGGGAAACCGGGTACTCCCCACTACGGCAACCAACTCTAGAAATACTTAGAGATCAGGGAAACCACCCTCATTGGGTAACCCACCACCACGGACGGGGGCGAGGGTTCTTTTTAGTAGTAACAAGCCTGAGCTAGAAAGGTCTTCCATAGCAAGAAAAGGGTGAAGGGTATTGGACAAATTGATGTAAAGTTGGGATTTATGGATGTAGATAATAAGCCTTAGGTCATTTGTCAAAGGTTAGAATCTCGCAGTAGTTGTAAAATGTGCCAATTAAGGTGAAAGAATCCATGAGCTGTACTAGGAGCCATGAGCATTAAAGATAGCATCTTCTGTTGACTATGGAACCTGGAATTTAGGGCATGTGGAGGCTAGAATCATGGAGAGATTTGTGGAGAGCATCATTGACTTGTTAAGCTACTAAAGCATGATTAGAATTTTCTAGGTCATCTTGTACTCAGCCTATTTAAGAGGTACACATCTAATGGAAATTATCACTCTCTCATTCTACTCATTATGCCTTGTTTATGTTAAACTTTTATCATTAAATTAATCTCTCATCATTAGCATGTCTTTAGCATCTAAACCATGAGATTTCTCATCATCTTTAAGCCACCATGAAGCCAAAAATTGGTATCAAAGCTTAGATCCATACCCATTATGTTGACATTAATCACCATTAAGAATAATTAAGCTATCTATTATCATTTAATCAAATTTAAAGTCTATTTTCTCTTCTTCTTTATACCACCTCAGTGATTTCTCCCTCTACACACAATGTTTTACAGTTCCATCACTTTGAGGTTCAAGAGGACCCATTAGTGCAGCTTCAACTCATAGGAATTGGATTGAAACATTGTCATTCGTCAGTGGGAGCAGAAGAACCAGTCTCTTCTATGTTTGGGGGAAATCAAAATCTTTTTGCATAGCGCGATTCCAATGAGATCTAGGGGGTTTTCTAACGTTACGAAGTCGGATACAGTGTCGATTTTGCAAATGGATGTGCATAGAAGCCGGTTCACAACTGTGTTTCCCTACTAAGAGTTGCTTTGGTAATCTTTTAATAATGATTAAGTGATGTTAACCAATGTTTATATGGTACTTAAAATCACGTTAACCCACTGCTATTACATGCCCAATCATTACATTGGGGTGGATCTATAAGCCATAACTATTCAATTGCATCCTCGAAGCTACCCCATTTTCTGTAGTACAAACAAAAAATTACTTGCACTAATCAGAGATTAATTGGACCTAATCTCACTGATTTGGTGCAATTGATGATATAAAATTACCATTAGGGACCTATTACAACCTTCTATCATCTCACTTTGTAAAAGCCCTTTGATTTACTCACTTTGTAAAAGCCCTTTGATTTACTCCTCCAAATACCCACATCAAATCAGTCTATTCTCTGATTTTATATTTTTTTGGGAGTGTGTTTGCATTCATTAATTAATTCTTGATTGACACTAATAAAAATCAATTGTAAAGGGATTAGACACTGTCTTTAGCAAAAAACCATCTTGGTAAGACCTTCCCTCTCTCTTTCCATGGCTACCCTACCAAAATTGATAAATTTAAGGGGGCTACTCATTTCATACTTGGCAAACTAAGGTCAAGTTCACTCTTATGAGGAAGGGTTTGTGGAACATAGCATGTGGCAAGGAAAAGAAACCTACCATAAGGGAATATAAATCTATATGGGTATCCAAAGACAAGAAAGCTTACCATAATAGCTTTGGGTCTAAGTGATCAATTCATTCATCATATCGATGGAATGGATACATCCTTTGAAGCTTGGGAAGAGTTAGGAAAACTCTCTGGAGTGCAAGCCAAGAGCTCCAAGATTAGCCTGCTAATTCAACTGTTTGAGCTCAACATGATGAAAGAAGACTCTCTTTTTGCACATCTTAACTATATAAAGAGTCTCAAAACTCAACTTGCGGGTATTAAATGAACATTGATGAAGATATTTGCATTGCTTTGTTGCTTAAAATTTCACCACAGGAAGACTATGGAAACGTAGTCACTACACTCACCAATCTACCATCTCCCAGATGGCTTCTTCCATGTTTTTGCGTTATCTTCTTCTCTTCCTCCATCAAGGATACAATGATGTCGACCCAAACTAGTACACAAAGAATATATCCAAAGGGTCTACATCAAAAGGTACCTTCAAAAATAAAGCAAAAGGTAAATGCAACTTTTGTGGCAAGTGAGGTCTCTTTGAGAAGGATTTCTACATCAAGAAGAAGATCTCTACCAATGTCGTGGAAGAGAAAATTCAAGAAGAAGGTGAATAAAATATTACTAAGGCCAACGTTGTTGTTGTTGATAATGAATGGGCCTTCTAGGCCAACTCATTTGCATCTTAATCCATCATACTCATAATATGACTTTTAAATTCCACTTACTTTGTAAACCTACAAACTAGAGTGAGTTTAGGTTGGGGTCATGTATGTTGTCCATAAGGGTGGACAAGTCATGAAGAATCCCCTAGGCTACTGCTAGAGTTGGGGTCATCAATTGGAACGGGGGATTATTGGACAAATTGATGTACTTGGGATTTATGGATGTAGAGAATAAGCCTTAGGTCATCTATCAAAGGTTAGAATCTCGTAGGAGTTGTAAAAGGTGCCAGTTAAGGTGAAAGAATCCATGAGTTGTACTAGGAGCCAGGAGCATTAAAGGTAGCATCTTTTGTTGACTATGGAACCTGGAATTTAGGGCATGTGGAGGCTAGAATGAAGGAGAAATTTCTAGAGAGCATCATTGACTTGTTAAGCTACTAAGAATGATTAGCATTTGCTAATTTACCTTGTACTACTCAACTTATTTAATTGGCACACATATAATGGAAATGATCATTTTCTCATTCTACTCATTATGCCTTGTTTATGTTAAACTTTTATTATTAAATTAACCTCTCATCATTAGCATGTCTTTAGCATCTAAACCATGAGATTTCTCATCATCTTTGAGCGAGCATGAAGCCAAAAAAGGGGGACACTTCTCATTTTACTATGCGAGTGATTTTTCACTCCACGACGGTTGTAAGCTCTAGACTGTTTTGTGACTTGGAGAGCTAAGGGTTTGGAGATGGATGAAACTAAGGACACCAAGGGTTTGAAATCATAATTTTTTTTATGATGAATTTATTTCTTATGTCACTACAAGAGAATCATTGTTTTTCGACGCTTAGTTTCCACGCCTGGTCGCGTCGTCGATATATACATCAAAATGGGCGTCGAAATATTTGTGGAAAGAAGCATCGAAATAACCGTGGATTTTTTTTAAATTTGAATTTATATATGATATTTGGTAGTTCCCACCCTAAGGTTTGTTTTAGCCTTCTCTTTCTACCTCTTTGCAACAAGCATATGTGTCTATGAGAGTGAGAGAGAGAGAGAGAGAGAGAGAGAGAGAGAGAGAGATCAGAGAGAAAGAGAGAGAGAGAGAGAGAGGGGGGGGCGAGGGAGAGATGAGGGTAGAACTTCCATCACGCTCTTTGAAGGAGGAAAAATGCTAGCTCCTCCTCCTTATCACTAAGGTGCAATTAAGAAAGTGCTGTGTTTTACAATGAAATTAAAGTTCATCATCAACTTGCTCATCCTCAGGGAGATCCATGGCTCCAAATAAATCTATTTCTAGAAATACTCCATCATTGTTGTCAATTGGTGTTGAACCGGTTGTCTTGTAGTAGTAGAAGGTAGTTCATCCATGTTGTCATCCTCTTCTAGCTCTAGCATAAGAGCTCGATGCATCATGATCATACTCAGCTTGAATCTCTTCTTCTTCTAGATTATCTCTAGTATTTGTTTCTCGTTCAAGATGTATTTGCTCAATGAGTACACCTTCATCCAATCCTAATCCAGTGTGAGTCTCACCTACTTCCTCAACTCTTATGTCTTCTTCTTGTTCTTCTTGTTGTTCAGTAGGTGCTAGATGTGTATGCTCAACCATCACATGATCTGGGTGGAGTTTCTCAGCATCTGGTAATTCGTCAACTACTATTTTCACCTCTTCAAATATTTGTTTACCACATGGATTTATTTGGATCACAAACAACCATTTATGATCTATTGGGTCTTTCACAAAGATGACTTACTCACAGTGCTCTAGCAGCACAGATGTGTCCCTTTGGTCAATCCATATCTTTGTGTGGTCTACTTGAAGAAATCCACACTTGTCTTTGCATACACTTACTTGTGCCCCTTGAGTTACCAACTTGAACCATTTCACATCAAAAATAAACATATCAAACTTTCTGAATCCAACCTTGATAATATCTTGGATTGTTCCACAATAATCTAGCATGCCTACTTCAGTATTGCCATCACTTGCACTTGAACGACTTTCTTGCATGAAATTAGCCTTTACACCACAATAAAATGTTGTCCTCTTTTTATATATTCCTTCTACTTGAAAGTGACGTTCGCATGACCAAATTACCCCAAACTTACAATACTGCAAGCACAATAAATAAGTACTTTTATTGTATAAATTCATGAAAGCACAACATAAAAGACAATGCGTAGATATCTCAAACTCACATACATGGAAATCACAACCATATGCAAGCTCCTCCTCCTCATCACACTTATTGATTCACCATTGCGTTTAGCTTGCAGTATGGTTTTATCGAGCCATTTTTTAGAAGGAAAGTTTGGAAGAAGTGCAAGTTCTGTTGGGTTGTACGACGGTAGTGTGTGGGTTGTTTGACTCCTTCTAAAACTCAAAGGAGCTTGGTCCCTTTCAGCCTTCACCAAGTTATATCTCTCGATCCATTTCTCCATAGCATGTGAGTTTAAGATGCAAATTTTATTGATCTTCTCACGCAATGATACATCCATTGTTCTCACAAGGCCTTTCCCTTGTGGCTCTTCCCCAACTAGTCGATCATATTCTTCTTGTGTCCATAATCTTGGCATATCGGTATCAGACGTACAGAGAAATTCAATTATATATACAAGTGATTCTTGAACAAGCCATCCCGCTACCATACTACCTTCAGGACGAGCTCTTTGACGAACAAATCCTTTAAGTGTCTTCATAAATGTCTTCAACTTCATCAACCACATGAACTAGCAAGTGCAATTAAATGGTTAAAATACTTGTTGGAAAGTATTTCTTAGCCATTGTAATAGCCTCGATGGAGTTTAACTGTGCTGCTTCCAATGTGTCTCTACTAATCTTTTTCCTTAATATCCAACGCACCACTGCACCAATTTTGTAAATTGTTGCTCCAATGTCATCGTTGAGGCAATACTTGATGGCTATAGGAAGCACGAATTGTAAGAATTTGTGCCAATCATGACTCTTCAAGCCACTAAGCTCATTGTCCTTTGTAAATGCTCCGTTCAAGAAATGCATGCATCCTGTAGGGGGTACGAAACTCACTAATGCACTTCTTTACATGCCGTTGCTCTTCCTTTGTCATGACCCAAGGTGCTTTTAGTAGCTTCACCTTCCCATCTGCTCTATTTTGGGCCCATAAGTGTTGCATGCGTTGAACCTCTTGCAAATCATCTCGTTGTGCCTTGCTCTCCTTTGCTCCTATGATGGTTTTCCAAAGCACCTCGGCTATATTCTTGAAAATGTGCATTGGGTCAAGAAGATGGTTCACTAGAAGGTCATTCCAGTATGGAAGTTGATGGAAAATGAATCATTCCTGGTGGAGGTGTGCAAGTTGGATCCAGCTCCCATAAGGTCCTCCAATCACTGCTCTTCCATATGTGAGGAGACCTCCCTAGAAATCCCTCACGCAAAGGATGGTTGTCAAGAGATACTTCTTGTGGCTCTCGTATACTATCTTCCTCATAGACTTTGAGTACTGAGCCTCAAGTTGCGGCCCACATAATGGACATCTATTATACCCTGACATTGAAAGCCCTGTAGAACATCAAAAAAGATTGTAGCAGGTAAGTTTGGATGACAATCATGACTTAATATAATATGTTAACAAGCTATAATATTACCAGAGCACTCTCCATAGCCAGGCCAATCATGCATAGTCCACATAAGTATTCCTCTCAATGTTAGCACACTTTGTCCAGACCTCTTGGAAATATCATGAACTTCAATGCCCTCTGTGAGACCCATGCTCCCTCCGCGCACCGGAATCCGGGAAGCTAGCAATGGAAGTAGCAACCTCATGTGCGGGGCAGGGTTTCCCACTCGGGGCCTCGCCCATGAATGTTCGAACAAGAGACTGATCCCTCGGTTCTTCGAAAACCGAACCTGAAAAAAACTTCCCTCGCCCAGAAAGCATAGGCGATTCCTCCAAGAGAATTATTCTAACATAGTCAAGGGCCTTAACTTCCCTTTTTCATTCTGACCGAACCCGCGGATCACATGGCCAGATCAAGGGAGGAACTTGCACTTGGATCATAGAGACCAACGCTTTTTTCCCTATCACGAGGCACAGTCGTTGATTCTTTTCCATAGAATAAGGATTATCTGTGATTTACTTCAACTATCATAACTTGAATAGAATTGAATTTTAATTATAGGGATCCATCAGTCCAGCCTAACCCCATCCAATCCCATGGGTTAGTAGCAAACCCCGTCCAACCACTGTATTGATAGGATCCATTTAGAAATTTGGTTATGTTTTGTCTCGGGTACAAGGGAAAAGAGTTCCTAGGCCCCCTAGCCACCGGCACTCATGCAAAATACAATTTAGATACACCACTTATGCACCCAATATGAAATTACCTTTTACAAATTCAGTTGTCTTTAAAGCAAACTTGAAATGAAACCATAGTATTACTGATCATAATCCTCCAAAATATCCAAATCCAATTTCTAACTTTTCCACTTTCCAATAAAAAAATCCAATTTCAGTCATTCCTTCCTCTGCGTACTTATGGCATCATTGGCAACTAGAACGCTCACCACATGCTCACTTAGGGGCTTTTTTGATAGTTCCTAGCCCATAGTACCTAGGAATATAATCAAATATTCCATTCATCCCTTCCTCAGTGTACCTATAGCATCATTGGTAACCAGGACGCTCACCACTTGGTCACTCAAGGGCCTTTTCAATAGTTCCTAGCCCATAGTACCTAGGAATATAATCACATAAAAATCATATGGACTCTCAGTTGAAGATGAGCAAGATCAACCAATAAGATCCATGTAAAAGAGCCATGAACTCATCTGTTTGAAGACCAGCAAGGTCAATCAACCAGATCCATCCCCATGTTCAAAAAACAAACTCCAACTCATTTTCTTCCCCAACGCACACGTGGGTATCCTAGGCGACCCCAGAGCCTGAGCACCATATGGTCAGCACCCTCTAGGTTCCTTCGCAAGTGACCTAGTGCTTCACTCATAGGCCGCTTCCTTGGTCCCTCATCCACCATACCGGAAGCTCACCATTTTAATCGAACCGAGGTTGGTCAAGACCTCGGTCGATCTTGCCACATGAGACGTCCTTCTTTGACTCTCTGTTAGGCTATTGCAACCTTTTCCACTTAAGTCCCTACGACCTCATTCCACAAGATAGTCAAGAATGCTTTCCCAGCATTCTTGACATAAAACAATCTTTAAAAAATAGGTTTCACATACAAATAAAGTTCCAAACAAAATTCCCATCTTTCCTCATCACTCCACATCCTTTCACATTATTCCTCATCTTTTCTCATCATTCCACATCCTTTCACATTCCAAGGCCTCCCATCACCTTAATTGATGGGGAGAATGGCACCACCGCCATTATCCCCTTACATTCAAGGAAGAATGACAGTGGTGCCATTCTCAAGGCCTCCCATCACCTTGAAGAGGGGGAATGGAACCACTACCATTCTCCCTTACATTCAAAGAAGAATGGCAGTGGTGCCATTCTCCCTTAAAATCTAGGAAGAATGGAAATGGTGCCATTCTCAAGGCTCCCATGACTTCATGGGGGTAGAATGGGAGTGATGCCATTCCCAAGGCCTCCAATCCCATCACCTCGAAGCGGAGAATGGAACCACTACCATTCTCCATCACATTCAAGGATGAATGGCAATGGTGCCATTCTTAAGGCCTTCCATCATCTTTATTGAAGGAGGGAATGGCACCACTGCCATTCTCAGGGACTCCCATCTGCTAAAGGGGAGAATGGGAGTGGTGCCATTCTCAAGCCCTCCCATCCTATCACCTTGAAGAGGAGAATGGCACCACTTCCATCCAGCCTTACATTAAAAGAATAATGGCAATGGCACCATTCTCAAGGTCTCCCATCACCTTGAAGGGGAGAATGGAACCACTTCCATTACCCCTTACATTCAAGGCAAGATGACAATGGTGCCATTCCCCTACATTCAAGGAAGAATGGGAGTAAAGCCATTCCCCCTTACATTCAAGGAATAATGGGAGTAAAGCCATTATGAAAGCCTCCCATCAACTTGATTGAAGGGGAGAATTGAACCTCTGCCATTCTAAGGGCCTTCTATCACCTGAAAGGGGACAAATCCACCACTACCAATCTTAAGGCCTCCCATCACCTTGATTGAAGGGGAGAATGGCACCACCACAGTCTCTCCTTTCATTCAAGGAAGAATGGTTGTGGTGCCATTCTCAAGGCCTCCCATTACCTTAAGGGGGGAAATGGCACAACTACCATTCTCCCCTACATTCAAGGAAGAATGGAAATGGTGCCATTCTCCCTTACAATCAAGGAAGAATGGCAATGGTGCCATTCTCGAGGCCTCCTATCACTTCATGGTGGGGAGAATGGCAGTTGTGCCATTGTCAAGGCCTCCCATTTCATGACCTCGAAGTGGAGAATGGCACCATGGCCATTCTGTCTCACATTCAACGAATAATGGTAGTGGTACCATTCTTAAGGCCTCCATCATCTTGATTGAAGGAGGGAATGGCACCACTACCATTCTCAAGACCTCCCATCCACTAAAGGGGAGAATGGCTGTGGTGCAATTCTAAAGGCCTCCCATCCCATCACATTGAACGGGATAATGGCACCACTATCATCCAGCCCTAAATTAAAGAAATAATGGCAGTGGTGCCATTATCAAGGTCTCCCATAACCTTGAAGTTAACAATGGCACCACTCCCATCTCCCCTTACATTCAAGTCAAGAAGACAATGGTGCCATTCCCCCTTACATTCAAGGAATAATAGGAGTGATTCCATTCTCAATGCCTCCCACATCAACTTGATTAAAGGGGAGAATGACACCACTGCCATTCTCAAGGCCTCCCATCCCATCATCTTGAGGGGTAGAATGTCACCATTGCCATTCCAGTTGTTCCATTCAAAGAAGAATGGAAGTGGCTGCAATTCTCAAGGACTCCTGTCACATTTATTGATGGAGATAGTGGCACCACCACCATTATCCCCTTTTGTTAAAGAAATAATGGCAGTGGTGCCATTCTCAAGGCCTCCCATCACCTTCAAGAGGGAAAATGGCACCACTACCATTCTCCCTTACATTCTAGGAGGAATGGAAGTGGTACCATTTTCCCTTACATTCTAGGAAGAATGGTAGTGGTGCCATTCTCAGGGCCTCGCATCCCATTGTCTCAAAGTGGAGGATGGCACCACTATCATTCTCCCTCACATTCAAGGAGGAATGGGAGTGGTGCCATTCTTAAGGCCTCACATCATCTTGATTGAAGGAGGGAATGGCACCACTACCATTCTCAGGGCCTCCCATCCCCTAAAGGGGAGAATGGGAGTGGTTCCATTCTCAAGGCCTCCCATTCCATCACCTTGAAGGGAAGAATGGCACCACTGCCATTCCCCCTTACATTCAAGGCATGATGGCAATGGTGCCATTCCCCCTTACATTCAAGGAAGAATGGGAGTGATGCCATTCTCAAAGCCTCCCATCAACTTGAAGGGGAGAATGGCACCACTTCCATTCTCAAGGCCTTCCATCACGTGAAAGAGGAGAATTCCGCTAGTACCATTCTCAAGGCCTCCCATCACCTTGATTGAAGGGGAGAATGGCACCACCATATTCTCCCCTTTCGCTCAAGGAAGAATAGCTGTAGTACCATTCGCAAGGCTTCCCATCACCTGAAGGATGGCAATGGCACCACTACCATTCTCCCTTACATTTAAGGAAGAATGGGAGTGGTGCCATTATCCGTTACAATCTAGGAGGAATGGAAATGGTGCCATTCTAAAGGCCTCCCATCACTTCATGGGGAGAATGGCAGTTGTGCCACTCTCAAGGCCTCCCATCCCATCACCTCGAAGCGGAGAATGGCACCATTGCCATTCTTCTTCATATTCAAGGAAGAATGACAGTGGTACCATTCTTAAGGCCTCCCATCATCTTGATTGAAGGAGGGAATGGCACCACTGCCATTCTCAAGGCCTTCCATCCGATCACATTGAAAGGGAGAATGGAACCACTTCCATCCAGCTTTAATTAAAGGAATAATGTCAGTGGTGCCATTCTCAAGGTCTCCCATCACCTTGAAGGAGAGAATAGTACCACTGCCATTCCCCCTTATATTCAAGGCAGGATGACAGTGGTGCCATTCCTCCTTACATTCAAGGAAGAATGGGAGTGATGTTATTCTCAAAGCCTCCCATCAACTTGATTGAAGGGGAAAATGGCACCACTGCCATTCTCAGGGCCTTCCATCACTTGAAAGGGTAGAATGACACCATTGGCATTCTCAAGGTCTCCCATCCTATCGTCTTGAGGGGTAGAATGGCACCAATTTCATTCTAGTATTTCCATTCAAATAAGAATGGCAGGTGGATGCAATTCTCAAGGCCTCCCATCACCTTGATTGGCAGTGGGGAGAATGGCACCACCACCATTTCCTCTTTCATTCAAGGAAAAATGGTAGTGGTGCCATTCTCAAGGCCTCCCATCACCTTCAAGGGGGGAATGGTACCATTGCCATTCTCTATTACATTCAAGGGAGAATAGTAGTGGTGCCAATCTCCCTTACATTCTAGGAAGAATGCCAGTCATGCAATTATCAAGGCCTCCCATCCCATCACCTGGAATTAGAGAACAACACCACTATGATTCTCCCTCACATTCAAGGAAGAATGGAAGTGGTGGTATTCTTAAGGCCTCCCATCATCTTGAGGGAGTGGCACCACTGTTATTCTTGGGGCCTTCCATCTGCTAAAGGGGAGAATGGGAGTGGTGCCATTCTTAAGGCCTCCCATCCCATCACCTTGGAGGGGAGAATGGTACCACTTCCATTAAGCCTTACTTTAAAGAAAGAATGGTAGTGGCACAATTCTCAAGGTCTCCCATCACCTTGAAGGGGAGGATGGCGGTGGTGCCATACCCGAATACATTCAAGGCATGATGGGAGTGGTGCCATTACATTCAAGGAAGAATGGTAGTGATGCCATTCTCAGAGCTTGCCATAACTTTGATTGAAGGGAAAAATCACATCACTGCCATTGTCAGGGCCTTCCATCACCAGAAAGCGGAGAGTGGCACCACTGACATTCTCAAGGCCTCCCATTCCATCATCTTGAAGAGCTAGAATTGAAGATTATGCAGGAAGATGATGACATGAATGTTTTTCTTGCTGAGATTAAAGATCTTAAGGAACAGTTGATTTCTGCAGGTGAGATTATTCCTGATCATTCTCTTATGCAGACTGTTCTTGATGCTTTACCTGAGTCATACAGACTTTTGCTTCCACGTGGAGACTTGTTACTAAGGACAAACCTGATGTTGTCAAGTATGATACTTTAGTCAACAAGCTCTTGCAAGAAGCGCAGTCCAGGCAAAACAGGGCTAGGCAGCGTGCAGTTGATCAGGCATTTGTTGCTGCCCAGCACAGAGAAGAAGAAGTGGTAAGGCAGCCCCTTCCACTATTTCTTCTCCTATTAGTAGGTCTGCAACTTCTTCTCCTTCCACAGGTAGCAACAATAGGTCTGAGAAGGCTCTTGATAAAGGCAAGAAAAAAAATGAGGTGCAACTATTGTAAGGCAACTGATCATGTAATTAAGAATTGCCCTAAGCTAAAGGCTAAAGAGGCAAAGAAGAAAGAGTCAAATGCAGCCACAATAGTGGATGCTTCCACAAATGCAGATTCTGCAAATGTTGTGCAGGATACAGAATGGGCATTTAGCGTGTGTTGCCAGTATGACCCATCTGTACATGATGCATGTTTGGCAGTTTCTATTGACTCTGATGTTTGGTATTTTGTGCTACAAAGCACATTACCTCGCATCGTGATATGTTCACTTGTCTTGAGGCTGTCCCTAATGGGAATACTGTCACATGTGCCAATAATGCTTCTTACCCAGTGAAGGGCATTGGTAAAATTATGCTTACTACTGCAAATGGCAGCGCTTTCACACTTTCAGATGCTTTGTATGTGCCAAAGATAAAGAAGAATCTATTGTCTATCTCTGCGCTTGCTAGACTTGGACTTATAGTCAAATTTGTGGATGACAGATGTACTGTTCATGATTTGACTTCTGGTGATACGATTATTATATCTGGCACCTTGTTTTGTGGGCTGTATAGGCTCAATTCTTATGACAAGTGTATGGAAGATTCAGCAAATGCAGTTTCTGATGAAAAGGCAGTTTCAAATGCAAAACTATGGCATGCTCGTTTTGGTCATCTGAACTTTGCTAGTTTGCTGCGTTTGTAAAAATTTGATATGGTTGCTTCATTGCCCCCTCTTGAGGCACCATTGAAACATGTTTGTGAAGGCTGTATTTTGGGCAAAATGCAACGTTCTGCGTTTCCAAAGGATGGTTCTGTGCAGGCCACTCGCAAATTACAACTTGTACATAGTGATGTATGTGGGCCTATGCCCGTCATTTGGTAAACACTTGTACTTCCTGACTTTCATTGATGATTACTCAAGGCATGCATGGGTATATCCACTGAAGGCAAAGTCCGAAGTGTTTTTGTGCTTCAAACAGTTTATGCTTATGGTTGAAAATGTATCCAATTGTACTGTGGGCACCCTCCATTCTGATCGAGGGAGGGAGTACATGTCTAAAGAGTTTGCTGCATTTCTGGCTAGTCGTGGGATAAAACACCAATGTACAGTGCCGTATACCCCTCAGCCAAATGGTGTTGCTGAGAGGAAAAACACGTCACTTATGGAGATGGCACGATGTATGGTCAAGAGCCAAGCTTTGCCACATGCGTTTTGAAAAGATACAGGGGGAAGAGAGCTTAAGCTCTTGCAAGCACACACACACACTCACAAAACCCTAATAGAGAACACACAAGGTGAGAGGCTAAAAATCTTCTTCTCCTTTTCTCAACACTCAACACACCATATACAAGATAAGAGTACACACAATATGAAAGGTACTCAACCAAATACATACACGGGTTCTCTATAGTGTGAACCTGACTAAATAAGCTGGCGCTATAACTATGCCAGTCTCTAGAATGGCTGTCACACAGCCTGTCATCCCATTGGCCACATATCACCCAAGATCTCACCAACCATGCCAGTGGTGTAAGTGTGGGGCCTATCCCCCAGGCGGGTCATCATCAGTGTCCACCGCCTCACTAGACGAGCTCGATATCTCAACACTCCCCCTCGAGCTCAACTCCATCTCATGTACACCAAGCGAAGCCCTGAATCTGCGGAGCTTCTCTGTACCCAATGCTTTGGTGAAGATGTCAGCTACCTGATCCTCTGTGCTGACATAAACAAGGTCAAGATCTCCTGCCAAGACCTTCTCTCTGACGAAGTGGTAGTGGACCTCTATGTGCTTCGTACGAGCATGAAAGACTGGGTTCCTAGCCAAGTGTATACTGCTAATGTTGTCACAAAAAATGACAACTTGTCTATCCACTGATAGACCCAAATCTGCAAGTAGCTTTCTCAACCAAGCTACCTCACATGCTGCCATAGCAGCTCCTCTGTACTCGGCCTCTCTACTCGATAGAGCAACCGTAGGCTGCTCCTTAATGCTCCAAGTCACAGCAGCACTCCCCAAAGAAAACATGAATCCACTGGTAGATCTTCTATCTGAGATACTACCAGCCCAATCAGCATCTGTGTACCCATGTACAAATATCTCTGTCCCAGTCTCATAGAATAGTCCACAATGCAAAGTAGACTTCACATACCTCAGTATGCGTCTCACTGCATCCAAGTGCGGTTTCCGTGGAACCTGCATAAACTGACTCACCAACCCAACAGCATAGCTCAAATCTGGTCTCTGGTGATCGTCATTTAGATCAAGCTTCCTACTATGCGCCTGTACATAGTAGGATCCTCCAAGATCTCTCCTGAATCTGCACTCAACTTGCCATTCTGATCCACTGGCATAGAAATAGACTTACAGCCTGTCATACCATACTTGGACAACATGTCCAAGCCATACTGTCTCTGCAGTAATCCAATACCATGTGGTGACCTAATCACCTCAATGCCCAAGAAATATCTGAGCTCTCCCAGATCCTTCATCTCGAACTTCTGTCTAAGCAAGATCTTTACATCAAAGATCTCTGCATCATGGTCCCCCGTAATCTACATAGATGACAACAAGCACAACTCCTCTATCACCATGTCTCACATACAGCGAGAAATCTGCATTGGCTACATGAAAGCCAATAGTGACAAGATATTCAGAAATCTTGTCAGACCATGCTCTTGGTGCTTGCTTAAAGCCATACAAGGCTTTCTTCAACCTGCAAACATACTCGGGGTGACCCACATCCTCATAACTAGGTGGCTGCAACATATACACCTCTTCTTGCAAATCCCCATGCAAGAATGCATTCTTTACATCCATCTGATGTAAAGACCATTGCTTTGACGCAGCCACTGCTATCACAACTCTCACCGTTGCCATCTTGGCAACTAGGCTGAAAGTTTCCTCATAATCAATCCCATATGTCTGCGCATATCCTTTGGCTACCAATCTAGCCTTGTACCTGTTTATGCTTCCATCACTGTTATGTTTAACTTTGTACACCCACTTGCATCCAATGGCTTTCTTGCCTTCAGGCAATTGTACTAAATCCCAAGTTTCATTTCCATATAGTGCATCCATCTCCTCATCCATAGCTTTCTCCCAACACACATTTCCAACAGCCTCATCAATGCATGTGGGCTCAACAACCTGCACAACCTTTGCCATATATGCATAGTGATGTGTCACATAACCATCATAAGTAAACCACTGCATACGGTTCTTCACTCTACCAGATCTTCGCAGCTTTTCATTCATGGCTTCCATAGCCTTCTTTTCACCAGGTGTTCTCATAGCTGGGATCCCAAGCTCCTCATCAAGGCTCATATCTGAGCCACTAGACTCTCCATCAACATGAGAATGCCCTGCAGAAATGTCAAACATACCAAGGGGCTCAACCACTTTCTCTTTTCCTTTACGTGATGTAGTAATCACATTTGCAGGGCTAGTATTATGACGCAGCCTGCCACTCCATGGTCTGTCAATAGACCCACTAGATGAGGACTCTCCTGGTCCGCTCAAAGACTGTGATTGCTGACCTGAATTCTGTACAACCACACTTCCACTCACATCAGCCCCAACAGCTTCTTTTTCAGCAGTATACCAGCTGCTCATCTCATCAAAGACAACATCCCTTCTTACCCTCAACTCACGTGTAGCAGGGTTATAACACTTGTATCCCTTTTGCTCAAGGGAATATCCAATAAACACACATTTTTCAGCTTTCGGATCCAGCTTAGTTCTCAGCTCATCTAGTACATGCACATATGCAATGCATCCAAAGACTTTCAGATGAGACAAATCTGGTTTTCTGCCAGTAAACCTCTCCTCTAGAGTTACATCATGTATGGCTGCAGTTGGAGTCCTGTTCATGATGTATACTGCTGTAGAAACAGCCTCAGCCCAATAGCAATGCGGCATATTCTTCTCTTCCATCAATGCTCGCGCAATCTCAGCAATGTGCCTGTTTTTCCGCTCAGCAACTCCATTTTGCTGCAGAGTGTATCTGCATGTAAACTGTCTCCGAATACCATTCTTCTTCAAAAATTCAGAGAACTCATTGGAGAAGTACTCTCCCCCTCCATTTGACCTAAGGCACTTTACATATTTCCCTGTTTGCTTTTCAACTAAAACTCTGAAATTCTAAAAGTGAGTGAACACCTCACTCTTCTCCTTCATGAAATATACCCACACTTTCCTTGTGTGGTCATCAATGAAAGTCACATAATACCTGCAGCCTCCCATAGATATGGTCTTCGTAGGACCCCATACATCTGAATGCACAACATCTAGTGCATTTCTGCTCACATATCTGTTACGTGGAAACACATGCTTTGTTTGCTTCCCAAATTGGCATGCTTCACATATTTTCTGCATACCTTCCACTTTAAATTTTGGCAGCCCTGTCACAATTCCTTTGTCTGCATAGACTTCAATCTCTGCACATTTACATGTCCAATCCTTTTATGCCAAATGTCTGTGTCTACAACAATTCCTGAACCATTTGCAAACATCGCAGCACTCATTTCAGGCATGTCTACATTCAACATAAACATTCTGCCCACTCTGTTGCCTTTTGCAACCAACCTGCACTTGTCTTTAAAATCTTCAACATAACACCCATCAGGGTTAAACCGAACCTGCAAACCCTGCTCAATCATCTGGCCAACTGAAACCAGATTCTTTGTTATGTTCGGAACGTGAAGTACATCTACAAGGTAGTTCACTTTGCCATCCTGCATAGACAATGACACATCTCCAACATGGGCAATTGGATGAGCAGTGTCATCCCCTGTTTCCACAAAACCTGGTCTTTCCGGGTTTTTCATCTCCTTGAACCACTCCCCATGACTTGTCATGTGGTTCGAAGCGCCTGAATCCACATACCATACATTATCTTTTTGTGCTGCATCAACATTTTCAGACATGGCATTCACGACATGCTGCATAACAAACAACCTTTCATTATCCTCATTATTTCTGCTAGAGGATGCATAGTTGTTTTGCTGCACTTTCCCATTTTGCATGTCAGCCTGCTTCTTATAACATTCTGCCTGTACATGTCCAGGCTTACCACAATAATAGCATTCACGTGCATCATTATATTGCCTTTGCCAATTTCCACGGCCTCTTTGACTCCCCTTGCCTCTGAATTTTCCTCTTCCACCTGCGTGTTGTTGTTGTTGTTGTTGATTCTGGGACTGTTGTTGCTGCTGCTGCTGCTGACCATAATTCTGATTACCTGTTCGGCCACCTCCTTGACCGCGTCCATGGCCTCCTCTACCTCGTCCTCGTCCTGAACTCGTGTAGAAGGCCTGTTGCTTTGAATTGTTTTTGCTTTGTGAAGACTATTGGTCTTCACCCAAGCTCTTCTCTTCGATAATCAGCATAGACACCAAATCTATAAAGTTGGGAATGTTTTCCCGAGTCTGAATGGACGTCTTGAATGCCTTGTATTGTGGCCCGAGACCACGTAGACAGACTTCCACCTTGTCATCATCATCTACTAACACACCAATAGATGCAAGGGATTCCACAATACCCTTTATCTTCAGTGCATAGTCATTCACAGACATGCTCTTTTTCTCCAGAGTATGAAGTTCATTCTTCAACTGTATCTTACGTGCCTTGGTATTTGTTTCATAGAGCTTTACCAAGGTGTCCCATGCCTCCTTGGGGGACTTGGCATCCTGAATGTGCCCAATCATGGTGTCCTGTATACTAATGGAGAGCCAATACATAACCTTCCTGGCTCCTTGGTTCCAGTCTTTAAACTCTTTCACATCTACAAGCAGTCGGATTTATATCCGGTATCTCCGGTGCCTCTTCATGCTCACCTTCTATGTAGTCCCGATAGCCTTTTCCCATCAGGAAATTCGTCAACCTGAACCTCCAAGCGTGGAAGTTATTCTTATCCAGCTTCTCAGCCACAATTTGTGTTATGCCATCATTAGACATCCTGCCAAACACACAATTTTACCAGAAACTGCACTCTGGTTTTTCTGCACAAATGCTGTATTTTCTACAGCGGTACTGTAGTACTCTCAAATGTCACAACCAGTGACTTCAATGTGCATACATACACCCAATGGCAACTGTAGACCTCTTTGCACCACCCACAGTGTCTGCACAGTCAATCTGTCTTCCTGTAGTTCTTAAAACAGAGTTCTGCAGAGAATCGATGACTTACCCGCAGTGCTCGAAATCGCCTGCTTTCTGAAAAACGGAGGTCCAGACGCTCCCGAAACGCGTTTTCAGCCCGAAAATTGTAGTCCAGTAGGACTACAGAGTTGCCCTATAGCTTTACTCCCGCGAAGAAAGCTCCTCAATTAGAGACCGTTTGTCGGTGCCTCCCGTAGAGCTCCCGACAAGGGTGTAGTCACCAACACAGTAGGGAAGAGTAGCTGAAGCTCTTACCCTCGTACCGCTTCCTGTGGTTCTCTTGCTTGCAGCTCATCCCTTCGCACGAACCAGGCTCTGATACCATGAAAAGATGCAGGGGGGAAGAGAGCTTGAGCTCTTGCAAGCACACACACACACTCACAAAACCCTAATAGAGAACACACAAGGTGAGAGGCTGAAAATCTTCTTCTCCTTTTCTCAACACTCAACACACCATATACAAGATAAGAGTACACACAATATGAAAGGTACTCAACCAAATACATACACGGGTTCTCTATAGTGTGAACCCGACTAAATGAGCTGGCGCTATAACTATGCCAGTCTCTAGAATGACTGTCACACAGCCTGTCATCCCACTGGCCGCATATCACCCAAGATCTCACCAACCATGCCAGTGGTGTAAGTGTGGGGCCTATCTCCCAGGTGGGTCATCAGTGTCCACCGCCTCACTATTAGACGAGCTCGATATCTCAACACGTTTTGGCTTGAGGCTGTCATGTGTGCTACATATGTACTCAACAGGTGTCCCACTAAGGCCTTGTAGTCTATTACTCCATACGAAGCTTGGCATGGCAGGAAGCCTTCTATTGGTCACTTGCGTGTCTTTGGTTGCTTGGGCTATGCTTTAGTGCCTGTGCAACAACACAGAAAATTGGATGATAAGGCTGTCAAATGCATTTTTGTTGGTTACAGTGCTGAGAGCAAGAGTTACAGATTGGGCTATGCTTTAGTGCCTGTGCAACAACACAGAAAATTAGATGATAAGGCTGTCAAAGGCATTTTTGTTGGTTACAGTGCTGAGAGCAAGAGTTACAGATTGTATACGCAGTCAAAGCGTATCTTGATTAGTCGAGGTTGTTTTTGTGGAAGATGTTGTGCAGCCTTTGTTATCATGTACCAAAGAGACAGGTGTGAGCTCATGGGATGTATTTGATACGTTGTTGCCTCTATTTACAGGTGGGAATTCAAATGTAAGTCCTAATAAGGCAAATACTCAGCCTATGCAGATGTCAAACGACATCATAGATCAGCCTATTTCTGATGTAGATTTACAGGATGTAATTCATGAGGATAGGGCTGTGTGAAGAGGAAGAACCACTTTCATTTGATGAGGCACAAAAATCAGAAAATCGGTTGGCTACAATGCAAAGTGAATATGATGCTATAATGAAGAATGGTACATGGTCTTTATGTGATTTGCCTATTGGTAAAAAGGCCATTGGATGTAAGTGGGTTTTTAAGTTGAAACGAAAGCCAGATGGTAGTGTTGATCGCTATAAGGCTAGACTTGTTGCAAAGGGTTATGCTCAAGAAAAGGGCACTGATTTTGATGAGACCTTTGCTCCCACTTGTCGTATGACTACCATTCGTAGCATTTGTGCATTGGCAGCTCATAATGGTTGGAATGTACATCAATTGGACATAAAGACTGCGTTCTTGAATGGAGATTTGCATGAGGAGGTGTATGTATCGTAGCCTCGTGGTTTTGTTCAAAGAGGGCAGGAAAACAAAGTGTGCAGGTTGAAAAAGGCTTTATATGGTTTAAAGCAAGCTCCACGAGCTTGGTATGAAAAGATACATGCATATTTGACTGCACATGGTTTTCAGAATAGTCCAACAGAAAGCACTTTGTATGCTAAACGTGTGGATGATGTACATCTAATCATTGCTCTCTATGTCGATGACATGCTGCTCACAGTACCAAATGAGAGTCATATTGCTAATTTTAAGGCTGATTTGAATGCCTCTTTTGAGATGTCAGATTTGGGGCATTTGCATCATTATTTGGGGATACAATTTAAGCAGTGTGATGGAGGTATTGCTTTGTGTCAGACAAAGTATATTGAGACATTGTTGCATAGATTTGGCCTTAAAGACTGCAAGTCTATTGCTACTCCAATGGAGACAGGTTTGAAGTTGAGTCTTCATGATGCTGGAGATCACTTTGATGTCACCCTCTATCAGACAGCTATTGGTTGCCTCATTTATGTATGCATTACGAGGCCGGACATTCAGTTTGCAGTCTCACAGGTGAGCAGGTTTATGCATAGCCCAGGGTCTCAGCATTGGAAGGCAGTTAAATGCATCTTTCGCTACTTGAGTGGCACCATACATCTTGGGTTGTTTTATCCCAAGGGGGGATCATTGCCGCCCCATTTACATGCCTTTTCGGACTCAAATTGGGGTGGTTGCTATGACACAAGAGTGTTCTCAAGTGGTTTTTGTTTCATGCTCGGTAGCTCATGCATATCTTGGTTGAGCAAGAAGCAACCTACTGTGGCCACTTCTAGTTGTGAAGCTGAGTACATGGCAACTTTCATAGCTACGGTTGAGTGTGTGTGGCTCAAATGGCTTATGGGACTGACTTGGGTGTTGGACAGGAGTCTGTCACCTCTATCTACACTAACAGTCAAAGTGCATTGGCAGTTGCGAGAAACCCAGTTTTTCATGCTCGCACAAAGCACATTGAGGTGCATTATCACTATGTCAGGGAGAGACTCTCAACAGGAGAGATCAGCTTGGTCTATGTGCCAACACAGGACAACCTCGTCGATCTTTTCACAAAGGCGCTTCCTCGTGAGAAGTTCGAAGCTTTCCCCAAAGCTTGGGGCTTGCTCCCCTTTGTGGACTGATCTACTTCGGGCATGGCACTTCCCTATACATGAGTGCCAGCTCTCGTTCACACCATCACTCCCAGGGGGGATTTGTTGCCATATATATAGGCAGTGATGTGTGTGAACACACTTAGGACCGTCGGGGTACTTTTTTCCTCTTTAGGAGGTTTTTTCCCCCGGCTTGTATATACGCCCATCATTCTAGGGCTAACTAATCTTTTGTACATTGACACAATCTAATACATTGTGTGTTGTGTGTTTTTTCGGACTCAGATTGGGCTGGTTGCTATGACACAAGAGTGTCCACAAGTGGTTTTTGTTTCATGCCCGATAGCTCATGTATATCTTGGTTGAGCAAGAAGCAACCTACTGTGGCCACTTCTAGTTGTTGTGAAGCTGAGTACAGGGCAGCTTTCACAGCTACAGTTGAGTGTGTGTGGCTCAGACGGCTTATGGTGGCTGACTTGGGTGTTGGACAAGAGTCTGTCACCTCTATCTACACTGACAGTCAGAGCGCATGGGTAGTTGCAAAACCCAGTTTTTCATGCTCGCACAAAGTACATTGAGGTGCATTATCACTATGTTAGGGAGAGACTCTCAGCAGGAGAGATCAACTTGGTCTATGTGCCAACACAGGACAACCTCGCCGATCTTTTCACAAAGGCGCTTCCTCGTGAGAAGTTCGAAGCTTTCCGCAAAGCTTTGGGCTTGCTCCCCTTTGTGGACTGATCTACTTCGGGCATGGCACTTCCCTATACATGAGTGCCAGCTCTCGTTCATACCATCACTCCCAGATTTGTTGCCATATATATAGGCAGTGATGTGTGTGAACACACTTAGGACCGCCGGGGCACTTTTTCTCTCTTTAGGAGGTTTTTTCCCCTGGCTTGTATATATGCCCATCATTCTAGGGCTAACTAATCTTTTGTACATTGACACAATCTAATACATTGTATGTTGTGTGCATTCTTTCTTCTTCTTCTCCAAGCTTTGTGTGCTGTCCTGCAACCCTAATTCCAACATCTTACTCCCAGGGCGGTACTTTATTCCAAAAATCAAATTCATGACAGAGAACTGAAGATTTTAGACTTGATCATCAATGGTGACATAAATCTATCCGTCCTCTTTCTTCCTCCAGTACATCAACTATTATGGCCGCTCTTGTTGTGCGGCTATCTGGGGTGGGACTCTTTCTCTTCTTTGTCAAGTCCATTTTTCCAACTTAACAAGACGCTCAAAGAATCTCAAGTGAAAATACCACTTTATTTATAATTTGAATCCAAAAAGGAATTAAACTTTAGATCTAACTGATTCTAGGGTTCCTTAAAGTTTGGTCAACCCTCTCAGAATCTTGGGATAAAGATCCCTTCTATAGGAGGAAACATACAAAACTCATTATCAGAAAATAGATCATTCATATCCTTAACACAATAATGGTCCATCATACCAGTAATTTCTAATTAACATCTGAACATTCTCCACGGAAATTTGTCATTCCACAATTGGGTTCTCAATTTGTCATTCCACAATTGGGTCCACTAGGCCAAAGGTTAATCTGTCAGCACGATCCACTAATCTTATAGTGATCTGCTAAAAGTCTTGATCGTGTACCAAGCTACTAACATCATCACTGGAATTCCCTCCATTCATCATCATCATGACTTATTCAACTCATCTACTTTCAACCGGAATTCAAAAAAATCATCATCCTTCAATCAGAATCCAAATCAATTCATCAATTTTTAACCAAAATTCACTCGTATATATTGTCAGTATAGAGTTGCAGTTATACCCACGATATATACGGGTTTTCACGGCCCTTGGTGTTATAAGGCAAATGCCATCATATCTAGGCCTCAAGCAAGTCGGGGATTCCACACAAAAGTGGTACTTCCATCTAAAAACCCAATTCCCAATTTATAAATCTCCATTCTCAATATCAATTTGTACGAATTTCAACACACAATTAAATTTTTCACTGGTAATTCATAAATTTTTGACATTTCTCGCTTCTTGGTTTATCAACTTCAACCAAATGCTCTGATACCAGCTGTGAGACCCCTGCCCTCTTTATGCATCAAACTCTAGAATGCTAGCAGCGGAAGTAGCAACCTCATACGCACGGCAAAGCTTCCCAATTGGGGCCTCGCCCCACAAATGTCTGGGCAAGGGACTAGTCAGGCAGCTCTTCCAAAACCGAGCTCGAAAAAACCTTTCCTCGTGCCCAGAAAGCATAGGCGATTCCTCCAGGAAAATCTTCTAACGAAAATTTATCTAACGGGGTTAAGAGTCTAGGCTATCCTTCACTCGGATGACCGACTTGAAGGAGGAACAATCTTTACACTTGATTCATAGAAACCAATGCTTTTTTTTCCATTAAAGAGGCACAACCGTTGATTCTTTCCCATAGAACAAGGATTATCCTCCAGTGAACTATCGTTACTTTAAACAGAATTGAACTTTACTATAGGAATTCACCGATCTGGACTAACCCCATCCAATCCCATGGGTTAGCCAACCGCCTAACCATTGTATTGATGGGATCCTTCTTTATGAAAATTTGGTTATGTTTTGTCTCGGGTACTAGGGAAAAGAGTTCCCAGGCCCCCGAGCTCGCACTCATGCAAAAATTAAACAGACCACTTACGCACCCAATATAAAATTGCCTTTTTCTCATATTCAACTATTTCCAAATAGAATTGCAATAAAACCACAGTGTTTCCATCATAATCCTTAGTATTTCATTTCCAGGGTCCAAATTCCAACTTTTCCACTTTCTAACCATAAAATCCAAATTTAAGTCATTCCTTCCTCAGCGTACCTATTGCATCATCGGTAATTAGAGCGTCTACCACCTGGTCAGTCCCTCTAGTCTCACCTAGTACTTCACTCAAAGGTCGTTTCATGATTCCTAACCCATAGTACCTAGGAGTATGATCTATTTTATCTAAAAAAAATCCATATGGACTCTCCGTTTGAAGATCAGCTAGATCAGCCAACAAGATTCATTTATCAAAAGGAGCCATGGACTCATCCGTTTTGAAGACTAGCAAGGTCAACCAACCAGATCCATGCCCGTGTTTAGAAAACAACTCCAACTCAATGTTCCATTTCTTCCTCGATGCACACGTGGGTATTGTGGGCTACCCAGAGTAGCCTGAGCACTGTATGGTCAGCACCCTCTAAGCTCCTTCGCAGCAGGTCACCCAGTGCTTCACTCATAGGCCTCTTCCTTTGTAAGATTCCTCCCTCCGGCTTTTGAGGTGTGCAGGTGTAAGAACCTCCCCTTCCGATCTTATAATTATTCCCCTCTCTGAAATAAAAGAAAGATCCTGTTTTATCCTGTTTTGGCCTACAGAGAGAAAATATTTTAGAGAGAGATTATTCAATTTTTAGATATTTTTAGATGGAAAAATATCTCTTCTTATTAAAATAAATTCCCCAAAATAGAAGTTCAAGAAGATTTTTAGAAGGTGCATTAGAAAACAATTATAATCTGTTCAAAAGGCCTTATCCTAAAGGGTCCAGATTTTCAAAAAAATTTAAATTAAGGTTCCGAGGGGCCAATCAGATTCATCCAAATGTAGGGAGGAGATAAATTGAAGAAATAAAGAAAATCCCCCCCCCCAAAAATGAGTAAATACTCACATAAGATGAAGAGTTGACTAAGAACAAGGATATTAGTTAAAAAAGAAGAGATATTTAGAGAAATGATGTATTTTCGACACCTCAGTGTGTGGGGAAATTCCCCTCATGAAGGAGGCGCCTATTTCACATGTGTGGTTGAGTTTTAAACTTACAAATAATGAGATATTTCCATCTCTCCTCTCTCCTACTTCAACTAGATCCAAAAAAGTAAGCTAAACTGACCTAAAAATGGTCAAAAATTGACCAAATTGATCTGAAAAATTTCTAGAATAAGTTTGCTTGGTTAGAGGCTCACTTTTTCCTATAAATGAAGCCTCCCCCTTTGTAAATGGTTAATAGTGTTTTATGCACTGTTACTCTACTCCTCCCAGAGCCAAAAACTGTGAATTTATTAATAATTCATTAGTTTTTACCATTCCCTCTTCTAAAGAATTGGTGGCCACTCTTGTTACAAACAAGAGTAGATCCCTCAAACCATCAAGCCAAAGGAAAGCTCCCAAAAATTCATGTAAGCTAGAAATCTTACTTTTTCTTATTCTTTTTAATGGTTTTCTACTTTTTGTTTAAAATGTAAAATGATGCTATGCCTTGTTGGAAAGGCTTTCTCCCTCTCTTCTTTCTTAAATTCAGCCTTTCTTTATCCTAGATGAGTAATCTAATTGTTGGAATTAAACTTTTCATATTATTTCTCTTTTAAAAGTGGACTTTGATTAGTTTAGAATGCTTTAAACCATTTGGGGATAATTTTAAGTAACTTAAGGATAGGAAAATTTGAAAAATGGTCAACCATACAAAGGAGGTTATGGCAAAATTTTCTTAAATTTTATGAAATACGTTTTATCTTTTATTATTCAAAAAGAGTAATCCCCACCGTTTGTGTATTCTAAAAGTGTTATTTTCATTCTAGGCATAGAAAAATGCATAGTAGAAATATTTTTATTAGAAAAGTGTTATTTTCATTAAAATTAATTTCTATGCATAGAAAGATGCATATTAGGAATATTTTGATTATAAAAGTGTTACTTTCATCAAAATTTATTTTTATGCATAAATAGGTGCATAAAAGATTTTTTATTATTATAAAAGTATTACTTTCATTAAAATTGAATTTATGCATAAATAGATGCATAAAAGAATTTTTTTTATTATAAAAGCGTTAATTTCATCAAATTTTGATTTTATGCATAGAGAGATGCATAAATAAATTTTTTTTATTTTAAAAGAGTTATTCTCATCAATTTTGATTTTATGCATAGAAAGATGCATAAAGAAATTTATTTTTATTTCAAAAGAGTTATTCTCATCAATTTTGATTTTATGCATAGAAAGAGGCATAAAGAAATTTTTTTTTAATTTCAAAAGAGTTATTCTCATCAATTTTGATTTTATGCATAGAAAGATGCATAAAGAAATTTATTTTTTTTTCAAAAGAGTTATTCTCATTAAAATTGAATTCATGCATAGAAAGATGCATTAAAGATTTATTTTTATTTCGAAAGTGTTATTCTCCTTAAAATTGAATTTATGCATAATTAGATGCATAAACGGATTTTTATAAAAGTGTTATTTCCCATTGAAATTGTTCTTATGCATAAATAGATGTGTAAAGAATCTTTATATCAAAAATAAGAATTCTCTTAAATTCTATAAATGGATGTGATGAGAATAGAAGTAATGAGAATGAGAGGTAAATAGATGTGATGATATGTGATACGAATCAGATAGATGGGAATGAATAGAGAATGGATGTGATGAGAATAGAAGTAATGAGAATGAGGGGTAAATAGATGTGATGATATGTGATAGGAATTAGATAGATGAGAATGAATAGAGAATGGATGTGATGATATGTGATAGGAATCAGATAGATGAGAATGAATAGAGAATGGATGTGATGAGAATAGAAATAATGAGAATGAGTGAGAATAGAAGTAATGAGAATGAGGGGTAGATAGATGTGATGATATGTGATATGAATCAAATAAATGAGAATGAATAGAGAATGGATGTGATGGGAATAGAAGTGATGAGAATGGGAATCAGATAGATGGGAATGAGTGAGAATAGAAGTAATGAGAATGAGGGGTAGATAGATGTGATGATATGTGATATGAATCAAATAGATAAGAATGAATAGAGAATGGATGTGATGGGAATAGAAGTGATGAGAATGGGAATCAGATAGATGGGAATGAATAGAGAATGGATGTGATGAGAGGATGAGAGGTAAATAGATGTGATGAGATGTGATATGAATCAGATAAATGTGAATGAATGATATAGGATGTGAATGAATGTGTTAGCATGTGAATCAGGATGTGAATGAATGATATAGGATGTGAATGAATGTGATAGCATGTGAATCGGGATGTGAATGAATGATAAGGGATGTGAATAGATGTGATGTGATGTGAATCGGGATGTGAATGAACGATAAGGGAGATAAATGAATGTGTTAGCTTGTGAATCGAGATGTGAATGAATGAGATGTGATGTAAAATGAATGTGATGTAAACTGGATAGATGTTAATGTATGTGAAGTGATGAGATATATAGGTAGATGCAAGTGGATGAGATAGATGAAGATATATGGGTAGATGCAAGTGGATGAGATCTAATGAGGAAAAATGGGTAAATAAGTGATGAGATAGAAAAAGATGTGATTAGAAGAGAATGGGAATACTTATGAAATGAATGTGGATTGATGTGTGGATAATGTGGATTGATGTAGATGGATGTATGGATGATGTGGATTGATGTGGATTGATGTAGATGGATGTAGATTGATGTGGATTGATGTGGATGGATGTATGGATGATGTGGATTGATGTGGATTGATGTGGATGATGTGGATGGATGTATGGATGGATGTATGGATGATGTGGAATGATGCGTGGATGATGCGATTGGATGTGATTTGATGTGGGAATGATGTGATGTGATAGGGAGGATCGATGAAGAAAATAAAATTGTGGGAAGATGAGAAAAGATGGGGACTAATGTGAGGGATGTGGAGTAATGAGAAAAGATGGAAATATTGTTGGAACTATATTTGTATGTGAAATCTATTTTTAAATGACTGTTTTATGTCAAGAATGCTGGGGAAGCATTTTGACCGTCTTGTGAATGAGGTCGTGGAGACCTATCTGTTAAAGTTGCAACTGTTGACGGAGAGTCATTGGAGGACGTCTCGTGTAGCAAGGTTGGCCGAGGTCTTGACTAGCCTTGCTTTTATTTAAATGGTGAGCTTCCGGTACAGTGGATGAAAGACGTGGATGAAAGACCAAGGAAGTGTGGCCTATGACTGAAGCGTGCTAGGTCACCTGCGAAGGATCCTAGAGGGTGCTGACCATATGGTGCTTGGGCTCTGGGTCGCCCCGCAGATACCCACACGTACGTTGGGGAAGATTTTGGAACAAGGAGTAAGAGTTATTTTCTGAATTCGGGCATGGATCTGGTTGGCTGACCTTGCTGGTCCTCAACGGATGAGTCCATGGCTCTTTCATATGGATCCATTAGTTGATCTTGCTGATCTTCAACGGAGATTCTATTTTGATATGTGAATATATTGCCGGTTACTATGAGCTAGGAACTATCAAAAAGGCCCTTGAGTGAACAGGTGGTGAGCGTTGTTGCCAATGATGCCATAGGTACACCGATGAAGGAATGTTTGGAAATAAGGATTCAATTGGATAATTAAAGGATTATGATCAGTGAAACTATGGTTTCATTAAATGATTGTTTTAAAGATTGTTGAATCTGTGAAAAAGGCAAGTTCATATTGGATGTATAAGTGGTGTGACTAGTTTTATGTTTGCATGAATATCTGGCTAGGGGGCTTGGGAACTCTTTTCTCTGGTACCTGGGACAAAACCTAATCGAATTCCTAATTGGATCCCATCACTACAGTGGTTGGGCGGTTGGCTAACCCATAGGACTGGATGGGGTTAGGCTGGATTGATGGATCCGTAAAACGAGACTCAATTTCTGTATAGTACGATAGATGAGGTAAATCCTGGATAAAATTTGTTCTATGGAAAAGAATCAACGGTTGTGCCTCTCAATGAGGAAAAAAGCGTTGGTCTCTATGATCCAAGTACAATCTTTCCCCTGATCTGCTGACTATGGGACTTACGGGTTCGGTCAGATCAGTTCAATTAGTTCAAGCTTTTGACTACGTTAGAGAAAAGTTATCCTGGAGGAATCGCCCGTGCTTTCTGGGCAAGGGAAGTTTTTTCGGATTCGCATTTGGAAGAACTGATGGATTAGTCTCTTGTCCGGATATCTGTGGGCGAGGCTCCGAGTGTGGAACCCTACCCCACAAAAGAAGTGCTACTTCCGCTGCTAGCACTCCTAAATTCGTTGCGTGGTGGGGACAGAGATCTCACACTTGGCCCCTCATCCACCATACAGGAAGCTCACCATTTTAACCGAATTGAGGCTCGTCAAGACCGGCCGACCTTGGCATGCGAGACATCCTTCTTTGACTCTTCATTTGGTTGTTTGCAACATTTTCAACTTAGGTCCACGACCTCATTCCATAAGATAGTCAAAATGCTTCCCCAGCATTCTTGACGTAAAACAATCTTTAAAAAAATCGGTTTCACATGCAAATAAAGTTTAAACAAAATTTCCATCTTTCCATATCATTCCTCATCATCTCTCGTTGTATGCTCTCTTAAAATGATCTGCCAGAGTGAGTTATCCCATATTCCACATCATTTCACATCATTCCTTATTATTTCTCTTTGGATGCTCTCTTAATGATCCGCCAGGGTGAGTCATCCCATATTCCATATCATTCCTCATTATTTCTCTTTGGATGCTCTACGATCCGCCACGGTGAGTCATCCCATATTCCACATCATTTCACATCATTCCTCATTATTTCTCTTTGGATGCTCTCTACAATCTACCAAGGTGAGTCATCCCATATTCCACATCATTCCTCATTAATTCACATCATCCCACATCATTCCACATTAATTCACATCATCCCATATTCCACATCATTCCTCATTAATTCACATCATCCCACATCATTCCACATCACTCCACATCATTCCACACATTCCACATCAATCTACATCAATCCACATCACTCCTCATCAATCCACATCAATCCACTTCACTCTACATCCATCCACATATCAATCCACATCATTTCACATTAGTCCACATCATTCCACATCAATCCACTTTATTCTACACATTCCACATCACTCCACACAATCCATATCATTCCACACATCACTCCAAATAACTCCACATCATTCCACACATCACTCCACATCATTTCACACATCACTCCACACATTCCACATCATTCTACACATCACCCCACAGCACTCCACATCAATCCACATCAATCCAAATCAATCCATACATCAATCCACATCACTCCACATCATTCCAGACATTCCACACATTCCACATCACTCCACATCATTCCACATCACTCCACACATCATTCCACACATCACTCCACACATTCCACATCATTCTACACATCACCCCACATCACTCCACATCACTCCACATATCAATCCATATCTCTCCACATCAATCCACACATCAATCCACATCAATCCACACATCAATCCAATTTCTACAAACAAGATGGTCTCTTTTCGCTTTGAGCAAATCACGTTTGATTATCAACTTTCCTTGATATAGTTATCAAAATTTTTGTTCCACAATCAACCAGATTAAGAGTGCAGTTACTCTACTTTTTATACTGACAGAAGTTTTTAAGTCTCGGTCCTTACTTGGCTTAGTTAAAGATAAACTTTTGCTCGACTCAATTCAATTAAGTCTAAATTTTCGTTCACTTTTGGATCCTCGATCCTTTCAAGAATTCCAAAATCCTTTTCGACGGAGTCTAGGAATAAGTCAGTCAATCACAAGTATTTACATTCATCCAACTAAGCATGTTTTTGGTCTTTTTTTGGGAAATCCTTTTCCCGTTCAGAGTGTACTTAAGATTCTATTTCTCGAGAATCTAGACGTATACTTCATAATTCCAAAAGTTAAATATGTTTGTGATTCCTCTTTCTAATTAAAAATTTATCTATGTTTTCTTGACACACCCTTATGAATATTTTCACATTTGTTTCTCTATTTTTCCAAAATAAAATATCATGAAAATCTCTCTTTTAGCATAAAATATTTATGCACACATACTAATTCATTTTTATCTAAAGGAATTGTATTCATAATCCCATTTGAAAATTAGAGAAGAATTGTACATAACCTTCTCGTGATTTCTAAAACGAATAATGCTCAAAACTCGACTTTTGGCATAAAATTTACTATGCATAAATTTAAATTCATTTTCTAATGATAAAAATTTTGCCATAGTTTGTCCGCATTTTCTATGAAATGAGAATGCTCAAAATTTTGCTTTTAATATAAAAATTAGTTTATGCATAAACCTAAGCATAAACATAAACATTACTTCATCTAAACAACAATATAAATCAAGCAAGGCATGGTTTTAAGAGGACACCATGAGATAAAATGCTTCCCAAGCATGTAAAGAGGTTGGGAAGAAGATTAACATCTAAAAAGAGAGTAAACATCATTGTTTAGGCTTAGCCTTGGTGTGCTTGATTCTTTACCTTGCAAGAAGATGTGTAGCCCTCAAGAGAGATGCTTGGCCACCAAGAGAGAAGAAGAGGTTTAGTGAAGCACCAAAGCTTCACAATGGAGAGGCAAGGAAGAGGGAAGAAGAAAATACACTAAAATGAAAATTACACTGGCATGGCAATACACTAAGATGAAAATACAAAGGAATGGGGTTCTATTTATAGGTGAGGGAGGCCACCAACAAACCCAACTGGGATCTAGAGGCTTCCAGCTTCAGTTTGATCCAATTTGGACAAGTTTTGGACTAGTTATGCCCACTTTTTGATCTAGTTTCGAAGAGGAGAGATGAGAGATGAAATATCTAGCCACCTCATGATTGTTTTGAATAAAAAATGACCCCTTTGATGTGATTTCTAGGCGCCTCCTTGAAGTGGGGTTTTCTCTCTCTCTCCCGAGGTGTCAAAATTCACATTTTTATAATGCTTAAGTACCAGTACTAGTCAACTCTTCATCTTGTGTGAAAATTTACTCATTTTTGGTGGATTTTCTTTTCCTCTTGCATTTTTCTTATCGAAACACTTGGATTAATCCTATAGGCCCATTAGAACACTCTTTGGACCTTAATACGTAATTTTTTGAAAATAGGTACCCTAGGTTAAGGTGCTTAGTGCACATATTCAATTAATTTCTAATGCACATTGGAAAACTCTTTTTAAACTTATGTTTCAAGGGAATTCATCTTAAAATTAAACGGTAACTTTGTATTCAAAAATATCTCAAAACTGTATTATCTCTCTAGAATATTTTCTCTCTCTAGGCCAAAACAGGGTCAAACAAGATCTTTTTCCAGTCTGAAAGGGGGGATGATTACAAGAGACTGAGGGGGAGGTTCTTAAATCTTTATAATGGTAGTGGCTATGATTCTCAAGACCTCCCATCACCTTGATTGATGGGGGAATGACACCACCTCCATTATTCCCTCTTACGTTCAACTCTTACGTTCAAGGAAGAATGGCCATGGTGCCGTTCTCAAGGCCTCCCATCACCTTGAAGAGGGGGAATAGAAGCACTACCATTCTCCCTTACATTCAAAGAAGAATGGAAGTGGCACCATTCTCAGCAGGGTCTCCTATCGCCTTGAAGGGGAGGATGGCAGTGGTGCCATTCCCACACATTGAAGGCAGGATGGCAGTGGTACCATTCCCCCTTATATTCAAGGAAGAATGGGAGTGATGCCATTCTCAAAGCCTCCCATAAACATGATTAAAGGGGAAGATCGCACCACTGTCACTCTCAGGGCCTTCCATCACCTGAAAGGGAAGATTGGCACCACTGCCATTCTCAAGGACTCCCATCCCATCATCTTGAGGGGTAGAATGGCACCACTACCATTCCAGTGGTTCCATTTAAAGAAGAATGGGAGTGGTTGCAATTCTCAAGGCCTCCCATCACCTTGATTGATGGGGAGAATGGCACCACCAACTTTCTCCCCTTTCATTCAAGGAAGAATGGAAGTGGTGCCATTCTAAGGGCCTCCCATCACTTCATTGGGAGAATGGCACTGTTGCCATTCTAAGGGCCTCCCATCCCATCACCTTGAAGGGGAGAATGGCACCACTCCCATTCAGTCTTACATTAAAGGAAACATGGCAGTGTTGCCATCCTCAAGGTCTCCCATCATCTCGAAGGGGAGGATGGAAGTGGTGCCATTCCCTCTTACATTCAAGGAAGAATGGGAGTGATGCCATTCTCAAAGCCTCCCATGAACTTGACTGAAGGGGAGAATGGTACCACTACCATTCTCAGGACCTCTTCCATCACCTAAAAGAGGAGAATGCCACCACTGCCATTATCAAGGGCTCCCATCACCTTGATTGAAGGGGAGAATGGCACCTCTGCCATTCTCCCCTTTCGTTTAAGGAAGAATGTAAGTGGTTCCATTCTGAAGGCCTCCCATCAACTTCAAGGAGGGAATGGAACCACTACCATTCTCCCTTACATTCAAGGAAGAATGGCAGGGGTGCCATTCTCCCTTATACTCTAGGAAGAATGGCAGTTTTGTTATTCTCAAGGCATCCCATCACTTCATGGTGGCAGTTTTGTTATTCTCAAGGCATCCGATCACTTCATGGTGGGGAGAATGGCACCATTGCCATTCTCATGGAATAATGTGAGTGGTTCCATTCTCAAGGCCTACCATCTCCTGGACATTCAAGGAATAATGACAGTGGTTACCATCCTCAAGGCCTTCTGCGGGTAGAATAAAACCATTATCATTCTCTCTTACATTCGGGAAAGAATGGTAGTGTGCCTTTCATCACCTTGAAGTGGAGAATGACACCATTTCCATTCTCCCTTACATTCAAGGAAGAATGGTAGGGTGCTATTATCAAGGCATCCCATCACCTTGATTGAAAGATAGAATGGCACTAATGACATTCTTAGGGCAAGTGAAAGGGGAGAATGGCACCACTGCCATTCTCAAGGCCTCCCCTCCTATCATTTTAAAGGGTAAAACTCCTCCCATCACCTTGAAGGGGATAATGGAACGACTACCATTCTCCCCTTTCATTCAAGGAAGAATGGCAGTGGTGCCATTCTCAAGACCTTCCATCACCTTCATGGTGGAAAGTATGAAACCATTGCCATCCTCTCTTACATTTAAGGAAGAATGGAAGTGCTGCCATTCTCAAGGCCTCCCATCACCTTGAAGTGGAGACGGGCACCACTGCCATCCTCCCTTACATTCAAGAATGAATGGTAGTGGTGCCATTCTTAAGGTGTGAGATCCCTTTGCCCCCTTCGTGCACCGGACTCCCGGTAGCTGAGAGTGAAAGCAGTCCCCTCACGTGCGGGGCAGGGTTTCTCACTCAGAGCCTCGCCCACGAATGTCCGGGCACAACACTAGGCTGGTGGTCACTCTGAAAACCGAAACTGGGAAAATTTCCCATGCCTGGAAAGCAGAGACGATTCCACCTTTTTGAATTTTCTTAACGAATTTTTCTAACGAGATCAATTCTAAACTATCCTTCACCTGAATAAACTAGATAGAAGGAAACTATCACTGATATAATTTGATCATCTAAGTAAATTCAACGCTTTTTTCCTAATCAAGATCAGGCATAGCCGTTGATCCACTCAATTGAGAAATTTATGAGGGAATTAACTAGCTACTCGAATCTTAGCGTAATCCTAAGATTTTTCAGTTTGATTATTGAAATTCCACTGATTCCAGCCTAACCCCATCCGGTCCATGGGTAAGCCACCGCCCTACCACTGGAATCAGTAGATCCAAACAAGTACTCACCCACCCATAATTGAAATGCCTTTCTTAACTTTAGCTTTAGAAAACTGATACACACCCACTCCTCTTTAAAACTTTAATATAAAAATAATCCATTGACAAAACAGATATGATCATAGATTTCATAACTCAAAATTTCCATTCAATCCCTTGTTTCACAAAAACAGTACAGCAAAACGAGATCCAGTAAAAACAGATTACAATAATCATTTCATCAACATACATATATATAAATCTTCCTCGACATATGTATGGGTATCCTAAGCACCGCGAGCCCGTGCATCGCCTGGTCAGAACCCTCCAGGATCCTCCTTAGGTGTCTTGGTACTTCACTCAGGGACCGCTTCGTCGGCCCTCACGCATCGTACCGGAAGCACACCATTTTTCACCATACCCAGGCTGGTCAAGACCTGGGCAAGTTTTTGCCGTGTGAGCTGTCCCTCGAACGCTCACCACAAGCTGTTGCAACCGAACTTCCCTTAGATAAACATATATGCCAAATACTCCCTCCAGCATTCTCGCGTAAGACAGTCCTTTAAGAAAACAGGGTTTCTATGCAAGTTTTCAGTTTTGATTTTGTTTGAAAACCATGAATAATCTTAAATCCGTATCTCAATACTTCTAGATCCAAGTCTGAATTCCAAACAGAATTCTTCAAATTCTATTAACTTGATCCTCAGATCAAAATCGAAAGTCTTAGCTTAGTTTCAGATTCGGTGGGGGATTTGAGTACATTTTTCTTGAACTGGGTACATCGTCATTGATTGAAATTGACGAAGGAATTAGGTCTTGGTCAATAGTCTGAATCAAAGTTTGGGCCTGGAAAGGTTCTTCCTAAACTATCTTTCTCGAAAGGTACTATTTCAATTTCTCTTTTTCTAAATTTCGTTCGATGAATATTTGCTTACAGATTTCTAAAACATGAATTTCTTAGGAGGAATAAAATAATCATTTATCTCGATCTCCGACTTCGATAGTTTAATTGAATTTTCTCATTCTCATCTTAGTGAATATGAAACGGTAGCATTTCTTCTCACAGATTATCTACTTATTCATTTTTCCAATTTTTACGAAAATTAAACAAAGGATTAAGGAGAACCCTTATTTAATTATAAAGATTCTATACGAATCTAATTAGGCATAAAATCCAATTCCGATGAAAGTCACACTTTTATCATCATAAAAATCATTTATGTTGAAAATCACTCTTTTATCATGAAAGAATTTCTTTTATGCATATGTTTATGCATATAAATCATTTATGATGAAAATCACTCTTTTTAATATGAAAGAATTTCTTTTATGCATGATAAAAATCACACTTTTAATATAAAAAAAATATCTTTTATGCATATGTTTATGCATAAAAATCATTTATGATGAAAATCACACTTTTAATATAAAAAAATATCTTTTATGCATATGTTTATGCATAAAAATCATTTATGATGAAAATCACACTTTCAATATAAAAAAATATCTTTTATGCATAAAAATCATTTATGATGAAAATCACACTTTTAATATAAAAAATATATCTTTTATGCATATGTTTATGCATAAAAATCATTTATGATGAAAATCACACTTTTAATATTAAAAACAAATATCTTTTATCCATATGTTTATGCATAAAAATCATTTATGATGAAAATCACACTTTTAATATTAAAAAATATCTTTTATGCATATGTTTATGCATAAAAATTATTTATGATGAAAATCACACTTTTAATATAAAAAATATCTTTTATGCATAAAAATCATTTATGATAAAAGTAACACTTTAATAATTTAAAAAAATATTCTTTTATGCATACTTTTATGCATAGAAATCAATAATGATAAAAGTAACTCTTTTATAATAAAAAATATTCTTTTATGCATAAAAATCAATATGATAAAAGTAACTCTTTTGTAATAAAAAATATACTTTTATGTAATATTTTATGCATAAAAATCCATAATGAAGAACTTATTTAAGAGAACATTATGAAAAACTTGATTTTATCCAATTATCAATCATCTAGGATAAAGAATGGTTGGATTTACTAAAGAAGAGAGGGGAATGCCTTTTGCAATGAGACATAACATCATTTCATTTTAGAGAAGACGAAAATCATAAAAAACCATAAAAGAAATAGAAAAGAGAAGAATCTCCAACTTACATGGATAATTTGAGAGCTTTCCTTTGGCTTGATGGTTTGAGGGTTCTACTCTTGTTTGAAACAAGAGTGGCCACCAATGTTTTGGAAGAGGGAAGGTCAAAGACTAATGAATTATGAGTAAAATTCACTGTTTTTGGCACTTGAGAGAGGCAAGATAACAGTGCAAAACACTATTGAGTTTCAACAAAGGGGAAGGCTTCTATTTATAAGAAAAAGTGAGCTTCTAACCAAGCCAACTGATTCTAGAATTTTCCAAATCAGTTTGGTCAAATTTTTTTTATCATTTTTGGGTCAGTTTAGTCCACTTTTTGGATCTAGTTGAAACAAGAGAGAGGAGAGATAAAAATATCTCATTATTTGGGAGTTTAAAACTCATTCAAGCATGTGAAATAGGTGCCTCCTTCATGAGGGGAATTCCCCCATTCTGAGGTGTCAAAAATGCATCATTTCACCTAAATATCTCTCTTTTTTAACTATTAACCTTGTCCTTAGTCAACTCTTCATCTTATGTGAGTATTTACTCATTTTGGGGGGATTTTCCTTTTATTCTTATATTTATCTCCTCCCTACATTTGGATGAATCTTATTGGTCCATAGGAACCTTAATTTAAAATTTCGAAAAAATCTTCACCCCCAAGATAATGCCTCTTGAACAGATTATACTTAATTTCTAATGCACCTTTTGAAAATCTTTTTGAACTTCTATTTCAGGGGAACTTATTTTAATAAGATGAGGTATTTTTCTATCCAAAAATATTTAAAATCTGAATACTCTCTCTCTCTAGAATATTTTCTCTCTCTAGACCAAAACTGTAGAAACAAGATCTTTTATATTTTTGAAGAGGCATTTGATTACACGGGAAGATACTGGACATCTTAAGAGGCTGGGGAGGAATCTTACATAAGGCCTCCCATCACCTTGATTGAGGGGGAAAATGGCACCACATCCATTCTCAAGGTCTCCCATCACCTCTGCCATTCTCATGGCTTCCCATAAGCCTAAAGGGGAGAATGGGAGTGGTGCCATTCTCAAGGCCTCCCATCCGATCTGTTGAGATATCGAGCTCATCTAGTGAGGCGGTGGACACTGATGACCCGCCTGGGGGATAGGCCCCACACTTACACCACTGGCATGGTTGGTGAGATCATGGGTGATATGTGGCCAGTGGGATGACAGGCTGTGTGACAGCCATTCTAGAGAGACTGGCATAGTTATAGCGCTAGCTCATTTAGTTGGGTTCACACTATAGAGAACCCTAGTATGTATTTGGTTGAGTACCTTTCATATGGTGTGTACTCTTATCTTTGTATATGGTGTGTTGAGTGTTGTGTGAAGAAGAAGATTTTTTTCAGCCTCTCACCTTGTGTGTTTTCTTTTAGGGTTTTGTGAGTGTGTGTGTGCTTGCAAGAGCTCAAGCTCTCTTCTCCCCTACATCTTTTCATGGTATTAGAGCCTGGTTCATGCTAAGGGCTGAGCTGCAAGCAAGAGAAGCACAGGAAGCGGTACGAGGGTAAGAGTTTCATGTACTCTTCCCTATTTGTGTTGGCGACGACTATACCCTTGTCGGGAGCTCTATGGGAGGCACCGACAAACGATCTCTGATTGAGGAGCTTTCTTCGCGGGAGTAAAGCTATAGGAAAACTATACTGTCCTATTGGACCATATTCTTCGGGATGAAAACGCGTTTTGGGCGTGTTAGGACCTCCGTTTTTCAAAAAGCAGGTGATTTCGTCGAGCACTACGGGTAAGTCATTGATTCTCTGCAGAACTCTATTTTAAGAACTGCAGGAAGACATATTGGTTGTGCAGACATTGTGTGTGCTACAAGGAGGTCAACAGTTACCATTGGGTGTATGTATGCACATTGAGGTCACTGGTTGTGACATTTGAGTGTAGTACAGTACCGTTGCAGAAAATACAGCAGTTTGTGCAAGAGAAATCCATTAGGAAAAAAGGGAGCTCATTTTGGGGCCCTGTAAGAAATTCACTATTTTTTGATTTATTTCTCTCCTAAAAGACCTCAAAAATAATAAAATATGGAAACGTGGCTCAGAACTGTCAGTAAGGACTACCGAACTGTCAGTTCAGAAAAGAATAAGATGATCTTTTGTCTAACTAACACGATTTTGCATTAAATATCTGCTTAGTTTTTTTAATTTCCCAAAGATTCTGCATCTCTTTTGACAACGTGTGCAGGCCTCTCATAAAGAATCCATCACTGAACTTAATGATTGTATGGATACCGCCACACTTCCACGATTCATGTTACAAAAAGACTATGAGATTGACAAGTAAACTTTGCAACCTCAGAAGCACAAAAAATTGTTGAGATTCAAGCTCGATGTCAGTGTGAGCCAGCTATGCTATGTGCTGGCAGATTAGGTAGGAACATGTGTGAGACATAAATGACCGCGTGTCCAGCTGGTCATAGTGTGTGGACATTAGCTAGGGTTAGTAGAGTGTGGACACAACTCATTGTGTGTTGTGTGGATTATGGATTAGTGCATTATGCTTTGTGTGAGAGTGGACATGGCTTCCCTCTATGGTTAGGGTTTGCAATATACATTAGGGTTTGCTCCTGTGTGTGTGTCTCCTCCCCCTCTACCGTTCTTTCAACATGGTATCAGAGCCTTGTGCTGTTTATTAGGGTTTATGAGTGAGTGAGTGAAGAGGGAGAAGAAGAAGCTGTGAAAAGAAGCTCTGAAGCTTGCCATTGGAGCTGTGAAGCTTGGAGCACACCAAATACTATCAGATCTGAAAGCTTGGCCTACCGGGTAAGGTCTTCTAAACATCCTTGAGCGGATTGCAGGTGATACAGGCAAAAGCAAAGCAAAATAGAGCAAATCAAAGTAAGAAAAATTTTGGTTTTTTGGAAGCTTTCCATTAAAGCTTGGCAACATTGATGTATGGTGGAAATACGTGTGATTCTGGCAAAAGACATATGTATTTGACAATGAGGGATGTAATGGCAACTCTTATGCAAGCCCTATTGTGATTTTGGAGCATTTTGGAAGCATTTGAATGTGTGAAAATTTTGGTTTTTTGAGCTCTTACAAAATAGAGAAAAGCAAGTCAAAAATTGAAGCATTTGGAGCACATTTTTGGTAAAAATCAAAGCATTGATGGGTCACACACATGCCTAGGTGTCTTGGGGACTTCAAACCATCTTCAATTAGCATCACAAACCCTCCTAAACCCCCCTATAGCAGGCGGCGCAGCCAGAACAGAGGAAACTGTGCATATTTTGATCATTTTGACTACGAGGAGATCAAATTCTCATTGGGTACTTGACATCTTTCACAATTTCTTTAGCAATTGGATGCTTTATACATTGGAGAAGAGGGCTATGTGATTTGTTTGGTCAATGATGCCTAATTGAGCTGGGAATGAGCTGATTAAAATAGGCTGTCCACTGGTTGCAGAGAAACAGAGCATTTTTAATTGAGCAATTAATCCTTGGTGTTTTACAATTGGACAAATTCCTCTTACATGGAGTTGATGGACACTATTGCTAAGCCAATGAATGCCTGGTTGCTCAATTTGGTGAAATATTGAAGAAATTAGAGCCAAATCATTACTGGTTTTTCTGGTTTTTCCAAAAACAGAGAAAGGGGTTTTCAAAAATTGATATGTACACATGTCAGATGGTGTTGATACTCAACATTGAGGTTCATTAGGTGTCAATTCAAGTTTTCCATACTTGATTGCACCATTACATTGCGATTTGGAGCCTTGGAAGGCGTGTCAATTCAAGGTATCCCGCACTGAGTGAGTCAGTTCATCTTGGATGATTACAGGTTGATTTTCTACATCAAATTTGGAGTTTGTTGGTTATCTTGGAGTATCTGGAACATTCATTGGAGTGTGGGTGAGCTGAGGAAGGCTCATTTACAGATTTGAAGTGTGCGGAAGGTGTACGCATTGAGCAACATGTCGGACAATCCAGTTCAGATTGTTGGTGAAAAGCTGGATAGGAAGAACTTCCAGGCATGGAAGTACAGGATAAAGAGTTTCTTGAAAGGGAAAGGATTTTGGAATCTCATTACAGGTGCTGAGCCAGAGCCTGAGCTACCTCGACAACCTACACAGCAGCAGCTTATTGCTCATAAGCAATGGTCAGAGAGAGCATTCAAAGTGCTGCATTATTTGTCTATATGTATATCTGATGCTATGCTCATACACATTCAGGATGCTGAGAATCCCAAAGATGCATGGGATACTTTGGTCAAGATTGTTGAGATATCGAGCTCGTCTAGTGAGGCGGTGGACACTGATGACCCGCCTGGGGGATAGGCCCCGCACTTACACCACTGGCATGGTTGGTGAGATCTTGGGTGATATGCGGCCAGTGGGATGACAGGCTGTGTGACAGCCACTCTAGAGACTGGCATAGTTATAGCGCCAGCTCATTTAGTCGGGTTCACATTATAGAGAACCCGTGTATGTATTTGGTTGAGTACCTTTCATATTGTGTGTACTCTTATTCTTGTATATGGTGTGTTGAGTGTTGAGTAGAGAAGAAGAAGATTTTCAGCCTCTCACCTTGTGTGTTCTCTATTAGGGTTTTGTGAGTGTGTGTGTGTGCTTGCAAGAGCTCAAGCTCTCTTCCCCCCTGCATCTTTTCATGGTATCAGAGCCTGGTTCGTGCTAAGGGCTGAGCTGCAAGCAAGAGAACCACAGGAAGCAGTACGAGGGTAAGAGCTTCAATTACTCTTCCCTATTGTGTTGGTGACTACACCCTTGTCGGGAGCTCTACGGGAGGCACCGGCAAACGATCTCCGATTGAGGAGCTTTCTTCGTGGGAGTGAAGCTATAGGGCAACTATACAGTCCTACGGACTACAATTTTCGAGGCGAAAAGGCGTTTCGGGCGCGTCTGGACCTCCGTTTTTCAGAAAGCAGGCAATTTCGAGCACTGCGGGTAAGTCATCGATTCTCTGCAGAACTCTGTTTTAAGAACTGCAGGAAGACAGATTGACTGTGCAGACACTGTGGGTGCTGCAAAGAGGTCTACAGTTGCCATTGGGTGTATGTATGTGCATTGAAGTCACTGGTTGTGACATTTGAGAGTACTGCAGTACCGCTGTGCAGAAAATACAGCAGTTGTGCAAAAAAAACCAGAGTGCAGTTTCTGGTAAAATTGTGTGTTTGGCAAGATGTCTAATGATGGCATAACACAGATTGTGGCTGAGAAGCTTGACAAGAATAACTTCCATGCTTGGAGGTTCAGGTCAACAAATTTCCTGATGGGAAAAGGCTATTGGGACTACATAGAAGGTGAGCATGAAGAGGCACCGAAAATACCGGATATAAATCCGACTGCTGCAGATGTGAAAGAGTTTAAAGACTGGAACCAACGAGCCAGGAAAGTTATGTATTGGCTTTCCATTAGTATACAGGACACCATGATTGGGCACATTCAGGATGCCAAGTCCCCCAAGGAGGCGTGGGACACCTTGGTAAAGCTTTATGAAACAAATACCAAGGCACGTAAGATACAGTTGAAGAATGAACTTCATACTGTGGAGAAAAAGAGCATGTCTGTGAATGACTATGCGCTGAAGATAAAGGGTATTGTGGAATCCCTTGCATCTATTGGTGTGTCAGTAGATGATGATGACAAGGTGGAAGTCTGTCTACGTGGTCTCGGGCCACAATACAAGGCGTTCAAGACGTCCATTCAGACTCGGGAAAACATTCCCAACTTTACAGATTTGGTGTCTATGCTGATTATCGAAGAGAAGAGCTTGGGTGAAGACCAACAGTCTTCACAAAGCAAAAACAGTTCAGAGCAACAGGCCTTCTACACGAGTTCAGGAAGAGGACGAGGTAGAGGAGGCCGTGGACGCGGTCAAGGAGGTGGCCGAACAGGTAATCAGAATTATGGCCAGCAGCAGCAGCAGCAACAACAGTCCCAGAATCAACAACAACAACAACAACACGCAGGTGGAAGAGGCAAATTCAGAGGCAGGGGGAGTCAAAGAGGCCGTGGAAATTGGCAAAGGCAGTATAATGATGCACGTGAATGTTATTATTGTGGTAAGCCTGGACATGTGCAGTCAGAATGTTATAAGAAGCAGGCTGACATGCAAAATGGGAAAGTGCAGCAAAACAACTATGCATCCTCAAGCAAAAATAATGAGGATAATGAAAGGTTGTTTGTTATGCAGCATGTTGTGAATGCCATGTCTGAAAATGTTGATGCAGCAAAAAAAGATAATGTATGGTATGTGGATTCAGGCGCTTCGAACCACATGACGAGTCATGGGGAGTGGTTCAAGGAGATGAAAAACCCGGAAAGACCAGGTTTTGTGGAAACAGGGGATGACACTGCTCATCCAATTGCCCACATTGGAGATGTGCCATTGTCTATGCAGGATGGCAAAGTGAAGTACCTTGCAGATGTACTTCATGTACCGAACATAACAAAGAATCTGGTTTCAGTTGGCCAGATGATTGAGCAGGGTTTGCAAGTTCGGTTTAACCCTGATGGGTGTTATGTTGAAGATTTTAAAGACAAGTGCAGGTTGGTTGCAAAAGGCAACAGAGTGGGCAGAATGTTTACGTTGAATGTAGACATGCCTGAAATGAGTGATGCGATGTTTGCAAATGGTTCAGGAGTTGTTGCAGACACAGACATATGGCATAAAAGAATTGGACATGTAAATGTTCAGAGATTGAAGTCTATGCAGACAAAAGGAATCGTGATAGGGCTGCCAAAATTTAAAGTGGAAGGTATGCAGAAAATATGTGAAGCATGCCAATTTGGGAAGCAAACAAAGCATGTGTTTCCACGTAACAGATATGTGAGCAGAAATGCACTAGATGTTGTGCATTCAGATGTATGGGGTCCTACGAAGACCATGTCTATGGGAGGCTGCAGGTACTATGTCACTTTCATTGATGACCACACAAGAAAAGTGTGGGTATATTTCATGAAGGAGAAGAGTGAGGTGTTCACTCACTTTCAGAATTTCAGAGTTTTGGTTGAAAAGCAAACAGGGAAATATGTAAAGTGCCTAAGGTCAGATGGAGGGGGAGAGTACTTCTCCAATGAGTTCTCTGAATTTTTGAAGAAGAATGGTATTCGGAGACAGTTTACATGCAGATACACTCCGCAGCAAAATGGAGTTGCTGAGCGGAAAAACATGCACATTGCTGAGATTGCACGAGCATTGATGGAAGAGAAGAATATGCTGCATTGCTATTGGGCTGAGGCTGTTTCTACAGCAGTATACATCATGAACAGGACTCCAACTGCAGCCATACATGATGTAACTCCAGAGGAGAGGTTTACTGGCAGAAAACCAGATTTGTCTCATCTGAAAGTTTTTGGATGCATTGCATATGTGCATGTGCCAGATGAGCTGAGAACTAAGCTGGATCCGAAAGCTGAAAAATGTGTGTTTATTGGATATTCCCTTGAGCAAAAGGGATACAGGTGTTATAACCCTGCTACACGTGAGTTGAGGGTAAGCAGGGATGTCGTCTTTGATGAGATGAGCAGCTGGTATGCTGCTGAAAAAGAAGCTGTTGGGGCTGATGTGAGTGGAAGTGTGGTTGCACAGAATGCAGGTCAGCAATCACAGTCTTTGAGTGGACCAGGAGAGTCCTCATCTAGTGGGTCTGTTGATAGACCATGGAGTGGCAGGCTGCGTCATAATACCAGTCCTGCAAATGTGATTACTACATCACGTAAAGGAAAAGAGAAAGTGGTTGAGCCTCTTGGTATGCCTGACATTTCTGCAGGGCATTCTCATGTTGATGGAGAGTCTAGTGGCTCAGATATGAGCCTTGATGAGGAGCTTGGGATCCCAGCTATGAGAACACCTGGTGTAAAGAAGGCTATGGAAGCCATGAATGAAAAGCTGCGAAGATTAGGGAGAGTGAAGAACCCTGTGCAGAGATTTACATATGATGGTTATGTGGCACATCACTATGCATATATGGCAAAGGTTGTGCAGGTTGTTGAGCCCACATGCATTGATGAGGCTGTTGGAAATGTGTGTTGGGAGAAAGCTATGGATGAGGAGATGGATGCACTATATGGAAATGAAACTTGGGATTTAGTGCAATTGCCAGAAGGCAAGAAAGCCATTGGATGCAAGTGGGTGTACAAAGTTAAACATAACAGTGATGGAAGCATAAACAGGTACAAGGCTAGATTGGTAGCCAAAGGATATGCGCAGACATATGGGATTGATTATGAGGAAACTTTCAGCCCAGTTGCCAAGATGGCAACGGTGAGAGTTGTGATAGCAGTGGCTGCGTCAAAGCAATGGTCTTTACATCAGATGGATGTAAAGAATGCATTCTTGCATGGGGATTTGCAAGAAGAGGTGTATATGTTGCAGCCACCTGGTTATGAAGATGTGGGTCACCCCGAGCATGTTTGCAGGTTGAAGAAAGCCTTGTATGGCTTAAAGCAAGCACCAAGAGCATGGTCTGACAAGATTTCGGAATATCTTGTCACTATTGGCTTTCATGTAGCCAATGCAGATTTCTCATTGTATGTGAGACATGGTGATAGAGGAGTTGTGCTTGTTGTCATCTATGTAGATGACTTGATCATTACGGGGGACCATGATGCAGAGATCTTTGATGTAAAGATCTTGCTTAAACAGAAGTTCGAGATGAAGGATCTGGGGGAGCTCAGATATTTCTTGGGCATTGAGGTGATTAGGTCACCACATGGTATTGGATTACTGCAGAGACAGTATGGCTTGGACATGTTGTCCAAGTATGGTATGACAGGCTGTAAGCCTATTTCTGTGCCATTGGATCAGAATGGCAAGTTGAGTGCAGATTCAGGAGAGATATTGGAGGATCCTACTATGTACAGGAGCATAGTAGGAAGTTTGATCTACATGACGATCACCAGACCAGATTTGAGCTATGCTGTTGGGTTGGTGAGTCAGTTTATGCAGGTTCCACGGAAATCGCATTTGGATGCTGTGAGACGCATACTGAGGTATGTGAAGTCTACTTTACAGTGTGGACTATTCTATGAGACTGGGACAGAGATATGTGTACATGGGTACACAGATGCTGATTGGGCTGGTAGTATCTCAGACAGAAGATCTACCAGTGGATTCATGTTTTCTTTGGGGAGTGCTGCTGTGACTTGGAGCAGCAAGAAGCAGCCTACGGTTGCTCTTTCGAGTACAGAGGCCGAGTACAGAGGAGCTGCTATGGCAGCATGTGAGGTAGCTTGGTTGAGAAAGCTACTTGCAGATTTGGGTCTATCAGTGGATAGACAAGTTGTCATTTTCTGTGACAACATTAGCAGTATACAGTTGGCCAGGAACCCAGTCTTTCATGCTCGTACGAAGCACATAGAGGTCCACTACCACTTCGTTAGAGAGAAGGTCTTGGCAGGAGACCTTGACCTTGTTTATGTCAGCACAGAGGATCAGGTAGCTGACATCTTCACCAAAGCATTGGGTACAGAGAAGCTCCGCAGATTCAGGGCTTCGCTTGGTGTACATGAGATGGAGTTGAGCTCGAGGGGGAGTGTTGAGATATCGAGCTCGTCTAGTGAGGCGGTGGACACTGATGACCCGCCTGGGGGATAGGCCCCGCACTTACACCACTGGCATGGTTGGTGAGATCTTGGGTGATATGCGGCCAGTGGGATGACAGGCTGTGTGACAGCCACTCTAGAGACTGGCATAGTTATAGCGCCAGCTCATTTAGTCGGGTTCACACTATAGAGAACCCGTGTATGTATTTGGCTGAGTACCTTTCATATTGTGTGTACTCTTATTCTTGTATATGGTGTGTTGAGTGTTGAGTAGAGAAGAAGAAGATTTTCAGCCTCTCACCTTGTGTGTTCTCTATTAGGGTTTTGTGAGTGTGTGTGTGTGCTTGCAAGAGCTCAAGCTCTCTTCCCCCCTGCATCTTTTCAAAGATGTTTGATACAGATACGAGTGCTCGCAAGTCTCAATTGCGACAGCAGATACACAATGTGAAAAGGAATAAAAGGAGCATACATGATTATGTGCAAGAAATCAAGAAGTTTGCAGATGCATTGGCCACAATAAATGCCCCCATGCCTGATGATGATTTGGTGGATATTACCTTGCGTGGTCTTGGCAAGGAATACAAATCCTTTGATACATCTATCTCAGTGAGGAGTACAGGTCTACCCGACTTCGATAAGCTGGTTTCACTCTTGTTGGTTGAGGAAATCAAGCTCAGTGATTCATTTCTGGATGCATCTTCTAGCCATGATGATGGCAGAAATCAGGCTTTTTACTCGCACAGAGAGGTTTTAGAGGCAGGGGGAGATTTGCATCACGTGGACGTGGTGGTAATGGTCGTGGATGGCAAGATAGACCTCCACAACAGAATTTTCAGCCTTCTTATGGTGCTCGAGGTGGTCGTGGATATGCACCTCAGCGAGGCAGAGGTAACCCCGCGGACGTTGGCAAGGCCAACAAAATTCTATGCAAGATGTTGAATGCCATTATTGTGGCAAATATGGTCATATGGCGAGAGATTGTTTCCGCAAACAAAATGATTTGAGAGGGGGAAGAGCACAACGTGGTGGTCATTATGGTGGAAACTATGCACAACATGGTGGTAACTATGCATCAAGTAGCAATGATGGAACTGCAAATCATTTGTTTGCCATGAAGCATGTTGTGGGTTCTATGACAACAAATGCTGAGAATGATGATACATGGTATATGGACTCAGGAGCATCAAATCATATGACATGCCATGGTGAATGGTTTGAGCATATGAAGCCAATGGATGTCAAAGGCTATGTGGAAACATGTGATGATACCCAGCATGTCATTACACATGTTGGAAGTGTACCATTGGTCATGCATAATGGTCAGACAAAGTCTATGTTAGATGTGTTGTATGTGCCTTCGATCACTAAAAGCTTGGCCTCAGTTGGTCAAATGGTGGAACAGGGATTACAGGTTCGCTTCAATGAGCATGGATGCTTCGTTGAAGATTTTAAACATGGATGTAGAGTGATTGCTAAAGGCAAGAAAGAAGGAAGATTGTTTAAGCTGGATGCTGGAATCCCTGAGCTAAAATCAGCCATGTTCTCAAAGAGCAAGAATGTGGTACATGACATTGATATGTGGCATAAGAGGATTGGACATGTCAATATACAGAGATTAAAGAACATGCAAACAAGAGGCATTGTCAATGGATTGCCTAGGTTCAAATATGATGGACATATGCATGTTTGTGAAGCCTGTCAGTTTGGGAAGCATGCAAGGTTAAGGTTTCCTAGAGAAGGAAATATGAGTAACAGGCCACTTGAGATAGTACACAGTGATGTATGGGGTCCTACACAAAACCCATCTATCAAAGGCAGTTTATACTATGTTACATTCATAGATGATTTTAGCAGGATGACATGGATATACTTTCTCAAAGAGAAGAGTGAAGTGTTGGAAAAATTCATGGATTTCAAAGCTTTTGCAGAAAAGCAGTATGGCTGTTGGATTAAATGTCTGAGGACAGATGGAGGTGGTGAATACACCTCAAAGGCTTTTGAGCATTTCTTGAGGAAGCATGGAATAAGAAGACAATTGACTTGCAGGTATACACCTCAGCAGAATGGTGTGGCTGAGAGAAAGAATAGAGTCATATGTGAAGTGGCTAGGGCGATGCTCAATGAAAAGAGCATGCCAGATTACTATTGGGCAGAAGCATGTGCTACTGCAGTATATATATTGAACAAAACACCTACAGCAGCCATTCATGGAAGCACGCCAGAGATGCGGCTTACAGGTTACAGGCCAGACATTGGACATCTTAAAGTTTTTGGATGCATAGCTTATGTACATGTGCCTGATGAAAGAAGAAGGAAGTTGGATCCTAAGGCAGAGAAATGTGTATTTGTGGGATATGCACAGGATCGAAAGGCATACAAATGTTATAACCCTCAAACTAGACAAGTGGTCATCTCACGAGATGTGGTGTTTGATGAGCTTGCTAGTTGGTACAAAGCAAAAGATGAGGGAGTCATTGAGTCACTTGAGGCTGATGTGCCTGTGAACTTGCCATCACAAGCAAGTTCTAGTTCTACTACTATGTCTGGGCCAGCAGCAGAAGCTGAGAGTAGCAGTGTACGTCCATGGTCAGGACGTTTGAGACATGAGAGTGTAAGCACTGGGAGTAGTGCTATGGATAAAGGCAAAAAGAAAGTCGAAGGAATTGGAATCACAGGTTATGAGTCATCTAGTTCTGAGAGTTTGGATGAGGAGCTTGGCATACCTGTTTTACGCACACCTGGTGCTAGGCAGGATAGATATGTGCCACCACATGCTAGAGTTACAGGTGTACAGAGTGACCCGCATGCATTGCAGAGATCCCAGAGAGTCAGATATCCCGTTGACAGGTTGACATATAGAGATTTTGCTATGCACTATGCATACATGACATCTATGGTGAAGCATGTGGAACCTACATGCTATACAGAGGCTATTGGAGAGCATGTATGGGAAAAAGCAATGGATGTGGAGATGGACGCATTGGTCCATAATGATACATGGGACTTGGTTGCACTACCAAAGGACAAGAATGTTATTGGATGTAAATGGGTTTACAAAGTAAAGTGCAAATCTGATGGTTCTATTGAAAGACATAAGGCAAGATTGGTAGCAAAAGGTTATGCACAGACCCAAGGTTTGGATTATGATGAGACGTTTAGTCCAGTGGCTAAGATGGGCACAGTGAGAGCAGTCATTGCTATGGCTGCAGCTAATGGCTGGGAAATGCATCAAATGGATGTCAAGAATGCATTTCTAAATGGAGATCTACAAGGGGAAGTGTACATGGCACAGCCAGAAGGGTATGTACACCCTAGATATCCCACTCACGTATGCAGGTTGAAAAAGGCATTGTATGGTCTGAAGCAAGCACCACGTGCTTGGAGTGATAAGATGAGCAGATATCTTATCTCACTTGGTTTTCAGATTTCTACAGCAGATTCTTCACTCTATGTGAAGAAGACAGAGCATGGGATTGTTTTACTAGTCATCTATGTGGATGACTTGATTATCACAGGCGATCATGGTGCAGATGTGATGTATGTCAAGAAAGCTTTGAGTGGGCAATTTGACATGAAAGATCTTGGTGAGTTGAGATACTTCCTTGGAATTGAAGTGGTGAAAGATCATGCAGGTACTTGGTTAGTACAGCGCCAATATGCATTGGATATGTTGGCAAAGTATGGCATGACAGGGTGTAAGCCTATGAGTACACCATTGGAGCAAAATGTGAAGTTGCGGGCTGATTATGGCGAGGAATTGGATGATCCTTCTATGTACAGGAAGATGGTTGGTAGTCTCATATATATGACTATCACACGCCCAGATTTGAGTTATGCTGTGGGGCTAGTCAGCCAGTTTATGCAGAGCCCCAGGAAACCACATTTGGATGCAGTGAGACGCATCATGAGATATGTGAAGACCACAGCACATTATGGTTTATTTTATGAGAGTGGTAAAAGCTTGGACATACATGGCTACACAGATGCTGATTGGGCAGGTAGCGCATATGACAAGAGGTCTACGAGTGGATATGCTTTTACACTTGGAAGTGCCGTGGTGAGTTGGAGTAGCAAAAAGCAACCTACAGTTGCTTTATCCAGTACAGAGGCTGAGTACAGGGGTGCAGCCATTGCTACTTGTGAGGCTATATGGTTAAAGAGTCTCTTGACAGATTTATGTGAGCCTATTGGTGGCAAAGTTGTCATTCATTGTGACAACATGAGTAGTATACAGTTGGGGCAAAGAATCCAGTGTTTCATGCGAGGACCAAACTATCACTTTGTCAGAGAAAAGGTGCTGGATGGTATAGTTGATCTTCAGTATGTGAAGACTGATGAGCAGGTGGCAGACATCTTCACGAAGCCACTTAGCAGGGAGAAGTTTGAGTACTTCCGGACTATGTTGGGAGTACATGGGATGAGCTTGAGGGGGAGTGTTGAGAGTCTTGATATCCCAAGCTCATCTACATCTTCATTGGTAGTACATCATGAGCTTGAGAGGGGCTGTTGAGATTCAAGCTCGATATCAGTGTGAGCCAGCTATGCTATGTGCTGGCAGATTAGGTAGGAACATGTGTGAGACATAAATGACCGCGTGTCCAGCTGGTCATAGTGTGTGGACATTAGCTAGGGTTAGTAGAGTGTGGACACAACTCATTGTGTGTTGTGTGGATTATGGATTAGTGCATTATGCTTTGTGTGAGAGTGGACATGGCTTCTCTCTATGGTTAGGGTTTGCAATATACATTAGGGTTTGCTCCTGTGTGTGTGTCTCCTCCCCCTCTACCGTTCTTTCAACAAAAATGGCCGATACTAGTGAGTCAGGAGAGAATCTCCATGTTGCAGGAAAAGGTGATTTTCAAGTAGAGTGGCACATGGTGGGGGATCTTAAAACACTTCAGTACATGTATAACGTTAGTAAAGGAGGTAACTCAAAGTCTCCTTGTCTTTACTGCAAAGAATCAGCTCAAGTAATGGATTCCAAATGGTGGAAGAGAGCACCTAATAGAAATAAAGTTGACCCTGACTTCAAGGCCATTCTTGACATTCCACTATGTAATGTTCACATATGCACATTGCATGCTCTATGTCAAATTATTGAGAAATTTGTATTTTTGTATATTGGATTTGCTTGGAAACTCTGTCCCGAAAGAAATAGAAAGGATGCTCTTCATGCATTGGAAAAAGTGTTATCCGATATAGGTCTGCATGGAGGTGATGTTCATATTACAAAGGATTTTAAAAAGTCTACCAATGGCAAGGAGGTACCAATCAAGCCCTCTATTGGTGGTGTTAAGGCAAGAAGATTCTTGTCTCGACCCAAACACAGTAGTAAGCAAGTAAGGCAAGGTAGAACAGTTTCAAGGATTAATTATGGATTGTGGAAGCAAGTCCATAATGCTATGAAAGATCATGAGGCATATGGGGAAGCACGAAATGTGAAGGCAAAGGTGTGGAGGTCTCTTGATCAACTCTTCATGTTCTGTGACAATGTAACATGGACAAAGAGTGATTACAAGAACTTTGAAGAGGCAATTAAACATTTTGGGAAGTCAATGAAAGACGCGTGGACAGCCTGCAATATAACTCACTACATGGTAAAGTGATGTCTTCTTCTTTTATAACTTACTATGCATTCTTATGTCTCTGTGAAAACAGCATATCATCTACAACCACCTTCCCTATTTTGTCAAAAAGTATGGATGCCCAGCAATTTGGTCTACCCAAGGCATGGAGAAGTCTCACTACATGGCACGTAATGCATTTTTCAGACACACACAACACTATGGAGGGAGTCAAAAGGCAAATAGTCTGAAGGAAGTCTTCCAATGGTTTTACCGAGGCATTCTACAGCGGGTGCATGCTAAAAGAAAAGTTGCTAGTTCCAAAGTCAAGCTTGATTTTATTCTAGCCCAAAAGCAAAGACGAAGTCAAACTTTGGACAATTCAATGGCAGCAGAGAGACATAGACAATGGAGGGATTTGAAGATATTTAGAAACCATAAATGGACAAGTAAACATGAATACCAATTTGTAACTTATTGGTGTTATGTCCACATGTTTTCAAACTCAATCAATAGATTTTTATTCTGTGGAACAAGTGACTCTTGGTGTTATGTCTATATGTTTTGAGACTCCATCAAAAGTATTTCTTTTGTGAAACATGTGATCTATATTAACAAGCATCAATACATCCATGAGCTACACACAAAAAATTCAATCAATACTACTTAATTATGCTAGACACACTATTGATCCTTACCAATAAGGTACTGAGCGTCAAACGCTTTTAGAAGCTATTGAGCGTGGGAAGAGTACTGAAGTGTCGTAAGGTGATGGGACAAATACAAAAGGGTACTGATCGTTCGTACGGACAAGGAACTGATGAGGATCAAAGACTTTGTACAAATCAGTTCAACTTCAACATAATGTTTGTGCTATATTTGATGACTAAATCCTATTACTCCCAGGGCCTGCCAGTCGGAACTCTCTTTTTGAACTTGATTGGACTCTTTTTCTTCCTTGTTGGCTTGATGTCGACTGTCTGTTTATCAATGCTTGCCTCTGTTGCTTGTCTGAGAGGGGTATCCTTGTCTTCAGCTATCTCCACGTGTTCTTCTTCTTGGATTGTGTGGCCTGATGCAATCATGGGTGGCTCTCGAAACCTTATGAGCTTGTGTTTTCCATAGCCCTCTAGACATTTGGGCTCCTTAACACCACATGCTAATGCATAAGAAGTGTAAGACAAAGAGTAAGAGGCCGTAGAGGCCTGCTTATTCACATAATCCCCAAATATATCTATGGCGGACAACCTCTCTATTAAAATGATCTTTTCCTTTTGCCATGGAAGATCATGTCCACCTAAAACCCTAGATAAACATTTAAAGAAGTAAACAATGGCTTCTCCATTGTTGCTCAACTGCCTATGGTAAATCAAGATCTTAGCACTGCCTAGATCATGAATATAATGAGCTAGGCTTGACATTTGGCCAAACCCAGCCGGCCTGCTTTCACTTGTTCTCTAGAGGAATGTGTCATCCTCAATTTGTAGCTGCCACGTATCAAAAGATTGGAGTGAGATAATAATACACAACTACAAAACATTTAAACACAAGATAAAGTATTTGATTTGAAGTAATAAGATCATACCTTCTCATTTTCATCAGCAACAAGAAGTTCATCTTTCCAAAGATTTATTCCTCTCCCCTCCACCAGTCCAGCCTCTTCTTTAAGCTTTCCCTTGTGAAGTGCTGAGAGATTCATAGCTTCCTGGGTGAACTGGAAGGCAGCTTCATTTGGCTCTTGGAAATTTTCAGCCTCTTTGAAACAAATAGTAAGGGCCTCTGCAGGATCAAAAGTTGTTTCCAAAGCCAGTAGTGAATGGTCATCCTCTATGCCAACCTCCTTGTCAAGCCTTGAAGCCTGGGCAATAAGGGAAATGGCATAGTCCTCCCTCAAATTGAACATGCACTCTATATCATGGAGGAAAACATAATCTTTACCACCAATCAAGACACCTGGAAGCATGGGCACTGCATAGTTGCTGCTCTGAACATCAAAATCTTCAACTGGCTGTGCTGCCCTAAGAGTTTCAGTCCTCAGTTGAACAAGGTCAAGAGTAGCCACTTGCAGCCCCTCATCCTCGAGGTTGATATCTTCTTCCTGCTCTACCATATATGTTGCCACAGGAATATCCTCTTTTTCCTCCGCTACAGATATATATTCTTCTTCAGCCTCCTGCCCTTGCTCTTCTAGAGATTGCTGATGGAAGACAATGTACATAAGGAATGCCATGGTTTCCTCGAGCACTCTACACTTTCTGGTGTGCAAGTTACAGCTGAATTTATATTCCTCAGGCAGGCTGTCAAATCTTCTATTCACATGGTACCTCAGCTTGTCAATGGAGACAATATGATTTATATGCACAAAAACCTTTTCACCTTCCACAATTCTTCCTGCCTCTGTCAGTTGTTTGAAGATATCCCAATGGCCTGAAAGAAAATCTCTGTGATACTCCAATACAGAGCTCATAGTGAACTCCCTGTTGAAAATACTGTGGTATATGTGGAAGTTCCTCTGAGCCTTGCACTTGTGAAGAAAGTCAAATAGGAGCAAATCTGGAGATTTGTCCTCTTCTGGTTCCCTTTGTTTTGAAAGGGAAGACTCACCTTTCTGCTCCAGTCTCTTGATTTTGCCTGAACAAAAGTTTATATATCATGAATTCTATATGCTGACATATGCAATCAGGGAATGTATAGGATATCACCAAACAACTCTCTTCATGAGCACACATGAATCACCTGGTGATTGTTGTGGTTTGAGTATAGCAACAGAAAAGTCCAGCTTCCTCTTGAAAGGAGGGGCCTGAGAATCAACTGTTCCAAAGCAAAAACTTTTCTCATCATCAAGAAAGAAATCCCCAGGGACATAGAAAGCAAAACAATGAGGAAGAAGTGAAAACCAAAAGGGACACAAGAATTTGCAAGAAAACGCGATGCATGGCCATTTGGAAAATATCAAGTACTCTCCTCGCATTTTGTTAGAAATTCTCCATTTCTATTGACATCCATCTCCAATCAAATGCTAGGAACATCTTACAGTGTTCTGGACAGTAAATGATACTAGGAGGAATTCCCCAAGGCAAAAGAGAGCAAAACAAAGAGGAAGAAATGAAAACTAAAACTAATATAAGAATTTGTACGAAAACGTGATTTAGGCCATTTGGAAAATGTAAAGCACTCTCCTCGCATTTTTTTGCAAACTTCTAAGTCCTATTCATATCCATCTCTAATCAAATCCTAGGGTGATGTACCAGATTCCTAGGCAGTAAGATTCAAGAATTCTATAGATGGAAGAAATATATATCAAAAAACATTGAAAAGAATATAGATCTCTGACCTTTCTTTTCCTCTTCCATACTGTTGGAGTTGCCCTGGTGATTCTCCTGCTCTCTTCCAAACTTGAGCTGCAGCCTAGGTAACCTAGAGATCTGGCAGTGGTAGTAGTCTTCAGGCAGGTTGCAGAGAGTGGATGGAGTGTGTTGGGTAGGAAGTGATCAGAGTGGGGAAGGAAAAGGATGATGGGAGGGTGCTGGCAGGGACGGAAGATGGGGAGGGAAGAGTGTTAATGGATCTGATTATGAAATCATGATTGGCACAATTTCCAAGGCAAAAAGTGACTTTCACACGTGTCAAATTTCAAATTCTAAAAGATCTGGGTGGGACCCACACGTGTGATAAACGACTACATTCCACACGTGTGGTATTTATTAGCTACTTTATTTATATTTTGCAATAATCTATTCACTCCTGTTTAATCTCTTCTCCTAACTCAGCTCTATTGCCTCTTTACCTCCCTACTCTACACCATCAGCATCCTGACCAGCAGCACAGGTTCATCCCCAGCACAGGTTCATCCCCAACACAGGGTACTCATCACCAGCACAGCACACCTACAGATAGCTTGCAGGTCAGTAAGACACTCTATATCCTTTTCTTCTTGTTTAATAGTATATCAGGGTAAGGTACTGAGTGATGTGATGTAGCTTAGATATTATGATAAATATTATATGCATTCCTTAGCTTTTTCCACTACAAAGAGAAGCAGGAAGACTTTTGAATTGGGCTTGTTGAGTGAGAGCTTGATCACTTCTTGCCTTCTATAGACTCAATCCATCTTGCACCAAGTTGGAAACACACTGAAATGACTGAAGGCATGCTCCAGTATGATGCCTCAAGAATTTGCAGTAAAACGCGAGGAGGGGGCTTTAGGAATCTCAAACAGTCCAAATTGTATTTTGTTGCAAATTTAAAACTGCTGCTTCATCCACCCCTATCATTGTGATTTTGTGTCTTTCTAGGCTATTCAAGGCTGTATACTCCTTGCATAAACTCAATCCATATGGTTTGTAGTTGTAAAGACAGAGAATTCACTGTAGGAATGTAATAGCCTGTTGTTTCAAGTATTTGCAGGAAAACGCGATGGTGAGCTATTAGGAATTTCAAATTATCAAAATCGCGTTTTGTTACAAATTTATAAATGTTGCTTTATCCACCTTGTCATTGCCTTCTTGTGTCATTCCATGTTCTCCATGGCTGTAATCTTTTTCCATTGCTTTGTATGCAGCTTTTTAGAGTGATGGCAAGAACCAAGGCAACTACAAGGAGAGCTGGCAAGGGGCAAGGGCTTGCAGCAGAGCTGGGGCAGATATCAAGGAATCTAGTCTGCCTCCAAAGGGAAGAGTTGCACATGGCAGGAAGGGGAAGCCAATGAGCCTGCTCCAGCAAAAGTCCAAGAGATTGAAACATTTTGCAGGTGTGCTAAAGGAGATCAGGAAGCAACAAAAAGCTATAGGCTTTGCAATCCCCAAGGCACCTTTTCAGAGACTAGTGAGAGAAATATGTGATAGTTGGCACCTTGGTTTCAGGTGGAACAGGACTGCCATTTTTGTTGCCATATATATATAGGCAGTGATGTGTGTGAACACACTTAGGACCGTGGGGGCACTTTTTCCCTCTTTAGGAGGTTTTTTCCCCCGGCTTGTATATACGCCCATCCTTCTAGGGCTAACTTATCTTTTGTACATTGACACAATCTAATACATTGTGTGTTGTGTGCATTCTTGCTTCTTCTTCTCCAAGCTTTGTGTGCTTTCCTGCAACCCTAATTCCAACAATTGGTATCAGAGCAAGCATCGACTCCCAAGGCTACGCCGCCAGCACCCTTCGACTCACGTTCTCCGATTGAGGTGAGCTTTCACGAGCGCTTGCAGGTCCCTATACTCTACAAATAAGGCCATAGGGATGAGCGTTCTCAGAATTTGCATTTGAGATCGTTTCGGGCTCCGTTTTTGCATTTCAAGTTCAGCACAGGTGTTTTCGTCATTTTGTGCAGAAATTTTGACGGTGCAGTTTTCTGCAAAACAGCCTTACGTACTCTATTGTGGACCGTGCTACATAGCACAAGTTGTTTTCTGTTCAGTCTTTGCTTCATTACAGGTAGCTTTTGCATCAGTTTCAGTCAGTGGCCATGGCTGATAACAGCAATGATGTATTTCGCATGTTATATGCTGATGACAAATTGGATGGAGACAGCAACTACCCACTTTGGACATACATGATGCAGCATGTTTTGGTTGCAAAAGGAGTGTGGAACATTGTGCAAGGCATGGATGTACATCCAGGTTCTGTGGATGTAGGATCTGTTGAGGATGTTGCAGGTTCTGGCAGCTCTACTGTTGCTGCTGTTTTACCCACTGCTGTTGAACAAGCTCGTTGGGATGGTAAAGATGCGCACGCTCATGCCTTGATTGCACTTTCTGTCAAACATAACATCACCCCACATATTCGTTCAGCTAAAACAGCAAAACAAGCTTGGGATATTCTAGCTGGTTTGTATACAGGTCGTAACGAGGCAAAAATCTCTTACCTGCGTAAAGAGCTAGAATTGAAGATTATGCAAGAAGATGATGACATGAATGTTTTTCTTGCTGAGGTTAAAGATCTCAAAGAACAATTGATTTCTGCAGGTGAGATTATTTCTGATCATTCTCTTGTGCAGACTGTTCTTGATGCTTTACCTGAGACATATCAGACTTTTGCTTCCACATGGAGACTTCTTAACTGAGGACAGACCTGATGCTGTCAAGTATGATACTTTAGTCAACAAGCTCTTGCAAGAAGCGCAGTCCAGGCAAAACAGGGCCAGGCAGCGTGCAGTTAATCAAGCATTTATTACTGCCCAGTAGCAGAGAGGAAGTGGTAAGGCAGCCCCTTCCACTGTTTCTTCTCCTATTAGTAGGTCTGCAACTTCTTCTCCTTCCACAGGTAGCAACAATAAGTCTGAGAAGGCTCTTGATAAAGGCAAGAAAAAGACCAGGTGCAACTATTGTAAGGCAAATGATCATGTCATTAAGAATGGCCCTAAGCTAAAGGCTAAAGAGGCAAAGAAGAAAGAGTCAAATGCAGCCACAATAGCGGATGCTTCTACAAATGCAGATTCTGCAAATGTTGTGCAGGATACAGAATGGGCGTTTAGCGTGTATTGCCAGTATGACCCATTTGTACATGATGCATGTTTGGCAGTTTTTGTTGACTCTAATGTATGGTATTTTGACAGTGGTGCTACAAAGCACATTACCTCGCATCGTGATATGTTCACTTGTCTTGAGGCTGTCTCTAATGGGAATACTGTCACATGTGCCAATAATGCTTCTTACCCAGTGAAGGGCATTGGTAAAATTATGCTTACTGCTGCAAATGGTAGCGCTTTCACACTTTCAGATGCTTTGTATGTGGTGCCAGGGATAAAGAAGAATCTATTATCTATCTCTGAGCTTGCTAGACTTGGACTTGTAGTCAAATTTGTGGATGACAGATGTACTGTTTATGATTTGACTTCTGGTGATACAATTATTGCATCTGGCACCTTGTTTCGTGGGCTGTATAGGCTCAATTCTTATGACAAGTGTGTGGAAGATTCAGCAAATGCAGTTTCTGATGAAAAGGCAGTTTCACATGCAAAACTATGGCATGCTCGTTTTGGTCATCTGAACTTTGCTAGTTTGCTGCGTTTGCAGAAATTTGATATGGTTGCTTTATTGCCCCATCTTGAGGCACCATTGAAACATGTTTGTGAAGGCTATATTTTGGGCAAAATGCAGCGTTCTGCATTTCCAAAGGATGGTTCTATGCGGGCCACTCGCAAATTGCAACTTGTACATAGTGATGTATGTGGGCCTATGCAAACTCCGTCATTTGGTAAACACTTGTACTTCGTGACTTTCATTGATGATTACTCAAGGCATGCATGGGTATATCCACTGAAGGCAAAGTTCGACGTGTTTTTGTGCTTCAAACAGTTTTTTCTTATGGTTGAAAATGTATCCAATTGAACTGTGGGCACCCTCCGTTCTGATCGAGGGGGGGAGTACTTGTCTAAAGAGTTTGATGCATTTCTGGCTAGTCGTGGGATAAAACACCAATGTACAGTGCCGTATACCCCTCAGCAAAATGGTGTTGCTGAGAGGAAAAACAGGTCACTTATGGAGATGGCACGATGTATGGTCAAGAGCCAAGCTTTGCCACATGCGTTTTGGCTTGAGGCTGTCATGTGTGCTGCATATGTACTCAATAGGTGTCCCACTAAGGCCTTGCAGTCTATTACTCCTTACGAAGCTTGGCATGGCAGGAAGCCTTCTATTGGTCGCTTGCGTGTCTTTAGTTGCTTGGCCTATGCTTTAGTGCCTGTGCAGCAACAACGCAGAAAATTGGATGATAAGGCTGTCAAATGCATTTTTGTTGGTTACAGTGCTGAGAGCAAGGGTTACAGATTGTATCATCCGCAGTCAAAGCGTATCTTGATTAGTCGAGATGTTGTTTTTGTGGAAGATGCTGTGCAGCCTTTGTTATCATGTACCAAAGAGACAGGTGTGAGCTCACGAGATGTATTTGATACATTATTGCCTCTGTTTATAGGTGGGAATTCAAATGTAAGTCCTAATGAGGCAAATATTCAACCTATGCAGATTTCAAACGACATCATAGATCAGCCTATTTCTGATGCAGATTTATAGGATGTAATTTCTAAGAAAATGAGCAGGCTAGAGGTATGCCTAAATGGCTGGTGCAAACCTTGCGTGATAGTAAAATTGATGCACCTATATCTAGTCGTACTCGTTCAGGTTTTCAGCATGCCTCTTATGCATCAGATTGTTATGCTTTGGCTGTGTCTAGTATGTGTGAAGAGGAAGAACCTCTTTCATTTGATGAGGCACAAAAATCAAAAAATTGGTTGGCTGTAATGCAAAGTGAATATGATGCTATAATGAAGAATGGTACATGGTCTTTGTGTGATTTGCCTATTGGTAAAAAGGCCATTGGATGTAAGTGGATTTTTAAGTTGAAACAAAAGCCAGATGGTAGTGTTGATCGCTATAAGGCTAGACTTGTTGCAAAGGGTTATGCTCAAGAAAAGGGCATTGATTTTGATGAGACCTTTGCTCCCACTTGTCGTATGACTACCATTCGTAGCATTTGTGCATTGGCAGCTTATAATGGTTGGAATGTACATCAGCTAGACATAAAGACTGTATTCTTGAATGGAGATTTGAATGAGGAGGTGTATGTATCGCAGCCTCGTGGTTTTGTTCAAAGAGGGCAGGAAAACAAAGTGTACAGGTTAAAAAAGGCTTTATATGGTTTAAAGCAAGCTCCACGAGCTTGGTATGAAAAGATACATGCATATTTGACTGCACATGGTTTTCAGAATAGTCCAACAGAAAGCACTTTATATGTTAAACGTGTGGATAATGTACATCTAATCATTGCTCTCTATGTCGATGACATGCTGCTCACAGGACCAAATGAGAGTCATATTGCTGATTTTAAGGCTGATTTGAATGCCTCTTTTGAGATGTCAGATTTGGGGCATTTGCATCATTATTTGGGGATACAATTTAAGCAGTGTGATGGAGGTATTGCTTTGTGTCAGACAAAGTATATTGAGACATTGTTGCGGAGATTTGGCCTTGAAGACTGCAAGCCTATTGCTACTCCAATGGAGATAGGTTTGAAGTTGAGTCTTCATGATGTTGGAGATCACTTTGATGTCACACTCTATCAGACAGCTGTTGGTTGCCTCATTTATGTATGCATTACGAGGCCGGATATTCAGTTTGCAATCTCACAGGTGAGCAGGTTTATGCATAGCCCAGGGTCTCAGCATTAGAAGGCAGTTAAATGCATCTTTCGCTACTTGAGTGGCACCATACATCTTGGGTTGTTTTATCCCAAGGGGGGATCGTTGCCACCAGATTTACATGCTTTTTCGGACTCAGATTGGGCTGGTTGCTATGACACAAGAGTGTACAAATGGTTTTTGTTTCATGCTCGGTAGCTCATGCATATCTTGGTTGAGCAAGAAGCAACCTACTGTGGCCACTTCTAGTTGTGAAGCTGAGTACAGGGTAGCTTTCATAGCTACGGTTGAGTGTGTGTGGCTCAGATGGCTTATGGCTGACTTGGGTGTTGGACAGGAGTCTGCCACCTCTATCTTCACTGACGGTCAGAGTGCATTGGCAGTTGCAAGAAACCCAGTTTTTCATGCTCGCAAAAAGCACATTGAGGTGCATTATCACTATGTCAGGGAGAGACTCTCAGCAGGAGAGATCAGCTTGGCCTATGTGCCAACACAGGACAACCTCGCCGATCTTTTCACAAAGGTGATTCCTCGTGAGAAGTTCGAAGCTTTCCGCAAAGCTTTGGGCTTGCTCCCCTTTCTGGACTGATCTACTTTGGGCATGGCACTCCCCTATACATGAGTGCCAGCTCTCATTCACACCATCACTCCCAGGGGGGATTTGTTACCATATATATATAGGCAGTGATGTGTGTGAACACACTTAGGACCGCCGGGGCACTTTTTCCCTCTTTAGGAGGTTTTTTTCCCCGGCTTGTATATACGTCCATCCTTCTAGGGCTAACTTATCTTTTGTACATTGACACAATCTAATACATTGTGTGTTGTGTGCATTCTTGCTTCTTCTTCTCCAAGCTTTGTGTGCTTTCCTACAACCCTAATTCCAACAATTCTTTCCTTACAGGAAATGGCAGAGGATTACTTGGAGAAATACTTTGAAGATGCAATGCTTGTAGCAGCCCATGCTCACAGGGTAACTCTGATGGCCAAAGACTTCAACACTTTGTCCAGAGTGAGATGGAGGTATGACAAGCTGGTCCATCCTGTGGAATGGCAGGACATAAAAATGAGAGACATATTATTAATTCCACCTACAAGAAAATTGAAGGTAGATAAGGTGAAGGTTTTTGAAGTAACCCACTCAAAGAGCACCAGAGGGAAAGCTGCTACAGCAAATAGAAGAATCCAAATCTGCTATAGATGTGGAGACTGTACAGATGGAGCTACAGATACAAAGAAGGTTGCAGGAGCTGGGCCCTAACATAGTTGTCCATATTGAAGATGAAACTTCAGAGAATAATTTTGACTTGACAAAACCATGCTTGGCAACATTGGCTCAGAAGAATGAGTATTGCTCAGATACTATCATTCTTGCAATGCTCTAGTAAGTGTCTTTTATTTTACATTTGTTTGCAAAACAATCCTTATTGTACCTCCTCCTTAACACCCTACCCTAATTATTGTTTTGTCCAATGTAGCATGATGAGAAGCTGCCTGAACCATGCTGTACAACATACAAATCATATTATTGATCCTGCCATTTCCTTCAAGTTAAGAGATCCAAAGGAAACTCCCATGGATATTTTCAATTGGTTCAGACACTGTGATTTTGATCATGTCGATATTTTGCTACTTCCATACCATAACAAGTATGTGGGTGACTGCTTCTTTTGGGATTTTTCTTCAAGATTGAGAACTCTTGTAGCCTTTGATTTTTTAATGCTTTTTTCCTTATGCAGTGACCACTGGAGCTTTGCTTCTATTGACATCCAGCAGAAGCAATGCTTTTTATTTAACTCTCTTAGAAACACACACAGAGAGGTGAAATTGTAAGTGGTTTGTGTGCTATTTTTAACTTTAAACTTCATTATTTTGATTTAATGCACACTAACTAAATTATATGTATTGCAGTTGTATTAGATGCATTGGATCACTGTCCTCCTAATGTCAATCTTTTGGATTCAATAGAGCCAATAGATTTAGAGGTAGAAAGTCGTTCCCTCTACTGATGTCTATTTCATGCTATGCCTTTGAACTTATTAAATAATTTTATTTTGTTCAGATATTAACAGTTTCTAACATCTTTCCAACTATCCAGACACCACAACAAGATGATTCAAGTAGCTGCGGGCGGCTGGAGAGTGCTGATTAGTGCCAAATATATACTTTCAAGCTATTTTGAGATAAGACAGCCAGAGCTTGTAAGAAAAAATAATTTTCATTTAGCTTCAAAAAATTTGATATTGGTACAAAGTGTTCTAAATCATCATATCTCATTGCAGATGAGAGAAGATAGCTTCAGCTCGAACTATGTGTATAGATTCAGAGCTGATATAATTTGGAAGTTTTTGAAGTATGCCTCCCCCAAACCTATTGTACCAGCTACTGTCGAGTTGGGTGAGAGCTGTAAAGTCCGAGAAGGTGTCATACACCTTGATGACACAGATGATGCAGATGTGGTGCCACAGGAACAAGGACCTAGTGCTGATGAGGAGAAGCCACAAGAACAAGGACCTGCTGCTACTGCTGATGTTATTGAGGAGATGATGGAGCAGCAGCAAACAGATGCTCCAGGGGCAGTAGAGGAGACAATGGAGCAGCACCAAGAGACTGTACACGACAGGATGGAGGAGCAAAAAATAGATTCTCCAAATAAAGATGATACGGTGAGCTTGGACCATGTAGAGCAGCCTCTAGATCAGCCTGTAGATAAATAGAAAATTATTGTCAAGAATATGTTCTACATATATAATTAAACACTTCTGTATAGAATTTTACTTTATTGAATATAATACCTTTGTTTATGGAGTCTGTGTTATCTCAATTTTCAAATTTTCAATGTCTTTGCATTTTATTGAGCTCTCTCTTCTTTTGAGCACCTGCAAAAAAGCAATATGAAACAATAGGGTAAAGTAAACTAATAGCAGTGCTTAATGAGACTAGGATAAGTCACATGGTATACCTTCTTATTGTTGCTGGGAGAGTGAAGAATCCTATGTAGAGGTTTACCTATGATGGTTATGTGGCACATCACTATGCATACATGTCAAAAGTTGTACAGGTTGTAGAGCCCACATGCATTGATGAGGCTGTTGGAAATGTGTGTTGGGAGAAAGCTATGGATGAGGAGATGGATGCACTATATGGAAATGAGACTTGGGATTTAGTGCAATTACTGCCTGAAGGCAAGAGGGTGTACAAAGTAAAACATAACAGTGATGGAAGCAGGTACAAGGCTAGATTGGTAGCCAAAGGATATGCGCAGACATATGGCATTGATTATGGGGACACTTTCAGCCCAGTTGCCAAGATGGCAATAGTGAGAGTTATGATAGCAGTGGCTGCATCAAAGCAATGGTCTTTACATCAGATGGATGTAAAGAATGCACTCTTGCATGGGGATTTGCAGAAAGAGGTGTATATGTTGCAGCCACCTGGTTATGAGGATGTGAGTCACCCCGAGCATGTTTGTAGGCTAAAGAAAGCCTTGTATGGCTTAAAACAAACACCAAGAGCATGGTCTAACAAGATTTCTGAATATCTCGTCACTATTGGCTTTCATGTAGCCAATGCAGATTTCTCGCTGTATGTGAGACATAGTGATAGAGGGATTGTGCTTGTTGTCATCTATGTAGATGACCTGATCATTACGGGGGACCATGATGCAGAGATCTTTGATGTAAAGATCTTGCTTAGACAGGAGTTTGAGATAAAGGATCTGGGGGAGCTCAGATATTTCTTGGGCATTGGTATTGGATTACTGCAGAGACAGTATGGCTTGGACATGTTGTCTAAGTATGGTATGACAGGCTATAAGCCTATCTCAGTGCCATTGGATCAGAATGGCAAGCTGAGTGCAGATTTAGGAGAGATTTTGGAGGATCCTACTATGTATAGGCGCATAGTAGGAAGCTTGATCTACATGACGATCACGAGGCCAAATTTGAGCTATGCTGTTGGGTTGGTGAGTCAGTTTATGCAGGTTCCTCGAAAGCTGCATCTGGATGCATTGAGATGCATACTAAGGTATGTGAGGTCTACTTTGCATTGTGGACTATTTTATGAAACTAGGATAGAGATATGTGTACATGGGTACACAGATGCTGATTGGGCTGGTAGTATCTGTTGCATGACGAATGAAGATCAATACAAGGATGCAACAAAAAAGATACTTAGGGCTCTTGTAAAGAGTTCCACTTTGTAGATGAATGTGGGAGAGGGCTTGACAATAATCCCACATGGGAACTTTTGGGAGTTCTAGAATTTTTGTATAAAAGGTGGCTCATTTGAGAGCATGGACACATTGGGCAAACTCATGTTTGAGCTCTCTTGAGACTAGCTCTCCCTCTTCTTCCATAGAGGTGCAAGCTCTTCTCTCTCCCCATCTACATTGTTGTAAGTTCTATTCTTTTGTTAATTCAATGCAATGAGTTGATATTTGTCTCTCTTCTCATGTCAATTCTCTAGTGTGCATGTTTCTTATTGATAGCTTCAAGGATTGTGTGCATGCTAGGGAAATGAGTATTTGAGAATGAAGAATGCTTTGATCTTGTGTAAGCAATAGCTAAGCTTTCTTCTTGTTTGGATGTATGGATGAGTGGAATGTGGAGTTGAGTGAGCAATAGCAAGATTGAGCTTGAGTGTGTGTTGAGTCTATGTCATTAGTAGTAGTTTTCTTAGCATTCTCTCCATCAAATGGATAAGCTTTTGTGCACCGGTATGGGTTGAATCCCTAGCTCCGAAAGGGATGCAAATCCCATTGGATTGAGCTAAGTGTGGATCATACTACTCTTGCTACAAGTGAGAGAGTTTTTCCGTCTCTCCATTGGCGCCGCTGCCGGGGAGAAGACTCAAAACCGGTTGAGAAGCTTGCATTACTACCACTATTTCTTTTTGTTTTGAGGTTTAGGGCATTGAGTGTGTGATCTCAAGGGCGCCTTGTGTGTTTTCGTTTTTTTGATGAGAAGCAAGAAAAAAATTTAAACCCCATTGCGGTTGAGTAATCCCGCCATTAATCAGAATTTAAGTACTTTCTGTTTTTGTATTTTTGTTGCAAGTTGGCGAGAGATAGGTAGGAAGTAGTGAAGCGGCTTTCTTTCCTTTATTGTTTTGTTGTTTTGTAGTTTTGTGGGGAGTCGTCGCAGCAAAGAAAAAATAAATAAATAGACATATATATATATATATATATCTATATATATATATGTGTGTGTGTGTGTGTGTGCGGCTATTGGAAGGCCGGTTGAAAGGAGAGCAGAGGCGGTTTTAAGAATATATATATATATATATATATATATATATATATTCTATGCGTTGACGTGGCCGTGGTGGAAGCAGCTGGCTGCGGGGCAAGGAGGCGCTGCTGGGCGGCGTTGGCATAAGCGAGCGCAGCAGAAAAAAAAAGGACAAGCAGCCGGGCGAGAGGTAGCTGCAAGGAGGCGCAGCAGTGTGTGAAGCTGGAGGGGGTCGTCTGCCTTGAGCGCTGCATTGAGAAAGGCTGGTCAGCGCTGAAAGAAGACGAGGGGCGGCGTATGGGAGCATCGTGAGCCTGCAGTGGGCGTAGACTGCTCATACGACAGCAGAGCAAAGGCGGCCGGCGGCGTACGTCTGCAGTGTGCGCCTGCAGAAGGAGTGAGACGGGCGTAGCCTGCAGCCGACAGCAGAAGGAGTGAGACGGGCGTAGCCTGCAGTGGGAAGCAAAACGGCAGCAAAACGGCATCAAAAGGTCGACTGACGGTTGGCTGCAGAGCAGCAAACGAGAAGAAGACGAGAAGGTGTGAAGGCGGTGGAGAGCTGCACAGCAGCTGGCGCGTTGAAGACGAGCACGTGCGCCGGCGAAGAATCCGGAGCTGCACGATCCGGCGGAGTGAACTGATAAGGTTAGTGGAATTTTTAATTTTTTTTCATTTTTTTAATATCTTTGTTAATTTCTTTGTTAATTGAAGAAAAAAATTAAAAAAAAACTATAAAATATTAAATTTCAAAAAAAAAGAAAAAGAGAAAAAAAATTAAAAAAATATATTAAATTAAAAAAAAAGAAAAAGAAAGAAAAAGAAAAGAAAGAAAGAAAGAAAAAAAAAACCATAAAATAATAAATTTATTTTTATTTTTTAAAAAAAATAAAAAGAGAAAAAAAAACAATTTTTACTTTTGTATTTTGAAACCATTGTTCATTTTTTCAATTTCTGTAAAGTCTTGCATAATTAAAGTAGCTTGCATTTTTTATTTTTATTCTTTTTAGAAGTTTTGTAAATGATACATAATTAGTAAATTCATATTTTTTATATTTGGCATGAAATTTATTAGTTTTAAAAAAAAAAGGAAAACCAACAAAAGGAGAAAAAAACAAAAGAAAACAAAAGAAAATTTTAAAAAAATCATAAATTAAGTGTTTTTTTTAGGAGTCTAATTTTTTGCATAATTTGTAATTCTTTATTTTTTTAATTTTTTGCATAATTAGTTTAACCTGCATTTTTTAATTTTTGTAACTTTGTGCATAATTAGTATTTTTTAGTGTGATTCATAATTTTTGTGTAAGTTTAAAAAAAATAAAAACATAAAAAACATAAAATCATTTAAAAAAATCATAATTAAATAAAAAGATAGAATAGATAGTTACGCCCACATACTAATTCTAGTTGCATTTAGTGATTAGGTAGGTTAAAATATATATATATATATATATATATACATATATATATATATATATATTTTATTTAAAAGAAAAAACAAAACAAAACAAAAACACATAAAAAACCAAAAAAATTTGACCTTATGCACTTGCGGTCGGGACGTCTGGTAGATTCTGCCATAGGGCCTAGGGCACCTTCTAGAGTACCTACGCAGGAAAGTGGGACCCAATCGGTAGGAAATTTGGCAGATATTGCTGAAACCCTTTCTGAATCCCAATCCGATACCCTTTCCTCTAGAACAACTAGTTCATTGTCCATGGACAATCTAGGGCCGACAAATAGTCATCCCGTAGCCCTAAATAAGACACCCACAAGATCCTTTAATCCATTTGAAGCCGACACCATGGGGTTAACACTCAATGTGAGACTCCAATATGTCTACACAAATGCTCAAGGAGCTGAGATCTTTAGGGACCCACAACAACGATATCTTGTTAAGATCGCAGACATTTTCTCAGAACTTGATAGAGCACCTCTAGTCAATGAACAGGGTAACATGTACATGGGTGGAGATGGTGTTCGCTACGAAGTCACCTACCATCCAGAAAAGGTAGACAAATTAGGGGAGCTCTCTAAAACCGAGTTCTTAGACTTATCAGAACTTTCCAGAGCAAGGGAGTCTAGAGATGATTGGCTCATCGAGCCGGACATGCCTGGACCATCCAATGCCAATTCCTCAAAGCCATCCATAGATGATTTACTTCTTGTAGATCTAAATTTGGAAAGGGATAGGAAAGGCAAGTGTAAACTGGATCAGGGGGCTGAAAGCCAATGGGAGTTTGTACGACAAATTCCTGTGACAAAGGTCTTACAGGATGACCCACTTCAAGAGGTCTATAAGGACTCGTTAGAGGGATATTATGCCACAACTAGATTGCCACAGCTGGATCTTCCTCTAGCTCATGTGGTGGTAGTTGAGAAGCTCGCAGGACACATGAACAGAATAATTGATAAATGGGCCAATGAATACCGAACCTTAGATTGGAAAGAGATTCGGGAACTCACGTGGAAAGGACAACCATTATTTATGGAAGTGTTCTCAACAAATACAGCCAAACCAGGAGAGACAGCCTTTTTTGGAGAAACTGTTGCTCCTCCCCTACGAGAGTTCACTAGAGAGGGACCTTCAACATCCAAGTGGACCACTGCTAGTAGCCCAACTCTAGCACCAAGATATCGTCCTACACCAAATGTGCGACCACAGGTCACACCACACCAACATCTTTCTCATTATAACAATCGGAGGGTAGGGGAGCCAACTCGACCTCCCATTAATGCACCTCCTGAAATGCGGGTGACAAGATCTTTGGAGGGGTTTGGTGAGGCTGGTAATAGGGTACCCACACCAATTTTGGAAACATGTGGACCATCTTTCCAAAGAGAGGAACAATTCCCACTGAGAGTAAGAGGCCGTAGGCCCTATGATGAGTATTCAAGACAAGTAAGGCCATCAACTCTTCAGAAACTGGTAAAGAAGTATGAAGGGTCGGGAGATCCATATGACCATGTAGCAGCATTTAGGCAAGCAGTTCGAGCTGAGCAAGTGGCTGATAAGCATACTCAAATTGAAGGATTTGGACTCACTCTTGAGGGAAAAGCCCTGGCTTGGTTTCAGGCATTAGAGGCTTCAGACAAATCTTCTTTACGAGTTTTGGAAGAGAGATTCATTGCTGCTTTTTCCTTGATGGGAATTCAACATGACACGGTAGCACACATCTACTCTTTCAAACAAGGCGAGAATGAGAGTGTTAGAGACTGTGTAAATAGAATGAAGCAGTACATTAATCGTTGCCCAGAAGATGAGAAGCCCGCCCAAAGTCGATTAATTTCTCTCTTCTTAAAAGGACTCAAAAATTCGACTCTGCATACACATCTCTATGCGAAGAAGCATACAAATTTCAATGAGTGTTGCCATGATGCTATGGATTTCACCGATAACTTCAAGTTCCAAGATGGTTCTGGCCCAGAGGTGAAACCTAGAGATCAGTGGGGAGACGACCAAAGTTCAGGGTCTAGCGCGCTAGTAAATCCAGACCAGATAGCTAACCTAGTACTACGAAGATTGGGACAGACCTATCGTCCACCCATGCAGCCACAACAACAGCAGCAGAGAATGAGGAGTGTACTTCCTACAGGTCCTCATCTTTGTGGAGCATGTGGCGGTAACCATAAAACAGAGGACTGTAATACCTTTTCTCCTCTAGTCACAAACCAACCCACAAAGAAGTGGTGCCAAGCCTGTGCTTGGAACTTTACTCATACCACACAGGAATGTACTCGCATTGCGAGAATGAGACAGGAACGTGAGCAGCCAAGGGGTGGAGTGGCTCCACAAATGTATCAACAGTATACTAATTTTGAACGTAAGCCACTGATGGCACAAGAGCAAGCACGACCTGTTCTTGGTGCTCAACCTCCTGCTCCAGGGACTGCTCCTGTGAGGGTTGTCGACTACGACAATTCAAATATGTGTAGAGAATTGGTAAACCCAGGCTATGTGGAGGAAGAATATGTATCATATTCATCCAAAGAAAATATCTTTGAAAGTCCCACATACCCAAGCCCAGCACTGGACGCTCAACCAAGGGAACAAAACTCTTTAATGTTGCTAGGCGGCTACCAACCTAGGACTCCAGGCCCCTCAGGTCAATGGCAGCCAAGGAAAGTAGAGGCCAAACCAATGGGCCCCTGTTATGAGTGCGGAGAACCTCATTGGGCTCGTGATTGTCCACATCGCTCAAGACAAGCATCTCGGTCCAATACAACAGTACAACAGTTTCCACCAATTGAAAGATATTGTCTAGGGTGCTGTGTAGAACACTTCCCAAAAGACTGTCTGCTGAAACCACATGAGGAAGGCACCTCTCAACCAAACGTCTCTCTCAACCTTGTAGGGGCAGTTCCATCGCCACCTTCATCTGAGAATGAGGATGTCGTGCCACTTAGAGTCATGACTAGATCACAAACACGAAATGCCGAAATACAGACTGATGAGACACCTCGAACTAGGGATGCAAAAACAAATCTAGTGGACAAGACCCTACAGTCCAATAGAAAAAAGACCACTAGGAGGAAGAAGAACTGAAACAAGCAAACTAAAAGTACATCCACTAGTTCTCAAGAAGCCTCTAAACAAAACATGAGGGATAAAACTTTTACTTCCCAAGAAGTGCATGAGGAACATCAACCTCAACCTGGGCCTAGTGTTAAACAAGATGAGGCTAGTACGACTGAGGATAGTTCTAGGGGTTCTGTTTTTGTGGATAAAGTGAATGAGACTCTAGAGGCCATCATTGATGCTCATAGAAGTCACATTGCAGCTTTATCTGAGCTACCCAAGAAGCTTCAAGAATACCCGAACCCTTGTGAGGAGAAGATCAATCTAGCTGTACATCAGCAACTCATTAGGGAAGCTCAGTCAATACTTGAGGGACCACCACCACCTATTCCTCGGGGCCCAACCTCTCTTAAGCCAACATTAGAAACCATACCAGAAGTGTCGTCAAGTCGGGAAATGAAAAGTGAACTCGTTTCACAAGCTCATAGCGAAAGGTCTGCACCAATTGACACCCAATTGAAAGGGGGTAATCTGCCACCACCTAGCCTTGTCTTCCCATGCAATGATGAAGTTATTGATGCTAATGAGGACATGGCAAATGAGATGTGGGCTGCAGTTCATGAGAACATGTCTTCTATTAGTTCGCCTCCATTCTCTGAGGTGGATTTTACCAGGGGCACGGAAAACAAATTTAGACACCTGAGCATCCAGGAGGAAGTTCAAACAATTGTTTCTCCTAGAAGTAAGCATACAATGAAAACCTTACCATCATATCTGGGAGAATATGAGAACTGTTCTCAAACCTTGAGGATACCCTCCATGCATAAAAGGTTGACAAAGGAGAAAGATATGAGTATGGTGCAGGCTATTTTGTCAGCACCAGTGGCTTGTACCTTACCTTTGCTTGATTTGATAAAAATTCGACCTGAGTTGTGGAATGATATTGCCACATGTTTGTCAGAGCAGGTATTGCTACAAAAGGGTCACCATGAGTGTACTATACACCCTGAAACAAAGCATGTAATGCCAGTTCCTATCAACAAAGTAGGAAAATTTTGTGAGGACGATCAGGGAAATGCTACCCTCCCATTAGAAGTGCGAAAAGTATCTTCAACTGCAATACTTGATAGTGGTGCAGGAGTGGGCATTGTGACAAGGTCCATTTGGGAAAAATGGGGCAAACCAGCTATTAGGAATACCAGGATGCGCTTGCAGCTAGCAGATGGAAGCTTAGAACATCCCCTTGGGCTGCTTGAGAACATATTGGTCACCACATGTGGGATTGAATATGAGCACACCTTTGCAGTAGTGGATTTTGGAAAACATCCAAACTATGAAGTGATATTGGGTAGACCGTTCATGCGACAATTTCAAATGATTCAAGATTGGGGATACAGTTATTTGTACCTTCGACATGATTCTGTCATCACAAGGGTCAACCTAAGGAATCACTCATATCGTGATGTAACAAGGTCTCCAATAGATGAGTTTGATTCTGCTTCATCCGAGGGCTCAAGAGTTACATTGTCCGACGGGCGAGAAGATCTATGGATGTGTGGAGCCTCATGTAGGGATTTCAACACTGAGAGACTTAAGGGTAATCGAAGTGTATCAGACGAGGCATACATTCCACAACCCTTCCCTGAGCATTTAATTGATCCATTAGAATGGAGTCATGTCCTTGCAACATTATCGACATGTGCTTTACAGAAGCCAATTCAATTTTGTGACTCAGATGGATATGATATTATTCCTATACGAATGGTACAACCACGTGATCTTCTAGATGATTTGTACTATAGGAATGCATCCACAACAGCACTGCATGTAGAGAAAGTCTCTGCTACTCAACAAGCTTTATCGTGTCAAAGGGGTAATGTTTCTACCTTACCCAACCCACAATCCAAATCTGCTCTTGAAGCTCCAAAACAAATGATGTGGATTATTGATGAGTACTCAAGTGAGGGCCATAGCTGGCATGTTCCAACTACTCTAGTTGCTGCTCAAAGAAGGCCAGGTAAGAAGGAATTATCAATGTGGCTACCCAAAGATGCGTACAAACTTGTACCATCTAGTCCAGTTGCTAAGCCTCTTAAGAAGCACATCATTTCCAAGCCTAAGCCTCGGATTGTTACTCGATGGGTCCCAAAACATGTTCTTAAAGCACAAGGCTATTATGAGGGTGCAAAAGCAATTTGGCTTCCAAAATGCCATGCTTTGGCAGGGGTAAAAGAGTGTTTCAGAAAGATTCCAAAAGCCACCCTTGGTTTTCCATATCAGTGGGTGCAAAAGAAATCAACACAAACTCTTAAAGATAGGATAGGTGGCTGTGATAGCACCTACAAAACTACTTGTGTTGATCTTTCTAAAACATGTATTGAAACATCGGTTGTCACAAATTCTCCTTGTTACACAATTCCACCCTCCAATGGTGTACCTAAGAAACATCCCAACTCCAAAGGAGTCTCATTTGAGCATAGATTCTAGCATTTCAAAGCCTAATTCCTCTTATCTTGCTCAAATTCCAAGACAATTGATAAAATTTCCACTCAGGAAGGACATACCTAAAACCAAAGATAAGGCATTAACACTACAAATGAAGCTCTTTGGTAGATCAATGTTTGTATAGAGTGGTTCCTTATGCCTTTAGAGGATTATGTTCTTTTTGAGATAATTTCCACCACCAGCGCAAGGGTAAGTTCAATGACTACATAATAAGATCGACAAGCCAGGGCACTTTTATCCCACTGGGTTTTTCCCCTCGGCTATATTCGGTGTTTGGCACCAATGTCAAATTTTATTTTTTTCTTTTCTTTTCTTGTTTGTTAATAAAAATTTTGCAGAGATCTTCGCTAAAACAAGAGCATCAAACACGCCCCAATAGTCCACCTATGGTGCACACAAATTAGGAAGGGGGGAGACATGCTACGCTTACAAAGATCAAGGAGGAGCAATCTGCACAAAATCAGCAATGCAGCAATGCAAACGAACAACATCAACAGGGCACTACAACAGGTGTATTCAAATCTTAATCTTTATTTCTTTATGTGCTCTTATCTTTCGAATATATGGTTTGCATGTTCACACAATGTTGGCTGGTTTAAGTTTTTGATTAGTTGTTAAAATATGGTGAGTGAATTCTAGAGTCTTAGAAGACTTAGTAAAAGATATTTCTATCTAAAGACAGTGTAGGATATATACCAAGGGAATATGCCAAGTTCTTATGCTTTCAAGGTATATTAGTTATCCCTAGTGGTAGCTACCTCTTAGATATGAGCTAGGTGCTAGGAGTAATAATAATTTATTAACAAAAAATTATACCCTTAAAAAAAAGTACAAAGTAAATTGAGACATGACGTGTCTACAGCCATGAGAAATGCTTGGTAGGACCTGGGGTTGTCTTAGCACCTTGGGGCCGATGCCTTAGTTTCCATGGGGGTGAACACTGGTGTCTAAAAGCTTCAGAAAAAGACCCTTGAGGAATCTATCGCCTTGATAGATGTTGGTAGGACTCTGGGGTACACTATGGGCCCTCGAGACCGATGCCCTCATCTTCATGGGGTACTCCTTAGGTCATAAAAGAAAGAAAAAGGGTCTGTCGCCCTTGAGATACTTAGCGGTCTTTAGATTCTCTTGGCGGAGGTCTCTTGGCCATTGCTTGGGTCTCTTTGGGATAGAACCTTAATCTTTATCACCTTCTACACACATATCAAAAAAGAAAAAAGAAAAAAAAAGGAGAGTTCCAATCACCTTTGCTCATATTTAGGAGTAGGTTTGCCACTTAGGAATAACTTACATACTTGTAGGACATTGAGACTGCGGTCATAACCGGCGGGGTACAAAGCACACTTGCCTTTGCATAGCACTATCTACCACTTAAGTCTCACTTTGACTAGTCTTTACTCACCTAGTTTAGTACTCATTAAAACTTTAATCAGCCTTGCACTTATATGCTCACGTGTGAAATTATCATTGCTGGTTTTTCTTTTCTTTTCTTTTTTTTCAATAAGAGACTTTACTTGTATCCATTGCTTTTTTGTTGCAGCTCTTGCTACTACCGCGCTCGAGGACGTGCGCAAAATAGGAAGGGGGGAGTGTTGCATGACGAATGAAGATCAATACAAGGATGCAACAAAAAAGATACTTAGGGCTCTTGTAAAGAGTTCCACTTTGTAGATGAATGTGGGAGAGGGCTTGACAATAATCCCACATGGGAACTTTTGGGAGTTCTAGAATTTTTGTATAAAAGGTGGCTCATTTGAGAGCATGGACACATTGGGCAAACTCATGTTTGAGCTCTCTTGAGACTAGCTCTCCCTCTTCTTCCATAGAGGTGCAAGCTCTTCTCTCTCCCCATCTACATTGTTGTAAGTTCTATTCTTTTGTTAATTCAATGCAATGAGTTGATATTTGTCTCTCTTCTCATGTCAATTCTCTAGTGTGCATGTTTCTTATTGATAGCTTCAAGGATTGTGTGCATGCTAGGGAAATGAGTATTTGAGAATGAAGAATGCTTTGATCTTGTGTAAGCAATAGCTAAGCTTTCTTCTTGTTTGGATGTATGGATGAGTGGAATGTGGAGTTGAGTGAGCAATAGCAAGATTGAGCTTGAGTGTGTGTTGAGTCTATGTCATTAGTAGTAGTTTTCTTAGCATTCTCTCCATCAAATGGATAAGCTTTTGTGCACCGGTACGGGTTGAATCCCTAGCTCCGAAAGGGATGCAAATCCCATTGGATTGAGCTAAGTGTGGATCATACTACTCTTGCTACAAGTGAGAGAGTTTTTCCGTCTCTCCAGTATCTCAGATAGAAGATCTACTAGTGGCTTCATGTTTTCTTTGGGGAGTGGTGCTGTGACTTGGAGCAGCAAGAAGCAGCCTACGGTTGCTCTATCCAGTACTACTACAGAGGCCGAGTACAGATGGTAGCATGTGAGGTAGCTTGGTTGAGAAAGCTACTTGCAGATTTGGGTCTATCAGCAGTGAATAGACAAGTTGTCATTTTCTGTGACAACATTAGCAGTATACAGTTGGCCAAGAACCTAGTTTTTCGTGCTCACATACAAAGCATATAGAGGTCCACTATCATTGTCTTTGAGTGGACTAAGAAGTGTGAAGAGGCTTATGATCGTCTAAAGCAAGCCTTGGCAACCCGTTTTGCAACCCCCCAATTGGGATCTTATATTCCACGTACACATCAATGCGTCAAATTTTGCCATTGGTTGCATGCTAGCCCAACCTGGTGAGTTCAAGTTGGACTATCCAGTGTGCTTTGCTAGCTATCAATTGAATGATGCAAAGGTGAACTACACCACTACCAAAAGAGAAGAATTGGCCATGGTCTACGCAGGCAAGAAATACCGACATTATCTCTTAGCTAACAAATTCATATTTTTTGTGGACCATCAAGCCTTGCTATATCTGGTGAATAAACCTTGCACCACGGGAAGAATCACACATTGGCTACTATTATTGAGGAAGGGAAAATAACATGTGTTGGCCGACCACCTGTCCAGAGTTCCAAATGGAGAACCAGCTAGTGTAGACGATGACCTCCCTGATGCTTGTGTATTCAAATTGGATATGATACCGGAGTGTAGCAAAGAGATTTCAGAGTATCTAGCTTATGGCTTCCCTCAGAATGTACCCTTAAATAAGGATAAGATGCGAAGGCTTATCAAGCTTACAGCACCATATCAATTGATTGCCGGTGAGTTGTATAGACTGGGCAAAGACAATGTGCTCAGACGATGCGTAAGGGAGGACGAATTTGTGACCATACTGGAAGAGTCTCATTCCGGGATAGCAGGCAGGCATTTTGTCGAAGAAATTACAGCCCGGAAGGTGCTCCAAGCTAGACTCTGGTGGCCCACGTTATTCGGGGATGCCAATGAGTTCGCCAAAAGATGCGAGGAATGCCAACGTTTCGCCATCCTGCAAAAAAGAGACAAGATGCCACTAGCCCCCATCATTGTCATGCAACCATTTAAGAAATGGGGAATAGATTTTGTGGGGCCTATAAGTCCAACGGCTCATCCAAGCTCACTACATAATCATAGCCCCACCGATTATTTCACTAAGTGGGCGGAGGCTAGAACTTCAAAGAAAGCGGATGCACGAACAACTGCGAAATTTGCATATGTGAGTAAATCATATCATGATTCGGATGCCCATTGGAATTGGTGAGTGACTGCGGTTCACATTTCATTAATGAGGTGATTAATCAATTGCTTGTAGGATTCTTGGTAACCCATCGTAAATCATCACCATACTACCCTTAAGAAGCAAATGGTCAGGCAAAAAGTACCAATAAGATTTTGTGTACCTACCTGATGAAAACTATGGAAGCAAGTCAAACAGATTGGGAGCATAAGCTTACAGCAGCTCTTTGGGCCTCTACCGCACATCCTATAAGAGGTGGCAATAGGATATACTCCTTTCCGTCTAGCTTATGGTGTTGAAGCGGTTATGCCCATGGAGTATTTAGTCCCTAGCTTAAGAATTGCTATACAAGAACGTCTAACTGAAAATGCGTTAGCTGAAAGGCTAATTGACTTGGAAAAACTAGATGAAATCCAATTGATAGCATCACATAGACTCATGGTTGAAAAGTTGCACAGAAAACATTGGTTTGATAGAAACCTCAAGAAAAAAGAGTTCAAAATAGGGGACCTTGTCCTCATGTATGGTGTGGGAAGCACCAAGAAAAAGAAACTAAAATACTGTGGTCTAGGACCATTCCATGTATCAGAAATCACACCTCAAGGGTCTGTCCGAATAGAGATAATTGACGGCATCCAAATGGAGGGCTATGTCAATGGGAGTAAACTAAAAAAATACTTTAGAACATTAACCCAAGAGATGCTCTTCCAAGAACACCTCTTAAAAAAATAGAAACAATTAGCAAAAGAAAAGATCCAACAGGCGCAAGACGAGGCTAAAGCTAAGCAAGCAAAAACTAAAATGTAGAAGGACCTGATTCATGTCAATATGGTGTCCATAACTCTATTGGACGAAGAGGATCTAAACATTGAACCAACAAGACTCAAGTTGGGACTCACAACAAATAAGGGCATTGTAACAAGTGTTGCATTGATAGATACGGGATCGAGCCACAACTTAATCTCATATGATACTTGGATAGCCTTAGGCAAACCAAACCTGAAACACACGGATGCAAAAGTTCGTAGTGTGCACTTAACAACCACAAAGGCCGTTGGGTATTTAAATGTTAACATTTCCATCAATAATAATCCCTTAGTTAGAAAGGTGTTTGTAATGCCTGCAGGTACAATGAAAGAGGAAATGATCTTAGGATGATCCTCGATCTGTGCTCACAGGTGAAATATCCAATGGGAAGATAGAACAACATCGCTAACCATTGGTAAAAAAGTACTATCCATACCATTATGGACCGCGACAAATCAGGGCAAACAAATTGCTAAGGAAGCGGTACTTCAGAAACCAGAATCTACACCCGCCATGTTCAAATTGCTTACACAAAGCCCAACATACAAGAGTACATACAAATGGGTACCCAAGATTCACCCAAAAGGTCAACCTGAGAAGAAGGAACAAATGAATGATGAACATTCTCATAAGAGAACCCGGTTCAAAATTCAACCCTCGACGCCACCTACAAAGTGACAGAAGATCAAGAACTTGCAGAAGCTTCATGACTGCTGTCAACAGTGGATCTGAAAGGACCTACTGCGAGCACAAGGCTACTATCAAGGCAATACAACAATATGGTTACCTAAAAGAAAATCAATGACAAATGCCACAACAGGTTTGGATCAATATACAAAAGAAGGTAAGAGCTTTCAGCATCAACTCCCCAAAAGGACAAAACCCCCATCTGCACTTGTGTGGAGAAGAAAGCAAATTCAGCAACCTGAGTTGAGAATGACTCAAGCAACAACAATACCCACAGTAAATAAAGAATGGAACAATGTGTATGAAGAAAAAAACAAGGGTGTCCCTAGTATAAGCAATACACAACCAGACACCGCAACAAAAATATTTAATTGGGTCGTGGAAAGAACACTAAAAGTCTCCCGATTAGAATTTAAAAAAAATCATCAAACAATGCCTAAAAATACCAAAGAAAACCTTTGGTTTCCATGGTAAAAAAATCAATGCATCATCAGGTGCATGCGGGTGTGTTTGAATTTATAAACTTCACGTGAAACAGCAGAAAAATACTTCACGACGTGAAGTACCCAAAATGTTTCACGACGTGAAGTATTTATATGTTTCACGCTGTGAAGAACCCCAAACTATTTCATGAAGTAAACCATTTAAGTGTTTCATGCCGTGAAAAAGTACAAGAAGTTCACGCCATGAAATGGTAAAAAATGCGGAGCCAATTACAAACTGACACATGGATTGATCATTTAACATATCCTCCCTGTCCGACGGCTACGCTATAAAAATGATTGTTCTCTTTAATTTTGTCATTTTCACTTGTGATTACATGCTCTCTTTCATTGATTCCTTGCACGCTTCCAACTCTTTGACTCCCGACAACATCCCCTTTGCGCCTGCTTCTCAAGGTGGGAGCTATACCCTTCTTTTCAATCCTTTTTTTTAATCCTTTGTTTTCATTGTTGTTGTTTCTTTTTTAATGTATAAAGTTTTGGGACGAGTGTTTTAAGTATATCTCTTTTGATTGCCGATTCATGGACTGAAAAATAATTGAAAACAAAAAATGCAAATCTACCTTCATAAAAATAACTGCATGAAAACATAAGGTATAGAAAACAAATAAAAACAAGCTTCATTTTCACGCAAATATGTAAAAATCTGCAACTTCACGGAAGTAATTCACGAGAGTACTTCACGTTCCCAAGTCTACAACTTCACGAGGGAAACTTCACGTCCCCAAGTTTGCAACTTCGACGAGAGCTTCACGTCCCCAAGTTTGCAACTTCGATGAGAGCTTCACGAGAGAACTTCACGGGAGACCTTTATGGGAGAACTTTACGGGAGAACTTCATGGGAGACCTTTACGGGAGAACTTCACGAGGGAATTTCACGGGAGAACTTCACATGGGAGAACTTTATGGGAGAACTGATGAAAAATAGGTAGAGGGAGAGGAGACACACACACAGGAGTAAACCCTAATGTATTATGCAAACCCTAACCATAGAGGGAAACCATCTCCCTTCTCACACAATGCATAAAGCCATAATTCATAAGCTACAACACACTACATGTGTTGTGTCCACACACTGCCAACCCTAGCTAATGTCTACACACTATGACCAGCTAGACGCGGTCGTTTATGTCTCACACATGTTACTACCTAACATGCCAGCACATAGTGCAACTGGCACAAGCTGACATCGAGCTTGAATCTCAACAGCCCCTCTCAAGCTCATGATGTACTGCCATAGATGAAGATGTAGATGAGCTTGGGCTATCAAAGCTCTCAACACTCCCCCTCAAGCTCATCCCATGTACTCCCAACATAGTACGGAAGTACTCAAACTTCTCCCTGCTAAGTGACTTTGTAAAGATGTTGGCCACCTATTCTTCAGTCTTTACATACTGCAAATCCACTGTACCATCCAACACTTTCTCTATGACAAAATGATAGTGGACCTCTATGTGTTTGGTCCGCGCATGAAAAACTGGATTCTTGGCCAACTGTATGCTGCTCATGTTGTCACAATAATGAATGACAACCTTGCCATCAATAGGCTTACCCAAATCAACCAAGAGACTCTTTAACCATACTCCTTCACTTGTAGCAATGGCTGCACCCCTGTATTCAGCCTCTGCACTAGATAAAGCAATGGTAGGTTGCTTCTTGCTACTCCAACTCACAACTGCACTTCTAAATGTAAAGGAATAACCACTAGTAGACCTCCTGTCATACGAGCTACCTGCCCAATTTGCATCTGTGTAGCCATGTACATATCCAAGCCTTTACCATGCTCATAAAGAAGACCATAATGTGCAGTGGTCTTTACATAGCGCATAATGCGTCTCACTGCATCCAAATGAGGTTTTCTGGGGCTCTAAATAAATTGGCTTACTAGCCCCATAGCATAATTGAGATCTGGGCGTGTGATAGTCATGTAAATAAGATTGATAACCATCTTTCTATACATAGATGGATCATCCAACTCTTCACCAAAATCAGCTTGCAACTTCACATTCTACTCCAAAGGCTTCACATTCTGCTCCAAAGGTGTACTCATTGGCTTACACCCTGTCATCCCATATTTTGCCAACATATCCAATGCATATTGGCATTGCACTAACCATGTCCTTGCATGGTCTTTGATCACTTCAATCCTAAGAAAATATCTCAATTCACCCAAGTCTTTCATATCAAACTGCCCACTCAACGCCTTCTTGACATGCATACCATCTATAGCATGATCTCCTATGACAATCAAGTCATCCACATAGATGACAAGTAAGACAATCCCATGATCTGTTTTCTTCACATAGAGTGAAGAATCTACTGAAGAAACCTGAAATCCAAGGGAGATAAGATATCGGCTTATCTTATCACTCCAAGCACGAGGTGCGCTTCAAACCATATAGTGCTTTCCTTAATCTGCATACATGAATGGGGTACCTCGGGTGTACATATCCTTCTGGTTGTGCCATATAAACTTCATCTTGTAAATCACCATTTAGAAATGCATTTTTCACATCCATTTGATGCATTTCCCAACCATTTGTTGTATCCATAGCAATGATTGCTCTCACTGTTCCCATCTTTGCAACTGGACTAAATGTTTCATCATAGTCCAAGCCTTGGGTTTATGCATAACCCTTAACTACCAACCGTGCCTTATGGCGCTCAATGGAACCATCTGATTTGCATTTACCTTATAAACCCATTTGCAACCAATGACATTTTTGCCTTGTGGTAAGGCAACCAAATCCCAAGTTTCATTTTGAACTAATGCGTCCATCTCAACTTCCATTGCCTTCTCCCATACATGCTTCCCAATAGCTTTTGTACACAGCAGCTTTTGTATAGCATGTAGGTTCCACATGCTTCACCAAAGAGGTCATATATGCGTAATGCATAGCAAAGTCATGATATGTCAACCTGTCAAACTGGATACCTGACCCTTTTGGGATCTCCGCAATGCATGCGGATCACTCTGAACACCTGTCACTCTAGCATGTGGAGGCACATATCTATCCTGCCTTGCACCAGGTGTGTGTAAAACTGGTATGCCAAGTTCCTCATCCAAACTTTCTGAACTTGAGGACTCATAACCTGTAATGCCAATTCCTTCAACCTTCTTTTTCTCTTTATCCACAGCACTACTCCCAGTGCTCACACTGTCATGTCTCAAGCGTCCTGACCCATGGACGTAAAGTGCTACTCTCAGACTACTCTGCTAGCCCAGACATAGAAATAGAACTTTCTTGTGGCAAGTTTACATGAACATCAGCATCAACGGAATCAATGACACCCTCATCCTTTGCCTTGTACCAACTAGCAAGTTCATCAAACACCACATCTCGTGAGATAACCACTTTCCTAGTTTGTGGATTATAACATTTATATGCCTTGCGATCCTGTGCATACCCAACAAAAATGCACTTTTCTGCCATAGGATCCAACTTCCTCCTTCTCTCGTCTGGCATATGCACATAAGCTATGCAACCAAACACTTTGAGGTGTCCAATGTCTGGCTTAAAACCTGTAAGACGCATCTCTGGTGTACTTCCATGTATGGCTACTGTGGGTGTCTTATTAAGTACATACACCACTGTGGCACATGCTTCTGCCCAACAATAATCTGGCATGCTCTTTTCATTGAGCATCGCCCTGGCCAGTTCACAAATGACTCTATTTTTCCTCTCAGAAGCAACACCATTTTGCTAAGGTGTATACCTACAAGTTATTTGCCTTCTTATGCCATGCTTTCTCAAGAAATTCTCAAAAGCATGTAAGGTGTATTCACCACCTCCATCTGTCCTCAAACATTTTATCCAAGAGCCATATTGCTTCTCTGCAAAAGCTTTGAAGTCCATAAACTTTCCCAATACTTCACTTTTCTCTCTAAGAAAGTAAATCCAAGTCATTTTGCTGAAGTCGTCAATGAATGTCACATAATACAAGCTGCCTTTAATGGATGGGTTTTGTGCAGGACCCCATACACCACCATGAACTATCTCAAGTGGCCTGCTACTCATGTTGCCTTCTTTAGGAAATGGCAACCTTGCTTGCTTTCCAAATTGGCAAGCATCACAGACATGCATATTCCCATCATACTTGAATCTAGGTAGCCCACTAACAATGCCTCTTGCCTGCATGTTCTTTAACCTTTGTATGTTCACATGTCCAATCCTTTTATGCCACATGTCAATGTCTTGTACAACATTTCGGCTTTTAGAGAACATGGCTGATTTCAACTCAGGAATCCCAGCATCCAACTTAAATAACCTGCCTTCTTTCTTGCCTTTGGCAATGACTCTACATCCATTTTTGAAATCCTCAAGCAACCATGCTCATTGAAACGAACCTGTAAACCCTGTTCCACCATTTGACCACAACTGAGGCCAAACATTTTGTAATAGAAGGCACATACAAGACATCTGCCATAGACTTTGTTTCACCATTGTGCATAACCAATGGTACACTTCCAACATGTGTGATAGCATGTTCTATCATCTCCTGCCTCCACATATCCTTTCACATCCATAGGCTTCATATGTTCAAACCATTTACCATGACAAGTCATATGGTTTGATGCTCCAGAGTCCATATACCAAGTGTCATCACTGTCACCATTTGTCATCATAGATCCCACGACATGCATGGCAAACAAGTGATTTGTGCTGCCATCATTACTGCTTGATGCAAAATTTCCAGTATTTGCATAATTTCCACCATGTTGTGCATAATGTCCACCATGTTGTGCTTTATCCCCTCTCAAATCATTTTGTTTTGCTGAAACAATCACGTGCCATATGACCAAATTTCCCACAGTAATGGCATTCCACATTTTGCATAGATGTTTGTTGGCCTTGCCAATGTCCTCTTCCACGAGGATTACCTCTGCCTCTCTGAGGTGTATATCCATGACCACCTCTAGCACCATATGTAGGTTGAAAATTCTGTTGTGGTGACCTATCCTACCATCCAGGACCATTACCACGACCTCATGATGCAAATCTCCCCCTGCCTCTAAATCCTCTTTGTGAATAGAAAGCCTAATTTCTGCCATTATCGTCATGGCTAGTAGATGCATCATGAAAAGAGTCACTGAGTTTCATTTCCTCAACAAGCAAGAGTGAAACCAACTCATCAAAATCTGGTAAACCTGTACTCCGAACAGAAATATATGTATCAAAAGACTTGTACTCCTTGCCAAGACCACGCAAGGTAATGTCTACCAAATCATCATCAGGCATGGGGGCATTGATAGTTGCCAATGCATTTGCATACTTCTTTATCTATTGTACATAATCATGAATACTCCTTCCTTTCTGCTTCACATTATGAATCTGTTGTCTCAACTGAGACTTATACGAACACTAGTATATGTAGTATCAAACAGCTTTACCAATGTATCCCATGCATCCTTGGGATTCTCACCATCATGTATATGTATGAGTATAGCATCCGAGATACATATAAACAAGTAATGCAAAACTTTGTATACTCTCTCTGACCATTGCTTATGAGCTACAACCTGTTGTTGTGTAGGTTGTCGGGGTAGTTCCGGCTCTGGCTTCGCACATGTAACAAGGTTCCAAAATCCTTTTCCTTTCAGTAGTCCTGTACTTCCATGCCTGAAAGTTCTTTTTATCCAACTTCTCACCCACAATCTATACTGGGTTGTCTGTAATATTTGCTCAATATGCAAGTGCACCTTTCGCACACTTCCAATTCTATAAACAAGACTTCCTCAGCTCAACCACACTCTAATAAGTGTTCCAGTTACACCAAAGTACTCAACGAACTTCGTTGATGTACAAATTCACTCTGATTGCATTCAAATTGAAATGGCATACGCAATCCAAAGTACCCTGTTCTTGGCGTGCTTTCCAAGGCTTCAAATTACAATGTAGTGGTTCAATCAAGTGTGGATAACTTGCATTGACACCTAAACAAGCTCAATGTTTCATATCAACACCAACCAAGGCGCGTACATACCAAAAATATCAAATCCCCTTCTCTGTTTTGAGAAAAACCAATAAAACCAATAAAAAACAACGGTAAAAGTGCTCTAATTCCTTTGATTCTTGTCCAAATTGAGAGAGGAGGCATTCATTAGCTTAGCAATGATGTCTACTAACTCCATGTAAAAGGAATTAGACCAATTGTTTAAGTTGAGAGAGTAATTAGCTGATTAATCACCCTTTGTTTCATTAATCACTATAGACAGCCTGTTTAATCAGCTCATAATTAGCTCCATAATGCATAATTGCTCCAACCAATCATATAGCAACCTCCTCAAGTATGTGTATCACACAATTGCTAAGCAAATTCTGAATTTAATCAATCAACCAAGTAGAATTTGGCCTCCACTTTTCAAAAAGATGAGAAAACTGCTCTATTTCTTCCCTATACAGGCTGCGCTGCCTGCTCTTGAGGTGATTTGACAAGTTTATAATGGTAATTGAAGGTATAATTAGATGCCCAACACACCTTGGCATGTTCCAAATACATCAATGTAGTGATTTTTGTAAAAAACTAGCTTTAATTTCATCCACAATGGACATCACTTCTTTGTTTTTGTGAGGGCTTCAAACGAGTGAATTTACCTCACTAATATGCATCAACTTTGGTCCAAATTCAATGTAGGGCTTGCACATGAGTTGCCAATACATTCCAATTTGCCAGATTTGCAACTATTTGCCTCATACATTCACCACACTCAAGCTTCAATGGAGAGCTTGCAAAACAGAAATTTCTCTTTGCTCAAATCTGGTGTTGTTTGTGTTTTTGCACCTGCAATCCGCTTAAGGATGTTTAGTAGTCCTTACCCGGTAGGCCAAGCTCTCGGATTTGATGAAAATGGGTGTGCTCCAAGCTTCACAGCTTTTTCTCCCTCTTCTCTCACTCACTCATAAACCCTAATAGAGAGCACCAAGCTCTGATACCATGATGAAAAACAGGTAGAGGGAGAGGAGACACACACAGAGGAGCAAACCCTAATGTATTATACAAACCCTAATGTATTATGCAAACCCTAACCATAGAGGGAAACCATCTCCCTTCTCACACAATGCATAAAGCCATAATCCATAAGCTACAACACACTACATGTGTTGTGTCCACACACTGCTAACCCTAGCTAATGTCCACACACTTTGACTAGCTAGACGCGGTCATTTATGTCTCACACATGTTACTACCTAACATGCCAGCACAAAGTGCAATTGGCACAAGCTGACATTGAGCTTGAATCTCAACAAGAACTTCACGAGGGAACTTCATGGGAGAACTTCACGAGGGACCTTTATGGGGGGACCTTCACGAGGGACCTTCACGCGAGGGAACTTCACAAGAGAACTTCATAGGAGACCTTCATGAGGGAACTTCACAGGAGAACTTCACTGGAGAACTTCATGAGAGAACTTCACTGGAGAACTTCACGGGACACTTTCACGGGAGAACATGTCCCCGAGTCCGTAACTTCACGAAAACTTTTCACACCTTCAAATTCACATATTTTACTATATGGGAAGGCCATCACAAATCTTTCACTAACATACGAACAAAAAAATTAAATTTTTTTAAAAAAATGTGGGGGGGTGGCTTCCACCAGTCATTCAACTGACAATATATGCTTGTACAGATGTCTATGTCAGAATCTAAGTCCCGTGAGCGACCACCTCCAACACAAGCCAGCAGTGCCACACAGAGTCCCAGAGTGCCAACAGCAAGCTGAGGAGCAACTTCTTGGGCCCTTATGCTTACCTAGTCCTTCCAAGGAAAACTCATCAGAAGACAGGTCATTACATCACATGGGAAAATCACTCTGCAGTGCCACAGTAAAGAATTCCTCCATCTGTTGGAAGATGTACAAGTAAAAGATAAGCTGAAAAAAGTCAGCCTCGGTAGAATGGGTACAGTGTTACCCAAAGGGATCAACACAAAACTCTACACAGAATATCTCCATACATATGATAAGCAGACAAAGCGAGGAAAATTTACAAAGGCAGATGGTACCACGGAAGAACTGCTCATAATAGAAGACCTTATCAGAGACGCCTTACAGCTCCCCGTGTGGCAGTCAGGGCCCACAGACACAATAGATACAATGCCCATCAAGGAGATGCTAAAGAGAGATTCTTATAACTTCAATGGGGCAGAGTACGAGAACATCAAGGATGAAGCCACGGAGAAAGTTTGTAGGGCAATGTCTTTGATGATGCAAATCAAACCAGTTGACAGGTATAACAGGGTTAGCCTTAACAGAATTGCCAAAGCACATGAAGAAAAGGAGGACAATTGGGCCTTTTTATGCACAAAGAAATGGAGAATTATCTCAAGGCACATTAGTACAAAGTCAGCAACCCATACATGTTAACACAAATACTTAACCATGTGGCACAACGGCCCCAGTAAAAGATGAACCAGAGGAAAACCTGTCACTAGCCCTAATCCCCAGTCAACCCACCAAAGCTACTGGAATGATGGATAAAGGATAAGCAGTGTTAATGGAGATAGAACAGCTCATAAAGTCAATCAAGAAAGATTGAAAGAAGAAGACTGACAGAAGAATGAGAGGACTACTAGTGGACGTCACGACAGAATCTCAACAATTGGAAGCCGTTGTGGCATCAGAGGATCAAGACATATTAAGAGGCTCTCCAAGAAAAACTACAAAGCCCTACTATGCAAGAACAACACCAACAGCTCTCTCCTCCAACGAGCCTTGCACAACAAATATTCAAAGACCTCTCCTCGTCGTCGCTAAAGGATTCACAACTAGCGGAGATGCACACAAAGGAAGCTGGAGAACAAACACTGAAAGATCATACTATGGAAGGACCAGTACACGAGGAGGCATCAGTTGCACAACAAGATTTTGTAATGCTAGAAGAATCTAGTAAGAGGCCACACTCCCCACCAGAAATGTCCATGCCAAGCAAACAAAGAAGATTGGATGAAGACGAGCCATTGCCGCATCTTGGTTCATTCAAGGAGATGGATACTCAACAATTCCTATAGGATACCTCTTCCAGATCTTCGCAGCTTTGCATTCATGGCTTCCATAGCCTTCTTTACACCAGATAGTCTCATAGCTGGTATCCCAAGATCCTCATCAAGGCTCATCTCTGAGCCACTAGACTCTCCATCAACATGAGAATGCCCTATAGAAATGTCAAGCATACTAAGGGGCTCAACCACTTTCTCTTTGCCTTTATGTGATGTACTAATCACATTTGCAGGAGGACTGGTATTATGACGCAGCCTGCCACTCCATGGTCTATCAACTAAACCACTAGATGAGGACTCTCGTGGTCCACTTAAAGACTGTGATTGCTGACTTGCATTCTGTGCAACTATATTTCCACTCACATCAGCCCCCAACAGCTTCTTTTTCAGCAGCATACCAGTTGCTCATCTCATCAAAAACAACATCCTTGCTTACCCTCAACTCACGTGTAGCAGGGTTATAACACCTGTATCCCTTTTTCTCAAGGGAATACCCAATAAACACACATTTTTCAGCTTTTGGATTCTGTGCAACCACATTTCCACTCACATTAGCCCCCAACAGCTTCTTTTTCAGCAGCATACCAGTTGCTCATCTCATCAAAAACAACATCCCTGCTTACCCTCAACTCATGTTATAACACCTGTATCCCTTTTGCTCAAGGGAATACCCAATAAACACACATTTTTCAGCTTTTGGATCGAGCTTAGTTCTCAGCTCATCTCGCACATCATGCACATATGCAATGCATCCACTTTCAGATGAGACAAATCAAGTTTTCTACCAGTAAACCTCTCCTCTGAAGTTACATCATGTATGGCTGCAGCAGATGGAGTCCTGTTCATGATGTAAACTGCTGTAGAAACAACCTCAGCCCAAAAGCTATGCAGCATATTCTTCTCTCCCATCAATGCTCACGCAATCTCTGCAATGTGCCTGTTTTTCCACTCAACAACTCCATTTTTCTACGGAGTGTATCTGCATGTAAATTGTCTCCGAATACCATTCTTCTTCAAAAATTTAGAGAACTCATTGGAGAAGTACTCTCCCCCTCCATCTGACCTTAGGCACTTTACATATTTCCCTGTTTGCTTTTCAACCATAACTCTGAAATTCTGAAAATGAGTGAACACCTCACCCTTCTCCTTCATGAAGTATACCCACACTTTCCTTGTGTGGTCATCAATAAATGTCACATAATACCTGTAGCCTCCCATAATACCTACAGCCTCCCATAGACATGGTCTTCGTAGGACCCCATACATCTGAATGCACAACATCTAGTGCATTTCTGCTCACATTTCTGTCACGTGGAAATACATGCTTTGTTTGCTTTCCAAATTGGCATGCTTTACATATTTTCTGCATACCTTCAACTTTAAACTTTGGCAACCCTGTCACAATTACTTTAGTCTACATAGACTTCATTCTCTACACATTCACATGTCCAATTCTTTTATGCCAAATGTCTGTGTCTGCAACAATTCCTGAACCATTTGCAAACATTGCAGCACTCACTTCAGGCATGTTTACATTCAATGTAAACATTCTGCCCACTCTGTTGCCTTTTGCAACCAACCTGCACTTGTCTTTAAAGTCTTCAACATACAACCATCAGGATTAAACCGAACCTACAAACCCTGCTCAATCATCTGGCCAACTGAAACCAGATTCTTTGTTATGTTCGGAACATGAAGTACATCTACAAGGTATTTCACTTTGCCATCCTGCATAGACAATTGGCACATCTCCAACATGGGCAATTGGATGAGCAGTGTCATCCCCTATTTCCATAAAATCTGGTCTTTCAAGGTTTTTCATCTCCTTGAACCACTCCCCATGACTTGTCATGTAGTTCGAAGCCCTTGAATCAACATACCCCACATCATCTTTATGTGCTACTTCAACATTTTCAGACATGGAATTAACGACATGTTGCATAACAAACAACCTTTCATTATCCTCATTATTTCTGCTGGAGGATGCATAGTTGTTTTGCTGCAATTTCCCATTTTGCATGTCAGCCTGCTTCTTATAACAATCTACCTGCACATGTCCAGGCTTACCGCAATAAAAGCATCCACGTGTATCATTATACTGCCTTTGCCAATTTCCATGACCTCTTTGACTCCCCCTACCTCTCAATTGGCCTCTTCCACCTGCGTGTTGTTGTTGTTGTGAATTCTAGGACTGTTGTTATTACTGCTGCTGCTGACCATAGTTCTGATTACCTGTTGGGCCACCTCCTTGGTCGTGTCCATGGCCTCCTCTACCTCGTCCTCTTCTTGAACTTGTGTAGAAGGCTTGTTGCTCTAAACTGTTTTTGTTTTGTGAAGGTTGTTGGTCTTCACCCAAGCTCTTCTCTTCTTCTATACTCTTCTTCTATAATCAACATAGACACCAAATCTGTGAAATTGGGAATGTTTTCTCAAGTCTGAATAGACGTCTTGAACGCCTTGTATTGTGGCCTGAGACCATGTAAACAGACTTCCACCTTATCATCATCATCTACTGAAATGCCAATCGATGCAAGGGATTCCACAATACCCTTGATCTTCAATGCATAGTCATTCACAGACATACTCTTTTTCTCCACAGTATGAAGTTCATTCTTCAACTGTATCTTTCGTGCCTTGGTATTCGTTTCATAGAGTTTTACCAAGGTGTCCCATGCCTCCTTGGGGGACTTGGCATCCTGTATGTGCCCAATCATGGTGTCTTGTATACTGATAGAGAGCCAATACATAACTTTTCTGGCTCCTTGTGGTTCCAATCCTTGAACTCTTTCACATCTGCAGCATGAAGTTCATTCTTCAACTGTATCTTTCGTGCCTTGGTATTCGTTTCATAGAGTTTTACCAAGGTGTCCCACGCCTCCTTGGGGGACTTGGCATCCTGTATGTGCCCAATCATGGTGTCCTGTATACTGATAGAGAGCTAATACATAACTTTTCTGGCTCCTTGTGGTTCCAATCCTTGAACTCTTTCACATCTGTAGCAGTCGGATTGATCTTCGGTATCTTTGGTGCCTCTTCATGCTCACCTTGTATGTAGTCCCAGTAACCCTTTCCCATTAGGAAATTTGTCAACCTGAACCTCCAAGCATGGAAGTTGTTCTTATCAAGCTTCTCAACAACAATCTGGTTTATGCCATCATTTGACATCTTGCTAGACACACAAATTTACCGGAAACAACACTCTGGTTTGTCCTGCACAAACTGCTGTATTTTCTGCAGACAGCGGTACTGTACTACACTCAAATGCCACAACCAGTGACCTCAATGTGCATACATACACCCAATGGCAACTGTTGACCTCATGGCAGCACACACAATGTCTGCACAACCAATCTGTCTTCCTCCAGTTCTTAAAACATAGTTCTGCACAGAATCGATGACTTACTCTGCAGTGCTCGAAATCGCCGACTTTCCAAAAAACGAAGATCTTATTGCACGTGAAACGCGTTTTCGACCCAAAAAATACCGTCCGATAGGACAATATAGTTGCCTATAGCTTTACTCCCGCGAAGAAAGCTCCTCAATCAGAGATCGTTTGCCGGTGCCTCTCGTAGAGCTCCCGACAAGGGTGTAGTCGCTAACACAAATAGGGAAGAGTAGATGAAGCTCTTACCCTCGTACCAATTCCTGTGCTTCTCTTGCTTGCAGCTTAGCCCTTAGCATGAACCAAGATCTCATACCATGAAAAGATGCAGGGGAAAAGAGAGCTTGAGCTCTTGCCAAGCACACACACACTCACAAAACCCTAAAAGAGAACACACAAGGTGAGAGGTTGAAAATCTTCTTCTTCTTCACACAACACTCAACACACCATATACAAAGATAAGAGTACACACCATATGAAAGGTACTCAACCAAATACATACTGGGGTTCTCTATAGTGTGAACCCAACTAAATGAGCTGGCGCTATAACTATGCCAATCTCTAGAATGGCTATCATATAGCCTGTCATCCCACTGGCCGCATATCACCCATGATCTCACCAACCATGCCAGTGGTGTAAGTGGACCCTATCCCCTAGGCGGCGGGTCATCAGTGTCCACCGCCTCACTAGATGAGCTCGATATCTCAACAATCCATTAGGTGAATGTGTAGAGTTCCCTCTTGGAGGTGTGGTTCAGCATAACACTTGGGAATGGCACCATTGCCATTCTCCCTTGGGAATGATATGACTGCCATTCTCACTTACCACCAAGGGAGAGTTACACTACTCCCATTCTCCTCAAGGTAGTGGTGCCATTCTCCCCTCCAAGAAATATATGCAAGGGAAATGGGAGTGGTGCCTCTCTTCCCCCTTACATCAATTTGATTATGAGGAGAATGGCACCACTTCCATTATCCCTTTTAATTTAATGAATTCTATATATGAGTGTTTTATCTGATTTTAGTTTTCCTTACAAAATAAATAGGGACCATGGCATTTAGAGGTGGGAACAAAATAAGGATGCTAGTGGGTAATGAAGTTGTTGCAATCGATGCAGTATGTGTGAAAACTAAGATCAGATAAAACACTCATAGGGAAAACTAAAATCAAATAAAACACTCATAGTGATAATGAAAAAGAGTATTAATAATGACATGCTATTACCTTTCTCCACTATGGATGCAATGACAATTGGTGAAGAAATTTGGAGTGTTGTCAAATGGCCTAAGACCTCTCTCCAATGTATTGATGTAGCTTTTGATGAGGCCATGGGTGAAGAGGCTATAGAAAGTTAGTCCATGCCCCCTTATGTTGAATATTCCCTTGATATTTAGGGCTTTCTTCCAAAAAACCCTAATTTCTTGACATTGGCCATTCCAACTTGCCATTAGCCTTGTCTAATCCATCATTAATTACACTAGTGATGCCATAACACAAGCTAATGCTTCAAATAGACCAATGATCAAACTATTTGTCTCAAGTTTGGGGGTTTTTAATCAAATCCATACACACCATTGGATGCCATTGGAACCATTTGATGCTTCTTCAATCATTGGTGTGACATTCAAGCCATCTCTATGTCAAGATATATGCCAATCCATATGATGCCATTGGAACCATTTGATGTTTCTTCAATCATTGGTGTGACATTCAAGACATCTCTATGTCAAGATATATGCCAATCCATATGCCTTTTCCTTCACCTTGTTTGTTTCATTGGCATTAAATTGTTTCCACATGAATCCATGGGTATTGAAGACATAAAGAAGATCAATTGTATTCCCAAATAACCTCTTTTACGACATTAGCTTCGTATGTTGGAGAATCATGGTATGCAACTATAAGTGCTGATTGTAAGTGGATTCACATATACCTTCATGGCATGCAACTATAAGTGCCGATTGTAAGTGGATTCACATATACCTTCATGGCATGCAACTATAAGTGCCGATTGTAAGTGGATTCACATATACCTTCATGGCATGCAAGTATAAGTGCCGATTGTAAGTGGATTCACATATACCTTCAAGTTCATGTTTCACAACTCACACACACTTGTACTCACATCTCAATTATTAGTAATCAAGTGATGTGTGAGGGTACCTCGACATTTAGAGGAGAAGCCAGGGCAAGCATGTCTTGAATCCTCCTTGCCATGAGTGCCTTGGAAAAGCGGCAAGGTGTGGAGGATTAGGTATCAGTGTGGTGAAGAAATGGCCCCAACTTGTACCTAGTTTTGACCTAGGTACAACAGTGGGAAGAGCTTGGCCAAGAGATCGACAAGCTTCAATACTCTTCATCAAATTTCAAGTGCCTAGTAGTGGATGCATTTTATTGGGCAAGGATTTGGCAAGCAGGGAATTCAGTATTGCAATTGATTTCGCTTGATTTGATATTGAGATTTGGTCAATACAAAGGAGACCATGCCAAAAATTTATGTGTATGGTTGGGATTGAGAGAAATTGTGGACACATATAAGGTTCTTTTGGATGCCAAAGATTCTTGGAATCAAAGGGTGGTACATGTGGAACATGTGGAAAGCAAATGGGTACCAAAGGAGCTCTTGAGCAAAATCTCCAGATTGACAAATCCCTAATTCAGTATATTTACATTAAGGCTAGAGTTTGGGTGATTATATAGGCTCTTAGTACTCCCTTATACCTTCCCAACAAGCCTTAAACCTCTCCGTTCTCCAACATCATTTGGATCCCCAACTTGCCATTTTTCATTAGAGGTCAAACTTGTGCCCAGTCAGAAACAATGAACTATTTGGGACAAATGACATCGTAGGATGGATTTACATTATTAGGGCTTCCCAAAAGTCCATATTACACCCAAATCCAATGTTGTTTGGGGGGTCAAACCTATATGGTTGACTTTGACCAAAAAGTCAAAATAGAGGATATCTGCACTTTGACTTTGGTTAAACCTTTTAGGCATAGTTAGTACTTGTCATCACAAGCCCACACATCAAATTTTATCTAAATCCGATGACTTTTGAGTACTCTATAGCCTGATTCCAATCCTCTACAGTGCGATAAAAGCCCTAAAACAGAGAATATTAGGGCTATCCAAAAATTTTCTATTCTTGAATATTTGCATTCTATGCCTCAAGGTCTTTCGATAGAGCCCTGGATTATCCAATTTTGACATCATTCAAGCCTTCTACTAGCCATTTCCCATTTTCAGTCATTATGTCAAGGGGACGTCCATCTAAGCAAGCAATGGAACTTCATGAGATAAGGGAAGATAGGGAAATGGTGAATGAGGATCGTGTCGACGAGATTGGTGATGAGGGTGTGAATCTACAAGATGACAACATTGCTAATGCGGCACATAGGACTAATCATGTGCAAATTGGGCCAAGTTTTGGAAATGTGGTCAATACATCAAATCATTTGAGGGGAGAAAATGCACAAGAAATGCCCGCTGACTAATGATATGTCACAAATGATGATGATGAGAAGCATGATAGAATGAATGATGAAACTACTTTTTCAAGAGATTACAGTGGGCACCGTAATGCAAATACTTGTGCAGGAGATTAGGGGCATGTATGGAGACATAGAGACCAAGGATGAAGACAAGGGTGGAAAATCTTACAAGGATCAACAAGCTTATATTGAAGACAAAGAGGATCATAACCCAAGTTTCCATTCTACTCATGGTGCTATGCTCAAACCAATGTTTACATACATACCCAATGATGCCAAAGGCAAATGTCATGTATCTCCATATGAAGGCTCAAGATTCCCAAGGAGTAATGTTTGTATTCCATTCAAGGGAAATACTCATCGAGGTGGTGCTTCAAGAGCTCATATTGAGAAAGATTTTGATGATGAGTTTGAGCATAACAATGGTCAAATTCCTTCTTTTTCACAAGCAATGGATGGAAGAAAGCAATGTGTTAAGTTTCATGGTAGAGCCAATACTAGTGAAACCAAGGAAAGGTCAATCAATATATGTGAATTCTTGGTACCATTTCTTGGTTCACCTCTTACTTTGAGAGGAGATGGAAGAGTCATTATACACTCTATTCTAAAAAAAGTTGGCTTACTAAAGGACAAACGAGGACTTCCATTCACAATCACATTTGGTCATTGCATAGAATATGACTATTTGAGTCTTTATGCATACATTGTGGGTGTTGAAGTGGATGAGATGCTTGCTATAATTTCTAGATAGCAAGTGCACGAGGAGATCTCGATGCCAATTCTCTCTTGACAAGACACCACAAATGTATTCGTGGGACCAATACACAAGTTGAAAATGGGAATTCTCGGATTACTTCCATAAGTACTTTGATGAATACATTTTCGGCTTATGATATGATGCCCAGAGATCATAAAGACTTGATCATTGAGGATATTTTGGATGTGCATGCAATTGTGTTTGACACAAGGTATGATGATTCATGTGATGATACACATGCACATAAGGATGCATTTGACATATGCCATGCACATGTGGATGAGGATTATACATATGGTGAAGACATATGCATTGTTGATCATGGTGACATTAGGCATCTTGACAATGATGCTTATGATAGTGTTGATGATTCATCTACCATCATTATTTTTTGTGAGATCCCAGTCCCCACTACGCAACGGATTCAGGGTGCTATCAGCGGAAGTAGCACATCTTGCATGGGGCAGGGTCCCACACTCGCGGGGCCTCGCCCACAGATATCCGGACAGGTAACTAATTCCTCGATTCTTCCAAATCAAACTTGGAAAAACTTCTCTTGCCCGGAAAGCACGGGCGATTCCACCAGGATAGCTTTTCCCTAACGTAGTCAAAAGCCTTAATTGAACTGATCTGACCGAACTCGTAAGTTCCATAGTCAGATTCAAGGGACAGATTGCACTTGGATCATAGAGACCAACGCTTTTTTCCTCACCGAGAGGCACAACCGTTGATCCTTTTTCCATAGAACAATTTTTGTCCGGGATTTACTTCATCTATCGGAACTAAACAGAAATTGAGTCTCGATTTACGGATCCATCAGTCCAGCCTAACCCCATCCAATCCCATGGGTTAGCCAACCGCCCAACCACTGTGGTGATGGGATCCAATTAGGAATTTGGTTAGGTTTTGTCCCGGGTACCAAGGAAAAGAGTTCCTAGGCCCCCTAGCCGGAAGTTCATGCAAACATAAAACTAGTCACACCACTTACGCACCCAATATGAAATTGCCTTTTTCTCAGCATCAGCTAACTTTAAAACAATCCTTTAATGAAACCATTATGTCATTAATCACTATCCTCAAAATCTCTGGTTGAATCCATATTTCTAATCATTCATCGGTGTACTTATGGCAACCAGAACGCTCACCACCTGTTCACTCAGGGGCCTTTTCGATAGTTCCTAGCTCATAGTAACCGACAATATATTCTCATAACAAAATGGAATCTCAGTGGAAGATCAGCAAGATCAACCAATAGATCCATATAGAAGAGCCATGGACTCATCCGTTGAGGACCAGCAAGGTCAATCAACCAGATCCATGCCCGGTTTCAGAAAACAACTCTTACTCCTTATTCCAATATCTTCCACGACGCACATGTGGGTATCTTCGGTGACCCAGAGCCCGAGCACCGTATGGTCAGCACCCTTTAGGATCCTTCGCAGGTCACCTAGCGCTTCACTCATAGGCCGCTTCCTTGGTCCCTCATCCACCGTACTGGAAGCTTACCATTTAAATCGAACCGAGGCTGGTCAAGACCTCGGCTGACCTTGGTACGCGAGACGTCCTCCATTGACTCTCCGTCAGCTGTTGCAACTTTATCAGGTAGGTCTCTACGACCACATACTCAAGACAATCAAAATGCTTCCCCAACATCTTTGTTGACATAAAACAGTCATTTGCAAACAGTTTACAAATATAGTTTCTATATTGAACTCTCGTCATTCCACATTATTCCATATCAATCCATATTACTTAATCCAATTCCAATTCATATGTGTATCCATTCTTGACCAGATACATCATTTTCCATCTCATCACATCGGATTCATTCACTTCACATAACATCCATTCCTATCTTTCTTAATTTACATTACGTCTCATCACATCCATTTCTCATTATAACTCATTCGTTCAGATCTTATATTATTCATTCACCTTCTGATGATTCACATGACATCTCATCTCATCCATTCGCTCATATCGACTTCATATCCATTCACATTCATATTTGCATTCATTATTCCACACACACATCCACATTCGTACATCCACATTCACATCTACATTTATACATCCATTTTCACATCCACATTCATACATCCACATCCAAATCCACATTCATACGTCCACATCCACATCTACATTCATACATCCACATTCACATTCACATCCATACATCCATATCCACATTCCACATCCTTATTCACATTCACATACATCCACATCCACATTCCATATCTACATCCATATCCCCATTCACACATCCACATTCATATTCATATACATCCACATTCACATTCCATATCTACATCCATATCCCCATTCACACATCCACATTCACATTCACATACATCCACATTCACATTCACATTCACATCCGGACATCCATATCCACATTCCACATCCTTATTCACATTTACATACATCCACATCCTCATTCCATATCTACGTCCATATCCACATTCACACATCCACATTCACATTCACATACATCCACATTCACATTCACATTCACATTCACATCCAGACATCCATATCCACATTCCACATCCTTATTCACATTTACATACATCTCCATCTATTCCTCGTTCATTTTCATCTAATTGATTCGTTTCACATCCTCATATCTATTTATAGAATACAAGAGAATTCTTATTTTCGATATAAGATTTCTTTACACATTTATTTATGCATAAATTCCATTTTAAGGAGACTAACACTTTCGAAATAAAAATCAATCTTTTATGCATCTTCCTATGCATAAATTCATTTTAAATGAGAATGACACTTTTGAATAGAAAATCAATTCTTTAATGCATCTTCCTATGCATAAAATCAAAATTGATGAAAATAACTCTTTTGAACTAAAAATAGATTTCTTTATGCATCTTTCTATGCATAAATAGGAATTACACTTTTAGAATAAAAGAATTTTTCTTATGCATCCTATTTATGCATAAAATCATTTATGATGAAAATCACTCTTTTAATATAAAAGAATTTCTTTTATGCATCTACTTTATGCATAAAATCATTTATGATGAAAGTAACACTTTTATAAAAAAAATAATCTTTTATGCATACTTCTATGCATGAAAATCAAATATGATAAAAGTAACACTTTTACAATAAAATAATAATCTTTTATGCATACCTCTATACATGAAAATCAAATATGATAAAAGTAACACTTTTATAATTAAAAAAAATCTTTTATGCATACTTCTATGCATGAAAATCAAATATGATAAAAGTAACACTTTTATAAAAAAAATAATCTTTTATGTATACTTTTATGCATGAAAATCAATATGATAAAAGTAACACTTTTATAATAAAAAATAATAATCTTTTATGCATACTTCTATGCATGAAAATCAAATATGATAAAAGTAACACTTTTATAATAAAATAATAATCTTTTATGCATACCTTTATGCATGAAAATCAAATATGATAAAAGTAACACTTTTATAATTTAAAAAAATAATCTTTTATGCATACTTCTATGCATGAAAATCAATATGATAAAAGTAACACTTTTATAATAAAAAATAATAATCTTTTATGCATACTTGTATGCATGAAAATCAAATATAATAAAAGTATTAATCTTTTATGCATACCTTTATGTATGAAAATCAAATATGATAAAAGTAACACTTTTATAATAAAATAATAATCTTTTATGCATACCTTTATGCATGAAAATCAAATATGATAAAAGTAACACTTTTATAATAAAATAATAATCTTTTATGCATGAAAATCAATTATGATAAAAGTAACACTTTTATAATAAAATAATAATCTTTTATGCATGAAAATCAATTATGATAAAAGTAACACTTTTATAATAAAATAATAATCTTTTATGCATGAAAATCAAATATGATAAAAGTAACACTTTTATAATAAAATAATAATCTTTTATGCATACCTCTATGCATGAAAATCAAATATGATAAAAGTAACACTTTTATAATAAAATTATAATCTTTTATACATACCTCTATGCATGAAATTCAATTATGATAAAAGTAACACTTTTATAATAAAAACATAATCTTTTATGCCTAAAAATCCATTTTGATGAAAGTAACACTTTCATAATAAAAGAAAATTATTCCTTTATGCATAAAAATCTATTTTGATGAAAGTAGCACTTTCATAATAAAAGAAAATTATTCCTTTATGCATAAGAATCATAATAATCAATATGCATTTTCTATGCATGAAAAAATGACACTTTTAGAGTATAGAATTGATAGGAATTACTCTTTTAGCATAATAAAAGATAATTCTTATTTCCAAAAATTTTGCCATAACCTCCTTTGTATGGCTGACCATTTTTCAAATTTTCCTACTTAATTTTGTCTTAAAAATTAACTCTAATTGATTTAAAGTAATCTATACTAATCAAAATTCACTTATAAAAGAGAAAACATTATAAAAAGTTTAATTCCATCAATTTTCACTTAACTAGGATAAAGAAGGGTTGATTCTAAGAAGAGAGAGGGGAAAAGCCTTTCGATCAAGGCATAACATCCATTTATCACTTCAAACAATCATAAACATTAGAAAAACATAAAATCAATAAAGAAAAATATAAGAATCTCTACTTACATAATTTCTTGGAGCTTTCCTTTGGCTTGATGGTTTGAGGGTTCAACTCTTGTTTGTAACAAGAGTGGCTACCAATCTTTGGAAGAGGAAAATGTCAAAAACTAGTGAATTATTAATAAATTCACAGTTCTTGGCTTGGGAGGAGCAAAGTAACAGTGCATAAAACACTATTAAGTTTCAACAAAGGGGAGGGCTTCTATTTATAGGAAAAAGTGAGCCTCTAACCAAGCCAACTGATTCTAGAATTTTTCAGATCAGTTTTGTCAATTTTTTACCATTTTTGGGTCAGTTTTGGTCACTTTTTGGATCTAGTTGAAACAGGAGAGAGGAGAGATAAAAATATCTCATTATTTGGGAGTTTAAAACTCATTCAAGCATGTGAAATAGGCGCCCTCTTCATGAGGGGAATTCCCCCATGCAGAGGTGTCAAAAATGCATCATTTCACCTAAATATCTCTCTTTTTTAACTATTAACCTTGTGTCCTTAGTCAACTCTTCATCTTATGTGAGTATTTACTCATTTATGGAGGATTTTCTTTTTATTTCTTCATTTATCTCCTCCCTACATTTAGATAAATCTTATTGGTCCATAGGAACCTTAATTTAAAATTTCGAAAAAATCTTCACCCCCAAGATAATACCTCTTGAACAGATTATACTTAATTTCTAATGCACCTTCTGAAAATCTTTTTGAACTTGTGTTTCAGGGGAACTTATTTTAATAAGATGAGGTATTTTTCTATCCAAAAATATTTAAAATCTGAATATTATCTCTCTAAAATATTTTCTCTCTCTAGGCCAAAACAGGTAGAAACAAGATCTTTTATATTTCTGAAGAGGGGAATGAATTACAGGGGAAGATACTGGACATCATGAGGGCTGGGGGGAGGAATCTTACATTCTACCCCACTTAAAAAATGCGAGATGTCCTCATCTCGCAGGTGGAGTCTGATCTTTTTCATCTTCTTCTTCTCCTTCAATCACTTCCAGCGTTAGTGCTTTGGAAGTGGACGGCCGATTTGGGAACAACTCTCTTTGACTTCCCCTATTCTGAGGTGGAGGTCTTGCATTACTTTGGGTTGAAACTGCAGGTTGGATAGAGGGTCTACCTTTGGGACTTCCCTAATTTTGGCGGATAGAACCGTGATTACTCTGGACGGAAGGGGCTGGAGTCTGGAATCTTGATCCCTGATTTCCCTGCCCTGAAAACCTTGATCCAAAAGAAGTTGGGCAATCCATACTGCGATGTCCAAATCCTTGACAGTTATAGCATTTCATTCTCTTATTCAAGGGTGGAACTTCTGAAGTTGAAATCCAGGGAATTGAGTTTCAGAAAAAGGACACTTCTTCCATTCTAGAACTTCCCATATCCTGGGTTCGATCCTGATATCTCTTAGGCGGAGGAAGGTTGGAATCACCTTCTGGGAATAAAAACCTTTTGAAAGGTGATGGTGCTGGCTTTGGCGAGACTTTGACATCAAAGGCTTTGGCAAAATCCTTCGCCATGGAAATAGGTTTGGCATTCTTGACTAAAGTATCTAATGGCGATCCGAACTGCTTTGGCCATGGAAATAGGTTTGGCATTCTTGACTAAAGTATCTAATGGCTCGTTCATTCCCCGAATGAACCTGGCCATCAGCTGCTCTTCATCCAATTGAGGGGAATATTTAAGGAGAAGTGCAAAAGCCTGATGGTACTCTTCAATTTTTTGGGTTTCGTGCTTTAGTTCCAAGAACTCATTCATCTTAGTTTCAAGAAAGCCTGGGGGACAAAACCTCTTTCTGAGGTAAGCCTTGAGATCGGTCCAGGTTTGGGTATTTCGGTCGAGATGGTTTGTCTCGCAGTGGTTTCTCCATGCCACTCTAGCTGTCTCCACTATCTTCAGCCTTGCAAAAGCCATTTTGCTCTTCTCATTGTACTCGGTGACATCGAAGTATTCTTCCATTGATTCGATTCACTTCTCCACAGTCTCACCCAAGTTTTCCCCTTCACCTTTGAAAGGTCCAGGCTGCGAACTATAAAGAGTTTTATGAACATCCAGGTCGAGCTCTTCTTCATCGAGTTGGGGGTTAACATTTCTACCATGACAACCTCGATCCATGTTCCTATCAATACGAAAATTCTTGTTAAGTCTCTTTATTTATGATTCAATCCGAATTTTGATTCAACTGATTCCGAGGTTCTCTAAATAGGTCGGCTCCCCACAGAATCAAGGGATAAAGATACTCATATTGAACGCATTATTAGTTAATTCATTCAGAATATCTCATTCATATCTTTAACACAGTAATGGTCCATTAGACTAAATTTTTCCATCTGAACAATCCTCCATGGGGATTTCAATTTTTCAGATTTTTATCATCCCTTAACTTGATCCACTGATCAAAAGTTAACAGTAGTAATCTGGCAGCACAATCCACTAATCTGATAGTGATTGGCTGAAGTCATTAACTTAACATATTCGGTTGGCTTTAAAAAAATCTTTCAATGAAATCATAGTCCTACTGATCATAATCCTCCAAAATATTGAGTCCATTGTTTTACAAAACATATCATTCAGACTGTCCATTGAAGACCAGCTAGTCAACCAACGAGATCCAATATCAAAATTTAGTTCACAAAAGTAACTCTTTTTAGTTCATCCGTATCTCCCTCGACGTATGCATGGGTGTCCTAGCAACCGTGAGCCCGTGCATCACTTGGTCAGAACCCTCTAGGATCCTACTTAGGTGTCCTAGCACTTCACTCAGGGACCGCTTCGTTGGTCCTCGCCCATCGTACCGGAAGTACACCATTTTAACCATACCGAGGCTGGTCAAGTCCTCGGCAGGCTTTGCCATGAGCGACGTCCCTCGATGACTCCCTGCTAGCTGTTGCAACAACGAGTCTCTCCTTAGTTAAACACATACCAAATGCTTCCTCTAGCATTCTGGCATAAAACAGTCCTTTAAAAGAAAACAGAGGTTCTATGCAAGTAGGATTCCCGATTCGAGATTGGTTCCACAAAACCCTTTTCCCTTGATCCATATTTTCTTAATGAGAATCATTGATCTCTCATCAGGGTAATCTACCCATCATTTGACTAAATTTTCAACTAGATTCTTGGTGATTTTGGTTAAGGAAAAACTATGCTAACTCAATGGTAGTGTATTTTTTGTGTTAAGAATTGGAATTGGTTCACGAGGTTTTTCTTGATGATTCAGATTCAAGAGATGGGCAAGTAGTTTGCTGGCCGCCATTCTCACAGTCGTGGTCTCTAACCAAAATTATTAAGTTTACTTCTTACTTTGATTCCTAAGGATTTTCTTCAGATAAAAATTTACTGAACTTCTATCCGTAAGGAAAATTGCAACTTTATGAATTTCATTCCTTTATAACCACAATAGATTAAGAAATAGTTCTATACGAGAATATCGAGATTTTATAAAAAATACTCTTCTTCCAATAATCCAATTTTGGGTAAATATCAATTTGGTGATTTATCCTCATAAAAATATCTAAGAATATTCTTTCCACCAATTTAATTATCAACCCTAATTTTCTAGGTGAAATTATGGTAAAAATTCCTCTTTTGTCATCAAAGTTAATTTAAACCTTTCTCTACTTAAAATACCATAAATATTCCTCTTTTTATCAAATACAAATATCCATTTTTTTAATATGCTTAAAATTCCTTTTTTTGTATTTAAATGATTGAATTCCAAATGTCATGGGAACTCCTCTTTTATCATTTAAAAATTCTTATACATAAAATAAATTTATCTAAAATTTCTTTTTTTTAATTAAATAAAAATATCCATTATTTTGAATATGCCAAAAATTTCTCTTTTTGCATTTAAATGATTGAATTCCAAATGTCATGGGAATTCCTCTTTTAGTATTATTCATAAAAATAAGATATGTATTTTTTTCAGAAACATTTGCCATAGCTTCGGTGCTATTATTGATAATTTTAAATTTTCCTAAAGAATAAAACATTGAAATGAAAATATGATAGAAGATCTATTTTTAAGCTTAAATCTAAACTATGAATTTTAATCATAATTTTAACCATAATCATAAGCTTAATTATGATTATCCCACTAGATTAAGCTAATTCCATTATTCCTCTTATCCCAATTTGATAGGATAATCTATTTCTCATTTAGAATCACTTAAAGTAGTTTTTAACTACTTATAAATAATCTAAAAGAATTAACCATTATTACACAAAATCATGAAAATACCATTTTCTTAATCTCTAGCTTATCAAGCCTAGAGTTTGGTTTTGAAATAAGAAATTATCAATGAGAAGCATTCTTTTACTAAAGAATTAGCCATAGAGATGACTATTATTTTCTGAGAGAGACATATACATAAGAAAGCATTCTAAATAAGCATAATGATTAATTTTCTCTTAATTGAACATTATGATTCTTAGAAAAAGCTTGATTTGAATTAAAACAACCATTTAGAAAACTTCTCAAGCTTGAGAGGGGTTGAGAAGAGAAGTCATTTGAGGAAATTAACAAAAAACCATAAAACTCATTCTTACCTCAAGTATTAGCTCGTTTCTTTTTCTAGAAGTGAATCCCCTAACCAATCAATTGGTTTAGCAAGAGGAGAAGAGAGAGAGAATCTCCAAGCTCCCCATAAGTAGAGGAAAATTAAGGGATAATAGAAAATATGATTATTTTAATGTAATACTGGCATGGTATAGCTCACATATGAGAATACAAAGGAATGAGGGTCTATTTATAGGTGAGGGAGGCCACTAACTGAGTCCAACTAGGTTCTAGAATTTTTCACTTTTAGTCTGACTCAATTTGGACAAGATTTGGACTAGTTTGGCTCCCCTTTTGATCCAATTTGATCCAGGAGAGAGAGGAGAGATAAAAATATCACAATGTTTTTGAATTAAAAAACCCTTCCACACATGTGAAAGAGGCGCCTACCTCAAAGGTCCCCCTCTCCTTACCAAGGTGTCAAAAATTCATCATTTCTCCAAAATATCTCATTTTTTAGTAATATCTCTTAATTTTTAACTAATAAACCTTGTACTTTGTGGTGTTTTCTCGGAGACTAGGAAAGGTCCTAAGCCTCTGAGCCTAAGCTTTTCCATGTCTCCCTCATTCATCTGCTTATCCTTGAGCTATTCATCAAACCATTGTTTATGCCTTAGCTTCTCTACAATCATGTTGTAGACTGCAAAGAGGTGAGTTTCATCAAGCTTTTCAGGCTCAAAGGGTCCACATCTTAGCGCATTTTTTGGTCAGTTTTTCGTGCACTGCAACACATAGACTTGGGACTAAGAACTCCATGGACATGACTGCTTTAGTACCGTAGGTTACACTGAAAGGGCTAGCATTGGTTGCTGCTTTGTATGAAGACATACTCGTCTTCTAGAACACGTCTTAGGATCTTGTCTTTGCCCTACTAGTAAAGTTGACCCATGATAAGTTATTGATTGGTAGGGGGCCGCCTTAAGTGACGAGCGTGGTCCTTGTTGAGTAGGGGGTCGATTGGTAAGCCATTGGTGGCTAAGAAGTAAGCCACTTCCTTGCCCCATTCATGAATTAAGAAAAGTTGGAATAGGGCATCGTCTAGTAAATCGTCATCCACTCCCACTGGCTGTTTTCTCACCGTTGGGAATCCTTGACATGTGGTCTGCAAGAACATGCTAGGAGCCTTTCCTCACCAAACGCACGGTGAAGTCAAACTCAAGCAAAATGAGCATCCACCTGGTGATTCTTCCTGTCATATTAGGGCTTATTTACCAGGTAACAAAAGGGCTTGATGATCTACAAAGAAGACAAACTTGGTTGCCAATAGATAATGGCAGAATAAATAATGGCTTTGTTGAGTTTGCGGCTGGCAAAACTAATGGGGAAGTCCATCTTGTGTTCCCCTGGTTGGGCCTGTATGCATCCTATAGCAAAGGTTGAGGCGTCAATGTGGACATGGAAGATGAGATCCCAATTGGGGGATCTAAGGATTGGAGCGCTTGTTGCCAAGGCTTTTTTGAGTGTGGTGTAGGCCCTTTGGCATTCTTCTATGCACTCTAAAACTATAAGGAGTCCATAGAGAGATCAAGAAATATCCTCGTACATAAAAATGAATCACCAAAAATAGCCGATATGTCCCATGAAGCGCTGGACACCTTTGAAGTTTGTGGATGGGGGCAACTCGAGAATGAGCTGCGCGCACTTTGTTGTCATCGGTTGAAATTCCATGCCTGGAGACAATGTGTCCCAGGATCACACCGTGTTGGACCCAAAATTGACATTTGAGAGGGTTCAATGAGATGCAATATAACTTGCATCTTTCTAGCACTTTGCATAGATATGCTAGGTGCTCCTTCTAGGAGAAATTGACACAAAAGTCATCCACGAAGACTTTAAGAAACTTCCAAAGATATTCCTTGTAAGCTGTACACGAGGAATTGGAAGGTTCCTGGGCATGATATTTGAGATCCAAGTAATTAAATGGTAAAAGAGTAATTTTTGGTAAATTTATTTTTATGCAAAAAGAGAAATTACCATGATATTTGATATCCAAATAATTAAATGGTAAAAGAGTAATTTTTGGCATAATTCAAATTATGAATATTTATCAAAAGTGAAATTTTAGCATTATTAATTTTATGGAATTTGAGCATTATTGATTTTATTGGAAAATATGGGTAGAATTGATTTTTGTAAATCCCATGAATCTTTTAATAAAAAAGAAGAATATTGAATATATTTCACTTGAGAAATTGGAGAAAGAATATGAAAATATCCATCGAGAAAAAGTACCTTTAACTAGGCCAAGCAATTGGCAGAAACTTAGAAAAGTCCCATCGGTATCGAAAGTAGAAAATGGTACTAAATGTGAATGCGATGTGATAAGATGTGAGTGGATGTGATGAGATGTGATGTGATGTAAATGGATGTGGATGTGAATGTGAGGAGATGTGATGTGATGTAAATGGATGTGGATGTGAATGTGATGAGATGTGGATGGGATGTGATGTGATGTAAATGGATGTGGATGCGAATGTGATGAGATGTGGATGAGATGTGATGTGATGTGATGTGATGTAATGTGAATGGGTGTGATGAGATGTGAATGGGTGTGATGAGATATGAATGGATGTGATGAGATGTGAGTGGATGTGAATGGATGTGAATGTGATGAGAGTGGATGTGAATGTGATGAGAGTGGGTGGATGTGGATGTGATGAGATATGAGTGGATGCGATGAGATGTGAATGGATGTGAATGTGATGTGATGATATCTGAATGGATGCGATGAGATGTGAATGGATGTGAATGTGATGTGATGTGATGATATCTGAATGGATGTGATGTGATGTGAATATGATGTGATGAGACGTGAATGGATGAGATGTGATGTGAATGGATGTGATGTGATGTGATGTGGATATGGGTAGATGTGAATGGATGAGATGTGATGAGGATAGATGTGATGAGATGTAATATGATGTGATTGGATGAGAATGGATGAAGGACGATGGGGATACATATGACTGGATGTGGAATGAGCAATGTGAATTGATGTAAAAGAATGTGGAATAACGAGAAATGATGTGGAACAATGTGGAAAGATGAGAGATCGTTAGAAATTGTATTTATGAAACCTGTTTTTAAATGACTGTTTTATGTCAAGAATGCTGGAGAAGCATTTTGACGATCTTGTGAATGAGATCGTTGAGACCTAAGTGATAAAGTTGCAACAGTTGATGGCGGAGAGTCAATGGAGGACGTCTCGCATAGCAAGGTTGGCCAAGGTCTTGACCAGCCTCAGTTCGATTTAAATGGTGAGCTTCCGGTACAGTGGATGAGGGACCAAGGAAGCGGCCTATGAGTGAAGTGCTAGGTGACTTGCAAAGGAGCCTAGAGGGTGCTCGGCCTCTGGGTCACCGAAGATACCCACGCGTTCTTCGGGGAAGAAAAGGGAACAAGGTGTTAGAGTTGTTTTCTGAGCTTGAGCATGGATCTGGTTGATTGGCCTTGCTGGTCCTCAATGGATGAGTCCATGGCTCTTTTATATGGATCTGTTGGTTGATCTTGTTGATCTTCAACAGAGAGTCCATATGGATTTTCTTAAGTGAATATATTTCCGAGTACTATGAGCTACGAACTATTGAAAAGGCCCCTGAGTGAACAGGTGGTGAGCGTTCTGGTTGCCAATGATGCCATAGGTACACCTATGAAGGAATGATTGGAAACTAGAATTCAAGCTGGATATTTTGGAGGATTATGATCAGTGATACTATGGTTTTAAAGACAGCTGAATCTGTGAAAAAAAAAGCAATGTCATATTGGGTGTGTAAGTGGTGTGACTATCTTGAACTTTGCTTGAAGCGCCCGCTAGGGGGCATGGGAACTCTTTTCCCTGGTATCCGGGGCAAAACATAACCAAATTCCTAAATGGATCCTATCACTACAGTGGTTGGGAAGTTGGCTAACCCATGGGATAGGATGGGGTTAGGCTGGACTGATGGATCCCTAAAATGAGACTCAATTCTGTTAAGTTATGATAATTGAAGTAAATCCCGGATAACCCTTGTTCTATGAAAAAGAATCCACGGATGTGCCTCTTGAGATGAGGAAAAAAGCGTTGGACTACTCTATGATCTAAGTGCAAGTCTCTTCCTTGATTTGACCATGAGACTTACGGGTTTGGTTAGACTAGTTTGGTTAGTGAAGACCTTGACTACGTTAGAGTAAAATACCCTGGAGGAATCACCTATGTCTGCTGGGAGAGGGAAGTTTTTCCGAGTTTGGTTTTGGAAGAACTGAGAGATTAGTCTCTTGTCCAGATATCTGTGGGTCATGAGGCCTCGAGTGAGATGCTCTGCCCAGCACAAGAAGTGCTATTTCCGCTGCTAGCACCCTAGAACTCGATGTGCGGAGGGGGAAGGGATCTTTCATTCCACGTGCACAGATTGATCTTGAAGGTAGTATATTTTCTTTAAATGTAAATGTGGTCGGTGTCCCAGTCATGGATCATCTTGGATTCTCGCATAAAGGGTCTGCCAAGGATGGAGTCATATGAAACTGGCTGACGTCCAAAATTCATCACCACAAAAGTGTGGCGGTAGGTGGTTCCCATAATCTTAATTTTAAGATTCCTTAGTAGACCAATGGGTCTAGCGGTGGTTCCATCAGCGAGTTTAACTAGCAATCGAGTGTTAACCAAGGCAAGTGCTCCCCATTTGTCCCACAATTTCCTCGTTACAATGCTTACTTCGGCTCCACCATCTAAGTTGCTATGACTTGGTGGCCATCGAAAGTAATCGGCAAAGCCACATTAAGTTTATCACCTTCAAAGTATTGTCCGAGCTTGTTCACTACAAGGGTAGGAGTCCCTTTTACCTTAAGGGGTATGTGGATATGCATAGAAAGATGCATAAAGAAATTTATTTCTATTTCAAAAGAGTTATTCTCATCAATTTTGATTTTATGCATAGAAAGATGCATAAAGAAATTTATTTCTATTTCAAAAGAGTTATTCTCGTTAAAATTGAATTTATGCATAGAAAGATGCATAAAAGATTTATTTTTATTTCGAAAGTGTTATTCTCCTTAAAATTGAATTCATGCATAAATAGATGCATAAACGGATTTTTATAAAAGTGTTATTTCGCACTAAAGTTGTTCTTATGCATAAATAGATGCGTAAAGAATCTTTATATGAAAAAATAAGAATTCTCTTACATTCTATAAATAGATGTGATAAGATGTGATATGAATCAGATAGATGAGAATGAATAGAGGATGGATGTGATGAGAATGAGAGGTAAATATATGTGATGAGATGGGATGCAAATCAGATAGATGGGAATGAATGGATGGATGGATGTGATGAGATTAGAAGTTATAAGAATGAGAGGTAAATAGATGTGATGAGATGGGATGTGAACCAGATAGATGGGAATGAATGGATGGATGGATGTGATGAGATTAGAAGTGATGAGAATGAGAGGTAAATAGATGTGATGAGATGGGATGCAAATCAGATAGATGGGAATGGATGGATGGATGGATGTGATGAGAATAGAAGTGATGAGAATGAGAGGTAAATAGATGTGATGATATGTGATGCGAATCAGATAGATGGGAATGGATGGATGGATGGATGCGATGAGAATAGGAGTGACGAGAATGTGAGGTGAATAGATGTGATGAGAATAAAAGTGATGAGAATAAAAGTAAATAGATGTGATGATATGTGATGCGAATCAGATAAATGTGAATGAATAGAGATGAGATGTGATGTCATGCGAATCAGGATGTAAATGAATGATATAGGATGTGAATGAATGTGATAACATGTGAATCGGGATGTGAATGAACGATAAGGGACGTGAATGAATGTGATAACATGTGAATCGGGATGTGAATGAACGATAAGGGACGTGAATGAATGTGATAACATGTGAATCCGAATGTGAATGAACGATAAGAGACGTGAATGAATGTGTTAGCATGTGAATCGAGATGTGAATGAATGAGATGTGATGTTAAATAGATGTGATAAGATGCAATGTAAACTAGATAGATGTTAATGTATGTGAAGTGATGAGATGTATGGGTAGATGCAAGTAGATGTGATCTGATGAGGATAAATGAGGAATAAGTGATGAGTTAGAAAAAGATGTGATTAGATAAGAATGGGAATACTTATGAAATGAATGTGGATTGATGTGGATGGATGAGTGGATAATGTGGATTGATGTGGATTGATGTGTGGGTAATGTGGATTGATGTGGATGGATGAGGGGATAATGTGGATTGATGTGGATGGATGTATGGATGATGTGGATTGATGTGTGGTGGGTAATGTGGATTGACGTGTGGATTGATGTGGATGGATGAGTGGATAATGTGGATTGATGTGGATGGATGTATGGATGATATGGATTGATGTGTGGGTAATCTGGATTGACGTGAATGGATGTGTGGGTAATGTGGATTGACGTGAATGGATGTGTGGGTAATGTGGATTGATGTGAATGGATGTATGGATGATATGGATTGATGTGTGGGTAATGTGGATTGATGTGAATGGATGTATGGATAATGTGGATTGACGTGTGGATTGATGTGAATGGATGTATGAAAGATGTGGATGGATGTGTGGATAATGTGGATTGATGTGGATGGATGTATGGATGATGTGGATTGATGTGGATGGATGTATGGATGATGTGGATTGGTGTGGATGATGTGGATGAATGTATGGATGATGTGGATTAATGTGTGGATGATGCGATTGGATGTGATTTGATTTGGGAATGATATGATGTGATAGGGATCGATGAAGAAAAAAAATTGTGGGAAGATGAGAAAGATGGGGACTAATGTGAAAGGATGTGGAGTGATGAGAAAAAATGGAAATACTGTTGGAACTATATTTGCATGTGAAATTTGTTTTTAAATGACTGTTTTATGTCAAGAATGCTGGGGAAGCATTTTGACCGTCTTGTGAATGAGGTCGTGGAGACCTATCTATTAAAGTTGCAACTACTGTGATGGAGAGTCAACGGAGGACGTCTCGCGTAGCAAGGTCGGCCGAGGTCTTGACCAGCCTCGGTTTGATTTAAATGGTGAGCTTCCGGTACAGTGGATGAGGGACCAAGGAAGCGGCCTATGAGTGAAGCGCTAGGTGACCTACGAAGGATCCTAGAGGGTGCTGACCATATGGTGCTCGGGCCCTGGGTCGCCGCCGAAGATACCCACACGTACGTCGGGGAAGATATTGGAACAAGGAGTAAGAGTTGTTTTCTGAATTCGGGCATGGATCTGGTTGGTTGACCTTGCTGGTCCTCAACGAATGAGTCCATGGCTCTTTTATATGGATCTGTTGGTTGATCTTGCTGATCTTCAACGGAGATTCCATTTTGATATGTGAATATATTGCCGATTACTATGAGCTAGGAACTATCGAAAAGGCCCCTGAGTGAACAGGTGGTGAGCGTTCTGGTTGCCAATGATGCCATTGGTACACCGATGAAGGAATGATTGGAAATAAGGATTCAACCGGAGATTTTGAGGATTGTGATTAGTGACAATGGTTTCATTAAATGATTGTTTTAAAGATAATTGATGCTGAGAAAAAGGCAATTTCATATTGGGTGTGTAAGTGGTGTGACTAGTTTTAAGTTTGCATGAATATCCGGATAGGGAGCCTGGGAACTCTTTTCCCTGGTACTACCCGAGACAAAACCTAACCAAAGTCTTAATTGGATCCCATCACTACAGTGGTTGGGCGCGCGGTTGGCTAACCCATAGAACTGGATGGGGTTAGGCTGGACTGATGGATCCTTAATTTGAGACTCAATTCTGCTATGGTACGATAGATGAAGTAAATCCCGGACAAAAATTGTTTTATGGAAAAGAATCAACGGCTGTGCCTCTCAATGAGGAAAAAAGCGTTGGTCTCTATGATCCAAGTGCAATCTTTTCCTTGATCTGACTTGGGACTTACGGGTTTGGTCAGATCAGTTTAGTTAGTTAAGGCTTTTGACTACGTTAGAGAAAAGTTATCCTGGAGGAATCGCCCGTGCTTTCCGGGCAAGGGAAGCTGGAAGAACCGATGGATTAGTCTCTTGTTCGGATATCCGTGGGCGAGGCCCCGAGTGTGAGACCCTGCCCCGCGTGTAAGAAGTGCTACTTTTGCTGCTAGAACCCTTGAATTCGTTGCGCGGTGGGGATAGGGACATCACAGTAGATTTGGCAGGATAGTCTAAAATTTCGAGGTCTGGAGTGATATAAAATTACACCATGTATCACTTTCAGCTACGTAAGAAGTGCTACTTTTGCTGCTTGAACCCCTGAATTCATTGCGTGGTAGGGATAGGGACATCACAATAGATTTGGCAGGATAGTCTGAAATTTCGAGGTCTAGAGTGATATAAAATTACACCATGTATCACTTTCAGCTTTATCAGAATCATGGCCAATGAGAGGTTCAACCTCAGCATCGCATGCTGGTCGCAAGAGGCATGGACATACTGCCTTGCAAACCACTTGTGCTGCCGTCTCTCCACTGGGTCAGGAAAATATAGATCCTCGAAATGGCGTGCGAGTCTGACTCGGCTTGTTTGAGTTGTAGCGGAAGAGATGAGATGCTCGAAGGCAAATGCAGTCATGTCTTGTGTGACTGGGTGAGGTTGGGAACACCAGATAAGTATGGAACTTCCATCTATAAAAATAATTTCTTTGATTAAAAATTCTTCCTTATTGAAGCTTACGGAATGAAAATACAATATGAAAATGCTTTTTCTGAGTTTTCACGTGTAGCAGGATTATAACATCTATATCCCTTTTGCTCAAGGGAATACCCAATAAAGATACATTTTTTACTTTTGGATCCAGCTTAGTACTACGCAACTCATCTGGCACATGCACATATGTAATACATTCAAAAACTTTCCAGTGAGACAAATCAGGTTTCTTGTCCCAGTAAACTTCTCCTTTGGCGTTACATCATGTATGGTTGTAGTAGGAGTCCTGTTCATGATATAAACTGTTGTAGAAATAGCCTCAACCCAATAGCTATGTGGCATATTGTTCTCAGCCATCAATGCTCGTGCTATCTCTGCAATGTGCTTGTTTTTTCGCTTAGCGACTCCATTTTGCTGCGGAGTGTATCTACATGTAAATTATCTCTGAATGCCATTCTTTCACAAAGAATTTCGAAGATCTCCCGACAAGGGTGTAGTAGCCAACACAAAGGGGGAAGAGTAGATGAAGCTCTTACCCTCGTACCGCTTCATGTGCTTCTCTTGCTTGCCGCTCAGCCCTTAGCATAAACCAGGCTCTGATACCATGAAAAGATGCAGGGAAGAAGATAGTTTGAGCTCTTGCAAGCACACACACACACACACACACTCACACAAACCCTAGAAGAGAATACACAAGATGAGAGGCTGAAAATTCTTCTTCTTCTTCACACAACAAAAGAGGTCTACAAAGAAGATAAAGTGACTAACACACATAATAGAGTATATACAAGCTGTCCATAATGTGAACACGCTAAGAGGAGTGAGTAGATGTGGACTAGTCGGTGTAGCCCAGCTCTGTCGAATCTCTGGAGAAGATATGTCAGTGCCAGCTACCAAACCCGCCAATGATATAAATGTCGAACGGTCATGCAGGCACCTCGTGAGTGTCAGCTCATGTTGAGCTTGACATCTCAACACTAGCTACTCATTTTATCAAAGACAACATCTCTTCTTACTCGCATCTCACGAGTGGTATGGTTATAACATCTAGAACCTTTTTGCTCCAGAGCATAACCAATAAAGATGCATTTCTCTACCTTTATATCCAACTTTGTTCTCACTTCATTAGGAACATGCACATATGCAATACACCCAAACAGTTTCAAGTGAGACACATCCGGTCTCATGCCTGTAAACTTCTGTTCAGGCATCATACCATGAACAGCTGTAGTGGGTGTCTTGTTCATAATGTACACAGCAGTTGCTAAAAAAATAATGTGGCATATTCTTTTTCAGATCAAGGCACATGCCACTTCTACAATGTTACTGTTTTTTATTTTTGCAACACCATTCTGTTACGGAGTGTACCTGCACGTAAATTATCTCTTGATTCCCTACTTCCTCAAGAAATCGCTGAACTCATTGGAGAAATTTTCTCCCCCACCATCTGACCTCTGAGGAATTTTATTTGCATACCATTTTTCTTCTCGACCAAGACTTTAAATCTCTGAAAGTGAGTAAACACCTCACTTTTCTCCTTCATGAAGTAAACCCGCACTTTCCTAGTGTGTTCATTAATGAATATAACATAGTAGTTGCAACCTGCAATTATTGCAGTCTTGGTCGGCCCCCATACATCTGAATGTAAGACATCTAATGGCCTTGCATTGACATGCTTTTCATGTGGGAAAGCATGTTTGGCCTGCTTACCAAGATTGCATGCTTCACATACTTTGTGCATACCATCAACCTTAAACTTTGGCAAACCTGCAACAATATTTTGGGCCTGCATAGACTTCAGCCGTCGCTATATATTCAAATGACCAATGGGCTTGTGCCATATGTCAATATATGCAATGACACTTGTTCTATGCACAAACATGGCTGCCTTTATTTCAGGCATATTCACATCCAAAGTAAACATCTTGCCATTTCTGTTACCCTTTGCAACCAAACGACATTGATTTTTGAAGTTTTCCACAAAACATCCTTGAGGATTAAGCCTCACTTGTGCAAAATTTGCTCAACCATCTATCAACAGAAACCAGGTTTTTTGTAATATTTGGAACATGTATATCTGCCAAGTACTTCATTTTGCCATCCTGCATAGACAATGGCACTTTCTTGGGGGTTTCATTCATAAATATATAAGCATAGCATGTGGGTTCAACAGAAACGATTTTTGAAATCCATTTTTTACACATTTTTTTACATACAGAAGGGTATCATTTAAAGGAGGTATTTATTACAGATTGAATAGAAAAAGGGTCTGTTTTATTTACAAAAAAAAATTTACAAATAAGGGGTTTTTTAATTAGGCCTTGAATGCACGTGATATAGAGAGTTTATACATAGTGAACCCCCCTTGACGGCACTTTACCTATATGCGCAATGGGATTCGTAGTATCATCACCTATTTCTACATAACTTGGTTTTTTTATTTTTTGCATGTCTCCTACTCAGCATGACTGGTCATGTGGTTAGAGGAACCAGAAGCCACATACCATGTATCTTGAGATCTTGACACATCTCCTGTTATGGAATTGAGCATGTGCTATAGCACAAACAGCTACTCACTTATGTCATCACCTCCCTGTTTACTAGATGATGCATAGTTGCCTTGTTGCTGCAACTTTTCACTTTTAATGTCATTCTGCTTTTTATAGCAGTCCTTTGCCACGTGTCCTCGTTTGCCACAATAATAACACTCTATGCTATTTGCATTCTGATTCCTTGGCCAACCACCTCGGCCTCTTTGGCTCCCCCTGCCTCTAGACTGGCCTCTTCCACCTATGTATGATTGTTGTGAATCATTGGAATGTTGTCTAGAATTCTATTTTTCTTATCAGCACCACCTTGGCCTCGACCACGACCTCTACCTCTGCCTCTACCTGAATTAGAGTAGCTTTTGGCTCTTTAAGGGTTAGGTCCTCGATAGGCTCCTTTCCCTTGTCCGGCTTTTCTTGGGTTTAGAAGGTTTTGTATCCTCTTTTGGTTTTTATTTGAAACCATGCTCTTCTATCCATTTCGAAGTGTGTTCTTTTTCATTCTTTTTTATTGTTTCTCATGCCTTGGCTTGTAAGTGTGTAAGCACATTCAAGGTTACTGTGGAAAATTGCATGTTTTGCACACTCAAGATGTTAAGTTTGCATTAAAGCAACTCGCCTTGGGCAATCTTGGAATATGTGATCGATGTCACATCGTTCACATATGGGTTACAAAGTGTCAGTGCTGTGGGCATGGAATTATTCCAAACTGTGTAGTCTGCCTCTTTGTGCGGTCCATGACAATAAAAACACTAAAGTGTTTGCTTAAGTGTTCAGTCCTGATGATGAGCAGTTTTTACCCTTTGGACTGTTTTTGTTTGAGGCAAGGACAGTTGTAGTATTGATGTAACTATAGGTGAATTAGGACATTGAGATGTGTCGTGACATAAAGTTTTGCAATGTTTGTAGAATTGAAAGACAGGCTTAGGGTACGCACATTGAGGATTGGGGTGGTAGTGGTGGCAATGAACACAAGGCATTAGGTCCACCACTTTGAGAGGCATCAATGATGTTTTGTCTTGAGGGAGCTCATTCTCTCTTGGATATTTTGGTTCAAAGCTTTTAAGCAAGGCTGTGTAGGATTCAGGAAATGACAATTCGGAGATCAATTTTTCTTTAGCCTTTGCTTCACTTGGTTTACATCTCATATCGTGATAATCCTCCATCATGTTGTCATCTAAAGGTATTGCTTCTTTACCACATTGATTGAATGTCTTCTGTCTCTTGGATATACTTGAAGGTGCACGGCCTGTATGTAAAAAATATTTTATCTCCTGCAAGTGCTTTGTGTGTTCTCTTTTGTGGGTTGAAGTTTGTTAAGGCAAAAACGATCGTTTGGAAGAAGACGCGGGAATAGTGTGAGGAGACTTGGGTTTGTCTAGAGAAAAGGGTGCAAAAGGAAGCAGATGATATTTTAGGAGGTTGAAGTGCCCTAGGATATTTGGGAGTGCTCTGTTAGAACTTTGGATCAATCTTGTGCTTTGCTCAATTAATCCTTTTTGTGATTAAAGATAGAGACTTGCAGAAAGTGGCTGTACAGATTCCATTGAGTTTGTACCTGTGAAGATGAAGACATAGGTCTGAAGAGTTGTTGTTGGGATATACTTGTGGAGGATCCCTGAGGTTTTTGGTGCTTCTTCTCTTTGTTTGAACCCCATGTCTTAGGGTTGTTGAGATTGGTGTGATTTCATCTATATGCAAAAGGCTTGAGTGTGGACAAAGTGGTTGGTCTATAGTGTGAACCCAACTATATGAGCTAGTGCTATAATTATGCCATTAGTCTAGTACTCCAAAGTGGCTGTCACACAGCTTGTCATCCAGTGGCAACATATCGACCATAATCTTACCAACCATGCCAGTGACATAAGTGCAAAAGCTATCACCCTGGTGGGTCATCAATGTCCGGCCGTAGCACTAGTTGAGCTCGATTCAACACTCCCCCTCAAGCTCAACTCCATACACTGCACTCCAAGTAAGCTCTTAAACTTGTGGAGCTTCTCTGTGCCTATTGCCTTCATGAAGATGTCAACCACTTGATCCTCTGTGCTGACATATACTAGATCTACATCACTTGCTAGAACCTTCTCCCTCAAAAAGTGATAGTTTACCTCAATGTGCTTCGTTCTAGCACGGTATACTGGGTTACTGGCCAAATGTATGCTACTCATGTTATCACAATAAATGACAATTGCCCTATCCATGGGCTCACCCATATCACCAAGTAGCTTGTGAAACCAAGCTACCTCACAAGCTGCCATAGTAGCACCCCTGTACTTTGCCTCTATACTCGATAAGGCAACTGTTAGCTGCTTATTATTGCTCCAAACAATAAAACTCCCAAATAAGAACATAAAACCACTGGTAGATCTCCTATCTGCAACACTACCAGCCCAATCATCATCTGTGTACCCATGTAGCTGTATCTCTATACCATCCTCATAGAAAAGTCCATAATCAACTGTGGACTTTATGTATCTGAGAATCCATCTAGCCACATCCAAGTGTGGCTTCCTAGGGGGCCTGCATAAAATGACTCACAAGTCCAACATCATAACTTAAGTCTGGCCTAGTAATGGCCATGTAGATCAAGCTACTCACTATGAGCCCACTATGTGTTTGTATATAGTGGGGTCCTCCAAAAGCTCACTTGTATCTGCGAAAAGCTTTGCGTTCTCTTGAAAAAGCTGAGACCCAAATAGAGGATGAAAGTGAATGGGATATGAAACAGAAACAGGATCTAAAGCTAAAACAATAGCCGAAACACCCATGGTTCCTTTGGAAAATTCTATCATGGTATGGTTGGATTTCCCTACAGGCAATGATGTTCAGCGCAACGCGCATTGACTAGCCCTCGAGCTAGTCATAACATCATGGTGATAATAGACACTTGGTTGTCATTGGGACAACCTAAACTCATCCCTACAAGCAATAGTCTTGCAAGAAGAGCCAATGGACAAAACATTGAAGTTCCAAGTTACTTTAGATACACTACTCAAACAATCGATAGCGATATGGAATTTACATTCCATGTTATCCTAGATTCCCTTGAGTATCATTGTCGTCCTTGGTGGGACTTGGATAAGTGAATCGTTGTATTCACTAGATGAATCCATGCAAACAGTCACCTTGAACACTCCTGCAAGCAATGTACAATTGCTATTACGTGAGAAAGAAACCTTGCAGGAGCTGGAACTTCCAACATATCTTACTGAAAAGATCCCTAGGATTTTGGTTGGATTGGAAATTGCAAATAAAATCACAACAGCTCAAGCATAGCTTTATCCAACATGAGAACACAATCTCATGATCCTCGAGCTATGGGATTTGTTAGGTCAACCAACACTTCACGACACATCCTGCAAGGATTACCTTTACATGAGACTTGAACATGCCATGTCTGGGGTACTTTGAACATACAATGTATATTGAAACTAACCCCCTCACTTGCAAGGTTTTTGTGGTTGAGTATGTGTTGGAAGTAGATTTGATCTTGGGGCATAAATGGACTATTGCTGCCTAAGCACGACTGTGTTTTGCGAGTGATAGAGTCATCATGATGGTCAACGACAAAAAGTTGACAATACCATAGTGCAAGGAAGAGGATCCAACTTTAATGGATATCTATGATGCTGAACGCAAAAGGATACATGCCTCTTCCACAAAATCCCCTCTACACAATGATCTATCATCTGCGCCATAACAATGACCGACTCTGATAAAGCATCAACTCATTCAACCCCATCCTCACCTATGAAGTTTGATGCCAAGACCTCACAATCAACATCTATTCCTGAAGAAGTTCCCACAGACCATCTATCTCTAACAAGGAACTCAAAGGAAAGACCCCGGAGCCTATGCATCTTCCTCAACAAACCTTAACAAAGAAGACAACCACATACTCAAAGGCCTCGTCCATCGAGACAACCACTCTACAAGAGACTCTAACCGCATCATCAACAATGCCAATGAGTCTCAAACCTACAACCTTAGTGCCAACCAAAGTCAAGGAGGGCCCAACACCTTCCACATCAACCCAAAAGAAAACTCCACCATGACAACCACAATTATGACATCTTAATAGGATCAAAATGTGGGTGGAGAAGCAGTTACTTGTAGCTCAAGGCTACTATGAAGGTGCCAATCAAATTTGGGTGCCTCAATAGTCAAAACCTCTTCCTCAATGTAGCACTTGAAAGCAAAGGAAAAAGAAAAGTACTCCACAACACAGTCCACAAAAGCCTAGGCAAGTTTCTCAAAAAACTCCACCAAGTCATTAAGTGTGGGTACCAAAAACACTACTGCAGGCACAAGGGTACTACCAAAGAAATAACAAAGCTTGGGTCCCCAAGCGCATCACAAAGTCCCCTAAGCTTGCACAAAGAAAAAAGCCTCAACACCAAGCACATCGGCCACCAAATTACAGTGTTCGTCAAAGATGGGTGCATGTGCATGTACTTCAACAAGAAGGATACTATGATGGTAATTCCATCATATGGTTGCCAAAATCGAACAATGTGAAGAAAACCTCAACATCAACTTCAACCCCAACAACTTCACCTAAAGTTTGACAAGAATGCAAGTCCAAGCAACATCAAGCAAATCACTCAACCACTCTAGTGCATTCAGCGCCAACAGTCTCACGGCGTAAGAACTTGCACTTTCATGATTTAAGCCCCATCATGGATTAAGCCATATAGCCACTATATATTTGTTAAGCTTATTGCTTACTATTCTTTTGGCTAAATTAATGAAACAGCTGCTCCATGAGTACATATCCATACTCATGCACTGGAGAACATTTGCACCAAAGCCTCACCATGAACAACTTCCAGGTACATCTCTGGATGGGGGGGCCATGGTGGACGAAAGCCTAGTCAATAGTACAACCCATTGCCTGGAATTTTTCTTCAAAATACAAACCTCTCTAAATGACGCCACAGTCTTCACAATACTCACACACACTACATTGGTTGCCCTCACATGCTTTGCAGGGCACTCACACACACACATTACAATGTACTGCTTACATAAATAGAGGAGTTCCAACAACCCCTCTCAATGCCAGCATGTGGCACACCATGAAGATCATTGCACACTCATCTCCAATGCATACAAGACTACATTGCATATGTAGAGCACATGTGTCCATAGCCCAATGCTTCATGCATACATGCTCCTCTTCCTAGTAGAGGATTCCATCCTTGTTATCCTGTGAAGTTCTTACATAATTATTCACATCCCGGGGCTTCTTGCAATCACATGCCAATTTCTCCACAAGTGTGACACTTCTTGAGTGATGGATCTTTTAAGAAGCAATGAGCTTCATTGTGACCCTTCTTCTTACAATATGTACACTTGATCAAACTTAAGACCTTCTTCTTCTTACCATGACCCATGGACAGAGCCTGCCCCTGAGAGGATGTCGATGATGATGCCGTGTCTCCCATCTTTACCTTGATGCTCCTCTTCTCATCAAGAAAGGAACTAATGATGCTCTCCATTGTAGGATCGGGAAGATGCTTCAATGTTATGACTAGGCTCTTATATGGCTCGGGAATGCTTTTCAAAAGCATTGCAATTACATCCTCCTCTTCCACCTTTGCATCAATGGAGGCCAGCTAAGTGGTGATGCTACGTAGCTTACTAATGAAATCACCAAGCTTCTCCCTCCTCAAAAAAGTAGGCCAAACAACTTGACCTTGAGAGAAATCTAAGAGTTCTTGGCTCTTGCTCCATACAGCTGTTCCAACTCATCCCATGCCACCCTCGAGGATATAGACCTTGCACGACCAAGGTAATAAGCTTGGGGTGAAAATTCACGGCTATGACAGCCGTTGCTTGCTCATCTGTATCCATTTCATCCGTATCACTGATGTCAACCTGCTTCATGCCTTTCACATAAGGCCACAATACCTTGTACATCAACAAGTACTTGATCTATGTCTACCATGCGTAGAAACCCTCTCCATCAAATGACTAAATGCTACTAAGTGAGAGCTCCTTCTTCATGACTTATCACACTTGAATTCAAGATCCTACTAATTGTGATTGTAGAGAGAGGATAGAAAGGGAGAGAGATTGCATAGCCTGCACCTCTATAAAAAATCAAATAAACAAGGCTTCAAAATACCTCTTTGATGTTCTCTTTCTTAATTGGTTGATACTACTTTCAATTGTTGCAAGCATGTACTTCTCACGAATGCTTAACTTCTGCTGCACAGACTACTTATTGTGTTTTGTACGGTGCTACTTTACTGATCAGCTTCCTGCTGCTACTTCAATTTTGCTTCTTCTGTCTCCTCACAGTCTTTGATAGTTTGTTGCTAATGCCAGAGAGCTTTGCTTGCCCTGATTTTTGCAAATCTAGATGCTAGGTTGATTCTTTTGGCTGCTAATTTGCATTGACTACTTTGCTAGCCGCTCTTACTACTCTGTAGTACTGCTTAGTTTGTTGCTATTGTGCTATGCTTATGCCTAGCTTTGTTTATAGTTTTGCTACTCTACAGATCCGGACTGCTCCACTCTTCTTGCTTTTGCTGTCGGCTACTCTGATTCCACTGCTACTGTCTGCTTTTTTAGCTTCTTATTTTAAGCTACTACTGCATTGCTTTGCTACAAGTCAACACTTTGTGCACTGCTTGGTTCTTGGTGATGCTACTACACTGCATGCATGTTGTAGGCATTTGCCTATTGTTGCAAATGCTTCTGTTTTACGCATGCTTATAATGCTTGCGCTACTTGTTTTAGGTGCTACACTTTTTGCACTTCATGGGTCAACATTTTCTCAACCTTTTCTTCGTGCGCTTCCCCTGTAGGTGCTATGCTTGCTTCTATTTGCAAGTGTGTTTCAAGCCTCCGATTATGCTGGTCAACACTTCAGTAATTCACGGCCTGCTTGCTGCCACAACCACCTCAACTTGACGTCTTCTCCTTCGGTAATAGATTACTTCAACATAGCTTCAAGGCTCCAACGCTTCAAGCAGGCTCCATCCCCACACATGTCCAAGGACTCCAAAATCAACAATTCTTCACCACATATTTGCTCTGAGTTTTATCCACAAATTTTCTATCTCCTTCTCTCTTCACAAGGGCTCTCTAATACCATGTTAAGAAAGTGAGTGGGCTTGAGAAAATGCATGAAAGGAGAAGATGCAAACATGTAAGGAGCTTAAAAACATGTGAAGGAGAGAGAGAGCTATCCTTATCTAGCTTCTTGTGTTGAATTCACATTAAGGTTACACTCACTTCAAAATGTGAGTCTACTTATATACATAAGTTTAGGGTTAAATGTCCCCAACTCCAAGACACTCACACACACTACATTGGTTGCCCTCACATACTTTGCTAGGCACTCACACACATGCATTACAATGTATTGCTTACATAAATAGAGGAGTTTCAACATTGAATGTGTGTAGATTACCGTGTATTAAATAAAGTGACCGTAAAAAAATTATTACTCTATCCCTAGAGTTGACGATTTGCTTCACAAGTTAAAAGGTGTTAGTGCCTTTAGTAAAATAGATTTAAAATCAGGATATCATCAAGTTAAAGGTGTTAGTGCCTTTAGTAAAATAGATTTAAAATTAGGATATCATCAAGTGCATATGGATTCTTTTGACATTTATAAAACTACTTTCGCACTCAATTTGGTTACTATAAATTTCTAGAAATGCCGTTTTTCCTTATGAATGCACTAGCTACATTTGTTTGCATGATTCAAATAGAATCTTCTTAAACCACCAAGATTTTGTAATTATCTTTTTTGATGATATTCTTGTTTTCAGTCACTCTAAAAAAGAACATGAGGATCATTTAAGAACTATTTTTAGACTTTTAAAGCTCGAACCAACTATATGCAAACCCTGTCAAAAGTTCTTTCTTTTAAACTAGAATTGAATATCTTGGACATATTGTTTCTGTTTATGGCATCTATGTTGACCCTAAGAAGATAGAAACTATTACAGACTGGCCCATGACGTGACATCTTTTCTAGGACTTTCTAGCTTTTATAGGAAATTTGTGCGAATTTTTTCCTCATTGCCTTACCGTTGACTTTATTACTCAAAAAGCAAAATGTTTTTTGTTGGGGAGACAACCAACAAAAGTTTATTGAACATCTCAAACATCTTTTGACTCATGCCCTACTGTCCTACAGCTACCTAATTTTGCTAGACCCTTTTTCATAGTTGTCACTGACGTTAGTAGATCTGGTTATAGGAGCTATTTTAATGCAAGATGACCATCCCTATGTGCAATCCTGACCTCCCACCAACTAAACCAAGAGTCCATCGTTGGTAGATCCTTATCCCTTACGTTCCCCAAATGCCACCATTGCCTTACGTGCATGCCCTTAACTTGCGCTAATTCCATAGACTCAGCTATATGCCGCTTTTTGCACATTTCTCTAGGCTTCATTTTGTGAGGACTTAAGAGCATACTTGGTTGTGTGTCCTATCATGCTTTGCTCCCAATGGAAAAGACAAGAATGCTCTCTTCCATCTCCATGACCTTGTCCTTGCCTCCATTTTACACTTTTTAGATTGCATTTCGGTTGTCTTATGCCTCGCCTATAATAAACCCATGAAAGTATGCTTTCTCGAACCCATTTCTCTCCATGACCTCATTAAGACAATTCCAAAAAAGACATTGCGCATCCATTTTCTCTTCCTTCATCTTGCATGTGGTAGTTAGCAAAGTGGTAGTTAGCAAGTCTTGCATACTACACAAAGACAAACATGTGAGAGCAATAGTACAAGATCTCGTTTTTTTTCCCAAACAATTAACTAAACTCACTCACCTTGGATCATACACATGACATGCCCTTGTTACCTAGTCCATGGTCCTTCTTGTGTGATCAAATTGAACCCGTGATATTTTGAAGACAAAGCACTTATCTGCTCTACTAGTGTTCCTCGCCTTAGGAATCTGTTACCCATGAAAGAGCTTATACGTGTAGTCGTTCTATAAGAGAAACAAAGCATCTGCTCCAAATGTCTCCTCCCTTGGTCCTAGCATGACCCAGAGATCGTTTAAACCTGCATGTACACTTGTTATGAGACCCATGCTTTAGGAGTATTCTTCTCATTATCTGTATTGAAATATTGCCTTATCGGTTGTTTTCCACTAGAGCACCCATCTCTTCCAAGATGGAGAGTAATTTGCTCTCATCTAACTCCCCCATTTTGGTTTTAGCCATTGGACTTTCTGCATGTACATTCTTATCCAAAGACATTGTTTGTGTTTCATCATGGGCATTAACCTTGTACTCACATATCAAAGGAAGCATCCAAAAAGTAACTTATGTTGTCTTCTTGGTGGTTTGGCACTCTCTCCATCATAATGCACACTTCCTCCTCTGGCAGACCCATGACAACAACAACATCTAGGGACCAAAACATCTTTTGTTCTATATGATGCTTCAAGAAGGGGAGATCCACCAGAGCTTTTCTGTTGGGGTCAGAGGAATTGTGAGGATGGAAGAGCGGGGAAATAGATAGAGGCAACGATGATTCTTGGTGTTGAAGTAGAGGGGTTGGGAGATGAAGCACGGGGAGTGAAAGAAGAAATGTGGGGTGATATGGGGCGAGAGAGATAAATGGAGGGGGAGTGAGATGATGGGGGACTACCTTGAAAGTGCTATAGAGGAGGGCTACATGAGGGGAGACCTTCACATCCGATTTGGAGGGCCGCGATATCTATGATTTTATTATATTGCTTGGATTAAATCGGGGATTAGTTTAATACATCTTCTAGAAGGAGAATAGAGAATGCACAATGTTAGTTAATTTTTTAATTGCTTAAATATTACTTATGAAAATCATAACCTACATTTTTTTTATGAGTGTTATAATAACGACTACATCACCACTATTGTATAAAAACATAAAAAATATTTTTCTTGAACAAAATTAAACAATCCACAAACCATAATAATTTTGCAAGTTCAATGGATCATGCAAGGTACTCTCCCAAAGTTGTGCATAAGAAGTGTTGCATTGCATATTAAGAGATAGTCAACATTAAGTTAACAATTTATTAAATAGTTTAAAGATTCACTAATAACATACAAGAAGGAATAGACATTATTGTTGATAGCCATCAACATGCTGAGAGGTGAGATGCACATACATAGATGTTGGATGTGACAACATAACACGAGACTTGTATTAGTCATTAAAAGTGCATTACCTTCCATGACCAACATTTTAATGACTTGTATTAGTCATTAAAAGTGCATTACCTTCCATGACCAACATTGTACAAAAACTATACCCTCATTCCTCTTTTTTTTCTATTTCTCTTGTTCGCTGTTATATATAAAGAGGTTATAGTGGAGGTGGCAAGCGGTGTCCCCTAATGGTCTACTCTGACATGTTGCCAGCTGCCTACTTCGATGTGTTGCATAACTACCTACTCTGTCGTGTTATATTATATTCCATTGTGTGCGTAACCTCCTAGGTTCTTAAATGGGAATCTTTTAATGGTGGTAGTTTATTCTTAAGTGTTCGCGGTTGTGGCTAAGGGTGCTTTCTCATACTAACACTTGTCCTCCCCCCTAGAATGGTTGTGACTGTACATCTGCTAGAATGTGGCCCCCTCGGATTATATGGTTCAATTGTTATGTACCAAGGAGTATCCACCACAATGGGAATTAGTCTCTACAAAACAAAAACACTTTTATGTTTGTGTAGATTATTCTAGCAGATTCCTCAATCTATGATTCTACTAGCATGTTAGGTTTGCTTTCTCTTGGGTCTAAGAGGTCTACTATGTTTGCCCTTCCATGGGAAACATTATCATAAGCACCCTCTCTGTTGTAACATCGTGAGTGGAACTAGTTAAGTCTTCTTGAAACTTCATTGAATCAAACTTATCCGATGATTGCAATGCTACATTTGTATGGGTGTTTATATTATATTTAAGGCACGATCTATCACATGGGTGCTTGTAAGTTGGAGGTACAAAGACCATAATTGCGTATTTTTTGAAAAGGCAATGACCAACCAAGCGACCATATCATCTAGTTGGGACCATATTAAACTACAACACAACTATTTGAGACAATAAGGACCCTCAAACGGGCCCCATAACCTGAGAACAATGTGTCCTCAATTTGCTATTTAGCACTCACTAATGTAGCCACATAGCCCGCACTCACTAATACGGTCACATAACTTGAGAATAATGTGTCCTCGGTTTGCTATTTAACACTCACTAATGTGGTCACATAGCCTGCACATGCATGCATCCTACATAGCAGAGTGCCAAGTCTACATAAGCCATCTCCTAACCATCTAGCTACATTTGGCCTTTAGTGTGTCTAAACTCCTCATATAGGGGGCCTTACAAAAAAGAGCACATTTGTTACATGTAAGAACAACATGAATGTGGAGAATTGAGCACTCTGCTACATAATTTTGTTGAAAATTGATGGTTGTGCAAGCTAAATAATCATTCTACATGGTTTCTCTCGTGCTTCTAGTGTAAAGGATACTGTATATTGCTCCTCCCTCCTAGTTAAGGTATAGGAGGTTTGCATGATGCCAAATTTGAGGTGGGGGTGGCACCAACCTATTTATGAGGACTTGGTTACAGAAGGTTGTTCATCTGCTCCCTCATCTTGACTAATTCATTTGGCATGGTAGGCAGGATCCCAACTGAGCTCTAAGCATGTAGTGTGTTGGGTTGCTTCCTTGAGCTTGTAGCTCTCGAGTGTTGGGTTGCTTCCTTTAGCCTTGACTTATTAAATGCTTATCCCTAGTTACATAGAGTGGGGATGGTGGTGATCAGAGCAGGTCATTGTGCTATATTAGGGTGAGCTCATTGAGAACCATTCCAGTGTTTTATTATGGAACATGATGATGGCTTGGTTTCAAAGTCATGGTAGAGCTTGGGGGGGGGCATGGAGGTTGATGCCATTGTCAATGGTGAGGTTGATGGTTCCTTCATTTAGGAGATCTACCGTTATAAGTGTGTTGGATGATATTCCACCAAGATGATGAAGTTCCCTAATTAGTACTATGTGTAGTTTGGTCTAGGCGAGTGCGTCAAAAGTGTCGGTGTGGCGGACAGATAGCCATCAACACGTTGAGGTGAGAATGCACACACATAGAGGCAGAATGTGATTAGACACAATAGAAAACAAACTCAAATTAGTCATTTAAAAGTGTGTTATTCCATGACCAACATTGTACAAAAACTATATCCTCATTCCTCTTTTTTATTCTCAAATTAGTGATTTAAAAGTGTTTTATTGCATGACCAACGTTGTACAAAAACTATATCCTCATTCCTCTCTCTCTCTCTCTCTCTCTCTCTCTCTCTCTCTCTCTCTCTCTCTCTCTCTCTCTCTCTCTCTCTCTCTCTCTCTTTCTCTTCACTGTCATACAAGGAGGCTTTCATAGCCGAAGTGGGGGTGGTGAGTGGTGTCCCCTAACGGCCTATTATGACATACTACTAACTACCTACTCTAATGTGTTACATTATATTCCATCATGTGTGTGGCCTCCTAGGTTCTTGAATGGCAATCTTCTAAAATGGTGGCAGACTATTTCCTAAGTGTTTATTGTTGTGTGGCTAAGGGTGTTTTCCCCTGCTAATAATTGTGCATGGTGATCATCTTTCCACCAAAGAAACATGTGGGAAAGTGTCAAATGGACAAAGATACCTTTGAGTGCATAGTCTCTTATGTAAATGAAGGACGATGGGAGTGCTTCTTGTAAAAGTAATTAAAATCAAATGTTGAAAGTGAGACATCTAGTTGGCAAGTGGGTGTAGAAGGAAAATGGTGATGTGGAAAAAATGTTATTGAAATGGGTCGTAGGATACTAAAAGTAGGGAAACCTTTTTGATCGTGTAGTGTAGTAGGGAAAAAAAAATCTTCATGGTTGTAGGAGGCCTTAAAGTAGGGTGCAACATTTTTTCTTCATGGAATGTATAAAGAAGAATGGCAATCCTTCACACTTCTTAAGCCCCTTTTCCCATTCCTCTCTCTTCTCTAAGGCTCTTCCCCCATTTTTAAAAATAATTCTTTCTATATATCCATAATTTTGGGGGAATTTTGGTGATTGCATACTCTCCAAAATCATCCAATACTCACTTTTTAGGCAATCCCCATATGCTAAAGGAGCATAAGCTTAGCCTAGATTTAGATGAATATTTGCACTAATCAAACGATATGCAAAATTTAAAAATTTAAAGGGGGGGGGACAATGGAGAGAAATCATATTAAGAAAAGAGTAGAGAGAAGGAGTCCATGTATTGAACTCACTACAATCATATATCCTCTGAAGGGGAGTGTTTACAAGAGATCAAGTGATATGAAGTTTAAAGCTAAAGTTTGCATGTCACACTCTAGAGTTGGTTCCCAAAAGCATAGGAGAAGAAATTAGGCCCCAAAGTTGTTGAAATATACAAGTGAATAGGGTGTATGCGGGAACAAGCCCTTGGCAAGAGGCTGTAAAAGAGAATCTGTAAATGTGAGAGAACCTGTGAAAAGGTGAGAAGTATCTACTGGGAGAGAATAAAGGGTAGCATGAGGAGATTTAGGAGGTGTGGAGATATTCTGGGAAGAGGTGGAGAGAATAAAGGGTAGCATGAGGAGATTTAGGAGGTGTGGAGATATTCTGGGAAGAGGTGGAGAGAATCAAGTAAAAGAGGTGGAGTGAATCAAGGAGAAATCAGTGGGATTAGATGCTTGGATGTAAACTCTATAAATTGAGGCATTGGCCTAATGAGAATTTGTTGGTTTTTGATTATCCATGCCTACATTTAGCTATCAATTAATTGCTCACTAATCATATCTTAATTATCATCTACTCTCTTTGTTAATGATGTTGATTCTAGCATTTGATCCACCATAGCTTATCACATTGTTGTAATTTTAACATGGTATCAGAGCCCATTATCTTGCTAATCACCTAGCTAATTAGGATTAGTAGATAATTAATATTTTTGCCTCTTTTTCAACAAACCCTTTGTACCCCCAGCTGGTGGAGGAGCTCTATCTCCCATCATACCTCAAATTAGCTCAAGCTACTTTAGCCAAACATAGCTAACATCCTTGTGCTCTAGCCCGTCCAAACAAAAGCTCAAACCGCTAGTGCACGCTGCTGTTCCACGCAATTTAGCAAGCGTGGAACAGCACACGCTGCTGTTCCACGCGATTTAGCAAGCGTCATTTTTCTAGAGAAAATCTGAGATTTCTGCTTCATCAAATGCAATGGCTCTAATTCCTCTTGGCCCAAGGTTTTTCAAGGGTGCTCTCTACAAGTTGGTGAAGAAAGAATTTGATTTAATCAAGTCTACAGTGAGATCCAAGCTCTTCATCAAATCTGCAGGTGACTTTGGTAAAACATAGATTAAGCATTCAATGTTTGGTCAAATCTTGTGTTTCTTGGCTTAATCCTCTACTAGACCAATTGCTATATTGATGGCCTTGAAAGGATTTGAGCTCATTTGAACTCTAAGGCCTCAGATCTGGACTCCCCGCATACTCTATTTTTTGCACAACAGAGGATTAATTTGCTAATCAATGATTAATCAATGCTAATCACTATATTTTGGTGCAATTGAGGATTCAAATTAACCATTAGGTATCTGATATAGATCCTTATAACTTTAGATTGTGATTTAGAGATGCTTTGATACTCCAACCATTCCGTACAAATTGGTTACCCTTAATTTAATGTAATTTCTGGTGATTTTATGCTGATAAATCTGTTGTAATCATCTCCTAAACACCAGATTGAGTTGTAAAAGGGTAGACACTGCCCTTAAATCTTGAAATAAAAATCAATGAGATATATTATTTATAGTATGTTCATATCCTTTGTTGAATGAGGCAATTGCCCTAGAAGACCCGGAGGCAGATGGCTAGAAGCTACAATTTTAGAAGCCAAACGTGCTGGTTTAACTATAACAGAGGAGGAGGAGGAGCTTACAAAAGGATGCGATTGGCATGTAAGTGTTTAAGTTCTACATGTCTCTCTCTTTTTTTCTCTACATGTCTCAGTGTTTGTTTCTCCATCAACAATCTTTATGTGCTATTTGTAGTATCACAAATATGGGGCGTTTTGGTCACATGGACGTCATTTTCGAGTAGAACGAATAGACCAAAGAAAAGCAACCTTTGATTGTGGTGTCACAGCACAGTTTGTTCAAGAAAGTCGTGCAAGTGCAAGTGATGATAACACAATTACTGGAATGCTTGATTACTTTGGAACCATTCAAGATATATTAAAGGTTGGCTTCAGAAGTTTTGAGTTGTTTATCTTTGATGTGAAGTGGTTCAAGGTAATCACGAATGGGCCACATGCAACTGTACGTAGAGACAAGAGTGGCCTCATCCAAGTGGACTCCACAAAGGTATGGACCGATCAGCAAGATACTTTTGTGCGCCCAGAGCATTGTGAGTAGGTTGTCTTTAAAGCGGATCCAAAAGATCCACGCTAGCTATTTGTGGTTCAAGTCACCCCCCGCAGTAAGCAAATTTTTGAAGAATTTGAGCTACAACAAGGTGATGTGGATGCACAGGGTGGTGGAGAGCAGCAACCAAGAACAAGCCGATATCAACAATGAAGAGGAGCAAGCAAATGAAGAGGAGCAACTAGAGCAAGATCCAAATGAAGAGGTGCAAACCAAGGAAGCTGAAAAACACGTTGAGGAAGAAGACATAGATGATGAGGACATCCTTCATCAAGGGACTTTTAATGATGAGGATGCTGAAATGTACATAGACATAGATCTCTTTGGGGCTACTGATCTTAATGAGGATGATAGAATAGATAATGATTTTTAAAATGATGTATCTTAATGATTATGCAAATAGTTATGACATATTTATAATGATTTTATGACATTGAAGGTCCTTTCATTGTTTACCATTGTTAATGTTTACCATCATAATCACTACTGTAGGTGCAAGTTGATATAGTTTTACCATTGTTGTTTATCATTATTAATGTTTGTCATATGGTTCTTTCATTGTTTACCGTGTAATTTTCATTTCGCACAAGTTTGTCATATGGTTTTTTGTCCAACAAGCCATGGGTGACTCACCGCCCTACGACTACAGTCCTGATTTCTCATTTAATCCTACACCGCAGGGCATGAGTCCCCAGCAGTTATATGGTTTTCTTTCGTCCATGACTCCAGAGCAGAGAGCCATGGCTCAGAGTTATTGGGGTTCTGGAGCAGGGACATCTGCCTCACCATCTGGCTTCCCGATGCCAGTTCCCACACCCGTGGGTACGACAGCAGCTCCCACACCTCATACCACACAGCCTTCCACTCCTCTTACAGCTCGATCTACCACCTCTTCACATAGACGTCGCTCACGTAGTAGGTCTTCAGGGGGAGGTTGTTGTGGTGGTAGTGCCACAGATGCTGTGACACCACCACCACGTGAGCGTGTCCTTCGCTCTCATCTGTTGATAGCACACCCATAGGGTCACCTTCCACTCCCTGGGGTGCACATGACCATGACAACAGCAAGATATACACAATTAGGGATGGGGCACCAATAATGAATAGTGCAAGGAAGGCAATGAAGACACGCATTTGACAATTGTGCACTATACAGTTTCACGACTCTGTCATGACTAAATGGGATCAGCAAGATAAGGGGAAGAAAAATTATATAAATACAAAGATAAAGCAAGAGTTTCAGCCATCTGACCCTATGAATGTCGTCTCTAATGAGTGGATACAGTATACAGCTCGCATTTTGATGGAGCATCGTAGGTCAGAGGCGAGGGATGCATTTAGAGAGGGGAAAGAGAAACCTGTTTGGCTAGATGACAGGGAGTGGGCAGCCATTGCTCAGGAGCTCACAGAGACACCAGAGAGGTTTCAACAACAAAGAGAGGTGGCAAGAGCAAGACTCCAAACAGTAGGGGCTTCTCATCTTGGGAGTGGTGGTTACGAAACCATGCGCCATGAATTCGTAAGTATTTGTAGCACTTTTATTTATGTAAATGTATGTATGTGGGCTAAATGTTAATTTCTAAAAGTTATAATTGTTAATCGTTTGTGTAGGAGTTGGCCATGAATCGCCCACCAAGTAGGCGAGAGGAGAAGTACGCTCACAAACATGGCCTTGTGGCCTTATTTGAGATGCTTGAAGAAGAAGGAGAGACCGTCAATTGGGAGGCATTACCATAATGTAAGATGACCTTCAAACTAATGGTATATGATCAAAACATTCTTGAGTATTAATGTTTAATTTAATTTCTTGTTTATCGATCTGGAAAATAAAAAAACGAGCACGGTTGTTTTTGTGCTCTATTTTAGACAGAATGGTGCTGTCTGTTTGCTGTTGTTGATCCTGTTCATTGCAGGCAGCCAGGCAACACTATTCTGTCCAAAAAAAAAAAATCTGGTACAGCGTCGGTATATTCCCCGGTATATACACCGGTATATGTGCCGGTATACATGCCGGTACTGTCGTCGGTATAGATGCCGGTATTGCCGTCGGTATAGATGCTGGTATAGACGCCGGTAAAGCCGTCGGTATTAGCGCCGATGAAACGTCGGTATAGACACCGGTATAGGCGCCGGTATTGTTCCCCGACGCTTATACCGACATCGTCGTTCCGACGCATATATCGGCATTTATACCGATGACGGGGCTTTTTTAGACCCCGTTCAATGACGTCGGTATAAGCGCCAGTATTAGGCTAACATGTAGTAGTGAAGTGTTGCGTGTGCATGTAGTGATGGTCTCATGGTCAATGATAGACTTAGACACAAGATGTTCTTCTTCATCTACCAATTCAGAAGGCTGTTCTAATGTAGGATGAGAAGATAGAGGTCCTCAAAAGGGTCTTAGAAGACTGATATAAAAAGAATTATGAATATACCAATTAGAGGGTAGCTCCAACTAGTATATACATTATCATTTATCTTTACAATTATCTTGAAAGGTCCATAAAATCTAGGAGCTAACTTTACTACTCTCTATAGACTTAAGCCTCCTTTTCTCAATACGAAGAAGTATATAATCACCTTCATTGAAGAAGTATATAATCACCTTCATTGAAGATGGTATGTTTATGTTTACGATTTGCATATTTCATGTATTTCTCTTGAGCTTTTTGAATATTCAATTTTAAAGTCTCTAATAAAAGAATCTGCAACCTCTATAAAATGTGAAATTCTAGTCGTATAGGAGTTGGCAAAGCCTTATCACCCCCATAGACTATCTCAAATGGTGCTTTCTTAGTAGCAGTATAAGGACAATTATTATATGCAAATTATAAAATATGCAAATACTTATCCCACTACATAGGCTACTATAAGACACATGATCTAAGAAAGTCAAGAATTATATTATTTGTTACTTCTTGAAGACAGATCGCCAAAGTTTGAGGTATTTTCTTACCCAAACTAAATTGTCAAAGAAGCATATGAGGATGACCAAGTTCTTGTCCATGTTTCATTTTCAGATCTTGCGCACCCTAAGAAAGAAGAATTTAGTGGCAGATGCATTGTCTGTAACAACTTTAGTGGCAGATACATTGTCATGAAAGCTATTTGAACAGCTATCTTGGTTGCCTCTCATGGAGATTTGTCTACCATGTGTGATTTATACCATACGGATGCTGATTTTTCACTATTTGGGCTAATTTGATGGCCGTTCATGCACATGCGTCCTTTGTGATCAAAGAGGGTTATCTTATGAAAGATAATTGCCTATGTGTGGTGTCTAATATGAGGCAAAAGGTTTTGGATGAGTGCTAAGCTCTTCCATATGCTGGTCATAGAGGCATAATGCTTACTATGCACATGATTGAGCAGTATTTCTTTTGGCCAGGTATGCGGAAGGACATCGTGCCATATGTACGTGCATGTATCACCTGTTCATAGGGTGAAATTTGATAGGCAAAAGGCACCAAGGTTGCTTCAACCATTGCCAATTCCCACAGAGCCATGGGAAAGTATAACAATGGATTTCATTATGGAACACAATAATGATACTATTTGGACAATTGTGGACAGGTTTAGCAAGCAAGCTCTCTTCTTGTCGGTTAGGAAGACCATCAAAGCTGAGCATATGGTTAAGATATATCTTGCACAAGTGTTCAAACATCATGAAATGCGAAAGTCCATCGTAGGGGATAGATATCCCAGGACTACAAGTCTCTTTTGGCAAGCCTTGTTTGATAACATGGGTACCAAATTGGACTTCTCATCAGCTTATCACCCTCAAACGGATGGGCAAAGTGAGGCTGCAAATTCAGCTTTGTTGGACCTCTTGAAATGTTATATGGCGGATCAAAAGTCTTCTTGAAAGAAGTACTTACCGCTTGTAGAATTTGCATACAAAAACATGGTGCATCCATGTATGGGAAAGGGCCCGATTGTTTATGGTAAGGTGGTTTTGCCACCCATCCTTCACACAAAGGATGAGATATTCACACCTGATGAGTATGCAAGAGACTTGGATACTATCTTTTCTAAAGTGCGGACAGCCATTGCAAGGTCACGGGACAACATAAAAGGGCTTCCGACAAGCATAGAAGGCAATTAGATGTCAAAGAGAATGATTGGGTATTGCTAAAATTTGAGAAAGTAAGACTTAGAAAGAGGCCTGGCAAAGAGGGTGCACACCCTAAAATTACAACCAGGTACTATGGGCCTTTTCAAGTGATCAAGAAGATCAATGAAATGGCTTTCAGGCTAGCATTGCCTATGTTGAGATATCGAGCTCAACTAGTGCTACGGCAACGGACATTGATGACCCACCTGGGTGATAGCTTCCACACTTATGTCATTGGCATGGTTGGTGCAATTATGGTTGATATGCCACCAGTGGATGACAGGCTGTGTGACAACCACTTTGGAGTACTAGAGTTATGGCATCGTTATAAAGCCAACTCATATAGTTGGATTCACACTATAGACCAGCCACTTTGTATGTTGTAGGAGAGTACTTTTCCTTTATGTATGTACTCTTATCTTTTAGTTATATAGTTTTAGAGAAGAGAAGAAGATAGAAGAAAATTCAGCCATCCATCTCTCTCGTGTCTTGCACTCTCTTGTGTGTGTATGTGTGTGTGTGTGTGTATTTGCTTACAAGGAACTCAAGCTCTCTCTCTCCCCAACATTCTCTTTATGGTATTAGAGCTTTGGTTCGTAAGAGAGCTAAGGAGGCAAGCAAGAGGCAAGAACAAGCAAGCAAGGAAGCGGTACGCAGGTAAGAACATCATTCTCTCTTTCCATTCTTGGTTTAGGTACAACACCTGTCGGTAGCTCCAAGAGCTACACATCTCCGATTAAGGAGTTGTCTTCACAGGCTTGGAGGTGCTTGTGTGATACTAAGTACTTTGTACTACAGTTTTGCGGCCTGATTCGCATTTCGAGCGCAAGGTATTTTCGAGCGCAAGGTATTTTCGACAGTTTCGGGAGGTTCTAGTTGAGAATTGTCTTTAGTCAAAATCTGGTTTTTACAGTGTAGCAGTGCATTTGGTAGCACAAACAATGTTTGCACATCTATTATTGACATTGGGTGTATGTACATGTACATTGGTCAGATCTAGTGACCTGTAGGTTATGCTGAAGTACCGCTATCTGCAATAGTCACAGAAGATACTGCTGTTTACAAGTTGCATACAGAAATTGTCTGTTGCAGTTTTTTGCTTGTTTTGCAGGAAAACATGTTTGACGGAATCAATCAGATTGTAGAGTGAGAAGCTGGACAAGAACAACTTCCATGCCTGGAAGTTTAGAATGACCAATTTCCTTATGGGTAAAGGATTTTGAGACTATGTCGAAGGAGACAATGAGAAGCCTCCTGAGTTATCTCTGAAGAGAATGCCACTCCAGCAGACATAAAGGCACTTTGTTGCCCCGCCTGCCCATCTGCAATCCCCGCCTGCCCCTCTGCTCTGCTGCTCCTGCCTGCCCCACTGCCTTTGCTGCCCCAGCTCCTCCCGCTCTTCTGCTCCCGCCTCGCCCCCCTTCTTATGCACCCGCCTCTTTTTCAGCACAGCAATATTATATGGATTCAAGTCGGCCGCCCACTTTTTTTATTGGCTTTATGGCTTCTTCTGCCGCCACAGCCAATCATTCGTCACCCCCACTGGCCAGGAGAATCATCAATTTTTCACAAGACGAGCTCACCTCTCTTCAGCACGACATTGACCTTGAGGTCCAGACCACCCTTGTTGTGCGAGAGTTTATGGTTCCCACCCCTCTCGTTCGCAGGCCCGTGAATGGCTTCTAGCAGCTCTCCCTTCTCAGAGCTGATTGTGCACTTTCAGGATACGCGCTGGCTTGGTCGAGGCTTCTTCCAGGTGGACTTTCATTCTTCAGAAGCTACTTCTCAGGTTTTGGCTGGTAGCCCCTTCCCTCTTGGTCCTAGGAAGATTTTCTTCTTTCAGTACCAGGTGTGCTTTGATCCAGTGGTGGTGGCAGAGGATCAGCGCCTTACCCCGGTCTCACTACGGTTCCCTGCTCTTCCTCGGTCCTATTGGAAGCTTTTAGCTTCCATAAGGGCATCCTTTGGCCAGGTTCTAGGGGTACCAATCCTTCCGAGCTCTCCCGCCTCAGCTTCTGCGGGCCGTTACCGCCACTCTTGATGGTGTACCCCGGGTCTTTGTGCTTGTTCCTGATCCATCGTGTTAGATATCCGTAATGCCGGGCGTTACCACGAGAGGGGACGGCCTCTGGGGCTCACCACCCAGCCCATAGAGGAAGAATGAGGATTGCCCCTCATCCCCCAGGCTATATAGTGTGTGGCCTGTCGTCCACACTAGCCTGGCTGCCCATGACTCCGCATGGGCGTCCTCTCCCACTGAACCCCGGATATGGCCATCCGATCTGCCGGCCGCCGTCGGTCTCACAGGCATTACAGCCTACATGACATTACCCCCCCTTAAGAAGAGTTTTCGTCCTCGAAAACAAACTGGGGAAACCTTTTGGAAATTGCACTACGGCGTTCCCAGGTTGCTACCTCCTCATACCTATCTGTCCATTTAACAAGTACCTCCTGGTACACTTTATGTCGGGTTTGTCTATCACGATACTGTAGAATCTTTTCAGGTTCATGTGGTTACTTTGGTGGCTCTATCAAGTCCACCAAAATCTCTGGAGAAACTGTGTTCTCTAACCCGTGAACTGATTTCTTCAGTTTACTGACATGGAAGACAGGATGGACTTGAGAACTCTCCGGTAACTCAAGTTTATATGCTACGTCCCCAATCTTCTTAAGGATTTTAAAAGGACCACAATATCTCGGAGAAAGTTTATTACACTTTCCCGTTTTCATGGTTTCTGACTGCGCAGGAACCTTGAGGAATACAAAGTCACCTTCTGCAAAGGTCACCTTTCTTCGTCCTTTATCCGCATAAGTTTTAGCGCGATCCTGAGCGCTACGAATGCTCTCACGTGCGGCTCTGAGCATATCATTCATATCTTCAAGGAAATCCTTGACAGATTGAATCTTCTCCTTTTCTAGGCCTACAGCCATCGGAGATCTCGGCTGGAATCCATACATTAACATGAATGGTGTAAATCCAGTCGCTGAGTGTTTGGAGCTGTTATAGGCAAACTCCAATAAGGGCAAGTACTCTTCCCAATTAGATTGCTTCTTACTAACATAAGAACGCAACATATCCTCTAGAATTTGGTTAACTCTTTCAGTTTGACCATCAGACTCCGGATGATCTGCCGTACTCATACTCAGAGTAGTATCCAACTTTTTGAAGACTTCCCTCCAAAAATGACTGCTGAACTTTCTATCTCTATCCGACACTATATCTGCGGGCAGGCCATATAGCTTGTAGAGATGTTCAATAAAGAGTTTTGCCAACTCTGGCGTTTTTACAGTTTTCTTCGTGGCAATAAACTTTGCCATTTTAGTTAACCTGTCCACTACCACCCACACCGAGTCATTCCCTCGACTCGTCTTGGGTAAACCAGTAATGAAATCCATGGAAATGCTTTCCCATTTCCCTTGAGGAATCTCCAGCGGAAAGAGTAGTCCTCCAACCTTAAGATGTTCATGTTTATTGACCTGGCACTTACTGCATTTCAGCACATAAGCCTGGACGTCCCTAAACAAACTAGGCCAATAAAACTGTCTTTTTACTAGTGCATAGGTCTTCTGAATCCCAGGATGACCCGCACTTGGACTATCATGACTTTCTTTAAGAATTTGGGCCTGAAAGTCACCAATAGTTGGTACACATATTCTATCCTTGTAGAGTAAGTACCCGTCGTCAATGGAGTAATTAGCATATTTCTCCCCCCGACGAAGTTTATCACTCCCCTTTGAAGCCGTGGCAGTCAAAGGTGATGAAGGGCCTACGTCAGAACTCTCCGGTTCCAAACTATACCCAAAAGACACGACTAGACTCTCCGGACTAACTCTCACTTCCCTTCTCGTTGCACCTTCGGCCAGTCTCTCCGGACTAGCAATACGTGCCAACGAGGGAGGTGGTCGCGTCTGTGAAGAAGTGCATACGCGTACAGCGCGCCAGACCTCTGTAAAAGATGGATCGTGCTCACATAAATTACGTAGGGACTCCAAGAAATCATTCTTGAAGACTGTGAAACTAAGTTCATTTATCTGTGGCATGCGACTAAGTGCATCTGCCACCACGTTATACTTACCTTTCTGGTAACGTATCTGAAGGTCAAACTCCTGTAGAATCTCCGCCCACCGAGCTTTTCTACCCTTCAGTTCATTTTGACTTGAAAGCCATTTCAGACTTTCATGGTCCGTCCGGACCTCAAAAGTGGCACCATATAAATAGTGTCTCCACTTTTTCAGTGCATGAACTATCGCTAGTAACTCTCACTCGTAAGCCGAGTAGTTACGCTGCGCACGATCTAACTTTTTACTTTCAAATGCAATTGGGCATCCCCTTTGCATAAGTACGGCCCCAATGGCCTCATTACTAGCGTCTGTTTCCAAAACAAACGGCTCATTTGGATCGACAATTGTCAAAACAGGTGCAGCTGCTACGGTCACCTTGAGCTTGTCAAAGCTCTTCTGTTGGGCGTCCCCCCAACTAATGTTTTTTGTTTTTGACCATAACTGGTTAGTCATCAACGGGACTGCGATCTTCCCGTAGTCCTTCACATACTGTCGGTAGAACCCCGACATGCCAAGAAAAATCTGCAGTTCCTCGAGATTCTTCGGCGCTGGCCATTTTAGAATAGCCTCTACTTTTTCTGGCTCCATCCGCATACCATCGGCGGATATAATATGGCCAAGGTAGTGAATTTCTGTTTCAAAAAATTCACATTTGCTTTTCTTCGCAAATAGTTTGTGCTCTCGCAACAACTCGAACACTAGACGCAAATGCTCTATGTGTTCTTTCTGTGTTTTACTGTACACAAGAATATCATCTAGGAAAACTACTACGAATTTTCCCAGATATGGACGTAAAATACTGTCCATTAGCGTCATAAACGTCGCTGGAGCATTGGTTAGCCCAAATGGCATAACCAAAAACTCAAAATGCCCGAAACGGGTCCGAAATGCTGTCTTCGCAACATCTTCTGCTTTTATTCTAACCTGATGATACCCAGATCTCAGGTCTATTTTTGTGAAGTATCTCGATCCATAGAGTTGATCAAACAACTCATCCATGCGTGGCATCGGATACTTGTTCTTAATCGTTATCTGATTAAGAGCCCTATAGTCTATGCATATCCGCATAGATCCGTCTTTCTTCTTTACCAGAAGAATAGGCGATGCCCACGGACTTGAACTAGGCCGAATAAAGCCTTTGTTCAAATATTCCGTTAATTGTTTTTCCACCTCCTGTGCCTCGGAGTGGCTTAATCTATAAGCAGGTTTGCTTATAGGTTTTGATCCTGGCATAACTTTGATGCCATGGTCTACTTCTCTAGATGGTGGTAAACCATCTGGTAAATCATCAGGAAAAACATCCTGAAATTCCTCTAATAAATTCGTTAAAGTATCTACGTACTTTTTCTTTAATGTCTCATTCACCTTGGATTTTTTCTTGTTTGAATCACATGCATGCCAAACAGGGTTTTCAAACAGTGGGTCTCGTCCAAGGTTATTTTGTTTTTCTTGTTTGTCTACGCAAACATCATTTATCGTTTCATCTACGGAAACAGAATTCAAAAGAGGGTAACAAGCATATACCTCTGCTATCTGGTCTCTACGGACCGCTGTACACAGCTCCATGGAGGAAATAAGTGGTGTGGCAGGGACAGTACGGTCGCCCTGCAGGGTGATGACTCTACCTCCATGCTCAAAACATAGCGTATTATGTAAGTAATTCCGAGCTAGACTAGGGCCCAAGCCATACAGCCACTCCCTGCCTAGATATACGTCTGCTCTGGCTAAGTGCATGACCTGAAAGTCAAGCGGAGCCTCGTAGTCCTGCATAGATAATGGGACCCCCAATACTACGGTATTCCATACCGTTTTGTCATATCCGTTGGCTAGGCCAACAGTATACTCATGATCACTCCGGGTCTCAGTCAATCCCAACTTCTTGACTAACGAGTAGTTCAAGAAGTTGTGGCTAGCTCCATCATCAATAAAAACTGTGACTCTACGGCCACCTATGGTGCCATACATGCGCACCATGTCATGCGGACCTACAGTAGGCTGCCACATCGCTGGTGTCACTGAACAAGCGTGATGCTCATCACAATGACACACTGTCACCTCTCTGAACTCTGCGGAACTGAGAGGGAGTCTCTGCACTGTATGCAACAGCCTAGAAGATTTACCATCTTTTTTGGTCTCGTTGCCACTCGTGCTAGCTTTAGGCTTTGGACACTCAGCCTTTGTGTGCCCTACTTCATTGCAATTAAAGCAGCGATTTTCCTTACGCGCTTTAATATACTGTTCTTTCTTTTGGATTTCGGTGTCTCTTTTTTTCCTGGATGGTCGCGGTTTTTTAGACCAATGACCACACTGTCCTTCCTGGTCTGTCCTATCCCCTTGTTTCTCACTGTGGAACCCTTTTCTTTTGAGGCCTGACCTCCTCTTTTCACTACCCTCGGCCCTGCTAGAACCACCACGTGCACTACGGCGCTTGATGTCATCGAATATCTGTGCATATTGAATTGCCTCTGCTAAGTCTTTAGGCTGTAGGGGTTCTACGTACTCAAGGTAATCATCTTTGAGGCCTCTCTTAAAGCCTCGCAATGTCTGGAATGCATCGATTCCCTTTAGCTTGAGTATTATCTCCCTGTAGTTTGAGATGTACTGAGTTAGGGATTTGTTCTCCATCGAGCACTTGTCCCATAACTCCCAGCTTCTCTCTGCCTCATTAAGAGGCAAAAATTCTTTTCGAAACATTGTTTCAAATTCCGTCCAAGTGGTAGGGCGAGTTGTCAGACTCATCCACCACTTGTACGCTTTGCCGCGGTTAAAGAGAGGCTAGCCTACGGGCTGTATACGGCTAGGCTGCTGTCGCAGTGCGTGCAAATCTGACCACTTCGCTAGAAACATATTGACTGAGTCCTTGTTTCTCTCCTTTTCCTCGCCACCAAAACTAGGCGGCTTTAAGTCTTTTAACAACGACGAAGCTGTCGCTATACGGATGGCCCCGCAGGCGCATCGGCCTGTACTCCTGCAACCACTGGCGAGGCTACGCTCACCCGTGCTGTAGGAGCTCGACTACCACGAGGAGTCGGAGTACTAGCCGAGGCGGCTGTCAGTGCATCTAACCGTGTGGAGATGCTCTGTAGCATCGTGACTAAATCAGCCTGGACTTTACCCATAGTGTTCAATTTGGCATTAAGATATTTAAACAGTCCACTACAGAGCTCCGTCTCTGTCAGGACATCAGCAGGGTCCAATAGGTCATAGTCGTCGTCGTCATAATCCAAGAGGTCCTCCTCGGTCCCCTCGGCAACGTCAGTATTCATGTCCTCTGGCTCATCGGCCAGAAAGGGGTCATCAGCCAATGCGGCCGCTGCGAGCTCGCTGGGTCCTAAGACGGGGTCAATAGACGAGGAGGGCGCTGGCGGATCACGAGTGATCGATAAGCGCGCTCCGGACCGAACAACGGTCGGGCGTGTACGGCCTGACAATTCGGTCAGGGTCAAACCCGCAACCGAGGACAAGAGACTGGAAAAACCTAGAGAAGTAGAAGGCGGTGGGGACATACTACGCCTAGCAGACATTTTTAATTCTTGCAAAAAATAATGCGAGAACTCAGAAATTACTAAAAAAAATGCTAATAAAAATGAGCAATGGTGGAGAGAGAATAGTCACCCCCCTTTACGGTCGACTGTCGATTTGTGTTGCGTTGCGAGCCTCTACAAGGACGCTTTCGGGATGCTCCGATCCACGAGAAGAATGCCTGCAACTCACAACAAAAATTAAAATGATCGAGAGGTGCCTTGCCGGGATTATTTCTTGCGGGGATTATTCTCCTCCCCAACCGAGAGAGAGGGTTTCCTTGAATTTTCTGATTTTTAATTTCCAAGAAATGAATAATGAAAATAAATTTTTTTTTAATAAATGTTTTTTTTTTGGGTCTCTGGCCGTTGGTGGGTGGCTGGCGTTTGCTGGCCGTTGTGGCCCTTGGCCGCCGTCGCCGTTGGGGCTGGCCGGCGCCGCCGCCTGCTGGTCGCCCATGGCTGGCCTGGCTGGCTGGCTGGCCGCCATCGCCGCCTGCTGGCCGCCCATGGCTGGCCTGGCTGGCTGGCCTCCACCGGCTGGCCTGGCTGGCCGTGGCCCTGGCCGCCTCCTCCTCCCCGCAAGGCTGCACAACCTTACAAATTACACCCCTTCAGAAGCCATAGACTTCATGTAGCCATGGATATAGCGCTCTCTACAAGCACACAAGCTTCCGCCATAGCCATCGCTGAACCTTAAGATTGGAAATGGATTTCCCATTCAATTCAAAATTTCTATGCGCCGCAATGCGTGGTCATTCGGCTTAGCTTATCGATTCAAAAGGATTCTGTCGGAGCTACAGAGGAAGCAGGAAAGGAAGAAAACTAGAGGGAGCTTTGGAGGCTACAAAAGCGCGCGAACTGAGAACGGGGGCTAATTAAGATTTCTCTCTTCGCTCTCTCACGCGCACACAAGGCACCGACTAATGCAGGGAAATCTTAGAAGAAGATTACAGCTCAATTGCTAGCAAAGCTTTGAAACGCCATAGCCACGGCGCATCGAAAGCAGACAAAGAAAGCTTGAGAGGTGCGAGCTGAGAAGTAGATTAGAACAGTGGTCTTCGCTGATCTATGCCTTCGTTTTTTGCAAGGCAAGCCCCCCCAGGCTCTTGTGGGGAAAGGTCGTCCCGGTGGGGCTGTTGCTTCGCCCCCCCACGCAGAGTTTCAGCTACGTGTTTTCCAGGCTTGCGCACCGTCACACACAGTGTGTTTCCCATGCTTGCGCCCCCCCTTCCACACAAATTGAACCATTTGTTCGCAGCCATTTAACGCAGAAAACAAAAAAAACAAACAAAAATTTGCTTACCTGCGATGCTGCTTCCTGTGTGTGCCGGGGAGAGAGAGTGAGAGAGAGAGAGAAAGAGTTCTTCCCTTCAAAAAATCTTGGCCCCCCTCCCTCCACACATTCCCTTGTGGAGATAAGGGTGAGAAGATTGTGGATGAAAACCATCGAGTGGGCTCCAGTCCCCCGTTCGCGCGCGAACTCTCACGATCCCCTCGAACCACGCTCTGATACCAGTGTTAGATATCCGTAACGCCGCTACGGGCGTTACCACGAGAGGGGACGGCCTCTGGCTCACCACCCAGCCATAGAGGAAGAATGAGGATTGCCCCTCATCCCCCAGGCTATATAGTGTGTGGCCTGCCATCCACACTAGCCTGGCCGCCCATGACTCCGCATGGGCGTCCTCTCCCACTGAACCCCGGATATGGCTATCCGGTCTGTCGGTCACAGGCATTACAGCCTACATGACACATCGATTACTGATGATCATGTTATGCTTTAGAGACCTGACGGATCTCATTTCCGCTAGAGGATGGAGATTACAGACAGACCTGACCAGTGTTGGATTTGTTGTCGACACGGTCATATTGCTAGAGATTGTCCCAGATCAAGGGGCCATGCTAGGAGGCGGCGTGGTTTTGCCCATCAGAGGCCTTCTGTAGTTGCTGAGACTCTAATTGCTCCTTTGCCATAGCAGACCACACAGCGTTGGGTTGTGGTTAGGTATGGCAGGCACCCTCGGACCCCTGTACCTGCCCCTTCACCCACACCCCTTGTGGAGCACCCTAACCTCTATGCAGCTCTTGCCTCACAGGATGTTGATCCTTCTTTGGAGGATGAGGCTTTTTATGCACATGATCTGGATCCTTCACAGGAGGATGCTGCATTACAGTTACAAGATGATTGTACCCTTGAGGATATGTTGTGCATTCACATTGTCATGGTACCTCTCCAGTTCCGAGGACTAGCCCTGGCTTTTCCCCCCCGGAGTGGGAGAGAGAGGTAAGGTTTACATCGTCAGATTTTCCCTCCCTTACCTATGCAAGACGTACTTCCGCCTCTAGAGGGGATCCTTTGTCGACCACGAGATCTGGTCATTCCTACTTTGAGTCCTTATGAGGATTGTCTCTTGGAACATTCAAGGTCTTGGGGGTTTTTTTCCGCGTCGACGGAAACAAATTGTAAAAACCCAACTTCATTGTGCAGTCATCACAGGTGGACCTATGGATGTATTGCTCTTGCAAGAGCATAAACTGGATGCTAGCCAGTGTGGGAGATTAGGCAAGCTTCTCTCGGGACACACCTTTTGGTCACCAGCTATTGGTACCAAGGGTGGTGTCTGCATCTCTGTTTCAGCTTTGATCTTGCCTTGCATCATTGGACATGGTGTCTTCTTGCCTTGCATCATTGGACATGGTGTCTTTTTGCCTGCAAGAGCGCAGTGGATCCTTCTTATGCAGGGTACTACACGCATTGGTATGTATTCTCAACCTCTATGCTCCTAACCATAGAGGTGAGAGGATTGCCTTTTGGAAATCTCTCACTACACTGATGCCTCTTGCCAGCCATTCGATTATTGGTGGGGATTTTAACATGGTTGAGATGCCAACGGATAAAAGAGGTGGACATGAGGGCTTGGTGCATCCTCTTGAAAGAGCGTCTTGGGAGAGGTTTATACTCTCCATTCATGGCAGAGATTGTAGGCATGAGGATGACATTTTGAGGAGTCCATCCACTCTTCTTTATTGATGGTCTAACAGGAGAAGAGATGCAGGATGTATCTTTGCACGGTTAGATAGATTTTATGTGGATGATTGGGTACTTGACAAAGGTGGGCATACTTTTATTGCTACTACAGGCACCTCTAAATCGAATCATTGCCCAGTGATTTTATGTATTAGAGATCCGAATTGCCATGGATCAGCACCCCATGTACGCATCCTTGATCATTTGTTTTCAGATGTAGAGCTATCACGTCGTATGCTTGATATTTGGAGATCTCATGATTTCTTACAGGCCTCTCAAAACCTGGCCTCTGCTCTCTGTGATATTAGTGACTTTTATCACACATGTGCCCTGTCTAAGAGGCAAGAGGCCTTGGATTTAGAAAGGGCTATTAGACGTAGATTGGCTGCCTTGCAGAAAGAGCACGAGAAACATCCTCATGCTCAATGGGTTACAAATTCTTTATGTATTGTCAGGGCAGAACTTCATCACTCTCTTCAGCAGCGCGCGGAGTATCGTTTCCATGCCCACGAATCCTTTTGGTCACAGATGGGTGGTAGATGTAACAAACATTGCTTTGCTACTCACGCCCATCTCATGCCAAAGATAGTGTCAGGCAGTTGCAAGATTCACATGGCACTCTTCACTCAGATCCTCTTATGGTTAGACAGATTGCCACTGATTTCTATCGCCAGCTTCTTAGTGCTGAGCCGCACTCTGATTTGAGACACAGGGCACAGAGGAAGGTTTGGAATGCATTGCCACATTTGATCACTGAGGAGATGTGTGCCGCTCTGGATGCCCCTTTTTCTATGCAGGAGTTCAGTCATGCCCTTCATACCTTACCTCATGGTAAGTGTCCAAGGTATGAGGTGGGAATACTATCCAAGGCCCCTTGGTGCCTTGGGGGTATGCTAGCCCGCGCCAAGGAACTTGCATCTTTATGGGGAGGAGGTGCAAGAAGCGGCAAAGCACGGACCCATGTTAGGCACACCTAGAACGCACTCACGCACTGGGGGGAGGTGCAAGGAGCGTCAAAACACGGACCCATGTTAGGCACACCTAGAACGCACTCACGCACCGGGGACGACCCATGTTAGGCATACCTAGAATGCACTCACGCACCCGGTGCGTAAGTGCGTTTGAGGTGTGCCTAACATGGGTCCGTGCTTTGCCGCTCCTTGCACCTCCTCCATAAAGATGCAATTTCATGGTGCGTGAGTGCGTTCTAGGTGTGCCTAACATGGGTCTGTGCATTGTCGCTCATTGCACCTCCTCCCCATAAAGATGCAAGTTCCTTGGCGCGAGCTAGCATACCCCCAAGGCACCAAGGAGCCTTGGATAGTATTCCCACCTCACACAAGGGAGGATGGCCTCTCCCCTGTTTTTTTCATTACTTTTTGGGATGAGATTGGGGCTGAGATCACATCGGGGCTCTGTAGGAGATGTGGGACACAGGTTCTATGCCTCCTCCTGAGGGGCTTATTTATCTTATTCCTAAGAGCGGGGATAAGACATTGATTGGCCAGTGGAGACCTATCACCTTACGTGGGATTGCTTATAAAATTCTTGCTAAGGCAGTGAGCATCAGATTGCATCCAATTTTGCAGGATGTCATTCATGATACTCAGAATGGGTTCTTACATGGTAGGAGCATCATTGATAACATTTTCTCGTTTTGGGAGGCCGTGGAATGGGCTAAAGTGAGCAATCAGCCCTTAGCCATTCTGCTCTTGGATTTTGAGAAGGCCTATGATAGAGTGGATTGGGACTTCCTTGAGGGTACTCTTAGCCATATGGGCTTCTCTCAGAGATGGATCAAGGGAGTTTCATGCATGTATCGTGATGCCCACAGTAGAGTGATAGCTTGCGGTGATAGAGGAGAGCGGTTTCAAATTTCTCGCTCCGTACAGTAGGGTTGCCCTTTAGCCCCATTATTATATATCATAGTTGCAGAGGCCATGAGCATCTTTCTCCGCTCCACTATTGGTATTTTGGGATTGAAGTTGCCTCTTCGTAGTCAAGAGGAATTGGTTGACTCTGAGGAGGAGTTAGGTGATGACACAGCCATGTTCTTGGAGGCTTCACATATATGCTTATGTTCCTTCCGGGTAGCACTAGAGGAGTTCTGTTTGGCACTAGGGACACTCATTAATTGGCACAAATGTGTTGGTTTTTTGGGTTAGTGATTCACTGAGAGTTGCTTGGGGTGCAGAGCTTGGTTTTACTTGGATCAGCAAAGGATGCACTACTAGATATTTGGGATGCTAAGTTGGGATTGATATTTCTCCTGCACAACATTTGGCTCCGGTACTTATGAGTATCCGGAAGAAGCTCCTCCATTGGAGCTCCAGGAGATTAGATTTCGCTTCCACAGCTTTGGTGGCTAATCAGGGATTGCTTGCCTCAGCTTGGTTTATTGCCTCTTGTTGGTGCTTCTCTCGTGGGTGCATTGGCCAATTGTGGAGATTGATCCACAATTTTCTCTGGTCGGGTTTGGATGGCACCTCAGACACTCCTGCCAGGGTAGCTTGGCTCACAGTTAAACAGCCCAAACGAGAGGGGGGCTTAAATATTATCGATCCAGATGTTCAATGCCAGGGCGTTGCTTTGCAAACTTGTGGTCATCTCACAGGTTTCCTACTAGGCACTGAGTCTTGGAAGGATTTTTTCTTGTCTCAGATTTACACCCAGAGTCGGGAGAGATTGGATGCCCAACACACGTCTTTTGTTCATAGAGGCTGATATCAGGGCACCATCTTCCCCTCTTATTGCAGCCATTGTCAGAGCATGGAGAAGCATGAGATCTTTTTTGCGACAAGGTATTTGGATGAGGCTGACCGACAACATATTATGTGGAACGAGCTCATTAGGGATGAGGCTGGCTGATGCATCTATGCATCTCATTATATGCAAAGGTCAGGATGGGAGAGATGTGCATACACAGTTCTTGCTTGGAAGACCTTTAAGAGTCTTCCAGAGGATCGGAGAGCTACATCCATTCAGCATCTTAGGGGCTCTCGCATTCGTATTGATCAGATTGATGCAGCTACTCCACATGAGTGGCTTTCTGGGACCTTTCATGGCGACTATCATCCAAGTTGGCTAGGATTTTTTTCGAGGATAGGCATACCTCTGCAGGTCATTGCTCTCCCGGGCCAGGAGACTACAGATTGCATCATTTACTCTATCATGCCTGGAGGGAGATTGAGGAGATGTAGTATGGAGGAGATCATCCCAGATACTAGGCTTAGTCCAGTGAGGATTATTAGTCGTTCGGGGAAGCATTGATTCATTAACCCTTCTCCTCAAATAGTGACTCATGGCTCTTGGTGTTTGTGGTTATATGGTGGCAATCCTATCAGATATCTTCAGAGTGGATCCAGGAGAGTGGGAGTGGATTGATGCCTTCGATCCTTTGAAAAGCCTTCCTTTATTCATTTTCACTGTCCAAAATGCTAGGCTTCTCCTCGCTCGACAGATGCATACGATCCCTACTCTCAGGCCTCATTGGGAGAGATGATATTTCTCCGGTGATACAGCGTAGATATTGGCAAGACTTTGGCACTCATACAGAAGGAGCTAGATCTATCATTTTTTTTGGTTATTCTTACATGGTGGTCCCCCACCAATCAGTGGAGATCGATTTTCGGTGTAGCACCTTCCTGTCCTAGGTGTGCGGCAAATTCTGAGACTGTACAACATTGTTTATGGGGATGCAGCACTGCACAGCAGATTTGGGGTTCTGTAGCCCAACTTATGGGCAAATTGAGTGGCCAAGCCATGCATGTGACTTGGGGGGCAGTTGCTTGGCTCTCCCAGTCCAGTCCATAGCTTTTTTATGAGGGGAGTGGTACAGATTCTGCTATTTTCATTCGTAGAGGTGTTGCCCAGCATGGTTTATTGCAGGATGTTCGTCACTCTGATTATACACCCCCCAGATAGAGGATTGACACCAATTGGGAGATTGTTGCCAGTATTACAGCATGGCAAATCTAGAGAGCTAGATGCACGGAGGCTATTGAGGTGTCCAGATTTTTGGGTCTCAGTGCATTAGTACTATATGGGGTTACATCATCCATACTCTTATGGCTACTTGGGCTCGCATTCAGGGGCCCTCTCATTTTGCGCAAGCGAAGCGCGTGATATTTATGCGGGAGTGGGACCATGGCATCTTCTTTTCCTCTAGTACCACAGGTCTTACATGGCATCATGATGCTCCTCAGTGGTTGAAATCACTTTAAATATTGAGGTGATTCTATTCTTTTCCGGCTTATAGCTGTGATTGTTGTATGTTTTTCTCATACTTAATAGAAGTCTCTTTTTGAAGAAGAAAAAAAGTCCTATTCTACTGATCCTGCTCCCTACAATAGTGAATGCCTACAATGAGCTATGTGCCTTCCTTAAATATGCCTTGGGATCATGTGTGCACTAGCCGACCTACTGTTGGGGCTTTTCCGCAGTCGACACAAGAATAATCCCATAAACTGCTAGCCGACAACCTCCTGGTTCTTCCACCACATCTTCCCTGTCAATAAATCTGTAGAAGCTCCTAAATCTAGTCCTGAATCTGTTCTTTATCTCTTGCCCTTCAAGGATTAGCCCTAGGAATGAGCATGCACATGTCTTGCACATGACACTCCAGGAGATTTTGCAACCAAAACAGATTGTGTACCACAAAGAATGCAAGCTTGCTGGAGGCAAACTTGTCAAGCGTTACCTTGTGAAGTTCAAGAACTATCTTCCCATTGATGCTAAATGGATAGATGAAGAATTCTTTAGAAATTGCCCGCACTTGCTTCAAATGTATTTGGATGCTTTTTACTTGTGGACAATTGTTTAGAAGCCAAGGGGAATGTCACCATTTAGCCACCCAAATGGTCCACCCTTGCTTTCTCACTATGTGTATGCATCAGATTGGCATCCATGGCTGTTGGTTTATGCTTATGCATGGGATTGACGCTTGTCATGTGCTACTATGGATATGATCTTCTACAAGGACTTGATGTGTTCATGCCCGGAATGTCATGTTTGGGATTAGATGTTCTGCTGGGACTTGTGCATGTGTACATGCTTGGAAACGCTTGGAGGATTGGCTTTCTGCCCGCCGCTGGGACTTGTGCATGTGTATACTTGCCCGAAGATGCCTGGAGGATTGGTTTTCTGTTGAGCCTGGTACCTCGTGTATTTGCCCAGAAACGTCCCTTGGGTATAATCTCATGAATGGGGATTGTCTATACCAATGTTGCATTGCATATCATCTTTATGTATTTGCCTGTAAATTGAATTTGCATGCTATTTTCATGCTTGCATGACCAATGTGTAGTTTCGGATAAGGGGACACCCGCCTGTAAACCATGCATGTAAAATTGTCTCCTGATATGGTTATGTTGCATGTGCGCAGGTGGTAAGTATTGGTCAAATTGCGTTAATTTATCTCTTAGAACTTAGTGTTAATTTATAGGTGAGTGTATTCACACTTTAATATGTTTTGGGCGACCAAAACTCATTACAAATTATGACCAGCTGTGTGTACTCACTCGCTGAAGTCCCGAGGCGGTCACAAGTCACTGTCAAGGTACTCAAGCCTTATCCCTTTGTCCAAAGTAAGTATCCAGCCATGTGTCATCTCCACCTTGCACCCCTTTGCACTTACCTTTTGTAGGTGGACACCTTTCTCCCTCTCTCTCCTCCCTTTTCAAAACTGGGTGCCTACTTCAAGGTCTCCTTCAAGAGGGCTAGATGGCTGTATTTTCTGCACTTCTTCTCTCATAACTCCATATCCAAGCATGCTAGAGTGCTTCTCAAGCATCCAAGATTGTTTTTGGGTCATATTCTTCCTCCTCCACACTTCTAGTGGCTCAAATTCAGCATAATAGTCCTTTTGCTTTGCTGTACTTTCTGGTCTTTTGGCTAAAAACCCTAATTTCAGCCCTCCTTTCTTAAGTAGAAAGATAGGGGAAGCTTTCCCAGGTTGCGTGCTCCTACTTGAAGACTTTTGTCGCCAAAAATCACGAAAAATTAAAGATTTCAACCTTCCAGACTTTTTCATCGCACAAAGACTTCCACCGTCTCATCAACTCTACTTGCAATTGGTAAGCTCACATGACCAATTATGGCAACAAGTAACAAGGGGGAAGGGTAGGACTCTGTACTCACATATCTTGTGTAGTGTTCTCTTGTCCTACGTGCTCTCGTGAAGATTGTTTCTACCATGTTTGGGTGGAACAATAGAGAGAAAATGGAAGAGAACATGGACACTTCAGAGGATAGTGTGAGAAGGCAGCTCCTTCGAGATCTTCATCAACAACCATATTGTTTGCAATGTTGTTTTCATATGCATTGTTAAGGAAATCTGGTTAGAAATACCCATGATGCTATGTACTTGATTCTCTCAAGATCAATATACAGTATTTGAGAGAGGGCACAGCCATTCCAGCTCATTATGTGTCTCTTGTCAATTCAACAAATTACTTTTTGTATTGTGCTTGTTGTCCATTAAATCTCAGTGTATTTAAGTGTATTGATTAGCATTGTGTTCAACCAAACATTTCGCACCAACCGGTGGAATGACAGAGAAATAGGAATGCATAGCCTCAAGACATGCAAGCTTTCGAAGAAGCTATTCTACCCTTGACCACATCTTCACTCTCTGTGCCATCATCGAGGAGGGTAGAGCATGACATCAGAGGATTTACAACTGCTTTGTAGATTTTCGCAAAGCTTTTGATATTGTACCCCAAGCCCGCCTTCTAGACCGTCTACAGGAGATAGGAGTCCCATTTGACATGGTTTGAAGCATCATCACCCTCTATGAGTCCGTCATCAGACAAGTGAGAGCCTCATGAGGCATGTTGCAAGATACTTCCAGCACTATTGGGGTGAAACACAGTTGCCCTCGATCACCCACTCTTTTTGTCCCCTATAGTGATGAGATCTCGAGCTTCACTGACAAGTTAGGCAAGGCTGGTTCCACACTGGCAGTCCTACTACTCTACGAAGATGACATCGTCGTCCTTTCTGATTCAGCCAAGGGGCTTCAGAAACATTTGCATGTCTTAGAAAATTTTTGCACTCTGCGGGACCTCATTGTTAACCTTGGTAAACCAAGGTAATGGTATTCAATACCTCCCGCCCCTTCACATCCATACTGAGCTTACGTGATTGAAAAATTATGATAATTTGTAGTAAGCATATTACAAAATTATGCATGAACATAAAAATGTGTACAAGTATTGACATAGAACCTGTGTGTGTGTGTGTGTGTGAGAGAGAGAGAGAGAGAGTATCTGTGAGAGAGAATTTGTAGTAAGCATACTACAAAATTATGCATGAATGAAAAAAGGCGTACAAGTATTGACATAGAATGTGTGTGTGTCTGTGTGTGAGATAGAGAGCCAAAGTGTGTAAGAGAGAATTTGTAGTAATTATGCATGAACAAAAAAATGTGTACAAGTATTGGCATAGAACGCCTGTGTGTGCACGCGTGTGTGTGTGAGAGAGAGAGAGATAAGAGAGAGATTGAGTGAGAGAGAGACGGATAAAACAAATGACCTGAGTACGGTAGAGAAGTGTAACAAACTTAATGTCTATAGTTCCATTGAGCATATGTCTTTGGTCTGAACCCAAGCCAATTCCCAAACTTAATGTCTATAGTTCCATTCCCAAACTGACCTCGTTACCTTTATTTCTTAGGTTACAACGTTATGAATGTACGCATATGTTTATAGTGTGTAAACTATACAAAACATTTGCTTAAATGTTGATGTAAAATCGAGTTTGAAATACCAAGGAATGGTAGACATGCTTTTGGTGAAATCAGTCTATGGGATGTTCTGCATCTGATTTCTATAAGATCAAAATTGTAATTATTAAAATACCTTGATTTCCCATTGTTAACATCAGTAAAATCTGGGAAAATAGATGCTCTGGTGGGATCTTTTGGCACGAGATTGGATCTTGAAAGATGCCCAAATCCAGTTAGTATTACATTACAGATATCCTCAGTTGCTGGTGAGAAATTAGGGTTCTGGTTCTTCTTGACCCTTTTCAGCCTCAGCAATCACAATTCTCTCCATTATAATGGCCTCTACACAGCAAATCAAATCGGGCTTCCAAAAAGCTGGTAGGCTGTCTTTTCCTTGTTAAAAGCACATATGAGGCTGTAACAAGAATGAGAGCACTCCAAAACATCACTCACCCACTATTCAAATGCATGGGTATGGGCGTGGGTGTGTGTCCTGGGCAACACCTGAGCCCATGCCCATGTACTCTTAACATCGTAACACATAATTACAGACAGAATCACGCGAAGTACGTGGCTGATGATGTCAAATTCAACAAAACCTGCAGTAAGTGAGAGTTCTAAGCCACCAAAAAACAAAAACAGAAAAGCTAGAAGATCAAAATGATTGACTAGAAGTATAAAATGAAAAGCACAAGATTTTATAAAAGAAAATTGGTATATAAAAACAAAATTGGTACATGCCTTTTGAAACATAAAGTAAACATACCTCAAGTTGTTGCTCTGTAAAAGAATCCTTTTGGAACTCCCACATATCAGAATGAGTATGCCGAAAATCACCAATGGTTTTGGTGACAGTCCCGCAGACGGGCCAAGGCTCAGTGGAAAATTCAGCTAGCAGTGTGACCATGTCTGGAAGCCACCTGAAAACATGTAATTATTGTTTCATAAGAAAATATTTTCATGTTGCACCTTTCCACAACCTTGCACTACATGTCGACTCATGCCTGGGCATATCATATGGTACAGATAATATCGCCGCAGAGAGTCCAAGCACAACACCGTGAATGGTTCGTATCCTCTGAGCACCTCCATTCTTTGATCTAAACACAAAGAAAAACTGTACAGATGAGACCAAAACAAGATTTCCAGAAGACAGTGCAAGCAATCTCCTATGACAGAGAGAGAGAGAGAGAGAGAGAGAGAGAGGTGATAACTAAGGAGATAGTGTACCTATTAGACCTCTCTCCTTTGAGCAGAGCAGCTTCATCTGTTATTTTTTGGCAAAAAGGCTTTGCAAATGTCATCTCAGCTCCCTTCATCATGCCCGACAGTGTTTTTGCTGCTGCTTCACGTACCTATATTTCAAAAACATCGAGGAGTAACAGAACCTGATTACCTACATTTGATTTTAACAGGACTACATTTCTCTTCAAGCCATTTACTAGAATCCTACCTCCAGCTGTGAGTCAGATATCAGATCGACTACTTTCTCCCATAGTGACTGCTGGTCAAGGCTTGACAAGATAAACTTGTGCCTGTAGATAATGACAACCATATGCTCGGTGATTTATAACATCTGGCACTGAGATAGCTTAACAGTAGATACATAGCCAAACAAAAAGGACTCCTCTTATTTTCAGACTTCTCATGATTGTAACTTTCTTTCCCATTGGATTTCAAGAGAATATAAATGCAAACATAAGGAATGGATGTGTGAAAGCATGCGGACAGGCACATACACGCATTTGCATGCATGTATGCATGTATTATAATAATACAATAAATGCCTGTGCATGAGAAAGATATAAGATACCTGTACATAAAAGGCTGCAAAAATGTTAGAAAGGCGACTCGCGTATGCCAATAATTGTCATTTGCCGCAGTCAGTGCAACTTCAACCACTTGTCGGAGATGTGAGACCGGGAAGGGTTGCCATTGCATGTACCTCATCACGGACCTCGCTAGCGATGATAAATCTTTTTCTGAAGTTTGCTATTGCATCGCAAAGAGAAAACATGATTTAAAAAATTACACATCATAGTTAGTTGAAACGTTTAGGATTCAGTTCCATTGGAGTTACATATGATAGAGCTACCTTGCCAGCAAGCCCATGGCCAAATAAGCAAGACATTTAACACACATTTCTCTTCATTTCAAAAAGGCATATTTTGATGCTTTTTTTTTCAAAGAAAAGGTATACTTTAATGCTTCACAATAACTCAAAAACTATGGTGAGCATTCACCTGCAACGACAGTGTTGGATAGATAAGTCTAACAACCACATTCATTAGAGTGTGCGCTCGTCCTGATTGGATTGCTGAGGCTAGGAAATAAAAAATCTGTAAAAGAAATGCAGATTGGATTGTCAGTACAACAGGTATTATAAAGTAAAGCAAGGTTAATCATTTTTCCCCTAAAAAAAGTATCCATATATTATTTTTCACTCCGAAAACACCACCCCCCCCCAAAAAAAAAAGAAAAAAAGAGAGAGAAACTATATATATATATATATATATATATATATATATATATATCTGTGTGTGTATGTGTGTCTGTGTGTGTGATACCGTTTCCATTTGTCTCACAGGCTCTTTATTTTTTTCCTTCCGGACTTCATCTTCTTTGCTGCTCAAAGCTTCGCCACTGGTAGTAGTGCGGTCTGCATTTATAATGTTTTTGGTCGCCTCCATGGCTTTGCTGATCAACAATGAGCACGTCTTCTCACACACATGCTCAACATGGACGCCGTCATTTGCTTGATGTTTCACTGAATAAAGCTGCAGGTTAGACAGTAAGAGGCACAACACACTTCCCACAGAGCAACGCACCTGAAAACAAAAACCCAAATCTGTAGTAAGATGAACTGCTGCATCATCAATAGACTATTTTTATGAATGTGGGTGCTTGGCTAACATCAATAAGGCCAGGTTCACAACTTTCCCACCACCCAATCAAAAGTTTCTATGTTGGGGTTTTGTCCAGAGAGGAAACTATCAAACCAGCCTAATTTCAGCACAATTTCTTCCATTTGGGGATAGAACTGCAACTTTGAAGCAATCTATATCCAGCTTTCCTAGCCCATGGCCTTTTTTTTAACCCTTTCAGGTTTCAGTTGGTGAGCCCTTCTCCAGCTTCTGCCCAGACGCTGTGAATCGGCCTTCTTGCTTGATCACCAGACGACCCAATCAAAAGTTTCCATGTTGGGGTTGTGGGATTTTGTCCAAAGAGAAAACTACCAAACCAGCCTAATTCTAGTAGAGAAGAAAGAAATTTAGATTCAGCACATTTTCTTCTATTTGGGGACAGAACTGCAACTTTGAAGCAATCTATATCAGCTCCTTGTTAAGAATTTCAGACTTTTAAGGAGCACACGCGCCCGTTCGCCACGCGCGTGTGTTGTGTGGTGTGGTGGCTGGGTGGGTGAGTACGCGCGCACGTGTGTGTGTCTGTGTGTGTCGTCGCCCTGTTCGCTCATCGCTCGTCCTCAGCAGGGAGGGTAGTGTGTTTTCAGTTCGTCGCCCTCAGCAGACAGTTGGCATCAACACGCTGCACAGCAAAGATACGACTGCAATTTCTGGATCACAACCATGAAGCTCTGATCATCAGGTCGCTTGTAGTATCACCTGTGCAAAACTGCATTGCTTCTTGTCACGTGGCCGTGCGCCATGCTCGACACTTCTTTTGCTCTTTCTCTGCTGGAAGTCTTCGACAGCTCTCACTTTGGTATATATAGTGTGTGTGTGTGTGGGGGGGGGGGGGAGGGGGGGTTTGCTGCTTCGCACCACCTGCCGCCCTTTGCTTCCTGCTGCTTGCCGCCCGTTGCTATCTCTGCAGCACGGGCCTGTTTGCTTGCTGCCGCCTTTGCAGCGCCCACTCCACTGTTCTCCTATCCAGCCCCCCGTCGTCCCTACTGTTCCATTTGTCTCTTTTCTTCCAGGTGCGAGTTTGTGTGTGTGTAAATATGTGTGCCCTCGCTTCCTCATCCGACTGTGTTTAATACTTTGTCCTTTTTTTCCTCTTTGCTTCACCTCTCCCCTTTCTTTGCTTCAGTTGTGTGTGTTTGTGTCTACTCGTCTTTTGTGTTTCTTGTATCTTTTGCCTCTATTCTTTCCTCTCTCTTCCTTCATGGCTCAATCCATAGCTATTTACCATAGAAGGGAATTGTCTGTTGATCCTAAACGCAGACAATTGCATTCTGATTTGCAGCCTCTCCGTTGTGACAATCTCGTACTACAACAGTTTTGCAACACTCTTGAAGAAGGTTTTGCAGATATCAGACAAGCTTGGGATGCACCTATGCCGGATTTTTGTTTGAAAATCCCGGGTCATATTCTCTTTGACCCTATAACGAGACTATCTCAAAAAGCGGTGATTCTTTCTCTCCCTCGTAAAATGCCTATTGCGGCAGATGTTGTGGTCAATGGATAAAAGCCATACTTGGCGGATGTTTTGTCGAGGGGGTTTACTCTACAACAACAGGTATTTATGAGGTGATTCTCACTGAATCCAAGTATAAACAAATGGTGTTAGAAAAGTCGCCCTTGTTCTTTGGACAACAAATGGTGCATGTTTACCCTTAGTCGCCCACCAAGGACTATCTGAGTTTTATTAAACACAGGTGTCCTATGTGGGTGGAAGTGGTGGATCAGATTAAGCCGAGGATGCTCCGCATTTTGGCCCCCCTCTCTCCAGAGGGCATGTATACGTAGGGTGCCGCTGCTTGGTCGACATTGTCAGGGCCTGCTCTGGGATACGAGATGGAGCAGGACAGCAAGGCCATCAAATTCATTAGGGGCCAGCCTCGCCTTGTTCCTTCACTGGATTTCTCGTCCGCCGTCTGGACACAGGAGAGGGATTTAGGATGGGAGCTCCTCAGCAGCCTCACCATCTGGTTCACCTGGAGAGCCCGGTGTTTCAGGGCCTTTGAGGGGAGACTGGAGCCACCAGCAGAGACTGTTCGGGGGATTTGGCAGGAGCTGATCCACACCCTGCGAGGACAGTATGACCGCATCCGGGGCAACTCGGATGCGGCGATCTTGCGGCGCCAAGCCTTCCACACCACTTGGCGCAACGGCCCCTTCTATACACTACACGCGGGTACCCCCGCTGGCATTACAGGCCACCTTTTTGGCTTTTCCTCCCTCCTATTGTATGATATAGCTCTCAGTTATTTGTACTGATCTTTGTACCTTTTTGCACCTAGGGAGAGTCTCCCTAGCTGCCTTGATTGGATCTCTGCTCTACCTTCTTATAAGCAGGAGAGTTTTTTTGTAGCCCAGTGGGCGTTTTTTTTAACTAATGAAAGGATCTTTTCTCGGAAAAAAAAAAGACTGGCATGTAAATGACTGTGTATACTCAATAACTCCTACCTATCACAGGATACTTATCGAGAAAAGGTGTACAAAATCATTCCATTACTTAGAGAAGATGCATGCTTGATCTGGACTTAGCATGGAGAAACTTTATAAGAAGAATGCAATCTATCATTATAGAATATGACAGATGGTATATAGGGTAGCAAAGAAACGAAATAAACCGATGCAAAGTAGATATGTAGGCATTACATGAGGTTGCACAAACAAGGCAATTGAATCAGGAGGAAGAAGAAAAGCTTTTAAATGCACGATATATAATAGATTGCAACAATCACAAGAAATTAAAAAAATGGCAAATACAAGCTAGGCAAAAGCCTTTACTAGATAAAGGCTGCTCGTCAAAACACTTTTTCAAACGCTTGCATGCTAAGAGACAAAAGCAAAGCATACATTGTGTACAAAAGACTAAGGGTCAGTGGACCAAGCTGGAATCCCCTTTCACGAACATGGAATTGCAAAGTGCTCTTGCGAGACTAGGTAAGTGGAAGCCACTAGGATGGGATGGATTGACTCTAGAATTTTTTCAATATTTTCGAGAGGAATTGGAAGACATTTTATTGGCAATGATAAATGTTTCATGGTTACAAGGAGTGATGCCTGCTTCCTGGCAAGAGAGCCTATAGTGACATTGGCTCCGAAAAAGAATGTATGTCTAAATTTGGCTAATTGGAGACCTATCACTTGAATGCCAATGCTATACAAATAGGTGACAAAGATGATCTCCAATAGAATAGCCGATGTGCTTAACAAAGGGTTGCATCCTGCCCAATATGGGTTCATTCCTAGACAACAAATATATGTAATGCTTATGTGGGAATGGAGTATGCCAAATATACTAGTCAGAAGATATTATTATTGCAAGTAGACATTGCCAAAGCATTTGATACAATGCACTAGGACTTTATTGCAACCACCATGAAACGTTTGGGGTTTGGTCCGAAAATGATAGAAGTCATCTACTGGTTGTATGCAGGCAACATAGCTAGATATATCATTGGGAAAGTATTATCATCACCCTAGACTTTTGGAAAATCGATTTGACTAGGCTGCCTACTAAGTGCAACGTTGTATGCTATTGCCACTCATCCTCTGCTAATGTATATGGATATTCTTACTCGGGGAGGAAACGTAGATGGACTAGTGCAGCTAGACGGGTCATCAATGGTTGCACAAGCATATGCTAATGACTCTTTTTTCTTCCCGGCAAATATTCCAAGATATTTGACTGTGATTATGGATCTTTTGCAATTGTTTGCGACAACAGCGAGGTTGAAAACTAACTTTAGAAAGTCGAAGTTGTTACCACTAAAACAAACGGATTGGAACACTATACTCTCGCGAGGAGATATACTACACCCAAGCCAAATCACTAGGCATTTGGAATACCCTTTGGGTAGGAACTTATCTTTCAAAGAAGCACTTGAACAGGTGCTCACAAAAGTCAAGCAAAAGGTTGATTACTCGCACTTGTCTACATGGCCTTTGCATGTCAAGCTGCGAATAGTACAATCCATCATAATGGCTTACATATTGTTCTTCTTGCTGTTGTTGATTTGGGAGAAAACATCAATCGACGCATTCCTGTCACTAGCAATGGAACTGTTATAGAAAACTAGCTCTGATAAGAAATCTTTGAGGCTACTGAACATGAAGCATGTTTGCAGCCCTAAAATGCATGGTGGACTGCATATCTTGAATGTGCATTACCATGTACTGGCTTGGAAAAGAACCATGATAATAACTTTCATAGAACAAAGACAACCATGGGCATGGATGCTCGCTTCAATGTGTACATGTTACAAAGTTGATTCATTTGGGCATTGGAATCTTTCCTACTGGGATATCTTGGTAGGTGATATAAAAGGAAAAATTCCAAGGCGCCCCCACTCTTCCAGACTACTCCAAGACTGGAAGTTTGTGCTCATACATTTGCCAATATTGGGCACATAGGCCAATGCCTCCTAGAGACACACTGGTAGATGAAAATGTGCATTGGAGCAGAACATTTGATACGCCATTGGCTGTGGCTAAGCCAAGAAAAGCTTCTTTTTTAGCACAAAAAGGAATTTGCAAGGTGGGAGATGTCATATGGACTGAAGACAAACCATTGTCATTTCCACAAGCACAAAGACGATGGCATTTGGGAGCCCATTACCACCCTATATGGAGACTTGTCGTTGATCAACTGGCAAGACATGGGGATATGTCCTATATCAGTCAGGCAAAGGCAGGATGATTGGCTGCTAAAAAATACCCGACAAGGTTACATTACACAGTTTCCTCTTTATGGATTGACAGCGGCAAGGGCATATAGATTACTGCTTCCACAGCCATGGATAATGAGACATGCGGATCGGATGTGGCGTATGAATGAGTTCTTAGGCTGAAGCAAAGATAATTTGGAAAAGATATCGGAAAGCAAATTGGCTTTAAAACAGAAGGTTTTTCAATGGAGATGCCTCACATGAATGCTCCCGATAGGAGAGCATTTGGCAAAGTGGAAAATTGCAGCTCCAAATTGTTTGCGGTGCCATCATCAAATAGAGATTATTGTTGATTTGCTATGGTTTTGCACTAACACAAAGGAGTTTTTAAATCGTCTATCTTCGGATATGGCAATAAGATTCCTTGGAGTGACATTTGGGGATGGTATGCTATACAAGTTTTCCCTCGTTCAAAACATATCTTTCAAGATCAAGATGTGGAGGCCGAATCTCTGGATGAGGTGCAAGTACTACCTCAAATCAACTCATTGGAAGAAGACGATGAAGAAAACATTTTGGATGGGGCCGATGAAGAGCATGAGGATCGTGATAGTGATATTGATATTAATATGGAACCGCATCTTTTCATTGAGCTTCCATTAGATATAGACATTGATGAAGCAACACATATGGATTTATTACAAGATGGGATAGATTCATGATCTTGACATTTGGGAAAATGTTCTGGATGTTTGTAAGACATCCTTCCAGGTTGCAGGAATATGCTCTTTTCTTTGGCTGGACGAGATATTGGGCTATAGATCATAATTATGAGGTGTTTGCACCACCTCGGATTGACAAGTACATTTACTTCTGTCGATCATTACGTCAGTCATTGCATGATAGTTTTGAGTTGCAACAGATTGATCAGCAAAACTACGAAGTGTTTTTCTACTATTTCTAGGTGTACTTTAATGAGAGCCTTTCGTTTTGAGGGTTCTCCAATATAAGATAAAATAGTGGTTTTCACCCAATATATATATATATATATATATATATATAGATAGATATATATATATCTGCCATTGCAAAGGCCGCTAACTCTTAGGAAATGTCAATATTAGGTTAGTATTAAAGTCCATAGAGCCAATGTTCAGGTGAATTGAAAACATGCATACCTGAGGTCCAGAATGGTTTAGCAGGCTCCAAACTTCTTTAAGAACGTCTGATTGAAACATGATCTCTTCCGGCAAAGAGTATGCAGGACGCAGCTCGACCAAAGCTGCACGAAGAAACATAAGCTTCCTTGCTATCAAAGTAGTGGAGGATTTCTCTGAAACACAGCCCACCACACACTGTAGAACCTTGGGACGCAAAACGGGCACACGGCTCCCATCCCGTCCCTTGCCACCTACTGCAAAGCGAATGCAGGCCGCCCATTCAGATGCTGAATCGAGAGTGGGCAGCATGAGAAACTTCGGAAACAACCGGCAAATCCAGTCCTCCCAAGCATTGAGAACACATTCGGCATCCGAATGCAGAATTCCTGCCATTATCTCCGCTGCAATACACTGCTTTCCTCGATCCTCAGGAGCGCTGGGCACCTCCTCTAGTGGCCCATGAAGCACTTTCAGTACAACAGATCCGAACTTTCGCACAAGCCGTTTGAAAAGCTTCGCAAAAGTCGCCGAAAACTGCTCGCCTTCCATGTCAGCATCCCACGTCTGTGTGTGTGGCCACTCACGCATGTATGTCGGCATAAATGATGTCAGACCTGCATCAGACATGTGCTGTGTAGAGTACCCATCTTCTTCACCAGACTGCCTATCGATAGCTAGCTTATTGAGCACATTTTCCCCAAATTTCTCATCATGTAGTACATTGGCCATGCTGTTTTCAAAGGAAAAGCCATTGCTCTCAGAGTTGCATATTTCTTCAGGTGAGAATCTCAAGAAGCATCCATCCTTGATATCCCCACGGGGGGTTTCTTCCAAAAGAAAAAGTAAAGCAATCACTGAGAGAGGTCTCAGTGGTGGAAGCTCGCTTTTAAGGTTATTCAGAAACCCACCTAATCACAAACACAATCTAGATGCTTACATACCAACCATCAACTTAATCTGGATGTTACAAAGTAATTACTCTAGAAAAAGACAAATTAAAGTGGACTGCATCAGCTTACCAGCAACCGAGTTTCTTAAATCGGAAAAAATATCGTCAGAAGGCTTTTCATAATCCATGACCGGCAACACGAGAAAAAGGAGTATGCCATGTGCCATTAGATTGTACCTGTCACAAACAGAAACATGCATAATTATCACTGTCTCCTGACAAATAAGTGTAGCACAACGTCCTGGGTAACATGACAGTCAAGTGAAATGATAATCACCGGTAACACACAAGTCACAGGTAACACAACAGCATGCAATGAGAAAGAACTCACCGCCAGTGTATTGTGATGGATTCGCCTTTTAGAAGATCTCTCACATAAGATACCATACTACTGTAAGTCATGCAGTCTGAGCTCTCACTATCTCCTTGATTGATGTATGCTTTTGCTGGTACCCCGCCAAAGGAAGCGTTGAACTCAATGAACAGCTGCTCGCAAAATTATATTTAGTCAACAAAGCATGGCAAAAAAAAAACAGTATATTTCTCGATTGAGGCTATCAAAATGTATCCCTCCCAAACCCCCCCCACCCCCCCTCTTCCAAAAATAATAATATTTGAAGCATGATTAGTGTTATCAAGATATGTGAGCCTGCCAGGTTTATGTGCATCCATGTTAACTGAGATAGTGCTTCCACCCTACACATTGCTGTGTGCTATTTTACTCCCAAGCGATCTCTGATCTCCGTACTCCAAAGGGATTGCATGGCAACAACCGGGATCACCTTGCCATGCACCTTAAAAAGATTTTTCTGTTAGGAGACTTTAATTCAAGCATAGCAGAGAGAGCAAACAGAAATTTTGGGTTTTGAGAAAGACATTGATACTTCCAGAGATGATGATGCCATATGACATTGATTTCAGTTGTACATCTGCAGATACGGATGCCTCATACTCACCAAGTATTTGATTGAGATGGGAACAGCCTGTTACGTACCTGACACTAACCACATGGCTAATGGGGCCTATTCTGGGATAACAGAACCCTGAGCATTAGTGCAGCAGGCTGTGATTACTTAGGTTAAGGTTTATTAGTGTTATCCCATAAGTTATAGCTGTCTATGAGTCAACGGCTATTTCTACGTTCACTGAGGCTATATAAGTGGGGTGAGACTATTGTGTGGACAACCATATTGTTTTGTATCCTACTAGTGTGGTCGGATGACGGGAGGCATGTGCTTAGGCCTGGGATACGGCCCACGCTTAGCCCAAGGGGCTGGGACGGTCTGCAGACGCAGACCTACAGTTGGGAGGTGAGCTAGCCTGCATCCCTTGGTACTAAGCTTGTTGCTTGTGTTTAGGGAGATCTTGGGAGGATCTTACACAGCTCAAGGCTTGTTAGTATTTGATGGAATGCTTAGATGGCTGTAGTTAGTGGAACCTACGTGCAAGCCGCATGGAGGTGGAAAAAGTGCTTTTTCATTGGATCTTATGCATTAGTCACACAGGTCCATAGTTTTTATGCCCAAAGCCAATCACTCTTACTCATTCTCCCACATAAACAGTCCACATCATCGTTAATGCCTCCACTCCGAGTTCTCACTTACCACCATTATCACCTCAGCCACAATCTAGATTCTACATATAATGCTAGCCTTTCTGCACTCCTGTCTGGCATTCAAAAACTACCAACTCCGAATGCTAAGGCCAGCACCTCCCATCCAACAATCCTTTCCTTATACTACCAACTCTGCTAAGAAACCTCCCATGGACTCAACTTCACAAAATGGGTGTTATGTGATGATGAGTGCAATATAATGTGTAGACCTCCCAATGGAGTAAGTCTGCCAAGGACATCCCAGTGCACATAAAATGAAATTAGAATACAAGCACTTGATTTGAAGCAAGCAACACACATTACTAGAAGCCAATGAGCAAGGATTGCTTAAAATATTGTATAGGAGTAACTCTCGGATTTTTTGGTGAAGATAAGCATGCTCTCTTACAAATGCTATAATTTGGAAAGCCCAGACACTCCACAGCACACCAAACCAGCCCATAATCTCTCTGGCATCCCAAGCCCTAGTTCGTCTTTGTGAATGTATCACCAAAGCGAACTGAAACATGGAAGAGCCAAGGACCATGAAGAGTTCCTTTTTCTCATGGCTATGAGATTTTGGCACTTAGCTTGGCAAAGCTATGTAATGTGGTTGTTTTCCATGGCTTTCATGGACCACCAACACCATTATCCCTATCCATAAAGCAGGAGCCCCAATAAACACCATTATCCCTATCACCAAAGCGAACTGAAACATGGAAGAGCCAAGGACCATGAAGAGTTCCTTTTTCTCATGGCTATGAGATTTTGGCACTTGGCTTGGCAAAGCTATGTAATGTGGTTTTTTTCCATGGCTTTCATGGACCACCAACACCATTATCCCTATATAAACCTGCAGATTGGGCACTTAATGGCCACAGTGAGCAGATTTTAGATGGGACCACTCCAGATTGACTCATATTTTCAAACTCGGAAACATCATCAAGAAAACCCAGCACTAAGGGCTGAAATTCTGTTGCAAATTTTTAAATTTTTGTAAAACTTTTGGCATAGTCCCACAAGCACGATTGATCAGTAGACGAAGGTAGCTAGAGATGGAAGAGCTAGTGATATGGAACACTCTGACACTATATGAGCAGGTCATTGGCAAAGCATGCACAATTGAGGGACTTTTAAGAGGAGATTCATAGCACTATCAGTGTGAAGCAAAGATGTCCACTCTCCCCTGCACTCTTTGGACTCCACATAGATGAATTGCCTGATTTTGTTGATTTTTTACGAGGGGATGACTCTACACTAGAAGACACAGTGGTCTCTATCCTTTTTTATGCAGATAATTGTCACCCTCTCCAGAGGAGCTGCAACACCACTCAGATGCCTTCCAGAAGTTGGGCCATGACAGAGACCTCACACTTTACCTTGGTAAAACCAAGGTTATGGTCTTCCACATTAAGCCCTAGTTACTTGCACAGAGAATCCTTTATATTTGATGTGAGTTAGCAGAGATTGTAAGAGCATACACATACTTGGGATTTACGTGCTAAGGGACAAAATTTACAATGAAACCAGCTGCCACATCACAGTTGGTGAGAGAGACACTGATTTCAAGCCAACTTTCAGGAGGTTCAAACTAAGGCACTCTTTCTTGAAAGGAAGTTCTCCACGCCGATGACTAGCACGACAAAAAGAAAGTTTTCCGACCAACCTTCCAAGAATTCTAACCCAAAGAAGAAGGGTGCTAAGAACAACGCAAGACCCAAGACGAAGGTAGCGAACACCACCTTCTGCTTTCTCCAAATCCACCTGAACCATCACCACCTCTTGCTTTGTTTTCCTTGCATAATCAATGCCTGTTTGAACATTAAGGATATTATGCAAGATATTGCGCCCCTTTATAAACCCATACTGAGCAGGGTGTATCAAGTCAGGCACAAACTTGTGCAATCTGTTTGCCAAGACTTTAGAGAAAACTTTATACATACAACCCATCAAAGAGATAGGGCTCCAATGTTTTAAAGCAAAGGGAGAAGGCACCTTTGGCAACAACCGAATCACCCCCACTTTCCAAGAATCATGCATAGCTCCAGATTGCCAGATCTCCTAACAAATGGATGTCAATGGACCTTTCAATTGATCCGCATACTTGGAAAACAATTCATTAACAATGCCATCCCAACTTGGGCTCTTGTCTTTGGGCAAATGAGCAAGCACAAAGCCAACCTCCTGCTCTGTAATATCAGCATCTAAAATATTGGCCGAATACTTGATGTTGCTTGCACCAATGCTAGAATACTAGCACATGCTTGATGAACATCATTAGATACATGTAGATACGGGGTTGTTTGCTAAAAGTTTCAAACGTGTTTCAAATGTGTTTCAAACGGGTTTCGTAAAATCAGCCCAAAGTTTCCTACAAGTTTCCTACCTACAGGTTTTTGCATGTACTAAATTTCAAACATATACTGTATAAAATATGTAAAAATAACACTAAATGCATAGAATACATGGAAACCTCAATTTGAAGCCTACAGTCTTTGAATCACAAATAACAAAAACCATATACTCATCCATCATCAATGCCAAATGATCATGATTCATAGACCATGGTCCACTGTCCATGATCTATGATCCAATCATCCATTATTCCATGCCACAAAAAAAAAACCATACATGAAACTACATAAAAAACTTTATCAAAGAGTCACATAGATTTTGACGTTAGATTTGGGACAAAAAAAATTGTCAAAAATTTGCTTGAAAAAATGCCTTTCTTACAAGGAAACGTTTCCAAGTTTCCTTCCCTGTACGAAACGTGTTTCCTAACTACTATGATTAGATAGCACCTCAGGCGTGCCCAAAAGCTCCTGGTAAAACTGAACAGACAAAGCCTCACAATATTCTCTCTAGCATAAGAGGGATGCAATTGAGCATAAAATTTATGTGTCTGACAATTATTATCCTTAAGGGCCTCCAACCGGACATATAACTTAGCCCTCGTATAGCTTGCCTCCTGAAATGCAGCAATTCTACGAGAGAGCCAAGTAACAACAGTATCCACTCTATCATTCCCTGGTGATATAGCCTCCTGAGATTGCAAGGCCCCCAGTAAAGATTGCAACAGTGTCACCTCTTGCCTCCTTTTCGAGGCCTGATGAATACGATACTGACGAGCAAGGCGTTGAATGTTAGACAAAAAGCAATCCCAGGCTGACAATCCCTACTATATAAAACATAGCTGAAAATTATCAATCAATTGCAGCATGTATCCATGAAAGACCTCATTATCAGGAAAGCTGTGATTGAAGCGCAATGGCAGCCTCCCAAGCAAAGTTTTATAAACATCCATAGGCTGATGCATTATGTCCAAGACCATTGGGAAATGATCCAAAAGAACATGCTGCCTCTCCACAACCACTTTCAATATCTCAGGCAAAAATAAATCATCGTGGATAACATACATTCTATCCAGCCTGCTCCAAGTACCAGGATACTGGCGAGATTGAAAAGTAAAGCCAGAATCATAAGGATGCAGCAAGTGTCCTGCTTAAGGACTAGAGACATAAAAGAGTCCCAAACCCGCCTTTCCAGATTATTCATTATAGAGTGAGGTGAATTAGCTTGATCAACAGAAGACCAAATATTAAAATCCCCCATGAGAAAACCTGGTTTTCCTAACCTCAAACATTGTTGCAGATCTCGCCAAAGAGAACAACGAGCTCCTACTGTATGGGGAGCATACACACCAACCAACCAAAGAAGTTGTTCTTCGTAAGTGATCTCCACAACCATAAATCTACCACGTACATCTTGATACACAACAGAAGGCTAAAAACAATCATGGACAATCATCATCACCCCTGACTAGGTGGAAGGGTGTCCATTGAAGAAAACATGAAAACCTCTATGTCTAAAGCCACCACCCGCCTGAGTATGTTGTTTATGCGCAACCACACAAAGAACATCCCATTGATTAGACAACAGTGTTTGTCACAAGACATACTGCTTCTTACGGGAGGAAATCACACACACATTCCAATGAACCAGCTTCATAAGGAGAAGAAACAAAGTCAATGAGAGCAAGGCTGTGGCCTACCCTGCCTTTCATTAGCAGCCAATGCTACACATACATCACCCATATAGTCACCCAAAACTGCAAAAGCATTTTGCAAAACCCCAAAAGATGGTTGACCAGATGAAGAGGGTTGATTCCATTGTTTACCTCTTTCACTCATGTACCTTCTATCCAAAGAGGTGACAACATGGCCTTGTCTATCAAAAGCCAGAGGAGAAGAAGGCTCATTAGCCTTGGTATATCGAGAGTGCAAATTATATTGCATAGGAAGAGATCCATGTCCCTGGACAGAAGGCTGACCGTCCCGAGAATGAGCACCACCTTGAGGTGAAGTAGCCTGGCGACCATAAGTAATAGGTGGATTATGCAAATTCCGGATTTCCCCTTGGCCGGATGACTGATCCATCTTTTTGCCTTTATGACTAACCACATCTTCCCAAGGATCCTCCTCCTAAACTACTTGTTTTCCTCTATCCTCCACCTAGTGTACATGGACATGTTGTACATCAAAAGTATTGCCTGTGTCCTCCACAACCATGTAAGAAGCCTCTCTCTCTCTCTCTCTCTCTCTCTCCATAGTGTACCCCCCCCCCCGGTCCCACATGATATTGTATCCCCTCACTGTACTCCACTCACCTCCATAGCGACACCCCCCCCCCCTCACTATATTCACACCCTATAAGGGTTTCTGTTTACCTTCCAGTTCCAGTTTCATTTTCTAGGTGCCAGTAGTATCATCTTTATTTTTTCATTTTTTGGTTTTTTATCCAGACATTGTATCAGATCCACCATGATGTAACTTTTTGGTCTCATAGGTCATTATGGCCTTTTGAAGACGTTAATATAACATTTCATTTCATTTCTCCCGTGGGACTCTAGTTAAGAGAGCTATCCAGTTGGGCAGATCCAGACACCCGAGGGTTCGCGGATCCTTACATCAGAGACGGTGCCTACACCGGAGGATTCAGAGCATCATTGCGAGGCATCGGGCTCGTCCGACCAGGCATCTCACTATGGCAGATATCCAGGCCATCCGGCAGAGACCCATGCTAGAGCTCCTAGGATGATTACCACTCTAGCCATATACTGTTGTACTCACTGTCACTTTTGTACTCCCCCATATTCATGTATTCATGTATTCATGTATCCATGTACTCATGTACCCCATTTTGACTAGTAGCATTAGCTTCCCACTCTCCCTAGTTGCTGCTTCCGGATGCTCCCTACTGATGTATTGTAGGGCTAGATACTTACCTTCAGTCCTTTCTTTTCTTTTCCAGATAGTGTATCAGATGTCACATGGTTGTAACTTTGGTCTCATAGGTCACTTTGGCCTTTTGAAGACATTAATATTTCATTTCATTTCATTTCTCTCTCTCTCCGCGCACCTGCGCATGTGTGTGTGAGAGAGAGAGAGAAATATATGATTCAAAACGTATGATTCCACATCTGTATGACAAGAGAAGATTGAATGCCACCTTATTTATGGCATCTTGAGCTTCAACAGATTCATGATGAGCACTGCAAGAGTCAATCCAATCATACAGTATAAGACTTTTCAATCCAGAAACTTATCTATCATTCAAAGTTTTTTACTCCTGGCTTAATTCTACCTTTCAAATCTCCATGCTCCTAGTGTTGATTCTATTATTAGATTAACTTAAACTCTCTAAAAAATCAATATTCAACTGAGAATATACGCATCTGGCCACAATACCTGCCCAGCAGAGCCAATAAGAAACACGTCAACCCAGTCCAATCCTGCACAAATTCCAGTCAACAATAATATCAAATATCAGCATAAAGATAGGCCTTTTCGTGACATACACCCCAGAAAGATATATTTGTAGTTATAGTTACGATTACCTGTTTACTCATTTAACCACACACAACACGTGTGCACACACACTCTCACTCACTCTTTTAAACCGTAAATATATACATAATACACATTTACCGCATATGTTTGTATGTATATGTATATACACACATATATATGCATGCAGTGCACATGTTTTCTTTTGTAGCAGATCTGGAAATGATCATGTGGCCTGACCCCATGCAAAATACTACACCTTTATTCAAAAGGCACTTTCCATCTCAAATCCCTCACAAAAATGTCTAAATACAAGTATTTCACAGCTCTTGGATTGCAGTACAATATTGAACTAAAGAAGGGTAGAGCCCACTTATACCTGGTTAAGATGCTGTATTACTAGCCTTGACATGAGTATTTCACAAGATCCTAAAGCTGACTCCTTGGTTGCTTTGGGATCTTGCAAAGTTTTTGTTAACAAGGGCATGCACTTCTTGACTAGTAATGGGTATCGCTGCAACATATTCTTCAGACTTCTTCCAGCATCTCTGCAAAATTGAATAAAGTTCTTCCTAAGACAGGATAATCATAGCACATTTCAACCTAAATTTGATAGGTGGAGGGAGGTTACTTACGAGCGCACACTGCTGTAGCTGTGCAAGGAGAGTTTCAGAAGATCATTCAAAAGGTATAATATATGAGAAGGAACCGAAAGGCCTATTTCTTTCTCTTTATAGCATTGATATCCTGACTCTGAAGCACGCCAAAGATTGTGTACAAAAGCTCTTTCAACCACTAACCACCATGGCCTGTATAAGCAAGAACCAAAAGAAAAACAAACAAACAAACAAATTCATATCAGTATATCCCTATTGCATCAATGCAGAAATTAGTAAAAAATTATCCCACGAAAACAATGTGCTCCAAAAAGATATAAAGATGGAAGTGAGCTGCTAACCTTCGTTTTGCATCTGAGAAGGTATTATTGACAAAATTTGTGCATGGTTCGGTTAGTAATCGAGCACTTTCATCCCACACAAACTTCCGAAGGAAATATGAAAGAAATTCTATCCAACCTGCATTTATCCATCTCACAACAATCAAGCTTTTGCATGTAAGCATGACAGCAGATATAGGTGGGGTATGACACGTCTATTTCTATCTTACCATAGTTTCCAACCAGGTCTATGATTGAAACAAGTATCTTTAACAAGATAGAATCATCTCCTCTATTCTTGAGAATATAGCTGCAAAGAACATGAGATAAATTTGTAAGAAACAACACATCAATCCAAATCTCGGGTATAAAATGCTAATAAGCCTCAAAAATCAAGGGTTCTAGAAGAGGATATGTCCAAGAATAGGGTAAAAAATGGTAAAAAACCTTAGAAATCAAGTGTTTCGATTGGGAATAGGTCCAGAAACCTACTCACACACTTGGTGGACTATCTTTGATGTCTCCTCTCTTAACTCGGACGTTTTTACTGTTGCTCCTGCAGATCCAACAACAGTTAAGGGACCAGATCCTTCACCTTTATTGGAAGTGGCATGAGAACCAAAATCTGGTAAGCAGGAGCCCAAGCCACATAAAGCACCCTCCACACGCAAAAGCAACACTCTCATGTGTTCCTTCTCCTGACCTGAAAACCCCATCATTGCATGCGTATTAAAAATAATGCAAATCCAATGATAGAAACGATTTCATAAGGTCAGTTTAATCATCATACTCTGAACATAATCAAGTACTGTTTAATCCAAATTTAATCCAAATATACACCTGCATATTTGGACTTGTAACCTTCCTTTTCCTCACAAATTTTCTTGAGACTAGCCAATGGCTTCCTAAGATGGGCATCTATGATCTCATCCACAAACATTAGTTCTTCATGATCAGGAATATGCCACAAGCCTGCTACGTATTGCTTTTCAATTTTCTTGTGGCTCTTCATGGTCACCCAATCTTCACACCCTTCCGTTGTTGTGTGCAAAGAAGAAGCCCTGAAACCAAAACATTGAAGGATATAATGATTATAGACAACAGGGTTTTTCAAGTTCCAACTCTAAAGCTATCGTTTTCAAGAGTCATATCATGGAAGGCTACTATTAAATATTGAGAGATAAAATGAGTATAGACAACAATGTTTTTCAAGTTCCAACTTTAGAGCTGCCGTTTTCAAGAGTCCTATCATAAAAGGCTGCTATTAAGTATGAACAAATCAACACAAATCCAAAACCATAGGCCAGAAGAAAAACACTCGTCCCAAAATGCAAACCATGCGCGAGAAATCCGAGACCTGATGGTTCCGAGAAGTGTGAGAAATCTGTGCTACTGCTGTGAATCTGAAAATAGAGAATAAAACAGCATATATGTGTAGACAGTAGACTGCAAATGATCAAGAACATGAATATGAACCTGAATATGTCAAGGCTCCCTGGAACGAGCCCAAGTGGCCACGAGAGTGTATAATATTTGCACATATCAACTGAGTGTAAAAGGTTGGGAGTGCCATCCATAGACTCTATGCATCTAGCTCTCCAAATCCGCCTTGTAACTCTGGCAATAATCTCCCAGCAAGAGTCCACTCTTACCTCTAGGTGGTACAGGTTGCGAGTTAGGAGAGTGCATCTATGAACCACCCTCTATAAGCCATGATGGAAAGATCACAATCCCTTGTCTCATTAAACATAGGTGGCCCAGAATGGACTAACCAAACTATAGAGCCCCACGTGATATAAACCCTGCCTCTCCTGAAACTCCTCATGATATGGACCACTGAGCACCAAATCAGCTGAGAGTCTCTGCATCCCCAAATGCAATGCTGAACTTACTCAGTAGGGCATGATGGATATGCACCAAGAACAGCTCTTCACTCCACCATACAGAAAAGAAAACGGAGATCTGTCTCCTCCTGAGAGAGTACCAGAGTCTAAGCCAAATATTCAATAGCCCGTGTGATGCCATAACTTTCCCAATGAAGTCTGAGAGTAGGAATCCTCTGAAAAGATCTAAGAAAGGAGAGCCTAATGTTCTTGACCGTGTACTCAAAGAAGGGGAAATTCTTTGTGGGATTAACAGCATCAAACTACTCCCACTCTCCCGGATCCAAATGAAGATGCCTGATCGAACAACCACTTTAAAGCCATAGACTCCAGAAGTCAGGGAGTTGACTGCCTCCTCGAACCACCTACAACCCACTGTGTCCTCAAGTTCCATGAACAGGGTACTAATCCCCTGAACGCACTAATCTCCATCTTGGCTTGATGGAGTAAATGACAGTGACATATCATGACTCCTCAGAGTAGCAATCACCTAAAGAGGCACTCTAGTGTGGGAAAAAAATCCCAATCCAGAAAGGGTAAGGTTTGTGATGAAAAGTGCCAATTATCCACTCATAAGGGATGGCTGCATCAATCTGCTCAATACGTCTGTGACTTCCTCTAAGGTTATGGACTAAAGCGTCTCTTTGATCCTCTGGAAGTCTTCAAAAGGCCTTCCAAGATCTAACCGAAGACACATGACCCCTCTCCCAGCCTGACCACTTTATATAGCCAGAGGCTCCCAAAGGCTGATCCATGTCTTCTCTGGTCAAATCATTCCACATGATAGGTCATCTGTCTGTCTCTACATCAGTACTTGATAATCTCTGCCTCAAAAAAGGTTTCATACTACTGGAAAGCAGAGAAGAGGGGAATCTATAATTTCTCATAAAAGATTCAACGTGTGTTGTGCATCCAGGATCGTCCCCTGAAAGGCATGCAGCTGGCAACATGAAAGATAAAGTATAAAGATCCAATATGTGCTGTTCATCCATATATTTGACTTTCAGAAAGGTAGAAAGTTGTTGGTATGTCAAAGCATCGAGATGGATGACAACACATGGCCTCTTCATAGACTTACCAACCATATCAGTACCAGGGACATCCACACAATAATGCAGCCAGGAAATGCATAGAGACATCAGATATGATATCTGGCAGATATACATCCAGAAGACATAAATGTTGATATACATCAGAGATGATATATCTGGCAGATATACATCGAGAAGACATAAATGCAGTCAGAGGCCTTACCCCTCAAGATGAGATTACACCAAGCTCAGTTCCACGCACTCACAACAGATGTGCCACATGCGCTCCTGATCTACATGGGTAAGACTAAAGTGCCATCACCAGACTCACGTAGAAGCTTGGAGGAGAGACAGCATCAACATGAGAGCACTGAGTGCTACGAGTATGCATGATATGTACGGCATTAAGATTAAAGAGAAAGCAACCTTTGATGCCCCAATTATCACAAAATCAGAGGCCGTTTCCACTCCCTTCAAAGAGGAGTTTGGTCTTAGAGTTTACGGACCAGAGATGTGCGGCAATATTTCTGCATGAGATAGAGAGAAGAGACATAGAGAAAGACTCTTGGGAGGGACAGGAGACAAGGAAACCAAAACCAAACACTCCTCCAATGGTTCTTTCATGACATTGGCCACTGCCAAATTATCAAGGAGGAGACACGGGCATCCAAACAGAGCACAGCTCAAGAGGTCACCATTGCAGGGGATTCCCTTTCAAGATCTTCAAACAGCAAGCCCCATCAAGGCACCCATGGACAAAAGTTCACAAACCAAGGACCGGTGGTGTTACATGCATTGAGGTTGATCGTGGTAACGCACAACAAGACCTTTACACCTTTACGTAGTGAGATTTTTAGCATCCAATTCACAGAGCAGAAAGAGAGAGAAGAGAATAGAAGTGAAGTAGACGACATAGTATTGGGTCCCAATTTACACCCCCCCCTCCCCCCCCCCCTTGCAAGCAGGAGTATTTGCTTATATTATTTCTTTGGAGAATGCTGTACAATGCTTGAGAACAAGCGATATGACTGCCCAACGCAACAACGAGGAAGACCGAAAGTCGGCTGAGTATCCACCAATCCGAGGCACTACAGAAGACTCTTCAGGCCACTTATGCAAGTCCAGATAGCTGTAGGACTGCACATATACTGGCTGAATGCTGAAGAGATGCTTCAAAGATTTCTTGGAGAGAGTAGGGTGCTGATTGGTGCTTAAACTGCAGAATGCTCTGCAAAATACTTGAATGAATTGTGAGGGAATTATGTGACTGCTTATATATGCTTTAGGGCTGCTGGTCGGCCATTACAAAGCTGTCGGCCAGTTCTGGTGGACAAATAAATGCCAAAATTTAGCATTAAATGCTGTGCAGCCAGCATTTAATGTTGCACACAGTTCTCCTGTCCACTTCTGCTGTTGGCCGACTACTCCACGACCTGACCTGCTGCCTGGAGCTAATATGATGCTGGTCGACAGGGATCATGAGACTACCCCATGCTGCCGGCTGCCTCTAGAAGAAGTTCAGGGCTGTAAACAGCCCTCAACCTGGCTGTCCACTAGAATACCAGCCATGGGCTGGCCATCTTGACCTAAATGCTATTACGTGCTTCTAGTGCAAGACATAGGCTAAGGCTAGCTTCTACATGCACTCTATCTGATGGATTCTCCAAGTGGGTTAAGGCTACTGACTCCTCCTGACTGACCTCTATGGCTCGGAGACTGCCCTACATAGCTCATGCCCGACTGTCCCTGGACTGAGGGCTCACAATGGGGTCACAGCGGACGACAAATATTCCTAGAAAAGGTACTACTTCTCCACAAATGTTTGCACTCATGATCATGCCACTGGCAGGGTGCACATGACAAGTGGACCACAACCACTGAGAGAAGATCCCAAAAGACCTCGATGGAAATCACATACAAGCTCTATATATACAAATGGAAAATTCAGGTTATTTCCCAAACTTAACAAAAACCAAAGCGCGATCTTGACTTCAAAGGAGTCTACTCACAAAGCTTCAAATCATCAACTCCATCATGCATAGCTCGGAAGCACAGAGGGATTGGCGCACGCCCCCTCAATAGATGAGATTCTCAAGTGTCTAGGTAACCCTAACAAAGAGCAAGCTCCAAGCCCTCAAAGAGGAGCATATGGCCAAGATTTATTGAGGTCTCACACCCACAATGTGACATTCACGAACCTCACATTTCATTTCATTTTCACCTCATCTAGATAGCTCTATAAGCATCCTCACTTTCTACAGAATGTATACATTTTGTAAAAACTTTAGTCTCATAGCCCATTCTGATTTTACTGTGGATGTGGGTGTGTGAGCATGCACGCATGGATGAGTGGGTGCATGCATACTTGTGTGCATATTGTGGTGTGCATCAAACTTGATACTTTTCAGTTTGAAAACTGAAAGCTTTGGTCAAATTTTGTGAAGCATCAAAATAAAGTATACGAACAATCACATGGTAACTGACAACAAAAAGCCTGACGCAATTTAAGTGTGGGTTTTTAAGAATCAAAAGTGTTTCTAAATCCTTAAAAACCACATAAGTGTGTGCCTGAGCATCTTAGTCGTACTTGAATACGTTGATGGGATAATATAATGTCATGCTTTTGATGGCAGCAGTCAATAAATTGCAGCCTGCATCATTTACCTGCACAAACAATTGCCAACCTGATAACAAACAAAAAAAAAGACACCATAATGTGAGAAACAAATACACAAGGGAAAGTTTTACACAAGGAGAACCTTAGAAGATGGTGCATCAAATGAAGCTAAAATCACTTGCTGAAGAAGACATTTGTAACCAGGAAGAGCTGCACCTCCAAAGAAAATAGCCTTAGAAAGAACACCAAGGTAGTACCTTGTGGTCATCTCTAATGCAGGAGAAAGCCCCACCTGATGGTATATCATGATAATCAAAATTTAGCCTTCTAGAAAGTTAGTGGAACCGGTTCTTCAAGTACATCAGACAGGACAAACCTTAAAGTCAACCACACCAATTTCCTCATCACTTCCACCAAATCCCGTTTTCGGCGAGTCCAAAACAGACGCAATAAGGGAATCCATGATGGGCACAAGTAGGTGCGCACTTGATTCCTTAGGATTTGCAGAGACTATATAGCGACACAGCAACCCAACCTCCTCAATAGCTCCCGGAAGAATGTTACCAGTAACAAACTTTGCCGTCCTTTTTAATGCCTGCCAAGAATTATACACAAACCATTTTTTCGTGCATTTGTGCGCATGATGAGGTCTCTTACCACATGATGAGATCTATTGCTCTAAATTTCATTTTTGCCTTACGGTAACCCAACCTTGTCTTCCATAAAATTGTTGATTCGGTTTCGTTATCAGATCGCTGAATGCTTGCAATATTTTGTTTTTTATGAAACAACACAAAATCTGTTTTCTTTTTTGGGGGGGGGCGCGGTGGTGTGGGGGGGGGGGGGGGGGGGGGGGTGGAGTGTTTGGGTTGGGGGTTTGTGGGGGGGAATGTTGTGGTTTGCAAGAGCTTCGAAGAACTCCTTAGATGATACCGCAATATTATTTGATCCTCTGCTTAACTTGCCTTCCCGTACTGTGATTCGGACAATTTTGCGAACAGCAGCCCAATTAGACAGGAATATGACGACTCCATTTCAGTAAGGAATCCAACTTCTGAAGTATCCCCATCCCTGCAACAAACAGTGGCCAAGATGCAAGCCTTGAGATAAAAATTTGTAGCAAAATGTAACAAAAACAACCAACTTAATGTATTTTCCTTTGTGTGTAGATCAAGTTACACTTACGATGATTGCACACCCGGGTCCAAGTTCACAAAGAGTGTAAAGAGTCGATCAAGGAATTCATTCACCCATGAAGACCAGTTGATCGGCAAGGTTCTTGTACTCATGTCTCCTTCATCATCAATCTTTCCAACCTGCCCAACAAGACAAGTTTTCTCAAAAGACCATCAGTTTTCTCCGTGGTTGGGGAATCTGTCTGCTGTTCCTTTACTCTTAAGATAAAAGCCTGATAGTCACACATACGCTAGAAAGAACACAGCAATAAAGTTGCATGGTTGATATAGTTTTGGGTGGATCATTGGCATCCAACCCAGGAAGTGTGTTGAACATGGCATCTGCCAAACATGTCTTCAGCACCATGACAGAATTGTCAGGGGTGGATGCATCGTAAAGCAAAAGAGGCCGTGCTGACAGTGCAAGCATCCTCAAGGCTAACTCCAGCTGATGCGTGGCTGTTACCTGAACCGTTTCAAAGAGGCAATGTGAGATAACCATCACAAAAATGTCCTCATGAAAAATCTGAACAAAAGCAGAGTCAATTCAGAGTCTGTGGCTCACAGTCTCTAATGCCATTTGGAATCGGAAAACAACCATAGGGAGCACTATAGACGGCTCAACATAAGATAGCCTGGAAGCAGCCCAAGCTGCAGTCCAAGCAAGATCCCCATTCTTGCTGTATTGACCTCGATCAATCAGCTTCATCACTGTTGTGACAAAAGCTGCCCTCTCTGCCGACCCCAAGAAATCTTTGCACTCAGCCACCCCTTTCGACCTTGTGCTTTCACTGAAAAACATGATGTCCACCTTTGTCAAACAAACATGTATGGAAACCACAGTCTTTGAGGAGAATCTTATAGCCTTACCAGATTTCATTTTCAAGCCGCTTCATGAAGTAGAGGACAAGTTGTCTCAAAAATTGTTGCAAGGGTTCCGTCCAATAGCCACCATTGGAGGGATGATAGTACCTACAGCAGAAAGAAAGGTTTATTGATGTCTTGGGCGGCGGGGGGGGGGGCGGGGGGGGTGTGGAACGACCCATGAGCCATGAGACCAATGATGATACAAAATGTGTGAATACTGTGGTGGGAGATGGTTTTCTTCCTTTCTTTTTCTTTTGATTTTGGGGCCGCGTGAAAGGGGGGGGGGGTGGAGTGGGGTGGTGTGGGGGGGATGGTTGGATCGGCAGGACCAATATGTGTGAGTACTGTAGTGGGAGATGCATAGCGCATCCTCCATAGGCTATAACCAACAAATCATAATGGAAAATGTCAAGTATGTCAAGAAAATAGTGATGGACCATTTAAGGCATGGAATATCAAAGCCTGACAGTGTTACAGAGCTATCTTAAGATCTCATCCGGTGATGGCCATGAAGGGGCTCCTCAATTATGGATTATCTATGATTGAAAATGAGCCTGTTCCAAGGAGAGTGTCCGGGTGTGGCATTGCATGGCCTCTTCTGCTGATGAGCTTGGGGTCTCCGATGTATTCTGTGTCATTTGAGGGCATCTAGCTGCAACTAGGCTTCTGAAGCTCAAGATGGGAACTCCCTGTGGCTGGAGTCCCAATATGCATGTCCTGATCTAGTGCACTTGTGTCTCCTCCCTATCATTTGGCTCTCTTAGCTCGGCACTGTCCAATGCTCTCTCTCTCATGGACACTATGTAAACATCATTTTGGTCTCATACACCCTTTGGGACTTCTGAAGACGTTAATTTAACTCTCTCTCTCTCTCTCTCTCTCTCTCTCTCTCTCTCTCTCTCGGATCAGATGTATGACATATTGTACCCAGACTATGGGACTGGATGGAGTTAGGAGTAGATAACATATCATACTTGTATCACCCCTTCAGCATATAGAGATGCATTAGTAGCCCTAGTACTCCATCCACACCCTCTCGTTCGTACACCACCATTGAGTCCCCTATGGTCGTGTTGTCATACTTGTACATTTTATTCTCACTCCACATTTTCCTCTTGATGACTGGAGGAACATCATTGTACTACTTGTTTGTCTCATAGGACAATTTTGGCCTTTTGCAGACGTTAATATATCTTTCTTTCTTTCTCTCTCTCATTCATCAAGAGAGTGTTGGAAATAAGTGCTCACTAGGAGTACTTTTAGTCTTGGTCATCTCAGTGTATGCCACGTGGCACCTCTATAATTGTCCCATAAGTCACTCTACTCTATCTTGTACTTCTCACCTATATATTGTGGATGTCACATCAATGAAAGTATCAATCTTGTGTCTTGTCTACACTCATCTCAAGGTAACTCTTTGTCTTTCATTTTTGTTTCATTTCTAGTCTGCTCTTGCTTTCATATTTTCTACATGGTATCAGAGCCATGGTTTTAGGGTTTCCCTGTTTTTCCTCTGAGCTTTCGCCATTCTCTCCAAGCTGTCCCATTCAATTCAGCGCAACCCTGTGTTGCCCACCATATCTTCAGGCCGCCGCTTAGCTGGGTGCTGCCCCCCCCTGCTCTTGGTAGTCGACCTGCTGCTGTAGCAACCCGCCGGCCTGAACTTGCTGTCCGCCCTGTTCAGGCTCATCCAGCTCTACTGTTCTCTCTCTTGGAGCTGCTGCCCGTCATATTGGAACTGCTACAGCCCACTGTACTGTTGCTGCTTTGGCTGCCTTCTTCATCAACTCAAGGGTGCGCATCATCTAGAAGCAGCTGTGCAGATCGACTTTCCTCCTGTTAACGAGCTATTTGCTGCATTCAGTTCTGCCATCGTTTCCTCTTGAAGAGTCTACAAGGTACTGTGCATTGTATCCTTCAGTTTGCTGGTCAGTCCTTTTCTTATCCTCATATCTGCAAACTGCTAGTTCCTCATGCTTCGATGGGCTGTCACATGCTATGGCCTTGACAAGTGGTGAGAGAGCCGGCTTCTAAAAACAGTTTGGATCTCTTCTTTCATTCATTTCTGCAATCTTGTAAGGGAATAGACACTGCCCTTGCATTTTAGCAAGAGGTAAGACCTTCCCACATGGCCTCTTCTACTCATTCTCTCATGTCTATCGACAAATTCAATGGGTCCAACTTTCATACTTGGCAAATCAAAATCAAGTGCCATCTTATGAAAGAAAGTCTTTGGGATGTTGTTCACCATGCTGCTCCCGAAGATTCCGACATTGAGCAAGTTATCACTTATGCTCCCACTGCCAAGAATGACAAAGCCTATGCTATCATCTTGCTCGGTCTTGGAGATGATTACATTCATCACATCTCCGACATACAGTCTGCTTCTCGAGCATGGATCACTTTGGATACCCTTTTTGGACCCCGCTCTAAAAACTCTAAGATTGCACTTATGATCTCATTCTTTGATCTCTATATGCAGGAGGGAGCTACTATAGCCTCTCATGTCAATTATTTTCGCAGTCTTATGGTTCAGCTTGCATCAATGAAGTCTCCCATCTCCGAAGATATTGCTATTGCTGTGCTTCTCAAAAGCTTACCTGACACCTATGCTACTCTTGTCACTACCTTCAAGTATCACAATAATCCTACTCTTGAAGGTATCATCAATGCTCTCCAAGAAGAGGAAAGAACTCAACAACAAAAAACTGACACTGCATTTTTAGCAAAGAAAGGAAGTTCTAAGGTAAGAAAGCCTTGCACCCATTGTGGAAAAACTAATCATATGGAGAAGGACTGCTTCAAGGCCCATCCATGCACCATTTGTGGCCGTGATAATCACCGGGAGAAGGACTGCTATTCTAAAACCTCTACATCAGCCCCTGCATCTACCTCAGCCCATGTTGCTACAGCATCTACATCAGCAGATCTTGCTGTCCATTCCTATGATGAGGAGTGGGCTTTCTGATTACTTCATCTTTCTTGTCTACCACTTTGACCACCGATGATGTAGGTCAAGGGGTTCTATGTCTTACTCATTCTACTTTAGGACCTCTCTCTTGTCCCTACTCGAGAGGCAGAGATTGCCCTTGAGGAGGGGATGTCTTCAAGGTCCATCTGTTTGTCTACAGTCACTATCTAGTCTTGTCTGTCTGTCTATCTGTTGTCTGTCTATCTGTCTATCAATCTGACTGTGTCTTGTTTTAGATCCATCTTGTCCCTATCCTTGTGGACCCATATGAGGATATCACTTGAGGAGGGGTGTCTCAGGATCTTTGTCTGTCATGTCTTGTCTCTCAATCTATAGGTCTTTATGTCTATCTTCTAGTCTTGTCTTTCTGTCTTTCTCCTAGTGTCCACTTAAGGAGGGTGTTGGAAATAAGTGCTCACTAGGAGTACTTTTAGTCTTGGTCATCTTAGTGTATGCCACATGGCACCTCTATAATTGTCCCATAAGTCACTCTACTCTATCTTGTACTTCTCACCTATATATTGTGGATGTCACATCAATGAAAGTATCAATCTTGTGTCTTGTCTACACTCATCTCAAGGTAACTCTTTGTATTTCATTTTTGTTTCATTTCTAGTCTGCTCTTGCTTTCATATTTTCTACACAGAGGGGTGGCACAGGTTCTCCTCCAGTAAGCACCTTTATTCCCCTCCTATTGTATGCAGATGAAATAGTTCTCTTCTCAGATTCAGTCGAGGGATAATGGATTACAAAGGCACTTGCTTGTATTATACCACAGCGCGGGATCCTCTAGCCCCACACACCCGTGGAGTCACTAGAGAGAGAGCCCGATCCCTTTTGAGGGCCAGGCATCCCCGCCCGCAGAGATCTGGACGTTTCACCTCAGCTGCAGATCCATGACATACTCTAGAGACATTGACCACATGAGGTGGACTTCATCACAGCTCTGAACTCTGTCACGAAGGAGGATGGTGCTATCATTGGATGGGGACACCACATGGCTGGTTGAGTTGATCACATTGTACATGCAAGATGCACGTAGTTCTTTGGGTAGCTAGTTTTTATTCCTTTCATGTTTTGTTGGCATACGGTTTCCACAGATCACATGTATATTACTTTTAGTCTCAAAGACCCTCTGGGTCTTTTGTAGATGTCTTTCTTACTTTTTTTCCTTCTCCGACACTCTTTGGGCTCTACATAGGAGACCTCTAGCTTCACTAACAGATTAGGTGGTGCATCACTGACAGACTAGGTGGTCCAGGCTCTCCATTGGCACGTGCATTGGTCCCTATCTTACTATATGCAGATTTATCTCGGATTCAGCGGAGGGACTGCAGAGACATATGGATACACTACAGGTGTTTTGTGAGCAGCGGGACCTTACCGGGAACCTTGATGAGACCAAGGTCACAATTTTTACAAATCACACCCAGTGGTATCTAGGCACCACTCACATACGCAAGGGACTATGTGGAGATAGTCCCATCCTATGTCTACCTAAGACTTACACTTTACCATGCGCCTGGCAACCGAGGCTAGGTTGACAAGCGGATATGCAGCCCTTGCCACATCCGCTAGTCTTTTCACAATAGCCAATGACACCAAAGCCCTCTTGAAGTTGCACTTAAGGACCTCCGCATGGAGCACTTCGCACATGGGCATCCCATCCTGCCCCCTCTCCTACAGCACATTTTCAATAGGGCTTTGAGTGAAGGTGTCACCCCCTCTTGGACCACTTAAAAGATTGTCCCAAACCATTAGGCAAGAGACCCCATGGACCCCGCTATCTATTGGACCATCATAATTGCCACACCATGGCCAAGATTTATGGAGCCATACTTGAGGTTGAGATTGGCAGAGAGACAAAGGAGGACAACAAGGCAGGCCGACGAGGTACTATTTGATACTAGACCACATTTTCACTCTCAGGGCCATTATGGAGGTTGCGAAGGCACGTAGACAAATGGTATATCGTGTAAAAAAACACGACGACGGATGTAGGATCTTCACAATACAAAGCACTGAACCACTGAAAAAGGTGAAGGGTAAACAATATTACTGCTTGCAAACTCTGATAGTAAACCGATGCTTGTCCACCCACCCGTGTGCTCTGAGTAAAGAGCTTTGATGACGATCTAGACAGACTCTAGATAGAGAATGTCTTGTTTACAAGAGTGCTTGAACACCATGAACTCGATGATGAACAAAGGCTGCCAAACTAGTCTATATATCGTACCCAAGGTCAGCAAGGAGGTAGGTCGGCATTGTTGACCAACACACAACTTGGCCCAAAATAACCAACCAACTATATCATCCAACTGGGACTAGATTAGACTATAGCTTCCACGCCCATCTAAGACCGTCTGGACCCTCAAACGAGCCCCGCAACCTAAGAATAGTGTCCTGGGTTTACTATCCAGCACTCACAAATGTGGTCACAAACACCAGCATGCATCCTACAAAGTGCCAAGCCTACATACGTCGTCTCCTAACCATCTGGGCACATTTGGCTACCATACAGTGTCTAAACTGGAAACTGCCCGAGTGCTCACCACAACGGCTACTGGTATAGGGGCCCTACGAAATAGAGCACATTCGTCGCCGGCAGTTACAACACGAGGGTAGAGCATTGAGCAAATGCTTTCAAAAATATTTCTACTTTGTGGACTTTTGGAAGGCCTTTGATTCAGTCCTAAGATTACGACTCTTGGACCGCTTGCACGACCTTCATGTGTGGTTGGTGCGATGGCATTATACAAGTCAGTGATGGGCCAGGTCCAAACACCCAAAGGTCTTTCATGAGATTAACAAAACAAAACTATCTCACTGGAGTGATATAAAACTGTCCATGGAAATCACATCATGGAATACGAGGAACATGAAACATGAGAGGAGCATCAGCCCCCAATAGATGGTATACCACTCTCCATTGAGCATGGGGCTAATGTGTATGGCTAAGAAGTCTCCCTTACATCACGTGAAAAGGTAGCTCGATGGCAATGGAGCATGTCTAGGATCTGGAGCTGATGAGGGGATCGTGGCCGTGACCTCCGGGGAGCCAAGGGCATCGGGCACGCTGGAATGCAGAGGCCTAGTCCAAGGTAACTCCTCTTGGGCGAGGTGGGTCCACAGCAGCCCAAGATGGGTCCACGGGATCCAATGTATGGGTGTCCTACTCTTCTTGGGTCTAGAAGAAGCTGGTGATGGTTGGCTGGTGAGGGAGGGGTCGGGGTGCCTACTGCCGCAACTCAAGAAAGTATCCCTCTGTCTCTACAAAGCTCATGCATGAAGAGCCCTAGGCAACGTTGGTGCAGGAAATCAGTGATACTAGAGAGTGGGCCAAATCCCTCATGGAACAAACAGTGAAACCTCCCACGGATCTCATAGTATACCGGGCAACGACATATGTAATGCTCCTCTATCTCAACCTGTGTGGCATAATCGGGAGATCCTCTCCTCCATGGGTCTCCATATGAGCTTCCCAACTCTGAAGACGCACTCAGCTGTTCTTGTCTCCACTCTAAGGCGGTGGGATGAAACCCATATCTAGCCAATTGCAATCCACATGGCATGAGACATGTGAACACTCAGGTAGCCCGGCTGCTGGATGAATCCATCCTCAGTGAGCACAAGGAAGTGATCTTTGTAGAAGTGGATCTTTAGTGGGAGCTCCGAAGCTGTGATCCATGTGCAATGGGTATAGAGGCTGGGAAGATCTAACTAGATAACCCGGTTGGTGTCCTCATGAGAGAACTGGAGAAAAGGGAGTCCAAACTGTACTCAAGGGGTGGGAGGCGTCCATGCAGAGCCCATATCCTGAGAACAAGTGGAAACTTGGGCATACCATACTCCAAGGTGGCCCTCACATACTAGCTACCTCGAGGACTCCAGGGAAGCCTCGGGTGCCTGTGGGATCTGTGACTGATGCGATGAAGGTATGTGATGTTTGGATGAGTATATCCACTACCATCGGAGGTGCAGCAAACTCTGCCTGGATAATCTGGTGTGGGACTAATGCTTTCCTAGATATCATACGGATGGAAGAACATCATGACCTCGGGCTAGCCTTTTTGTATCACCCATGATGGATATCCTAGATGGGCCCTTGGCCTGCACACAGGGTTGATTGACTGTTTTTATTCAGCTCTCCCATATCCCATCACTTCTTGTAACCTATACCTAGTATAGAAGGATCCAGATTTTTCATCCTATATAATCTCAGAGTTTGAGATCTTAGCTTTCAGTTTTCAGTTTTAGTTTACTGTTGCTTTTTCTTATTTCATCCATGATGAGATTTCATGGACACTATGTATACATCATTTTGGTCTCATAGACCCTTTGGGACTTCTGAAGACGTTATGATGAGATTTCATGGATACTATGTATACATCATTTTGGTCTCATAGACCCTTTGGGACTTCTGAAGACGTTAATTTAACTCTCTCTCTCTCTCTCTCTCTCTCTCTCTCTCTCTCTCTTATCAGACATCCAGTCCACACATGGATCACTGCCTCAGAGTGGAGACAGGTAGAGCTGAGCGCATCTTCAGAGCCGGGAAGCTCGTACACACACCCAGAGAGGAGAGGATCTTCCGACTATGCCACACAGAGGTTGAGACCGAGGAGCATTACATATACCGCTGCCCAATATACTATGAGATATGCGGGAGGTTTCACTGTCTATTTCGTGAGGGATTCAGTCCACTCTCCAGGATCATTGACTTCCAGGACCAGCGTTGCCTGGGCCTCTTCCTACTTGAGCTCCGCAGACACAGGGACACCTTCTTGAGATACAGGCCCCAGCCACCCCGCCCCCTCCCTCGGCAACCAACCATCACCGGTTTCTTCCGGACCTAGGAGGTGGAGGATACCGACATAGTGGATCTTGTGGACCCTCCACGAGCTGCTCTGGACCCACCTCACCCGAGAGGAGTTACCTCGGACCGAGCCTCTACACTCCAACGTGCCCAACGCCCTCGACCCCCCCGTCGGCCACGATCACCTCATCAGCTCCAGATCCAGGACATGCTCCGCCGCCATCGAGCTACCTTTCCACGTGGCATAGTTGAGGGAGACCTTTCGGCCAAACTCGTCAGCCCCATGCTTGACATGACATTTTGGAGAGTGGTATACCATCTACTCGGAGCTGATGTTGCTCCCATGTTTTTATGTTCTTAGTATTCCATGACGAGTTTCCATAGACAATTTTGTATCACCCCAGTGAGATAGCTATATTTATGTTTTCTTTCTGTTTTATTTTCCATTCCATGATGGACATCATTGTATCACTTTGGTCTCATAGGCCCATTGGGTCACAAAGCGGGAGACATGCTAGACCCCAGCAACTACAGGACTATCATGATTGGTCATACATTGGCCAAACTTTATGGCGCAGTGCTCGAGGCAGAGTTGAGCTCATCTGCAGAGAAGGAGGGACTGCGAGCACCAGGGCAGGCTGGATTCCGATGAGCTTTCTCCACTATTGACCATATATTCACTCTGAGATGTCTGATTGACCAGGCTAGGGCGCGGAAGAAGAGATTATACTGCTGCTTTGTGGATTTCCGCAAAGCATTTGACACAGTGCCACGAGAGAGACTCTTCCAACGCCTACAGTCATTGGGGATCCCATCAGAGATGGTTTGGGGCATCTATGCTTTATATGAGTAGGTCCTCCGGTGCATACGATGCCCCAGGGGGCTATCTGATGTTATTACTAGCACCATAGATGTGAAGCAAGGATGCCCACTCTCTCCTCCACTATTTGGGCTATACATCGATGAGGTGGCTGACTTCATTGGTCACGGTGGTAGGGACGGGGTAGACATCTCAGGTACCACAGTCCACATTATGCTATATGCAGATGATATTATTCTGGTCTCTGAGTCGCAGATGGGCTTACAGTGAACCTTAGGAAAACCAAGGCCATGATTTTCCACACCTCAGGGCCGGTTCGACGACAGGCCATCTTCACACTAGCAGGAGGATAGGTAGAGGTGGTAGACTCATATGTGTACCTGGGGATTACATTTACGACTCCGCCAGGAAGATTTACTATGGCACAGGCAGCCAGGGATAGACTCACACGAGGGTATGCAGCTCTGGCCATGCTAGAGAGACAATGTCACCAGGCACACTTCCAAGAGCCCCGCACGAAGGGGTGGTTGTTTGACACACTAGTCACCCCTGCTTTGATGTATGCTGCAGCAGTATAGGCACCTGGACTCGCCACCTCCACATAGTCTCAGATAGAGAGGCCTCATATTCTCATGCTCTCATGGATGATCCGCAGCAAACCCTCCGTCCCACATGACATTGTCCGGCGGACGGAGTTTGCTACACCTCCTATGCTAGTAGAGGCCCTCTTCTAGATGATCTGCTTCATACAGAGGATCAGAGATATGCCATCAGATCGACTCTCACATAGAGCTTTTGAGGCGTCCAAGCACCTCGCAGAGAGTGGAGATAGGAGATCATGGTATTCACAGATGATACAGTGGCTCACTCAGCATGGTCTCGACATAGATCACCTGCCACCTTTCCAGTATGATATACATGCACCACACATCCAGCTCTCTCATAGTGAGACGAACAGAGTCCTTCGGCAGGATTTATGGCAGCGATACACTCAAGAGACTTGGATTACACCCAGTCAGCCTCTACCGCCGAAGATGCTATACTACAAAGATCAGTTTATGCGTATCTCAGCGGATGGATTCATACAGAGACCTGGATACATGGATGTGTACATGCCTCACAGTGCCCGAGTGGCGATTGGCCAGCTCAGAGTGTCATCACACCAGCTTGAGATTGAGGCAGGTAGGGCAGCACGGATCCCCAGAGCGGAGAGGATATGCAGACTATGCCAGGAGGAGGTTGAGAGTGAGGAACATTATGTATGCAGATGCATAGCATATAGTGTCATTACAGCGAGATACACCACCATCTTCAGTGGACATCCCTCACTCCACCAGATCATGGAGTCTGCAGACCAGCGCAGATTTGGCCAGTTCTTGTTAGAGACAGCGCGCCACAGAGAGACACTGATACGGACTCATACCACAGGGAGAGGTGGGCAATAGCTCCAGCTCACTGATTTCTTCCAGAGATCTATCCCAGTGCCTACCCTGACACAGGAGGGGGTTACACTTCAGCGCGCTGCGGACCTCCGAGCCAAACGGAGACCGAGAGCACCAGGCTACCAGACTCCCAAACTACATCAGAGGGACATCACAGAGATACGGGCTCGACATCAGCACCATATCCAGGAGCGGCTAGCTCACTTACACTCACAACCGAAGATCATGCTCCGAGGTATTTTTGCCTCGCCATCGCCTATGTATCACATATTACACCCCCATTATGGTACTGGTTGGAACTAGACAGATCTGCATTGCATTCTTGTATACCCTACGCATATAGGTTGCATACTGAGCCTCTAGCGGTAATGCTCCATCCATCGCACCCCCCCACTAGCTCAGTACTTTCATACTTTATTTTATTTTCATTTTGTCCTTTTTTTTCTGGACATCCAGAAGACATTGACAGTTGTACATTGATTTGTCTCATAGGTCGAGTTCGGCCTCTAGTAGACGTTAATACAGCTTTCTTTCTCTCTCTCTCTCTCTCTCTCTCTCTCTCTCTCTCTCTCTCTCTCTCTCTCTCTAGGATTTTGGACTTCCCAAACCAGAGATGCCTTGGTATGTTTCTACTTGAGATGGGCAAACACCAGAGGATCCTCTCCAGAGACCCCAGGCCTCAGGCGCCCCCCCTTTCCTAACAGGTAACTATCACCAGCTTCTTCAGAGATGGAGAGGACAGGAGCAGAGGAGTAACACGGGAGCGAGCAGCAGTACTACAGCATGCCAAGCGCCCCCCGCCCCCACAGGAGACATCTGGTCTACAGATCCAGATCCAGGACATCCAAACAGTGGCACCAGACTACTTCCACTCAGCCATCCGACTTGGTGGACCTAGGCGGCCTCTTGGCAGCTGCCCTTGATTGCCCCATGGCCGATAGTTCTACATGGACCACTAGCAAAGAGAGGTGCACCCTCTGTACATTACCTTATCTATCACTTAGCTCTATCATTGTACCCAGCTGTTACCCTTTTACATTCAAGCTGTTACCCTTTTACATTCAATTCATTTCATTTTCTGTACTATGAACATTGTAACACTTCGGTCTCATTGGCCTTCGCCTTTTGTAGACGTTTAATATAACTTGCTCTCTCTCTCTCTCTCTCTCTCAGACCCTATGGGTTGTTTGAAGACATTAATGTATCTTTCATTCTTTCTCTCTCTCACACACACGCACAGCATTTATTCAGCCATATAGACCATACATGCTTACCACTTTTCAAAGCATTGAAGCGAGATGAAGCATAAATGAATAAACCAATCAAACATTCTATACTAGTGCCAAAAAGAAGGCAGCATTACTGTTCCAAAAACTCGATCATTGTGTCAAAATGTGCCTGAGCTGAGCCATAAGGACTAAGTAGGTACACCTACACATCATACATTCAAGCATTGAGTCAAAGAAACAAGCCAAAACAATCATAAACCAAGCACAAAGAAGATGGTGTTTAGTGAGATAATCACAACTATAAAACCCTACAATTGATTTAGCAGAAAGTGTAGATAACCCTGATGAAGGGAAAGCACACTCGATCTCTACAGGGATCCTCCTGTAAATCGGTGATTGTACACCAGACTTGCCAACAGGCACCTAGTGAAGATAACAGAAAGTGTCATCATATGCATTTTCCAGGGGGTTTAAAAACACGTGTTAAACATGGTGGAGAGCATTTAAGTCCAAGGCAAGACCACCAAAGTTGATGGTGAGCATATTACCTCGAAAGCATTCAAGAAATTTGTAAAAAGCTCCGGTAAGAAGGGCTCCCAATCAGAAGGGCTCAGAACTTGATGCTTGATACACCGGCTCAAAAGGGAAGCCCATTGTATATTCCAATAATGACAAGTTGGAATTGCTGACCACAATTCAAGGCACTCTGCTAACCAGGCCCTGCCAGAGTGTGCACTAGAGTGTGATTTGTTATAGAGGGATGAAAGCACTAGCTAGCAACCCAATTTACACCAAATTACTATACCTGGTAAAGAAGGATTTATCCGCCTCCGCTTTCTTTTCTGATTTGGTGGACAGGAAGAGAGAGAGAAACCCTGCTGCCTCCAAAGCCGAATTATGCGAGATATCTTCAAGTTTAGGTCTACAGATTGGCACAACATGTCATGTAAGTGTATGAGCATGACCACATTATTCACATACATTCACAGACATGCATATTCATACGCTTGCATTATATGCATACATACACATGCATATGTATATACACGCCTACATTATATAGAACCAAGACTTGTTTGAGCCATCAAATCCAACATCACAGAATACCCACAACACTGAATTAGGACAGATGATCGACATAACAACCAATGTCCATGACACATTAAATTTATTCAATAGTTCCCTTGCTCCTTTGTAACATACTGACCTGAATTCGAGCCATATTTCAGCACATGAACCCACTTTGAAGAACCTCCTGCAAGTCCTCGTCAGGTAAACGACATTTTGAAGGTGACTGCGTTTCAGACTATGCCCTTCATATGAAAGACGCCTGAGATAATGTCGGTGTAAAAATGTCTTAGTAGAAGCATACCTTAGCAGTAACATGATTGAATGTGCTTGCAAACACCAAACAACACACACACCACCTTTCTTGATAGTGCAGCAGTTTGATAATTGACTAAGATGGCATACCTTTCAAAATGAATATTTAGAAGCAGAGAGTATAGCGGCCTCCAATCTATTTCGAACTTTAGATCCTTTCGGTATTTTGATAACACTCCAGATAAGCAGTTGGCCCACCTAGACTGCATTGAGATTAGTGAGATATTAGATGTTTCATTGTATGATAAGTAAATGTATACACATATATGTATGTCCATACCTGTATTATATGCGTACATGGATAATGAACATACCTATATAGAGTTTCAATCACATGTTTCATTGTTATTATATATATACCTAGATGAATCCAGGAACATGCCCAAATTCACCTTTTAGGAACGTGCATGTTATATACTCATGGTAGTCAACCCACAAGACTATATAACTATCAACTCCATTATGCATAGTATGGACTAGATACTACGACATCCCCACTAACGTCATCAGTGCCCAATAGTGGGTGTAGAACTCTGTATCAAGATATGCTCTCACACATACACACACACACACACACACATAAGAGCATATATTCACACAAAGCCCTTCGTACTGAGTTTCTGTCAAACCTCCGGAGATGCGGGGCAGACTCAGCCATAATGAAGCCTAGCACTAAGGGAAGTAGGGAATAGAAAGAATTAGCACAGAAAATAAGTAGTTGATAGGGCAAATGCACCGCTAAAGATAGAAAGAATAAGCACAATATCAACTGGCCGCAACTCGGACGAAAACTTCACAATGTGAAATCTGCATGTCTGCTAATACGGCTGAATTATACACCTAGATGAATCCAGGAACATGCCCAAATTCACCTTTCAGGAACGTACATGTTATATACTCATGGTAGTCAACCCATAAGACTATATAGCTATCAACTCCATTATGCATAGTATGAACTAGATACTACGTCCCCACTAATGTCATTAGAGCCCAATAGTGGGTGTAGAACTCTGTATCAAGATATGCTCTCACACATGCACTCCACACACACACACACACACACACACACACACACACACACATAAGAGCATATATTCACACAAAGCTCTTCGTACTGAGTTTCTGTCAAACCTCCGGAGATGCAGGGCAGACTCAGCCATAATGAAGCCTAGCACTAAGGGAAGTAGCGAATAGAAAGAATTAGTATAGCAAATAAGTAGTTGACAGGGCAAATGCACCGCTAAAGATAGAAAGAATAAGCACAATATCTGGCCGCAACTCGGACGAAAACTTCACAATGTGAAATCTGCATGTCCGCTAATACGGCTGAATTATATACCTAGATGAATCCAGTAGCATGTCCAAATTCACCTTTTAGGAACGTGCATGTTATATACTCATGGTAGTCAACCCACAAGACTATATAACTATCAACTCCATTATGCATAGTATGGACTAGATACTACGACATCCCCACTAACGTCATCAGTGCCCAATAGTGGGTGTAGAATGTTGTATCAAGATATGCTCTCACACACGCACTCCACACACACATAAGAGCATATATTCACACAAAGCCCTTCGTACTGAGTTTCTGTCAAACCTCCGGAGATGCAGGGCAGACTCAGCCATAATGAAGCCTAGCACTAAGGGAAGTAGCGAATAGAAAGAATTAGTACAGCAAATAAGTAGTTGATAGGGCAAATGCACCGCTAAGGATAGAAAGAATAAGCACAATATCAATTGGCTGCTGCAACTCGGACGAAAACTTCACAATGTGAAATCTGCATGTCCACTAATACTTATATACCTAGATGAATCCAGGAACATGCCCAAATTCACCTTCATTGTTATTATATACATATGTATGTGCATGGCGATTGCCACATTGTATGCATACATTACACATGCATATATAGAGTTTCAATCACATGTTTCTTTGTAAGTTATGTACATATATGTACGTACATGCCCACATTATAAGCATACATATATTAGAGTTTTGAATATATATATGTATGTACATGCCAACATTATATGCAAACATACACACATACATATATAGAGTTTCAATCACATGTTCATCATATTTTATGTTACATGTATATACATACGTATGTACATGCGTCGTGCTCACATTATGTGCATACATTCAAATACCTATATAGTGTTTTTTATTGTGATATTATGTAGCACAAGGCAAGCTTGCTTTGCCATAGCTCTATAATGATGCGCCATATAGCAAACAGAAGTTGCACCACTTGGTGGCAGGATGCCAGGAGGTAGCTATAAAACTGCACCTGGATGTATAAACTGTCAGACGATCTCAGCACAATATTTAAAGCTGCTTTTGCCAAGTTTTCTACATCATCTATTGCATGTGTATTCTTGGCATTCATGAACCTGCCAAAAGTCATCTCTATGTTAGCTTTTTTTCTTGTCAAGTCGTACCCAGCATGAGCACTCTAAACAAAACAAATGGTTCATGAACATGGACAAAATATGTTGAGCTTTTTACATTAGCTTTCAGTTACAAATGGTTCACATGGACAAATCATGTGGAGCTTTTTGCATTTTTAAGTTACAAGATGCATGTAGCTGTAGAAACCTTCATAACACAATCCCCTAACAGATGTCCACTTATAAATCTTTGTCATACATGCTTCTCCCTGTATTTTCTTCTATTTCATTCCCATCTGCAGACCTTTCCAAATTACCTCCTTTTCCCCTTAATAAATCCTGCTATGAAACTGCACCAATTGCATGATTAATTGCATAAAAGATGGCATGAAAGGGTCTATCCGAGCCCACCAGAGGCGAAAGAGGTGCTGATACAACAATCTACTTCACCTAATGAAAAGCTTTCAAAGCCTTCCATGTGACTTGAGCTTCTATCTTCTAGATTCCATGCCTGAATGCCTGAGCCAGTCCAAGGAATTGTCTGAGCTCCATGAATTGACCAATCAACGATGCCCTTCACCTTTGGTGGGTCCAACGAAATCGCGTCTCAACCAATGATGTAGCCAACACGCGCCACCTCAGTAAAGAAAAAGGACTTCTTACTACCCTTCTCAATAGCGTGTATTTGATATACTGATCTCAGGCACGAGTGCCCAGACCCATTGTGCTATTCACTGTGGTGAGCCCAGCTGCTGACATCTACCCCACAGTTGACCTCAATTGGAAAGAGAGGCCGCATCTTCCAAGGTTGCATTGACATGTTCTTTTCTCAGTGGCAAGATACATCACTATGTGTTTAGCCTGTTCTCTTCAAGAAAATGTCTTAAAAGGAATGCATCATGTAGCGAACGTAGGAGCCTGGACTGCTGAGGATCACCCTCCATGAGTCTTGGGCTAATAAGATGTGTATTCGACTCGGGATGCTCTCTATGAACAGGAGGAAAGAACATTGATTCATTTATATGTATGATAAAGGGGCGCCCACCTGCATGTAAGACTGCATAAAATCACCAGTGTGGACAAGTACGGTGTGTGTGGGTGCATGCATGATATGCATGACCACCCTCACCTTTCTTAAAAAGCAGGAGCGGGGGAAAAAAAGAAGAAGCAAACGACCCCTTCTTACATGCTGCCGCCACTGTCTCACAACTTAGTGGCACCTGAAGCTGCCGCCTTGCAGAACCGAAGTGCAGCCCTGAGCTTCCCTGTGCATTGCCTGCGGCACCCGCCTCCTCATATGTAGCAACAAGTCCCCCATCGCAGCTCTTGGCAAATCATTGCTGTGCGCAGCTCTTATTGGCAGCCCATCTACGTGTGCGCACCCTCTTGGCGGTCCGTCTTCCTTTTGAAAAAAGCCGTTTACCTGTGCGTACCCTCTTGGCAGTCCTTTTTCCTTTTGACAAGCATCTGACTGCGCGATCCTTTTTGGCAGCCAGCTCTACACCTGTGCATAACCTGTAGACGGCTTATTCTACCCGTTCGCACTACCTTGGGCCGCCCATTACAACTGTCTGCAAACTCTGTGGGTGGCGTTTCCAGCTTTGTGTATCCAATTTTAGCCACTGTGGACCCTTTAAGGCAACCTGAACTAGCTGTGCACGACTCCTTCAGGAATCCATTCTTTTAGACGTCACATCTTTGTTAATGGGCGATGTGCCTATATAAAGGATCCTCATGTAATACTTTCTATATGCAATCAGTCAGTACTCTCTCTCTTGTGCAAGTACTTGTGTTGATTTAATCTTGTTGATTATCTCTCTCCCTGTGGCTGTGGTTTTCCTACATAGTATCAGAGCTTTGGTTTTGAGCCGAAGGATCGGCGGGGCTATGTTTTTGTGCTGTGGCGAGGCGAAGACGTCAGTGTTTTGCCAAAAAAACACTGCATTTTTGCAGCCGGCTGCGTGTTCTGCTACGCCGCGCGGAAGTGGGGGTGGTGAAGCAGCCGACAGCACGTGGAGCTACGCCTTCAGCTACACATCCTGTCGGCTGCGTGCTGTGCAACAGCTACGCGCGCTGCGTAGGCAGGTGCTACATTTTTCTTCTTCTTAAGAGTGCTTCGTGGGATCACAGGGCTGTCTAAAGCACACTTTTCGGAGTTTTTTATTTATATCCAAGGTTGATTAAGGTCCTTCATAGCTCTTGTTCACGTGTGGCTAAGGGGAAGTTGTTCGAGAGAAGAAAAATTGTGTGCCAGGGGTGATCAAGTGGCTCTGGGACTAGACTTTTGCAACAGATCGAGTGAGTTGCTTCATCATTTTTTTTCTTTTCGACTAAGGCTTTTTTTTTTGTTTTCAGCTAAGGTAGGTCCAAAATGCAAAAAGCCCGTGAGTGGTGGACATGTTTGAGTGTGTGGTAAAGCACGTAAGGCGCACATCAATTCATGAGCTGGTGAAGGTATCTTGGTTTCTGTGCATAATTGTTCATTTGTAGCAGCTAGTTTCCTCCCGCATGTTCTTTTCACTATGGATTGCAAAAACAAAGGTTCTTGCATTTTTTGTTGAGTTTTTTGGCATAAAGTATCGGTTAAGGGTTGGGGCATGGCATGGCATCTCTTCTACCTATTGGGTTGTCAAAGCAGAGCAAGTTGGATGGATCCAACTATTTGTTGTGGTGGAAAATGAAGATCCGAGGCCAGTTTGTTGCCCGCAAGCTGTGGAAGATAGTTCAAGGCAAGAAGTTGAAACCAGGAAAGCCGGAGAAAGGTCACATGTCCAAGCAGAGTCTTGTTATTGATAATAATGAAGAAGGTATTAATAAGGAAGAAGCTCCTGACTCAAAGTTGATTGAAGATTTGGGAGGATCGTGATGCTCAAGCCTTTACCTTAATCATTATGTCTACATCATCAGATTCTAGTCATTTAAACCGCATAGTCATTTGCTGCTAAGACGTGGAAGATTTTACAGCAACAATGTTAGTCATAATCTCTATGGGGATGCCCATTATATTATTTCATAATACTTTATTTTAAATACGCCTTTTATTTATATCATTTACCAACTATGTGCGCTGGTATGATATAATTAGGATTAATGTGTTCAATCAACTGTGTGCACTAACTAATATTATTTTGAATGTCGGCAATGATTGAGGGGCAGATTATGTGTTAATCGTCAGTGGAACATGTGTTGAACCACTATGAGATATTTTGGAAGACATGTGAACATCTTTTATGGTTTCATATTTTGGCATTAATATTTTTGTAAGGCTAGAGCCTCAAACCTTTGTACATACCAATTAGTAATTTATACTTTTAGTAGGCCCAAGACTTTACATTTGTTGTTTGCTATATTTTTGTAAAAGTTTTTACACTCAAAAACTCAAAAGCACTTGTGCTTTGTTTTTGGAGTTATCTTTTTTAAAAGTAAGTTTTCTAATATATGGGTGAATGGTACAAGGGCCACAGTCATCTAGGGGAGATTCATCCCAATCTTGTGTCGACAGTGATCTCTTTTTTATTCTCTATCTCTCTTGTTTATTTAATTTTGTTTATTAAGGTTTATGTTTTTAATTTACCTTTTTGAGTGTCTAAACGACAAAATCACAAAAAAGTAAGATAGCTAAATTTATAGCACTACAAAAATCCTACAACTCTCTCATACAGCTTTTTTCCAAATTCCTCTTGGAACATGTTCAAAAATGAGCTGGGAAAAAGGAAAAATCATTCCGAAAAGAAAAATCATCTTGAGATAGTGACGGAAAATAGGTTTTGAGACCTCCTCTTCCATCTGGGATGCTACTAGCATGCACTTTTGGAAAATTTAAAAAAATATCTCTAAGAGGTCGTTCACATGCGCTTAGCGCTTAAGCAAATTAAGACAAACGAACCCTCGTTTGACCCAGAGAAAGGTGCGCCAAGCCTCTTGAGGCTGTAATGGGCTGTAAGAAAACCTGAAAAGTTATAAAAAAAACCATGTGTGCGCTTGCTCATTAAGGAGCAATTGGCAACGTCAAGATATGGCAACGATAGAGAGATTACATGGGCCCATTCCCAAACTAAACCCAATAGTTGAAATCTTCAAACCATTGAGATCCATGCCCCAAATGCACCTCCCAATACCATTTGTCATGTCGACGACGTGTCATCGAGTTTTACATCCCCTCACATTAATCCCTACTACCACAAGTCCTAAACCTTTAGAAGTGCTAGGTACCAACCGTTTGTTTGCAACCCCTAAATACCCAAACCTTAGACATATTGACTAATCTAGGAAGAGAGGTTACCTAAGGACTAAATGAGGTCCTAACCCCCATAAGACCACCCACACATGGCCTTAGTGACTTATCCAAAAATACGGCCGTAGAGATTTCCAAACTCATGGGCAAGTACGATGGAACGACTGATCTTGCTCAATTCATGCAAATGTTTAAACAGAGATGTGAAGCCTTTGGAAATCCAAACTTCCCTACCAAGATACATGCGTTGAATCTTTGCTTAGTGGGAAAGGCTAGCAGATGGTTCATCAGTTCTATATTACTTTAGCTATGCTACTCAAACAATCGATCAAATTGTGAAATTATGCAACCCCAGATTCCCTTGAATATGATGTCATCCTTGGTGGTACTTGGTTAAGTGACTCGTAGTATTCAATTAACGAATCCACGAAAACAGTCACCTTGAACACTCCTACAAGCATTATGAAATTACTCCTACACGAGAAAGAGACCTTGGAGGAACTGAAACTCCCAACATATCTTACTCTGAATATCCTAAGAGTTATGGTTGGATTTGAACTTTACAATAAAATCAACATAATCCAAGCACAAATTTATCCACAAAGAGAACACAATCTCATGACCCTCGAGTTATGGGATTTGTTAGGTCAACCAACACTCAAGGCGCATCCTGAAAGAATTCCATTCACAACAGACATAACATGCCATGTTTGGGGTACTTTGAACAAACAATGTATATAGAATCTAACCACCTTACTTGCAAGTTTTTTGTGGTTAAGTATGTGTTGGAAGTAGATTTGATCTTGGGGCATAAATGGACTATTGTTGCCTAAGCACCACTGTGCTTTGCTAGAGCGATAGGGTCATTATGATGGTCAACGACACAAAGTTGATGATACCATACTGCAAGGAAGTGGCTCCAACACTGAAGGATCTATACAAGCCTCTTCCTTGAAAGCCTCTCTTGTCAAAGACCTACCATTTGTATCAATGACTAACTCCGACAAAGCATCTACCCCTTCAATTACATTCTCACCACAACAAAGTCAAATGCCAAAACCTCGCAAAATCAACAGGTATTCTTGAAGAAGTCCCCCAAGTGCAACCATCTATCTCTAATAAGGAACTTAAAGGAAAAGCCTTAACCTCAACAACTCCTCATCGACCAACCTCACCAAGGGAGGAAGCTGCATGCTCAAAAGCCCCAACATCAATAACCACCACTCCACAAGAGGCTCAACCCTCATCGTCAACAACGCCCATGAGTCTCAAACTTGCAGCGTCAGCACCAACCAATATGAAGGACAATGATAAATCTTCCACTTTATCCAAAAAGAAAACTCCACCACGACAGCCAAAATCAAGGTATCTTAATGGTTTCAAAATGTGGGTGGAAAAGCAACTACTTGTAGCTCAAGGCTACTACGAAGGTGCCAATCCAATTTCAATGCCTCAACAATCAAAGCCTCTTCTTCAACGCAAAACTCAAAGGCCAAAAAAGAATAAAAGTACTCCGCAATGTCATCTACAAAAGACTATGCGAGTTCCTCAAAGAACTCCAACCACTCAACAAGTGTGGGTACCAAAAAGATTACTATTACAAGCTCAAGGGTACTACCAAGGTAATACCAAAGCGTGGATTCCTAAGAGCATCAAGAAATCACCTAAGCCTGCACAAAGAAAGAAACCTCAGCACCAAAAACATCAACCATCATTTCATAATGTTCATCAAAGATGGGTGCTTGTGCACGTGCTGCAAGAACAAGGATATTATGATGGAAATCCCATCATATGGTTACTAAGATCAAACAAAGTGAAGAAAGCCTCACCACTGACTTCAATTCCAAGAACTTCACCTAAAGTTCGACCAAAATGGAGGCCCAAGCAACACCAAGCAAGCCACTCAACCCCTCTCATGCATAAAACACATACACAATAGTTTACATGTTCAATCAACACCAATGGAAAACCAACCAAAAGTTGTACCTACCGCCTCTCGTGCATAAAACACATACATAAGAGCTTGCTTGTTCAATCAACACCACCAATGGCAAACCAACCAAAAGCTATACCTACCGCCTTAACAACACTTGAGCCATAAATTCAAGAATCAATCCCCACGTCTAAAAATGGAGACTTATGAGCACATCAAGGACAAACTCACAATGCTCTTTTCACCCCTTTGGATGAGAAGCATGAGTGTAGAAGCTACGCGCCAGACATAAGAACCTATTCTCTCAAAAAGGAGAGTAGCCATAAGAACTTGTTGCTCGGAGGTGGTAACAAAAAAAAAAAGGGAAAAAAAAAAGAGGAAGAAAAATAAAAAATAAAAGAAGAGAGAAAAAGAAAAAGAAAAAGAAAAAGACAAAAACACAAGGGAGTCACACAAATGGCCTACCTAAAAATGGTAGAATATCACAAGAAACTCCCAACGATCTTCAATACCCAATACATTTTTGTTAAGCTCATACCTTACTATTCTTTTGGCTAAGTTAATGTAGTATCTACTCCATGAGTACATATCCATACTCATGCACTGGAGGACATTGGCACCAAAGCCTCATTATCGATAACTTTTCATATACATCTCTAGATGGGGAGGCCATGATGGGCACAAGCCTGGTCAATGGTACAACCCATCGCGCTTAGAATTTTCCTTCAAATTTGAAACCTCTCCAAATGGAAACTTAAGTCTTCACAACACATTGATCTTTAATCCTTAGTAAAGATGTCTATATTAGCCTCACAAGTCGACGTAATTCTTTCATGCCTCGCCAACAAGTGGTTACTTCAACAAGCAGCAGCTCAATAAGAAACTCCCAATGATCTTCAATAGCCAATACATTTTTGTTAAACTTATAGCTTACTATTATTTTGGCTAAGTTAATGTAGTATTTTCTCCATGAGTACATATCCATACTCATGCACTCTAGAGGACATTGGCACCAAAGCCTCATCACCGATAACTTTTCAGGTACATCTCTGGTCGGAGGCCATGGTGGGCACAAGCCTGGTCGATGGTATAACCTATCACACCTCGAATTTTCCTTCAAATTGCAAGCCTCTCCAGATGAAAACTTATCGCACCTGGAATTTTCCTTCAAATTGCAAGCCTCTCCAGATGAAAACTTAAGTCTTCACAACACATTGATCTTTAATCCTTAGTGAAGATGTCTATATTAGCCTCGCAAGTCGACGTAATTCTTTCACACCTCACCAACAAGTAGTTACTTCGACAAGCAGCAGCTCAATAAGAGTCTATTTGACTCATTTCATGTACTTCATATATATCTACTTCATAGAACACTTAAATATACATAAAAGCATAAAAAGCAGATGGGAAGAAGAATGAAAGAACAGATCCTACTCAACAATATTTGACAATATCCTGCCACAAAAAGGGACATCATCGAAGGCCAAATTCCTTAAGTGATAAATGTCACTTCAATGAATCAGATGAGGAACTGAGAATCACAATCTCATTCTGATGATTTTATCTACGTTCCTTCGGATCCTTCCTTCTCTTCTCCCCCATTAGTAACATCTCTTAGTTTCTTAACTAACATAAATAACATATAACTCTGCTTATAATTGCCAAAAACAAAGTGAGCAAAAAACATACCAAAAATGAACATGCTCACAAAAATATAAAAATGAAATCACTAAATAAAAATCCACACCCCAGTTAGGAATGCCTCCTAATCACTAACCTTCTCATTTAATAACTAACATTTCTCATTCCTTCCGGAGGAACAAGGACCATTGAACGTCACTTAACATCAAAAGCATCAACAAGGACCATTGAACGTCACTTAACATCAAAAGCATCAACAAAGTTTGTCAATTCTCCCCACACAAAGGTCTTCAATGCGATCACGCGACGCGATCGGCATCAAGAAGGGGGGAATGTTAACCCATTTCTAGGGTTAACAAGAGCTACTACCATTATCTTACATCAAGGAGTCAAGATAGACACACTAAAAGGTCATACATTCAAGATATGAAGCAACGGTGTCTAAATCTACAACTTGGACGGGCGCCTCTAATGGTCCGACGGAATACTTATGGCGATGTCCACTTCAAGAACGTGTGGTAGCAAGTTAGGATGAAGTCCCAAGTGATATGCTTCATGAATATATTATGAGAGTTGTCATTGTAATAGCATTAGGCCTCTTATGAGCCTAAAGTGCCCAGTCGACCATAGTTTAAGTGAGTGTGAACACTTATGGCCATGTATATAAGTGAAAATCTCTCATAATACAAAAAGCTCTCCCATTAACCTCTTGATAATCTCTCTCTAATGCATGCTAATAAGTGTGTGTGACTGAAGTGAGGTGAGAGGAGGAACGAGTGCATGTAGTGCAACGCGGCGGGGTGACAACGCACGCCGGAATTGCTACTCAAGGAGTGGTGGAGCTCGAAGACCTCAAGGGTTACGAGCTCGGCCATCAAAAAGATCCCCACACGTCAGTTGCGGTTCGCTAGGTAATCTTCTTGTTTGATGTGTTTCGATGAAGGTTTGGGTGAGCCATAACACAAGGGTCATGCTTACAAGGAGAGTTTCAAAGGCTTTATCTAAGGTTAATTTTTGGTAACATAATCAAAGGCTTCATGGATATATTATGAGAGTAGTCATTGTAATACAATCAAAGGCTTCATTGATATATTATGAGAGTAGTCATTGTAATACAATCAAAGGTTTTATCTAAGGTTAATTTTTGGTAACACAATCAAAGGCTTCATGGATATATTATGAGAGTAATCATTATAATAGCATTAGGCCTCTTATTAGCCTAAAGTGCCCGGCCGGCCACAGTTTAAGTGAGTGTGAACTTTTATGGCCATGTATATAAGTGAAAATCTCTCATAATACAAAAAACTCCCATTGTGCAATTGAGTGTGGCTTTTGCTAATCCTCTTACTTATCTCTCTCTAATGCATGCTAGTGAGTGCGTGTAAGTGAAGTGAGGTGAGAGGAGGGACGAGTGCACGTAATGCAACCTGGCGGGGTGACAACGTACACAGAAGGCTATGCCAGAATTGCTACTCAAGGAGTGGTGGAGCTTGGAGACCTCAAGGGTTACGAGCTCGGCCATCGGAAAGATCCCCACGACAGTTGTGGTTCGCCAGGTAATCTTCTTATTGGATGTGTTTCGAGACGAGGGTTTCGGCGAGCTATAACACAAGGATCGCGCTTACAAGGAGAGTTTCAAAGGCTTTATCTAAGATTAATTTTTGGTACACAATCAAGGGTTTTCAAAGGCAATTTATCATCAAGGATTCTCATTCGGGCTTCTTCAACGACCATTTCTTAAAGCTTACACCACTTACGGACTTTGTGATACTTGAAGATGTAATTCTTGATCCACAAAAATTGGAACAACATATAACTTCAACAAAATCGAAGCAAGAACCGTAAGTACTACCGCTTATATATTATTTTCTTGCTTATCTTAATTACTATCAAATTTTTACAATTTTGTTTTTCTTTCTCAATTCCTCATTATGTCAAACCCGCAACCACCTTCTATTTTCGAGAAACCTCTCTCTCTTCAAGCTCAATTAAATGAAGAACGAGCTAAGAGAATAGAATTGGAAAAACTAATCTCTACCTAACAGGAGACGATCTTGGAGTGCGGAACCTAAATTTGACATTTGACGTGTACAATCAAGGAGACCTTCGGTGAGCAAGAGCAACAAAAAGAAAAGAAAAAAAAGTCATATAAGGCTTTCACAATCCATAATTTTAATGGTAAAAAGGATGAAAAAATGGTGTTATCATGGATTAGCTAACTTGATGATTATTTGTCATGAGAATATATTTTAAGTCCTCTAGAAAAATATTATTTATCCCCTCTTGAGTAATTTGGGGATGCCTAGGTTACTCTTGCGTCATGCCGGCTAGGTTAATATCGTAGGTGATACCACTATAAATATTAATACGTGCGGTATATGACGTATGTTTGAGGCCATCTATGATTATTTCAGTTAGGTTCGTATGGCAGGGTGATTCCTGGGATACTTACGCCTGGTAGTCATGAGTTGGTTATGATTTGTGCCTGTTTAATATTTGTGGGATTAATTTAATTATTAATTGGGCTTATATTTTCAGGTGATGAAGACTATGGAAAATGAAGAGTTTACTTTGGAAGAAATGTCTTGGTTCATCACATTTATTTTTTGGCAAGCATAGTAGCTTGCAACCTTAGCAAATGATTTTTCCATTTTGAACTTTAGGAAAGATACATTTATAGTGTGGAATTTATTAAAGCCTATGGCTTACCCTAGTCCCAATATTTGACACTCTATTTTTGTAAAAGAAGAGTGCCGTGCTCTCTAAAAAGCACATTTTGTATATTTTGGGGCTATGGCCTATTTTTGGTGAAAAGAAAGCTAATAAAGAAATACTCTTGTGTGGGGGAAGGCCACGCACAAGAGGGGGGAAGGCCACGCACAAGAGGGGGGAATATTGCACCCAGCATGGTCTATTGAGCTAAGTATTTTAATTTTGTTAAGTGTTTGAATTTCAATTAATTTGATTTAGTTGAAACTTGCAAAGCATTGGTTTTTATGGTTGAATCAATTCTTGTGAATTCTCTACTCTTCCACAATCTATCCTAGAGTAAGATTCCGGTTGCATTATTTTTCTTGGGAAGATTTTTTTGAGAAAGATAAGGTCAATTGTGTTGCAAATCACTTGGTCGAAACTGTATCATTATGGTGGAACGCAATCACGCAAGGATGTGAGACTAAAAACTTGAAAAGAATTTTAAAAGCTCATTAAAAAGGATTTCTTGCTATCTCAGTATAAAGCAAGAGCACATCAACAATGGGATATGCTTCGCCAACTTAACAAAGAGATCATACAGCTATATGTCGACAAGTTTTGGCAAGTTCTTATCCAACTCCAAGCCATTGAACGAGTAAGATGAAAGGATCAAAAATGCAAATTCATTGCTAGATTAAAGCCTACACTTCGAGTAGGGATCAATATGTTTTAACCTCATTCTCTTTCCTCGACAGTCCCTTTGGCTAACAATTGTGAGTAAAAGAATGGAGTACCAAGGGATAATAAACCACCTCAAGATTCTCATATTAATAAATTTAAAAAGTTTGTTCCTTTTCGTAAGTTTGACATGTACACCAATGATACCAAAGGTGTTGTTTCCAACAACAACAATAATCGTGGTACTAACAACAAGAAGAAGAAGAAGGGTGAGGACATGAAGAAAAAGCAAGATCTTGTACCTCGAGTTGTGACATGCCATAATTGTTGATAAAAATGACATATTGTACCCAAGTTCCTAGAGAAGTAATCAAGAACCGCACGCGTCAACATGATTGATGGCGAAGAAGATGCAGAGAACGATGACTTCCCTCTCGAGCAAGAGGGTAATTTTGAACATGAAGATCTTTCAAATGATCTAGGTATGCCTAAACTGATTGAAAAGAAATTTTTATCTCATATACTTCTAAAAATGAAAGGACAAATTAAGGGCAAGGAAATAAATATATTGCATGATGATGGTAGTACATATGATTTTATTTCTAAAAATCTTGTGCATACCTTTAAATTGAATGCTATTGCTTCAAAGTATAAAATAAAAACTGCCTTTCAAGGAACATTTAAAGTTAATTGCACTAAGGAAGTGAAAGACGTAGTTTTATCTATTGTACCATATAGCCAACCTCACACTTTTCTAGTTGCGCCTTTGCATTCTTATGATATAAGTCTTTGTATGCCATGGAGACATGAGCATAACCCTTAAATTGATTATGATTGATTATGATTCTCATGACATATCTTTTACATTCAATGGTGAGAATACATGTTTGAAAGGATTACAAGAATCTAGTGAATATACACTCCTTAGCCATACCCAATGTCGCGTGCATCCCGCACTTGGATGCCACATGGACATATCTGAACAAGAAGGTGCAGGACTTAAAGTGGAAACTGGTCCCATGTCAGCCTAGTACTACGGGACGAGTCAGCAAGGGTTCCACTCTACGTGTCCAAGGTCACGTGTGCATTATCTTATACATGAAGCAATGCCAGTCCATATTGTGAGTCTCCCTCTGGAATGAAAGGACAAATTAAGGGCAAGGAAATAAATATATTGCATGATGATGGTAGTACATATGATTTTATTTCTAAAAATCTTGTGCATACTCTTAAATTGAATGCTATTGCTTCAAAGTATAAAATAAAAACTGCCTTTCAAGGAACATTTAAAGTTAATTGCACTAAGGAAGTGAAAGACGTAGTTTTATCTATTGTACCATATAGCCAACCTCGCACTTTTCTAGTTGCGCCTTTGCATTCATATGATATAAGTCTTTGTATGCCATGGAGACATGAGCATAACCCTTAAATTGATTATGATTGATTATGATTCTCATGACATATCTTTTACATTCAATGGTGAGAATACATGTTTGAAAGGATTACAAGAATCTAGTGAATATACACTCCTTAGCCATACCCAATGTCGCGTGCATCCCGCACTTGGATGCCACATGGACATATCTAAACAAGAAGGTGCAGGACTTAAAGTGGAAACTGGTCCCATGTGAGCCTAGTACTACGGGACGAGTCAGCAAGGGTTCCACTCTACGTGTCTAAGGTCACGTGTGCATTATCTTATACATGAAGCAATGCCAGTCCATATTGTGAGTCTCCCTCTGGAATGATGTCAGATGATCTAAGTGTTGGATTTGCAACTGGACACTAGGCATCTGTAGAAGCATGTAGGATTGCATGTAGATGGGATCCAACCCATATGGCTACCCCAGAAGAGAGTATTATACTCTTGGTCACATGGGCATTGGGTAGGCCTTAGGCCACCCAAGAGGGGCTAGGAAGACCCTAGGCCTTGTCCACCGACCTATAGAGGGGTTGGGCAAGTTGTCGGCCAGCCCAAGGGGCTTGGCCAGGCAACCAATAGGCCCTAGGGGCCTTGCCCAGCCAGGCAGCCAAGCATAGGGGCTACCCAGCAGCCTACGCAGGGCTACCCAACAGCCAAGATCATGCGCAAGGTAGCCAATCATAGCAGGAGTGTGAAATGATAGAATAAACAATGCATTTACTGCTAATAGGACCAGGTCATGTAGATAAAAATAGGTCGACCCCTGTTTAGAACCAATTGACCAGCATTAGTTGGGGGTATAAATACCCAAGGCAGAAATCAGTCATTTCATCTCACAATTCATAAAGGGGCTTGTGTATTTCAAGGGCCATGACATGCAAGGGGAGTTCTCCAACCAAGGTGAAGAGTGCAATTAAGAACCAGCCTTTATTTACAAATTTACATCATTCTAATAAAGCAATATACCATTTGTGGTAGGGGCTCTATACAGCGTATTTGGGACCCAATACTGTGTCCTTTTCCTCCCTCCCTCCCTCCCTTCCTCCCTCCCTCTCTCTCTCTCTCTCTCTCTCTCTCTCTCTCTCTCTCTCTCTCTCTTTGCACATCCCTCTCTATGATGTGTGTTATCTTCGTCGTCGTGAAACGATTGCACAATTTTGAGTATTAAAGTTTCCAATTCTTCCACCGAGCTTCTACATGCTACACCCAAGCTAAGCAAGCCATGAGGAAAAAAGAAAAGACTTATCTAGTCATGGTTAATGAGCTTGCTGTCTCTAAACCAATTTTCAAGGAAACCTCACACAAACCATTTATTTCACAATATTTGGATTGTTTTATGAATGAGTTACCTCTTGGATTGCCTAATTCTAGATTAGAAGACCATAAGATAGATAGTATTCCGCCTTGTAGCGCTCCTTATAGAGTAAATTTTCTAGAGAAAAAAAATCCAGTCCAAGATTTAGGACCTACTTGATAGGAAACTTATTGGCCTAGTAGTTCACTATATGGAGTACCTATTCTTCTCGTAAAAAAGAAGAATGGAACGTTTTGCATGTGCATCGACTACCGAGCTTTAAATAAGAATACTGTCAAGAATAGATATCATATTCCATGTGTGGATGATCTCTTAGATAAGTTAAGAGGAGCCAAAGTATTTTCCAGAATTGATCTTAATTTAGGCTATCATCATGTTAGAATGGCTACAGAAGATGTCTATAAGATCACTTTTCATACGAAAACGGGTGATTATAAGTTTTTAGCAATGCCTTTTGGACTTACTAACACTCCAGCTACATTTAGTCGCATGATAAACCGCATATTCCTTTTGAAAGAAAATCAATTCTATGCCAACCTAGACAAGAGTGAGTTCTTTCAAAAACAAATTGAATACCTAGGACATATTGTGTCTATAGAAGGAATTCATTCAATCCTAAAAAGATAAAGATCATTAGATCATGGCCTAGACTAATGGATATTCATTAGTTGAGATCTTTTCTTGGTTTATATTCTTATTATAGAAGATTTGCGAAAAAAATTGCTTACAAAGCACATTATTTGATTGAATTATTAAAAAACACTAAAGTTTTTATTTTGATTGACATGCATTAAAAAAAAATAGTACACTTAAGTACACACTTATCCATGCACATATATTAACATTACCTAATTTCCTTATACCATTCTTTTGTGGTAGTAAAACTAATGCTAGTGGACATGATATTGGTGTTATGCTCATGCAAGATAACCATCCGATTGCTTTTGAAAGTAGAAAATTGAAACCATTTTTAACTTACGTATAGTACTTATGATATAAAGATTTGATTATTATTGTTCATGCATTGAAAATCTGGAAACATTATCTTATGAATTCTGAGTTTATCATTAAAATTAATCAACAAAGTATTAAACATTTACTTTCACAACCTTTAATATCAAATAGACATATATTAAGTGGGCATCTTTTATTCAAAGTTTTCAGCCAGCTATTCAATATACACCTAGACGTAAAAATGTTGTTGCTTATGCTTTGAGTAGGAGACCTATTATTAATAATATATACGTTATTGAAGGCATTTCTTTTGATAATATGAAAGGAATATATGAAAATGATTCTGATTTTTTTGATGCATGCAAGAAGATGAAAGATAATGATTGGTTATCTCATTTAGATTATTCATATGATGATGGTTTTCTTTTTTTTCAAAAGAAATTATGCATTACTAGACCATTTAACCAAGTTATTATTGAAGAATCTTATCAACCACCTTTTGTTGGGTCCATAGAGCAGCATCATCTACTTTGCAAATTGTTTCTAGAGATTTCTTTTAGCCTACTATGTGTAAAGATATTGCTAAGTTTGTATCTGAATGTGTTGTTTATTAAAAGATTAAGAGTCATAAGGGAAAGAAATTTGGTTTTCTTATGCCTTTACATATTTCTAATAATGAACCATGGAAACAAATAAGTATGGATTTTATTACTGGTTTTTCTTTAACTACTACTAACAAGATTGATATGATTTAGCCTATAGTAGATAGATTTAGCAAATATGCTTATTTTATTGCTTGCAAAAAGACATTGACTAGTTATCAACCTGCACATGTTTTCAGCAAACAAGAGTATATGCATTATGGTTTACCAAAGATTATTGTTTCTAATAGAGATAGAAAGTTTTATAGTGATTTTTGCACTACTTTATTTAATAATCTTGGAATAACACTTGTTTTCTCTACTGCTTTTCATTCTAACTCTAATGAACAAATCGAAGTAACAAATAGTATAATTCTTGACTTTCTTAGATCATGTGTCTTATAGCAGCCTATGTAGTGGGATAAGTATTTACATATTTTATAATTTGCATATAATAATTATCCTTATACTGCTACTAAGAAAGCACCATTTGAGATAGTCTATGGGGGTGGTAAGGCTTTGCCAACTCCTATACGACTAGAATTTCACATTCTATAAAGGTTGCAGATTCTTTTATTAGAGACTTTGACTAAATTCATGAGTTAGTAAAATTGAATATTCAAAAAGCTTAAGAGAAATACATGAAATATGCAAATCATAAACATAAACATACCATCTTCTCAATGAAGGTGATTATATACTTCTTCATATTGAGAAAAGGAGACTTAAGTCTATAGAGAGTAGTAAAGTTAGCTCCTAGAGTTTACAAACCTTTCAAGATAATTGTAAAGATAAATGATAATGTATATAAGTTGGAGCTACCCTCTAATTGGTATATTCATAATTCTTTTTATATCAGTCTTCTAAGACCCTTTTGAGGACCTCTACCTTCTCATCCTACATTAGAATAGCATTCTGAATTGGTAGATGAAGAAGAACATCTTGTGTCTGAGTTTATCATTGACCCATGAGACCATCACTACATGCACAGGCAACACTTATGTTAAATATCTTGTGACTTTCAAGAATCATCCTATTGAAGATGCCAAATGGATACCAGAGAAGTTATTCTGTTCTTACCAAAATCTCATCCACTCTTACCATCTACGCAATTGAGATCAATTGCAATCCGAGCAAGAGGGAACGTTAGTTATAGCCTCTATGGAGATGCTCATTATTTTATTTTGAGATATTTTATTTTAGATGCACCTTTTATTTATATCATCTACCAGGATTAATACGTTTAATTAGCTATGTACGTTGGTATGATATAGTTAGGATTAATGTGTTTAATCAGCTGTGTGCACTAAGTAATATTATTTTGGATGTAAGCGATGATTGAGTGGCGGATTATGTGTTAATCGTCGATGAAACATGATGAGATATTTTGGAAGACATGTGAACACTTTTTATGGTTTCATATTTTGGCATTAATATAAGGCTAAGGCCTCAAACATTTGTACATCACTCAAAAACTACACTCATCCAGGGAGTCAACGATGATCTCTTTCTTATTCTCTAACTCTCTTATTAAGTTTAATTTTATTTATTAAGATTTATGCTTTTAATTTGTCTATGTTATGCTCTAATTTTTATGCTTGAGAATTAGAATTTCTTCTCCAAGTTTCATAAAGGTTCTGACAGACAATTTGAGACCAAGAGCCTCACTAAGGTGATCAAACTACGAAATCAGTTGTATGGATTGTCTCTATTTGAAGGTGTTTTTTTCATTTCCTACATTACTTAGGTGAAGAACTTACAGGGACAAGTTGGCAGCCGTTGACTGCAAAGTTAATAGTACACAGTTGACTGCAAAGTTAATAGTACACAGTTGACACATATGTTATCGAACAATTTGCCATAATCTTACCAAGGTTTTGTGACATCAGTAACTATTGGGCGCACATATAAGCCTCTTGATTTTGAGGAGGTTTCGGTACTTTTGTTGGAAGAGGTGCAAAGAAACCAAAGGTTTGGAAAGGTGGGTAGTGAGAATGCTTTTGCTATAGGTTTCCACACAAAGAAGGATGAGAAGAGGAAGTCAAAGTCAAAGGTGAAGTGTTGGCACTGTGATAAGAAGGACCACACCATAAAGGTTTGTGAGGTGAAGAAGAAGGACAAGCCCAGGCGTAAAGCAAAGAAGGCAGCATCTAGTTCTTCATGAGATGATGTTACCAAAGCTTCAGACACAATGGCTACTAAAGTGGCAGCTACTGTGGTGACTTCAACGAATGCAATGGCATCTATAGATGTTGACTCAATCTTCGTGCGCAGACCTTTTACATCTCTTTGGATACAGAGGGATATGTGGAAGATTGATTCTCCTATGTTCTCTAGATGGGGCCTTCATTGGCAAAGTCAGAGTGTTGAGGAGATCTATGGTGGCAATAGTTGGATTCGCCCCCAAAGGACCGGTCATTGTCCTCCTTAGAGGATTGGAGTTGTTCATCATGATCTAATACCTTACCTATGGACATACTCGCAGATGCAATAGGTAGTATTTGTACCTTAGTCTTTGCTTCGGAAGGTGAGGAACAAACCAGTTACAAGGAAAAACTTGTTGCTTAGAAAGTCGATCATGAATTTCAATGATGCAATGGTTCTCATACATATTAGTTTTGGCAAATAAATTTGTGGGTGAGATCAATGAAAATTCGTAACTGGCAAGGGAGGGGCTTTGTTAACATGAAGCTCGTTAGATGCCCCCCCCCCCCAAAAAAGAGAGACAGAGAGAGAGAGAGAGAGAAATGAAGCACATGTATGCTTAGCATGTGCAAGGCGTTATCTAAGCGTGTTTTTCTTTGTTTTTCAAATCATTTGCCCTATACATAAAGACCTCCTTTATCAATAAACAGCTTTTTTTCCTGTGATAATTACAGGTGCACAGATTGTTCATTCCCAAAAATGGTTGAAAGGGTAAAGGGCAAAGCACACTTACGTGTTAACCACATAGATCCATTGTAAGGAGGCAAGCCTTGAAGAGAGAGTGTTGATTTGCAAGGTCTCTTGAACGCTTCCAACCAGCCTGTGAAACCTCTGAGACTCAAGATCCAACTCATCCGCAACCGGTGCAGGCAACAACTTGTTGTACGAATGCACCATGTTGAGCTCCCCTCCCTGTTCCTAAAAGGGTAATTTTCCGCTCTTCGATGGGCGGCGCCCTTTATTCTGTCTCTGATGCCCTGGCACTCCTCCAAACCCAGTTGTACATCCAACCCAGTTGCTTAATTGGTGTTAGGTTTAATGGGTTGGACGCAGATTAGTGCAAATTTGGGTTGAGGTGCAAATCAATAAGAGAGTACCTATGATAGGTTAGAAAGCTGAATCAGAGGTTGCCTTGAGAGCAGATTAGTGTGAATTAGAGGATAGCTATGGTGGGTAGGGAATGGATTGAGGTTAGCGTGGATGGGTAAATGAAGGCTAATTTAAGCGGGTGAAGCGGGGCAGCATACATTTAAAGTACATCCGAGACGGTGGATGACAGAATTTGGTATGTTAGTTAGATTTATAAGAGGAGAAGGCATGTATATTAAGTTGTAGTGTAGCTCAGGCAAGGAGAGCAGGTAAGGCTACTTACCAGTAAAAAGTAGCAACTTTCTATCCCAAATCAATGACTGATATTCCTGTGTGTAGTAGATCTGTAACCCTTTATTTTCTTTACAAGCAGAGATATATTGTCTCTCTCTCTCTCTCTCTAGACTCTCTTTGTACGATAGAGACTCGCTCTTTGCTTTCCTCTCACCTTTCTTGGGCTTTTTGGCATGGCAAAGTCGGTCAAGATGCCCTCTGCGCAAATGATACAGATTGCTTTGATTTGATTTTTTTGCATTATGTGGGTTGTGGGTGTGCGCGCGTAGACGCTCCAAAACATATGAGATATCTTGGAGGTGTGAGAGGAAGAGCTTCTCATTGGGCACAGAGGACTCCGGGTCTTCTGGCCCATACGCACAACAGGAGAAGAGCCGCATTCAACATAATATATAACATTTTTTATTGTTGAGAACAATAAATTTATAAATAAGAGGTCATGGTGGTCTTGCTTTCCGTGAAACTTGAGCTCCCCTCCCACATTTGGTTTTAGCGCCCTTTTCTACTCATTAGACTCGCCTAGTTTGTTTTGAGGTCTCCTTCTGAGAGTGTTTAAATATGGGTGCCAAATTTTATACCTATTAATTAATTAGTGAGAGGGAAAATGGAAACTAAAAACCTTAGAAGAGCTTTTAATTTTTGGGTTATGATTTTTTAAATTTTTGGGTTATGATTTAATTCTTCGGTGACTTTTGGAAATAGCTGACTTCTAAAGCGTTCCAAGCTTTCATGAAATGTGTGAGAGTGCGAGGGGAAGAGAGAGAGAGGAGGAGACTGGTGTAGGCAGAGGGAAGGGGAGGGAGAGTGGTGCAGGCGAAGGGGGAGAGAGAGAGAGAGAGAGAGAGAGGGGTAGAGTGGTGTAGGCGGAGGGAAGGAGGGAGGGAGTGGTGCAGGGCGGGCGTGTAGCTCAACTGGTAGAACTGTCGGGTTCCATGATGAGGACCCAGGTTCGATACCTAGGGGCTACACGATGAACGGCAGCATAACATGGCACACCTCCCGAAAAATATATATATATAATTTATATTAGGTAAGCTAGGTCTAAGCTAGAACCTTAGGAAGAGCCATTAATTAATTTATTAAAGGTAGTTCCATTAATTAATTAATGGCTCTAGAGTGAGAGTGTCTAGTTTCAATGTGCTTTCATAGGGTCTAGTTTGTTTTGAGGTCTCCATATGCTTTTAGTAAAAGAGCCATGTTTTGGGGTATCAAACAATCAGCTTTAAGATGGTCTAGTTTGCTTTGAGGTCTCCATGTGCTCCCATTGCAACTCACCGTAAATAGTACCTTTTTTAAACAAATAAGTCGAGAGAAATCCTATCTAAACACCTGACATCTTTAAAAGGAATTTGGTATGTAAAATTTATAAGAGTAGAAGGCAGGCATCTTAAGTAGTAGAAGGCAGGTATATTAAGCTGTAGCGTAGCTCATGCCTTGCCGGTGAAGCAAAGCAGGTAAACTACCAGCAGGCTACTAGGTACCCCAAATACCAGTAAAAAGTCCAATTTTCTATCAAAAATCAACGCCTGAAATTCCTGTGTGTAGATCCGTAACCCTTTATTTTCTTTACAAGCAAAGATATACTCTCTCTCTCTCTCTCTCTCTCTAGACTCTCTTTGTATGATAGAGACTCGCTCTTTGCTTTCCTCTCACCTTCCTTGGGCTTTTTGGCATGGCAAAGTCGGTCAAGATGCCCTCTGCGCAAATGATACCGATTGCTTTGACTTGATTTTTTGCATTGTGTACTTGTTGTTGTGGGGGGAGGGGGGACCCATACGCAAGGGCTTCTCATTGGGCAACGTGAACTCCGCGTCTTGTGGGGGGGACCCATACGCAAGGGCTTCTCATTGGGCAATTGCACCGATACGCACGAGCCTCATTCAACCAAGGATATGAACATACTATAAATGAATAATACTCATATCTCATTGATTTTTTATAGTGTTGAGAACAATAAATTTATAATAAATAAGAGATCATTGTGGTCCTTGATGAGTCCCAACGTTCCCTTTTTGGCTTTTTCAACTCATTACACTCACCTAGTTTGTTTTGCGGTCTCCTTGTTGTGAGAGTGTCTAGTTTTAATACGCTTTCATAGGGTCTAGTTTGTTTTGAGGTCCCCATCTACAGGATTAACCACAACCCCACCTCCTTCCATGTGGGCAAAGGCGGTGGGACTATTTCAAAATAACCACTCCTCCTGCAAGCATGAGGAGGAGCCAAATCTCACATCTTCCAATGCAATTTTGAATTTGAATCTAAGAAGATCTCATCTCACATCTTTCAATGAAATCTTTGTATACATGCTTACATACCTATACATACACACACTTATATATATTATGTATGTATGTGTATCTATAGGTATGTAAGCATGTATATATAAATAGTGTGCATGTGCATGTGCATGTGTCTGTGTGTGTGTGTGTGTGAGAGAGAGAGAGAGAGAGAGAGAGAGATTACATGTAAGATGCATTTATTTAAGAGTCATCCCTACCATTAAAATTTAATCTAAAATTTAATTAATTAAAATTATATATATGTGTTGGTGTGTGTGTGTGTTTAGATGTGTGTATGATATATCTATCTATATATTTAAAAGTGACCACAACTTATCACCCATCTCCGCACATTAAAATTTAATCAAAATTAATTAAATTATGTCGATGTTTGTGTTTATATTTTTAAATGCATGTATATATGTATAAGTATATGTGTCTATGTATAGGTTTATGTATCTAAAACATAATATTGTATATACTATATATTTACATATGTGTATGTGTGAGAGAGAGAGAGAGAGTGTGTAAGTGTGTGAGAGAGAGAGATTGAAAGAGAGAGAGAGAGAGAGAGAGAGAGAGAGAGAGAGAGCGCTTCTATGTGTGGGAGAGTGTAAGAAGAGAGAGGGAGTGTGTGCATGTGTGTGTGTATGTGTATATGTGTGTGTGTGTGTGTGTGTGTGTGTGTGTGTGTGTGAGAGAGAGAGAGAGAGAGAGAGAGAGCAAGTGTGTATATGTGTGTGCATGTGAGAGAGAGAGTTTCAACATTTGAGAGTGTGTATACGTGACAGAGAGAGGGAGAGGGCATGTGTGTGTGTGTGTGTGTGTGTGTGTGTGTGTGTGTGTGTGTGTGTGTGTGAGAGAGAGAGAGAGAGAGAGAGAGAGATGGTTGTAGAGAGGGAATAGTTCTTTTCTGGAACCTTGGTCGGTCGTAGCAACGCGCGGGTGCAATACTAGTATGCTTTTATTAAAGAGCCATGTTTTGGGGTATCAATGAGCTTTTAAGATGGTCTAGTTTGCTTAGAGATCTCCATGTGCTCCCAATGCAACTCACACTCCTATCTTATCTCTTAAATAGTATACAAATAAGTCCCCCCAAAGCAATCCTGTCTAAACACCTCACATCAACTTTAGAAGGGGGCTAGCACCCCACAGAGTAAGGGTACGCATCAACTCCCCGTATCTCGAGTTCGCCTTGAGTGTATGTAGTGGTGCTCTTTGAAAGCTAAGTCCATGCAATGGAGCTCCACACATTACAACTTGAACCATGGCCCATGCAATGGAGCTCCACACGTTACAGCTTGAACGATGTCACTAAGCTAAATGAGACTTGCAAGGCTATCCCTAGAGTAGTCAATCTCTATTTCCTCTTGTATGCAATAAAAGACTATTGTTTAAACACTATGCCTTGATTTCCTCAATAATGCCAACAAAATATGGGGTAGGGTCCATGAAAGCTAACCGTGTCCTAACTTCAAGGCCAATCCCTGTTTACCAACCATAAGAATAAGGAAAGCTTACAAAGTTTGTGACTTTCCAAAGCTAGCTTTATAGGTCCTTACCAACTCCCATTTGAGCAATTGGTATAGTTGTGACCTCTTTGTGTCATGTAGATCTATTGCAATGAAATAAGGGGCTACATAGGTCTGCCTATCTACCAATAACTCAAGCCCACTTCTTAGATCCCACTATATGCAGCTCCTCATAATTCCACAATCGCCAAACATTTAGCAAGATCAAGAAGTGTTGATGTGCCAAGTGAAGCCACATGAATCAAAGATCAAAGCTTTCTACTATGATAGTGTGACCTCTTGATTTCAAATGTGAGCATGACTTTAACAAGGCTACTTTAGAAAGGTTTTACTTGATGCATTTTCTTATTGTAAATTCTTCGATAAAATGTACAACATTACTTGTGGTGGAACGGCATTCTAAATGCTTATGCTTTCAATAGTAAAGCAGCAAAACCAAGAAGCCAATAAAGATCAAAGGTATTTGTGATAAGGGTGGGGCCTCTTGATTTCAAAAGTAAGCATGACTTTAACAAGGCTACTTTAGAGAAGTTTTATTGAAATGCATTCTTTAATTGCAAAATCTTGGATCAAATGTGCATCATCTCTTGTGGTGTGCTTATGTTTTTAATAGTAAAGTAGCAACCAAGATGCTAGTAAAGTTTTTGACTTGACTCTTTCATTTGTCCCTTATGTAAGTTCATATTGTACTACTCCTTTAATTTTGTAAGTACCAAGATACCAAGTCTCTGTTTGCATTTACAAAAAGAAGGTTCCTCTTCTCACTTTTTTGAGATATTCAAAGTAGTTTTGAACCAAGATAACTTGTAATGGGGGTCCCATTACAAGTGCTATACAAGAAAAACTTGATTGAAGAAACTACTTTAGGGCCTAATGTCCTCCTATTTTTTTGGGAACCAACTCTAGAGTGTGACGTGCAAACTTTAGCTTTAAACTTCATATCACTTGATCTCTTGTAAACACTCCCCTTGAGAGGACATATGTGTAGTGAGTTCTATACATGGACTCCTTCTCTCTACTCTTTGCTTGATATGATTTCTCTCCATTGTTCCCCCCCCTAAATTTTTAAAATTTGCATATCGTTTGATTAATGCAAATATTCATCTGAATCTAGGCTAAGCTTTTGCTCCTTTAACATATGGGGATTGCCTAAAAAGTGAGTATTAGATGATTTTAGAGAGTATGTAATCGCCAAAATTCCCCCAAAATTATGGATATATAGAAAGAATTATTTTTAAAAATGGGGGAAGAGCCTTAGAGAATAGAGAGGAATGGGAAAAGGGGCTTAAGAAGTGTGGAGGATTGCAATTCTTGTTTATACATTCCATGAAGAAAAAATGTGGCACCCTACTTTAAGCCTCCTACAACCATGAAGAAAAATATTTGCCCTACTACACTCCACGATCAAAAAGGTTTCCCTACTTTAAGTATCCAACAACCCATTTCAATAACATTTTTTCCACATCACCATTTTCCTTCTACACCCACATGCCAACTAGATGTCTCACTTTCAACATTTGATTTTAATTACTTTTACAAGAAGCACTCCCATCGTCCTTCATTTACATAAGATGTAGCACGACTATGCACTCAAAGGTATCTTTGTCCATTTGACACTTTCCACATGTTTCTTTGGTGGAAAGATTATCACTATGCACAATTGTTAGCATGGGAAAACACCCTTAGCCACAACGATAAACACTTAGGAAATAGTCTGCCACCATTAGAATATTCCCATTCAAGAACCTAGAAGGTCACACACATGATGGAATATGATGTAACACATTAGAGTAGGCAGTTAGCAGTATGTCATAATAGGTCGTTAGGGGAAACCACTCTCACCACCCCCACTTCGGCTATAAAAGCCTCCTTGTATGACAGTGAACACACAAAGAGAGAGAGAGAGAGAGAGAGAGAGAGAGAGAGAGAGAGAGAGAGAGAGAGAGAGAGGAATGAGGATATAGTTTTTGTACAACGTTGGTCATGGAATAAAACACTTTTAAATCACTAATTTGAGAATCAAAAAGAGGAATGAGGATATAGTTTTTGTACAATGTTGGTCATGGAATAACACACTTTTTTGAGTTTGTGTTCTCTTCTGTCTAATCACATTCTGCCTCTATGTGTTCGCATTCTCACCTCAACATGTTGATGGCTATCTGTCCGCCACCACCGACACTTTTGACGCGCTCGCCTAGTATATCATCCAACACACCTACAATGGTAGATCGCCTAGTATATACACATAGTATATCATCCAACACACCTACAATGGTAGATCTCCCAAATGAAGGAACTATCAACCTCACCACATTGACAATGGCGTCAACCTCAATGCCCCCCCCCCCCCCCCCCCCAAGCTCTACCATGACTCTAAAACCAAGCCATCATCATGTTCCATAGTAAAACACTAGAACGGTTCTCAATGAGATCACCCTAATATAGCACAATGACCTGCTCTAACTCACTAGACTTGGATCACCACCATCCCCACTCTATGTAACTGGGGGGGATGAGCATTTAATAAGTCAAGGCTAAAGGAAGCAACCCAACACTCGAGAGCTACACACTCAAGGAAGCAACCCAACACACTACATGCTTAGAGCTCATGTGGGATCCTGCCTACCATGCCAATGAATTAGTCAAGATGAGGGAGCAGATGAACATCCTTTTGTGCCAAGTCCTCATAAATAGGTTAGTGCCACCCCGACCTCAAATTTGGCATCATGCAAACCTCTTATACCTTAACTAGGAGGGAGGAGCATTTAATAAGTCAAGGCTAAAGGAAGCAACCCAACACTCGAGAGCTACACACTCTACATGCTTAGAGCTCATGTGGGATCCTGCCTACCATGCCAATGAATTAGTCAAGATGAGGGAGCAGATGAACATCCTTTTGTGCCAAGTCCTCATAAATAGGTTAGTGCCACCCCGACCTCAAATTTGGCATCATGCAAACCTCTTATACCTTAACTAGGAGGGAGGAGCAATATACAATATCCTTTACACTAGAAGCACGAGAGAAACCATGTAGAATGATTATTTAGCTTGCACAACCATCAATTTTCAACAAAATTGTGTAGTAGGAGTGCTCAATTCTCCACATTCATGTTGTTCTTACATGTAACAAATGTGCTCTTTTTTGTAAGGCCCCCTATATGAGGAGTAGCCATTGTGGTCGTTAGCACCCGGCAATTCCTAGTTTAGACACACTAAAGGCCAAATGTGGCTAGATGGTTAGGAGATAGCTTATGTAGACTTGGTACTCTGCTATACGTAGGATGCATACCTGTGCAGGCTATGTGACCACATTAGTGAGTGTTAAATAGCAAACCGAGGACACATTATTCTCAAGTTATGTGACCGTGTTAGTGAGTGTGCGGGCTATGTGGCCGCATTAGTGAGTGTTAAATAGCAAATTGAGGACACATTATTCTCAGGTTATGGGGCCCGTTTGAGAATGGTTGTGTTTAATATGGTCCTCCCAACTAGATGATATGGTTGCTCGGTTGGTCATTGCCTTTTCAAAAAATATGCAATTATGGTCTTTGTACCTCCAACTTACAGGCACCCATGTGATAGATTCTGTCTTAAATATAAGATAAACACCCATACAAATGTAGCATTACAATCATCGGATAAGTTCGATTCAATGAAGTTTCAAGAAGACTTAACTAGTTCCACTCACGATGTTACAACAGAGAGGGCGCTTATGATAATGTTTCCCATGGAAGGGCAAATATAGTAGACCTCTTAGACCCAAGAGAAAGCAAACCTAACATGCTAGTAGAATCATAGATCGAGGAATCTGCTAGAATAATCTACACAGACATAAAAGTGTTTTTGCTTTGTAGAGACTAATGCCCATTGTGGTGGGTACTCCTTGGTGCATAACAATTGAACCATATAATCCGAGGGGGCCACATTTTAGCAGATGTACACTCACAACCATTCTAGGGGGGGAGGACAAGTGTTAGTATGAGAAAGCACCCTTAGCCCACAACCGCGAACACTTAAGAATAAACTACCACCATTAAAAGATTCCCATTTAAGAACCTAGGAGATTACGCACACAATGGAATATAATGCAACACGACAGAGTAGGTAGTTATGCAACACATCGAAGTAGACAGTTAGCAACATGTCAGAGTAGACCATTAGGGGACACCACTTGCCACCTCCACTATAACCTCTTTATATATAAAAGCGAACAAGAGAAATAGAAAAAAAAGAGGAATGAGGATATAGTTTTTGTACAATGTTGGTGTCATGAAAGATAATGCACTTTTAATGACTAATACAAGTGTTGTGTTATGTTGTCACATCCCACATCTATGTATGTGCATCTCACCTCAGCATGTTGATGGCTATCAACAATAATGTCTATTCCTTCTTGTATGTTATTAGTGAATCTTTAAACTATTTAATAAATTGTTAACTTAATGTTGACTATCTCTTAATATGCAATGCAACACTTCTTATGCACAACTTTGGGAGAGTACCTTGCATGATCCATTGAACTTGCAAAATTATTATGGTTTGTGGATTGTTTAATTTTGTTCAAGAAAAATATTTTTTATGTTTTTATACAATAGTGGTGATGTAGTCGTTAACAATCATTAAAAAATGTAGGTTATGATTTTCATAAGTAATATTTAAGCAATTAAAACATTAACTAACATGTCAGAGTAGACCATTAGGGGACACCACTTGCCACCTCCACTATAACCTCTTTATATATAAAAGCGAACAAGAGAAATAGAAAAAAAAGAGGAATGAGGATATAGTTTTTGTACAATGTTGGTGTCATGAAAGATAATGCACTTTTAATGACTAATACAAGTGTTGTGTTATGTTGTCACATCCCACATCTATGTATGTGCATCTCACCTCAGCATGTTGATGGCTATCAACATGCTGAGGTGAGATGTTGTGTTATGTTGTCACATCCCACATCTATGTATGTGCATCTCACCTCAGCATGTTGATGGCTATCAACAATAATGTCTATTCCTTCTTGTATGTTATTAGTGAATCTTTAAACTATTTAATAAATTGTTAACTTAATGTTGACTATCTCTTAATATGCAATGCAACACTTCTTATGCACAACTTTGGGAGAGTACCTTGCATGATCCATTGAACTTGCAAAATTATTATGGTTTGTGGATTGTTTAATTTTGTTCAAGAACAATATTTTTTATGTTTTTATACAATAGTGGTGATGTAGTCGTTAACAATCATTAAAAAATGTAGGTTATGATTTTCATAGTAATATTTAAGCAATTAAAACATTAACTAACACTGTGCATTCTTTATTCTCCTTCTAGAAGATGTATTAAACTAATTCCAAAATATTACTACTGCAACCCCCATTGGAACATATTTAATTTGGTAAATTAAGGCATTTAGGCTTGTTTTACCAACATGCTAGTGGGAAGCTTGATATTCTATTCTTGTTATATCCTTTAAGACCTTTAAGGAAATGAGAAGATGACTTTGTTGGTCTTATGGTAGTTCCCATTCTATAATAGATTTTGCACATCCACTACCCTCTATTATTATCACCACCCATATTCTAATTCTTCCCATAACCCTAATAATCTATTAAAGTCTTCATCAATGTTTCTTTAGAATATCCAATTCCATCTATTTTGTTAATTATTAACATGGCTAGAGAGATAACGCTTCCAAATTCACTTTTGGCAAGTGCTAACAAAATGTGTCTTTGACTATTTTGGTATTTTGGGCAATAGACATCACACATTTGGAGTGAGGAATAGACATCACACATTTGGAAGGGAGTGAGGAATAGACATCACTAGCTAAACCAAGTGCTTTTAGCCTCATCTCAACTAGTAGTCACCATTCTCTATAATCACAATCTCAAGGTAAAGAACCACATGCGAGTGATAAGAAAATAGATAAGCTTGTATACAATGAAATGTTTTAAATACCAAGACTCTTTGTTGCTGCCCTCTTTTCCTTTCTCTCATGTGCCTTCATTCCCAAGAGAGGAACATACTCTGATATGTGTTCCTTGCTCATGGGTTAGTAGATACTACTTAACCTCGTTTCGATCATAGTCACATCATATAAACGGGATTGTGATTCATGCTTGCTTGCGACCTTCATTAGCTTATACTCCTCCAAACCCTTTTATACCACATATGGGATGAAACATCATAACCATTGTTCCATTGCAGGTCGTCCAAAGACAGAGAAAGCCGGCCACTGTGGAGGGGATGGTGATTTTCTATTCCGAAATCTTTTGTGCTTGTTTTTTCTAATTGTGGGGTACACGCTTGATTATTTCAAGTTTGAAAAAGCAAGGATTCGTCTATTTGGAGTGATTAGTTAAAGTTTTGAAAGCAAGACTCATACAGCCTTATGATTGACTAGATTATTTAGATAAGCTACAACCCTCTTTAAATCATTTTCATAAATATATTTAATCCCCGATTTAATCCAAGCAATATAATAAAATCATAGTGATATTAGGGTCAACATACCACGGCCCTCCAAATCGGATGTGAAGGTCTCCCCTCATGTAGCCCTCCTCTATAGCACTTTCAAGGTAGTCCCCCATCATCTCACTCCCCCTCCATTTATCTCTCTCGCCCCATATCTCCCCACATTTCTTCTTTCACTCCCCGTGCTTGATCTCCCAACCCCTCTACTTCAACACCAAGAATCATCATTGCGTCTATCTATTTCCCTGCTTCCATCCTCACAATTCCTCTGACCCCAACAGAAAAGCTCTCGTGGATCTCCCCTTCTTGAAGCATCATATAGAACAAAAGATGTTTTGGTCCCTAGATGTTGTTGTTTGTCATGGGTCTGCCAGAGGAGGAAGTGTGCATTATGATGGAGAGAGTGCCAAAACCACCAAGACGACAACATAAGTTACTTTTTGGATGCTTCCTTGATATGTGAGTACAAGGTTAATGCCCATGATGAAACACAAACAATGTCTTTGGATAAGAATGTACATACAGAAAGTCCAATGGCTAAGGGGGAGTCAACATGCTGCATTGATGTGGTGGGGAGGACTGAGAGAGCCATGTCTTTACATGAGAGCAAGGAAGCATAGAACCCATGGAAGGCTTGTGTCATTTGCTTGGGCCATCAAGAAGCAAAATTGCAAAGAATGTGGTCAAGTTTCTAATGACTCTTTTAAAAGGACAACAGTCTTTCTAAAGCTCTCTACAAAGTGGACAAAATTATTCAGGTAATAGAGATGCCTACACATTATAATAGAGATATGGCTCTAGAATTTCCACCAACCTATGGCAAGTGTAAGGGGGTCGACACTTCAAGGGAAGCCCTAAAGAGCCTGTGTGCAAAGGGTGAGATGTGCTTTACTTTGGCAAGAAACTGGTTTTGTCATTTTTGCAAAACAAGCCAGTTATGTACATGGAGGGATGTGATTGCTACATGTATTATGTGATACCAAGAGATGAGACAATGTCACGACTAATGCTACATGTAGGGAAACATGAATATTTTGTCAGATTTGGCACTTCAAAAGCTTTATTTGATCGGATGTGCCAAGTGATGAGACAATGTCATGGCTAATGCTACATGTAGGGAAACACAAACATATTGTTAGATTTGGCCCTTCAAAAGCTTTACTTGATCAAAATGGTGCAACATGTTCTTAGTATTGAGAGTCACAGTGGAGCAAGGAAGGTGCAGATGTGTGTGGCAAAGGAAAAAATTGACGCAACCATTATGCAAAGAGGAGCCACACACAAGGTAGATGAGAGAAAATTACTCTCCATCTTGGAAGAGATGGGTGCTCTAGTGGAAAACAACCGATAAGGTAATATTTCAAGACAAATGATGAGAAGAATACTCCTAAAGCATGGGTCTCATAACAAGTGTACATGCAAGTTTAAACGGTCTCTGGGTCATGCTAGGACCAAGGGAGGAGACATTTGGAACAGATGCTTTGTTTCTCTTAAAGAACGACTACACACAATGGACTAGGTAACAAGGGCATGTCATGTGTATGATCCATGGTGAGTGGGTTTAGTTAATTATTTGGGAAAAAAACGAGATCTTGTAATATTGCTCTCACATGTTTGTCTTTGTGTAGTATGCAAGACTTGCTAACTACCACATGCAAGATGAAGGAAAAGAAAATGGATGCGCAATGTCTTTTTTGGAATTGTCTTAATGAGGTCATGGAGAGAAATGGGTTCGAGAAAGCATACTTTCATGGGTTTATTGTAGGCGAGGCATAAGACAACTGAAATGCAATCTAAGAAGGGTAAAATGGAGGCAAGGACAAGGTCATGGATGGAAGAGAGCATTCTTGTCTTTTCCATTGGGAGCAAAACATGATAGGACACAAAACCAAGTATGCTCTTAAGTCCTCACAAAATGGAGCCTAGAGAAATGTGCAAAAAGCGGCATATAGCTCAGTCTATGGAATTAGCGCAAGTTAAGGGCATGCACGTAAGGCAGTGGTGGCATTTGGGGAACATAAGGGATAAGGATCTACCAACGATGGACTCTTGGTTTAGTTGGTGGTAGGTCAGGATTGCACATTGGGGAGATGTGATGACGGATGTGGAGAGAAGTTCAAATGATCCTTACACTCTTTGGAAAATTTCGAAGAGAAAGTATGAAAATTGGCTTACTAGTGGCCAATGATGTGCTTTAGAGTACAAAAGCAAATTCCTATTTGTAGGGGAAGCGATGGTTCTGGGCCAAACTTGGAAAGGCTACAAAAATGAGCCAACCCTAGTCCTTCTCACAAGTGGTTCGAGCAATAAATAAGGCTACATCTTCCACACCCATATATAAAGCTCCTTCACCACTATGTGCGGACAAAGAGACCGCTTGGCATAAGAGGTCTACCTCAATGGTAATTGATGTTGAGGATAACCCTTCTGACCATCCAAAATACAATTATCATGTTTGAGATCGAAAGCATGTTGGTTGCCCAAGGAAGATTCAATTTTTTGAGGATGTGCCAATGCAACATTTAATATGGTAGTTAGAGATCAAGGAATGACTAAGAAGGTATCTAATGATGCTTTATCAAGACTTTTGAACCCATGAGGTAGTATTTCGATATGCAAAGAGCATTTAATGGCCAAAAGTTCCTTATCATAGTAGGTACTATAATTAAGCTCATAGGGTTTTAACTTTATACTCTCGAATGCCAAGGGATGGTCATCTTGCATTAAAATAGCTCCTATACCAGATCCACTAACATCAGTGACAACTATGAAAAAGGCTCTAGCAAAATTAGATAGTTGTAGGACACTAGGGCATGAGTCAAAAGATAGTTGTAGGACACTAGGGCATGAGTCAAAAGATGTTTGAGATGATCAATAGAATTTTATTGGTTGTCTCCCCAACAAAAAACATTTTGCTTTTTGAGTAATAAGGTAAGGCAATGAGGGAAAAATTCGCACAAATTTCCTGGAAAAGCCAGAAAGTCCTAGAAAAGATCTCACATCATGGGCCATCAGTTTGTAATAGTTTCTATCTTCTTAGGGTCAACATAGATGCCATCAATAGAAATAATATGTCCAAGATATTCAATTTTAGTTTAAAAGCAAGAACTTTTGACAAGGTTTGCATACAGCTGGTTTGAGCTTTAAAAGTCTAAAAATATTCTTAAATGATCCTCGTGCTCTTTTTTAGAGTGTCTGAAAACATAGATGCCATCAATAGAAACAATATGTCCAAGATATTCAATTTTAGTTTAAAAGCAAGAACTTTTGACAGTGTTTGCATACAGCTGGTTCAAGCTTTAAAAGTCTAAAAATAGTTCTTAAATGATCCTCGTGCTTTTTTTTAGAGTGTCTAAAAACAAGAATATCATCAGAAAAGATAATTACAAAATCTTGGTCGTTTAAGAAGATTCTATTTGAATCATGCAAACAAATGTAGCTGGTGAATTCATAAGGCAAAATGACATTTCTAGAAATTCATAGTAACCAAATTAAGTGCGAAAGTAGTTTTATAAATGTCAAGAGAATCCATATGCACTTGATGATATCCTAATTTTAAATCTGTTTTACTAAAGGCACTAGCACCTTTAACTTGATGATATCGTGATTTTAAATCTATTTTACTAAAGGCACTAACACCTTTTAACTTGTGAAGCAAATCATCAATTCTAGGGATAGAGTAATAATTTTTTTACGGTCACTTTATTTAATACACAGTAATCTACATGCATTCAATGTTGGAACTCCTCTATTTATATAAGCAAGACATTGTAATGCATGTGTGTGAGTGCCCGGCAAAGTATGTGAGAGCAACCAATGTAGTGTGTGTGAGTGTCTTGGAGTTGGGGACATTTAACCCTAAACTTATGTATATAAGTAGACTCACATTTTGAAGTGAGTGTAACCTTAATGTGAATTCAACACAAGAAGTTAGATAAGGATAGTTCTCTCTCTCCTTCACATGTTTTAAAGCTCCTTACATGTTTGCATCTTCTCCTTTCATGCATTTTCTCAAGCCCTCTCACTTTCTTAACATGGTATCAGAGTGCCCTTGTGAAGAGAGAAGGAGAGAGAAAATTTGTGGATAAAACTTAGGACAAATGTGGGGTGAAGAATTGTTGATTTTGGAGTCCCTGGATCTGTGTGGAGATGGAGCCTGCTTGAAACGTTGGAGCCTTGAAGTAATCTATTACTGAAGTAGAAGATGTCGAGTTGAGGTGGTTGTGGTAGCAGGAAGGCCATGAATCAGTAAGTGTTGACCAGCATAATCGAAGGCTTGAAGCACACATGCAAATAGAAGCAAGCCTAGCACCTACAGGAGAAAAAGGTTGAGAAAATGTTGACCCATCAAGTGCAGCAAGTGTAGCACCTACTATAAGTAGCGCAAGCACTATAAGCATGCGTAGAACTGAAGCATTTGTAGAGTAAGCAAATGCCTACAACAAGCATGCTGTGTAGTAGCATCACCAAGCACCAAGCATTGCACAAAGTGTTGACTTGTAGCAAAGCAACACAGTAGTAGCTTAAAACAAGAAGCTGAAGTAGCAGTGGAATCAGAGTAGCCGACAGCAAAAGCAAGAAGTGTGGAGTAGTCTGGATCTCAGAGTAGCAAAATTGTAAACAAAGCTAGGCACAAGCATAGCATAGTGGCAACAAACTAAGCAGTACAAAGTAGTAAGAGCAGCTAGCAAAGTAGTCGATGCAAATTAGCAGAAGCTAAAAGAAGCAGCCTAACATCTGGATTTGCAAAAATCAAGGCAAGCAAAGCTCTCTGGCATTAGCAGCAATCTATCAAAGACTGTGAGGAGACAAAAGCAGCAAAGTTGAAGTAGCAGTAGTAGGAAGCAGATCAACAAAGTAGCACCGTACAAAACACAGTAATAAGTAGTCTACGCAGCAGAAGCTGTGAACCATTTGTGAGAAGTACATGCTTGCAACAATTGAAAGTAGTATCAACCAATCAAGAGAGAGAACATCAAAGAGGTGTTTTGAAGCCTTGTTTATTTGATTTTTTTATAGAGGTGCAGGCTATGCAATCTCTCTCCCTTTCTATCCTCTCTCTACAATCACAATCAGCAGGAGCTTGAATTCAAGTGTGATAAGTCATGAAGAAGGAGCTCTCACTTAGTAGCATTAAGTTTTTTGATGGAGAGGGTTTCCACACATGGTAGACATAGATCAAGTACTTGTTGATGTACAAGGGATTGTGGCCTTATGTGAAAGGCATGAAGCAGGTTGACATCAATGATATGGATGAAGTGGATGCAGATGAGTAGGCAACTGCTCTCATAGCCTTGAATTTGCACCCCAAGCTTATTCACTTGGTCATGCAAGCTTATTCACTTGGTCACGCAGGGTCTATGTCCTCAAGGGTGGCAAGGGATGAGTTGGAACAGCTGTATGGAGCAAGAGCCAAGCACTCTCAGATTTCTCTCAAGGTCAAGTTGTTTGGCCTATGCTTTTTCGAGGAGGGAGATGCTTAGTTATTTCATTAGTAAGCTATGTAGCATCACCACTCAGCTGGCCTCCATCGATGCAAAGGTGGAAGAGGAGGATGTAATTGCAGTGCTTTTAAAAAGCATGCCCGAGCCATATAAGAGCCTAGTCATGACATTGAAGCATCTTCCCGATCCTACAATGGAGAGCATCATTGGTTCCTTGCTTGATGAGAAGAGGAGCATCAAGGTAAAGAGGGGAGACATAGCATCGTCATCGATATCCTCTCAAGAGCTCTATCCATGGGTCATGGTAAGAAGAAGAAGGTCTCAAGTTTGATCAAGTGTACATATTGTAAGAAGAAGGGTCACAATGAAGCTCATTGCTTCTTAAAAGATCCATCACTCAGGAAGTGTCACACTTGTGGAGAAATTGGTCATCTTGCATGGGATTGCACAAGAAGCCCCGGGATGTGAACAATAATCAAGCACTTCACAGGATAACAAGGATGGAATCCTCTAGTAGGAAGAGGAGCATGTATGCATGAAGCATTGGGCTATGGACACATGTGCTCTACAGCTCTACATATGCAGTGTAGTCTTGTATGCATTGGAGATGAGTGTGCAATGTTCATCATGGTGTGCCACATGCTGGCATTGAGAGGGGGTGTTGGAACTCCTCTATTTATATAAGCAAGACATTGTAATGTGTGTGTGTGTGTGAGTGCCCTACAAAGCATGTGAGGGCAACCAATGTAGTGTGTTGGAGTTGGAGACATTTAACCCTAAACTTATGTACATAAGTAGACTCACATTTTGAAGTGAGTGTAACCTTAATGTGAATTCAACACAAGAATTTATATAATAAGGATAGCTCTCTCTCTCTCCTTCACATGTTTTCAAGCGCCTTGCATGTTTGCATCTTCTCCTTTCATGAATTCTCTCAAGCCCACTCACTTTCATGAATTCTCTTTCACATGTTTTGAAGCTCCTTGCATGTTTGCATCTTCTCCTTTCATGAATTCTCTCAAGCCCACTCACTTTCTTAACATTCGATAAGTCTTGTTTTTCTTTTGGAGGACTAGAAAGATAGGGGTTCCAAATGGTGAACCACAAGGTCAAATTAAAACCATATCTAGTAATTCCTTAATTTGATATAACGAATTTCTTATTGTTGTAAAGGATTTTGTCTATGAGGTGCACGATGTGGTGGTGCAATATATTCTAGTATAAAGATGTCTTATCTATAAGAATATGGCACAATGGAAAGAGATAGCAAGACAAAGCACAATAGGCAATGCAATAGATACACAATGGAGAGAATTTAAAAATTCTGGTTATACCAAAGAGATACAAGTGATAGTGTTGTCCACCCGTGCGGTCTCAAGTAGAGCTTAGATGGCGATCTAGACAGACTCTAGATGGAGGATGTAAGAAGTGTAGAAGGGGGAGGATACTCACACGCATTGGATGCCTTAGCTCATGGCAACCATGTCCATATATAGGCAATGTAGGCAATGTGGTAGCTATGTATACAACGTGGGCGGTTACACTGCATAGACACGGTCATCGCCCGCGTAGTATCAAGAACGTAGCCCACCAACCACTAATCATGGACCTGGTATCCGAGGTAATATTTTGGGGAATATTCCTCATATTGTCGCCGGGCCCCTGCCAACACTCGTACCCCTAACCATCTCCTAATCATCAATGGTCACAATAATGACCCCATCGACGTCTAAGCTGCGATGTCATTGCAAAGGTCGCATATGATCCCCCTGGGTCGAATGGAAAGGAAGGTGGTATGTTGTCGTCGTCGAAGATGAGGCTAATCATGTAACCACCTAGATCAAATGGGAATCAGAGCCATGAAAACTCTAGAAGAATGGCCCTCCAACCACCTGGGTCAAATGGTGAATATGGGAGACCAATATTGATGGTGGTGAGGTTAGCCATAAATCCTTGTGGGTCAAAGGGAGGACTAATAACTGGGCCATCCTCCTCACAGTTGTGATGTGAATCCAGAACTAAAGATATCCATAAAATGATCTCAAAACTCATGGCTGGAATGTCATTGTCCTAGCACCAAAGAACCATCGTGTAGGCCAAGACTAGAATGTGTTGCAAGTGCAATTGAATGTTTTGGCACATAGTTGAAAAACATATACTACAAATGGCAAATGATGCACCCAAAGGTGAATGTCGGTGGCCTCAAAAAATAGAGTCATGCCAATAATCATAGGAACCAAATGCACATAACTCATAGTCATCACTCATCAGCATCTTGAAAAATAAAATGGGAATCAACACTGTCACTTGATGTAGCACAACTTGAAACATTTGACGCATGATCCACTATATCCATGTGTGTATGGGCATGATCTAAACTATGCACCAAATCCTCATGTGCAAATCCCTCTATGTGCGTGTGAATCTCCCAGGAAAAAATTTGATTCAATAGGATCATCATAAGCATCATCGTCCATTGAAGACTGAGAACGTATCCATATATGAGAGATAAGTGGAATCATCCACATAGTCACTAACCCTAGAATTAGTTAAAAAGCAAGCAAGATGATGAGCTATGGTGGATCAAATGCAAGAATCAACATGATTAGCAAGGTGATTAGAAGATGATTAAGATAAGATTAGTGCACAATTAACTAATAGCTTAATGTAGGCATGGATACTCAAAAACCAGTAATTTCTCATTAGGCCAATGCCTCAATTTATAGGTTGTACATCCACAAGATGCCAAGCATCTAATCCCACTGATTTCTCCTTGATTTGTGCCACCTCCCCTACATCCAGGGGCACCTTTTTCTAGAATCTTTCCACACCCCTATATTCACTCATGCTACCCTTGATTCTCTCATCAGTAGATTCCTCTCATCTTTTCACTGCTACCCACTTAATTATAGACTCCCTTTTACAGTCTCTTGCTAAGGACTTGTTCCCGCACACACCCATTCACTTGCATATTTCAACACCTCCCCTCAAGTGAATAACTCTAGCACACCTGGACCCTATACCAAGTTTCCCTCTTACTTGGTAACCCACAACCAATGCCTCAAGTCCCTAACTCATAGTCCTTGACACTCTCTTTCTATGTGTCCAAGGCTACTACAAGTGCCTGTGACCTTGACTAAAGTGCTCACACATACATCTACCACATGACCTACATCATCGGTGGCTCAAAGGTGGTTTTACTCTATTGGGGTAGGTTACATTGGGTTGTGGGGTTTATCTTTCTTCCTCTCTCAGAAAAGATATCCTGACTCCTCTTCTCCATGAAGTTTGGCGATGTCGATCCTTTTTTATTTGGTTTGATGTAGCAGTATCTAGCCATGTGTCCTGGCTTCCCACAGTTGTGACGAGTGAAGGTCCTTCCTCCTCCCCTACCTCATCCTCTCGTGAGAGTCCTCCTCAGGTGTAGAATGCCCTCTCCTCTCTAGTTGTTGGATCCAACCCTTTCTTCTCTTTGACCTTGTTCTCCTACTCTAGTAGAGCTCCTTCTATCTCATGCAATTTCAATTCTGGTACATTCTTTAAGGTTGCCACAATGTTCTCATATTCTCCTTTGTCCACACTCTTCAGAAGCACTGCTCGTGCCTCATCATCCTCTACCTTCTTGCCAATGGTGGCTGCCAATTGTTGCTTAATGCTTTTGTATTTGTTCAAGTGTGTGGTTAGAGGTTCACTTTCCTTCATGTCAAGTTTGTAGAATTGCATTAGTAGATTTATCTTTAAATTTTTTGCTTGAGTGCCAAATAATTTGTTAAGTTCATCCCATGCATCTTTAGCTCCTTGTATCCCTGCAATGTGGTGAATGATTTTATCTTTTTCCTATAAATAGAAGCCTTCCCCTTTGTTGAAGCTTAATAGTATTTTTGCACTGTTACCCTACTTCTCCCAAGAGCCAAAAAACTGTGAATTTACTCATAATTCATTAGTTTTTTGACCTTCCCTCTTCTAAAGATTGGTTGCCACTCTTGTTTCAAACAAGAGTAGAACCCTCAAACCATCAAGCCAAAGGAAAGCTCTCAAATTTCTTTGTAAGTTGAAGATTCTTCTCTTTTCTATTCATTTTATGGTTTTTTTTATGATTTTTCTCTTCTCTAAATTGAATATGATGTTATGCCTCATTGAAAAAAGGCATTCCCCTCTCTTCTTTAGTAAATCCAACCATTCTTATCCTAGATGAATGATTAATGGATAAAATCAAGTTTTTCATAATGTTTCTCTTTGATAAAGTAGAAAATGTTTACATTACAATGATTTAAATACTCTTGGTGAACTTCTAATTAATTTTAGAGAGTTAAAATTTGAAAAATGGTCAGCCATACAAAGGAGGTTATGGTGAAATTTTTCTAAAATCGTGAAAAATAAGTTTTACTTTTTTATTCAAAAAGAGTAATTCCCATTGTATATGTATTCATAAAGTGTTATTTTTCATCCTAGGTATAGAAAAATGCATACTAAAAATATTTCATTAAAAAAATGTTACTCTCTTTAGAATTAAATTCTATGTATAGAAGGAAGTATATTGAAATTTTTATTTTGATTATAAAAGAGTGATTTTTATCATAAATGATTTGTATGCATAAACATATGCATAAAAGATATTTTTTTATATTAAAAGTGTGATTTTCATCATAAATGATTTTTATGCATAAATGGATGCATAAAAGAAATTCTTTTATATTAAAAGAGTGATTTTTATCATAAATGATTTGTATGCATAAACATATGCATAAAAGAAATTTTTTTATATTAAAAGTGTGATTTTCATCATAAATGATTTTTATGCATAAATGGATGTATAAAAGAAATTCTTTTATATTAAAAGAGTGATTTTTATCATAAATGATTTGTATGCATAAACATATGCATAAAAGATAATTTTTTATATTAAAAGAAATTCTTTTATTATAAAAGAGTGATTTTTATCATAAATGATTTGTATGCATAAACATATGCATAAAAGATATTTTTTTATATTAAAAGTGTGATTTTTATCATAAATGATTTTTATGCATAAATGAATGCATAAAAGAAATTCTTTTATATTAAAAGAGTGATTTTTTTCATAAATGATTTGTATGCATAAACATATGCATAAAAGAAATTTTTTTATATTAAAAGTGTGATTTTCATCATAAATGATTTTTATGTATAAATGGATGCATAAAAGAAATTCTTTTATATTAAAAGAGTGATTTTTATCATAAATGATTTGTATGCATAAACATATGCATAAAAGATAATTTTTTATAATAAAAGAAATTCTTTTATATTAAAAGAGTGATTTTTATCATAAATGATTTATATGCATAAAAGATAATTTTTTATATTAAAAGTGTGATTTTTATCATAAATGATTTTTATGCATAAATGGATGCATAAAAGATAATTTTTTATATTAAAAGTGTGATTTTTATCATAAATGATTTGTATGTATAAAAGATATTTTTTATATTAAAAGTGTGATTTTCATCATAAATGATTTTTATGCATAAATGGATGCATAAAAGAAATTCTTTTATATTAAAAGAGTGATTTTTATCATAAATGATTTATATGCATAAACATATGCATAAAAGATATTTTTTTATATTAAAAGTGTGATTTTTATCATAAATGATTTTTATGCATAAAGGGATGCATAAAAGAAATTCTTTTATATTAAAAGAGTGATTTTCATCATAAATGATTTTTATGATGATAAAAGTGTGACTTTCATCAAAATTAGATTTTATGCATAAATAGATGCATATAGAATGATTTTATTTCAATAAGGGTTCTCTTAATCCTCTGTTTAATTTCGGCAAAAATTAGAAAAATGAATAAGTAGATAATCTGTGAGAAGAAGCCCTAGCTTAGGCTCGTGTTTGCATTTGCTTTAGTCCTGTGTAGTTATAGAGAGCTTGCCCTCATTGCTGCAGTTGGCGGGGAGTGCTCGAGGGGGACAGCTCTCACACGGCAAAAACCTGCCCAGGTCTTGACCAGCCTAGGGGGTCTTGACCAGCCTTGGTATGGTGAAAAATGGTGTGCTTCCGGTACGATGGGCAAGGGCCGACAAAGCGGTCCTTGAGTGAAGTACCAGGACACCTAAGGAGGATCCTGGAGGGTTCTGACCAGGTGATGTACGGGCTCACGGTGCTTAAGACACCCATACGTATGTCGAGGAAGATATATATATGTATGTTGACAAAATGATTATTGTAATCTATTTTATTGGATCTCGTTGGCTGACCCAGCTGGTCCCAACGAAGAGTCCAGAGTGGTACTGTTTTTGTTAAACAAGGGATTGAATGGAAATTTTGAGTTATGAAATCTGTGATCATATCTGTTTTGTCAATGGATTATTTTTTTATATTAAAGTTTTAAAGAGGAGTGTGTGCGTATCTGTTTTCTAAAGCTAAAGTTAAGAAAGGCATTTCAATTATGGGTGGGTGAGTACTTGTTTGGTTCTACCGATTCTAGTGGTAGGGTGGCTAACCCATGGGCCGGATGGGGTAGGCTGGAATCAGTGGAGTTTTAATAATCAAACTGAAAAATCTTAGGATTACACTAGGATTCGAGTAGCTAATTAATTCCCTAAATTTCTCAATTGAGTGGATCAACGGCTGTGCCTGATCTTGATTAAGAAAAAAGCGTTGAAATTACTCAGATGATCAAATTATATCAGTGATAGTTTCCTTCTATCTGGTTTATTCAGGTGAGGATAGTTTAGAATTGATCTCGTTAGAAAAACTAGTTAAGAAAATTCAAAAAGGTGGAACCGTCCCTGCTTTTCGGGCATGGGAAATTTTCCCGGTTTCGGTTTTTGGAGTGACCACAGGCCTAGTCTCATGCTCGGACATTCGTGGGGGCGAGGCCCCGAGTGAGAAACCCTACCTCGCGCATGAGGGGGCTGCTTCTGCTGCTGTCAGCTTCTACCGGGAGTCCGGTGCGCGGAGGGGGCAGAGGGATCTCACAGTTGGTATCAGAGCAAAAATTGCCTAAATTTTTAATAGAAATCTAGGAAAGAAATGTTTTTCACTTGTTAATACTATGTGAATGAACTTCAAAAATTGAAAACTTATAAATTGAATTGAAAATTTATAGATGGACACCCCGAACTTATCTAGAATTCCTGGACTCTCTCAGAGTCAGGATATGATAGCTTTTGCATTTGATCACCTCATCAACTCTGCTACGACCCGAATGAGCAGAGTGAGACTCGCTCGCCATTTTGAGAGTCTTTACTTTCCTGATCCTCTTGAGCGACGTCGGTATATGTGGTTCTGTGGAGGACGGTGTATTAACATCAGTACCAGTCTCAGCGTCCAGAGGCTCAGGCAAAATATTTCCTTGGCCATGATTCTGATAAGACTAGGGCTTGTTCAGCACGTTCTACTCTGTGATCATTCACCCAGAAACTTCAGAACTTCATGTCGATTTTTTAGACTTCTTAGCTGCTTTATCCCGAGAAATAGAATTAGAGCACCTCTTTGTGTAATCGTGTGTACCATGGTATGTCTTCTTCACAGTTTCGCTTCTTTATACGATTACGACTGAGGCGGTGATTCTGGAGCCGCGAGCTGCTCTATGTACATATTGCAACTTTTATATAAATATAGAAATGTTTTCTGGAGAAAAAAATTCCCTGTTGTATAAGTGATTGTTTACAGACGATCTGATAAAGAAAAAATCTGTTATCGAGACATATGTCATAGATCTCCAATAAGATCATTGTCTTGTTTAAGAAATTGTTTTTCGAACCTCTTAAGTCTTAGGATCTCGTGGATGATATCAAAATAAAAATTTAATAATATATAAATTTTTGACAAAATCATGAGACGAGGAAACCGTGGCCGTCAGCCAGACCCTCTCTCTGAAGATGACGAGCTTGACCCTGATGTTCGCAAGGTTCTTCATAGGACTCAGCCAGGACCCTTCAAAGAAGAAGGGGAGAACCTAGGCGAGGTTGTGGAGAAATGGGTGGAAGCCATGGAAGAATATTTTGACGTCACAGGCTACAATGAGCGGAGCAAAATGGCTCTTGCTCGGCTGAAAATAGTGGAAACAGCCAGGGTAGCATGGAGGAACCACTGTGACACTAACCATCTGGATAGAAATACTCAGTCCTGGAACGACCTAAAAACCTATTTGAGAAAGAGATTTTGTCCCCCTGGATTTTTGGAAATCAAAATAAACGAATTCTTAGAGCTAAAGTAGGAGAGCAAAACCATTGACGAGGAATATCACCAGGCCTTTGCTCTTCTACTCAAATTTTCACCACCTCTAGATGAAGAACAACTCATGGCCAAGTTCATTCGAGGAATGAACGAACCCTTGGATACACTGGTCAAAAATGCCAAGCCAGTGTCCATGGCTAAAGCAATAAGAATGGCAAAGGATTTTGCCAAAGCCTTTGTAGTAAAGGTCCCGCCAAAGCCTGCACCCTCTAACTTTAAAAGATTCCAAGCCCAGGAAAGTACTTCAAACTTTCCACCCCCGAAGAGGTAGCAAGGCCCGAATCAGAATCAGGATGCAGGAAGATTCCGAAGTGAAGGAAGACCCTTCCCCCAGAATACTTTCTCAGGAGCTCCACCTCTTTCAAGAAATCAGAAGGATGAACTCAGAAGTGAAAACCGATGTTTTAGATGCCAAGGTTTTGGTCACCAACTGAAAGATTGCCCGACTCCTGCCATGTCAAGGGGACAGGGAAGTCAAGGACCCCGAATTCAGAGACCAACCCCTTCATACCAGTCTAATCAAGGTCCGTCTCGCCCAAGCCAGGGTAACCCCAGAAGAACTCCAGCTCAGCCATCTGCCTCTGTCCAGAGTAACCTCAGAACTCCTTCCTAGAACTGGGGCAACCAAAGAGAAAGAGTTCTGCCTCAGACTCCAGCAGCCAGAGCAGTCACAATTTCAGATGTAGTAGAAGAGGAAAGAGGGCAGATCTTTGCTGCAATTGAAAACCAAGGACCTAACCATCAGTTCTCAGTCATCCATACTCCAGCAGAATATCAGGGTAAGCCTTTTAAGCTTTTGATTGATTCAGGCAGTTCTCATTCATTTCCCCTGGATGCTTGCGTAAGCTAGTCTTAGAACAGAAATCAGGGAAACCTATGCAAGTTGAATTGGCCAGTGGGAAGACTCTTTTCACTCACCACCATGAGACAGATCTTATTCAGTTCAATCTAGATGGTAATGTAACTGACTGTCAGTTCAAAGTCTTACCTCTGGGAGTTTTTGACGGGATCCTTGGAATGGATTGGCTCCACAAAAATCAAGTTGACATACACTGTCACAATGGAACCATTTCCTTCCATGATCTTCACGGGAACAAAGTTCAAGGAACTGGAGTTTCCGGATCCCCAGAGCTTCAGTTAGTTGCAGAAAGGACTTAGAAAGAAGCAGCAAATTTATGTTGTGAAAATGAACCCAGTAGACTCAAAGCTTAAGGCTAAAGAACCAGAATGGTTAAATGAATTTGATGATCTATTCCCAACAGAGCTAACTGAAATGCCTCCAATCCGGGAAGTAGATCATGTGATTGAATTGACCCCCGGAGCTCAGCCAGTAGCCTTACGCACGTACAAAATGTCAGTTCCTGAAGCCATCAAACTCAAGGAACAGCTTAGGCAGCTATTAGAATAAGGGTTTGTAAGACCCAGTGTTTCACCTTGGGGAGCGCCAGTTCTCTTTCAGAAAAAGAAAGATGGAATGCTTAGACTCTGTGTGGACTACAGAGGTCTAAATCAGCTGACAGTTAAGAATAAGTATCCTATCCCAAGAATTAATAAGCTTCTGGTGGACAGGCTAAATGGAGCCCAGATCTTCACAAAGATAGATCTCAAATCCGAGTATTACCAGATCAAGATCAATGATCAAGATATACCGAAAACAGCCACCAATACTCGCTATGGGCATTATGAATTTATTGTCATGCCGTTCGGATTAACTAATGCCCCAGCTACATTCAATCGCCTAATGCAGGACATCCTCAGAGAATACTTGGATGATTTTGTTCTAGTTTTCTTTGATGACATTCTGATTTACTCAAAGAATGCAGCTGACCATGAGACTCATGTTCGAAAAGTTCTTGAGATTCTAAGGAAGCACCAACTCTTTGCCAAAAAGAGCAAATGCACTTTCTCTGCCGACCACGTTGAATACTTGGGCTTTCTGGTATCCAAAGATGGAATTTCTCTAGATTTCGCAAAAGTCCAAGCAGTCATAGATTGGCCTGAACCAAAGACAGTGAAAGAAGTCAAAGGATTCTTGGGATTGACTGGTTGGTATAGAATTTTTATACCAAAGTATGCTCTCATAGCTTCCTCCCTGACTAACCTTCTCAAAAAGAATACCCTATTTCAGTGGTCTGCTAGGTGCCAGAGTGCTTTTGATAAGCTGAAGACCGCCTTGGTAACTAGTCCCATTCTGAAGCTACCAGATTTCTCTCTACCCTTTGAGGTAGTAATTAATGCAAGTGGTTTTGCCCTAGGAGGTGCACTCATGCTGCAGGAAGGTCATGCAGTGGCCTATGAATCCCAAAAGCTCAGAACGCATGAGAGGAATTATACTGTTCATGACCTGGAATTACTTTCAGTAGTCTATGCCTTAAAGTTGTGGAGACATTACCTACTGGGAAAAAGATTCACTTTGATGACAGACCATCATAGTTTAAAGTGGATCTTCACTCAGAAGGACCTCAACATGCGCCAAAGAAGGCGGATGCAGACCTTATAGGAATTTGATTTTGAAATCAAGTACCGCCCAGGAAAAGAAAATGTGGTAGCAGATGCCCTCAGCAGAGCAGAAAAGCCTCCTTGCTTGCAATTACTGTAATATCAAATCCTTTGATTATTGAAGCAAGAGAGAAGATCATGCAAGATAGATTCTTTGGCCCTATTGCTACCCTACTTATGCAGGAAAGCAAAACTCCACAGGAGTTGAACAGAGTTCAAGGGTACAGCCTGGTGATGATGGCATTATGTATTATAATCGCAGGCTATGCATTCCCAATGATGAGGGAACCAAGGACCAAATTCTGAATGAAGCCCATGATAGTCTTATAGCAGGACATCCAAGTTTCATCAAAACCTACATGTCTGTAAAGAAAAGCTTCTTTTGGCCTGGTCTGAAAAAGGATGTACTAAATCATGTACATCAATGTCTGACATGCCAGAAAGTCAAAGCTGAAAGAGTAAAAATGCATGGGAAGTTACATCCATTGGCCCCAGATGAAGTGGGAATGTATCAGTATGGACTTTATTACTGGATTACCTTCAGTGCAATCAGGTTACAACGCCATTTTTGTGGTAGTTGACAGACTAACCAAAGTTGCCCATCTGATCCCAGTAAAAGAAACCTACACTGCAGTGGATGTGGCCAGAGTGTTCCTCAAAGAAATCTTCAGATTGCATGGCCTACCCAAGAGAATAGTAAGTGATCGAGATCCCAAATTTACTTCAAGGTTCTGGACTGCATTTTTCGAAGCAGTGGGAACTTTCTTGGATCTCAGCACAGCTTATCACCCTGAGACCGATGGTCAAACTGAAAGGGTAAACCAAGTAATCGAAATGTGGGGCAGGAAACCCAAGAAGTAGGTAAGCTATCTGCACGTAGTCGAGTTCGCGTACAATGCTTCTTATCACCGAAGTATCGCGATGAGCCCTTTTAAAGCTCTGTATGGACAAGATTACTTAACTCCATTAACTTGTTCCGACCCATTGATTAGGGTCTAAGAAGTTATCCCCCAGATATTGTGGGCCATATCTGATTACAAAGAAGGTAGGTGACTTAGCCTACGAGCTTCTTCTGCCTCCTCATCTCAAAGTTCATAATGTATTTCATGTAAGCCTTCTAAAGAAATATGTGCCAAGCCCAAATCATGTACTTGATGATGAAATCCTAACCTCTTCAACCCAAGGGCAGATGGAACTCCAACCTGAAGAAATTCTTGATGTTCGAGAAAAGATTCTCAGGAACAGAATTCTCAGAGAATTATTGGTAAAATGGAAGTTCTATCCTTTTGAAGATACCACCTGGGAGAATGAAGCCGATCTATTATTGTAGGATTACCCCCAGTTTGTGAGATGAGGGCATCTCGCGTTTTTCAAGTGGGAGAGAATGTAAGATTCCTCCTCCCCAGCCTCTCAAGATGTCCAGCATCTTCCCTTGTAATCAAATCCCTCTTCAGAAATATAAAAGATCTTGTTTCTACCAGCAGTTTTGGCCTAGAGAGAGAAAATCTTCTAGAGAGTTGTAATTCAGTTTTTAAATATTTTTAGATAGAAAAATACCTCATCTTATTAAAATAAGTTCCCCTGAAACAGAAGTTCAAAAAGATTTTCAGAAGGTGCATTAGAAATTAAGTAGGCATTACCCTGGGGGTCAAGATTTTTTCAAAATTTTAAATTAAGGTCGTATGGGGGAATTTCCCTCATAAAGGAGGTGCCTATTTCACATGTATGGGAGAGTTTTAAACTCCCAAATAATGAGATATTTTTATCTCTCCTCTCTCCTGTTTCAACTAGATCCAAAAAGTGGACTAAACTGACCCAAAAATGGTCAAAAATTGACAAAACTGATTTGGAAAATTCTAGAATCAGTTGGCTTGGTTAGAAGCTCACTTTTTCCTATAAATAGAAGCCTTCCCCTTTGTTGAAGCTTAATAGTGTTTTTGCACTATTACCCTACTTCTCCCAAGAGCCAGAGAAAACTGTGAATTTACTCATAATTCATTAGTTTTTTAACCTTCCCTCTTCTAAAGATTGGTGGCCACTCTTGTTTCAAACAAGAGTAGAACCCTCAAGCCATCAAGCCAAAGGAAAGCTCTCAAATTCCTTCATAAGTTGGAGATTCTTCTCTTTTCTATTCATTTTATGGTTTTTTTTATGATTTTTGTCTTCTCTAAATTGAATATGATGTTATGCCTCATTGAAAAAAGGCATTCCCCTCTCTTCTTTAGTAAATCCAACCATTCTTATCCTAGATGAATGATTAATGGATAAAATCAAGTTTTTCATAATGTTTCTCTTTGATAAAGTAGAAAATGTTTACTTTACAATGATTTAAATACTCTTGGTGAACTTCTAATTAATTTTAGAGAGTTAAAATTTGAAAAATGGTCAGCCATACAAAGGAGGTTATGGTAAAATTTTTCTAAAATTGTGAAAAATAAGTTTTACTTTTTTATTCAAAAAGAGTAATTCCCGTTGTATATGTATTCATAAAGTGTTATTTTTCATCCTAGGTATAGAAAAATGCATACTAAAAATATTTCATTAAAAAAATGTTACTCTCTTTCGAATTAAATTCTATGTATAGAAGGAAGCATATTGAAATTTTTATTTTGATTATAAAAGAGTGATTTTTATCATAAATGATTTGTATGCATAAAAGATATTTTATCATAAATGACTTGTATGCATAAATATATGCATAAAAGATTTTTTTTATATTGAAAGTGTGATTTTTATCATAAATGATTTTTATGCATAAATGGATGCATAAAAGAAATTCTTTTATATTAAAAGAGTGATTTTTATCATAAATGATTTGTATGCATAAAAGAAATTTTTTTATATTAAAAGTGTGATTTTCATCATAAATGATTTTTATGCATAAATGGATGCATAAAAGAAATTCTTTTATATTAAAAGAGTGATTTTTATCATAAATGATTTGTATGCATAAACATATGCATAAAAGATAATTTTTTATATTAAAAGTGTGATTTTCATCATAAATGATTTTTATGCATAAATGGATGCATAAAAGATAATTTTTTATAAGAGTGATTTTCATCATAAATGATTTGTATGCATAAACATATGCATAAAAGATATTTTTTTATATTAAAAGTGTGATTTTCATCATAAATGATTTTTATGCATAAAGGGATGCATAAAAGAAATTCTTTTATATTAAAAGAGTGATTTTCATCATAAATGATTTTTATGATGATAAAAGTGTGACTTTCATCATAATTAGATTTTATGCATAAATAGATGCATATAGAATGATTATATTTCAATAAGGGTTCTCTTAATCCTCTGTTTAATTTCGACAAAAATTGGAAAAATGAATAAGTAGATAATCTGTGAGAAGAAATGCTATCGTTTCATATTCACTAAGATGGTAACGAGAAAATTCAATTAAACTATCGAAGTCGGAGATCGAGATAAATGATTATTTTATTCCTCATAAGAAATTCATGTTTTAGAAATCTATAAGCAAATATTCGTCGAACGAAATTTAGAAAAAGAGAAATTGAAATAGTAACTTTCGAGAAAGATAGTTTAGGAAGAACCTTTCCAAATCCAAACTCTGATTCATACTATTGACCAAAACCTAATTCCTTCGTCAATTTCAATCAATGACGATGTGCCCAGTTCAGGAAAAATTTACTCAAATCCCCCACCGAATCTGAAACTAAGTTAAGACTTCTGATTTTGATCTGAGGATCAAGTTAACAGAATTCAAGGAATTTTGTTTGGAATTCAAACCTGGATCTAGAAGTATTGAGATACGGATTTAAGATTATTCATGGTTTTCAAACAAAATCAAAAATGAAAACTTGCATAGAAACCCTGTTTTCTACTGTCTTATGCCAGAATGCTGGAGAGAGAATTTGGCATATATGTTTATCTAAGGGAAGTTCGGTTGCAACAGCAGGCGGGGAGTGTTCGAGGGACAGCTCACACGGCAAAAACCTACCCACAGCCTGGGTATGGTGAAAAATGGTGTGCTTCCGGTACGATGGGCGAGGGCCGACGAAGCGGTCCCTGAGTGAAGTACCATGATACCTAAGGAGGATCCTGGAGGGTTCTGTCCAGGTGATGCACAGCGGGCTCACAGTGCTTAAAACACCCATACATATGTCGAGGAAGATATATATATGTATGTTGACGAAATGATTATTGTAATCTATTACTGGATCTCATTGTTGCTGACCAGCTGGTCTCAACGGAGAGTCCATAGTGGTACTGTTTTTGTGAAACAAGGGATTGAATGAAAATTTTGAGTTATGAAATCTGTGATCATATCTGTTTTGTCAATGGATTATTTTTTTATATTAAAGTTTTAAAGGGGAGTGTGTGCGTATCTGTTTTCTAAAGCTAAAGTTAAGAAAGGCATTTCAATTATGGGTGGGTGAGTACTTGTTTGGTTCTACCGATTCTAGTGGTAGGGTGGTGGCTAACCCATGGGCCGGATGGGGTTGGGCTGGAATCAGTGGAGTTTTAATAATCAAATTGAAAAATCTTAGGATTACGCTAGGATTCGAGTAGCTAATTAATTCCCTGATAAATTTCTCAATTGAGTGGATCAACGCCTGTGCCTGATTAGGAAAAAAGCGTTGAAATTACTCAGATGATCAAATTATATCAGTGATAGTTTCCTTCTATCTGGTTTATTCAGGTGAAGGATAGTTTAGAATTGATCTCGTTACTCGTTAAGAAAATTCAAAAAGGTGGAATCGTCCCCGCTTTCCAGGCATGGGAAATTTTCTCGGTTTCAGTTTTTGGAGTGACCACCAGCCTAGTCTCGTGCTCGGACATTCGTGGGCGAGGCCCCGAGTGAGAAACCCTACCCCGCGCATGAGGGGGCTACTTTCGCTGTTAGCTACAGGGAGTCCGATGTGCGGAGGGGGCAGAGGGATCTCACAGTAAGTCCATTTGTCTAAAAATGCCAAAAGGAAAGAGAACTATTTTCTTTACTTAGCCATATGCAAGAGAGCTTGGAGAAAGCAAGAGAAAACCAACCTATTTGGTGCTAGTTAATATAGTCACAACTTCAGAGACATCACCAACAAACCCTTCTCACCATTCATTTCTTTCTAAGTTTTCATACTATTTATTAGATGAATTGCCACCTGGAATGCCTAGCTCTAGACTTGAGGATCACAAGATTGTGATATTGCTAGTGATTCTCCTCTTACAAAGTACCCTATAGAGTGAATGTGCTTGAGCAAAAGGAAATCTAAAAGCAAGTAAAAGAGCTTATAGCAAGAGGATTGATACGACCTAGAAGTTCACCTTATGGAGCACTTGTGGTTTTAGTGAAAAAGAAGAATGGTACATACCATATATGCATTGAATAAAATTACATCAATAAATAAATATCCAATCCCTAGAATTTATGATTTATTAGACAAATTGAGGGAGCTAGGATATTTAGTAAAATTAACCTTAAATTTGGATATCATCAAGTTAGAATGGCTAAGGAAGATGTGTACAAGAGTGCTTTCACGACAAATTATGAGTTCTTGGTTATGCCCTTTTTGGACTGACCAATACTCTTGCAACTTTTAATCACATGATAAATTGGATCTTTTTATGGTTGTTTTCTTTTAGCATATATTAGGTTTCATCTGAGATGTCAAAGAGCATGAAAAACATTTGGAGTTAGTATTCTCTCTTTTAAAAGAAAACCAACTCTTCCTCAACCCTAACAAGAGTAGTTTCTTTTAAATTGGATTAAGTACTTGGGTTACATTATTTTCGTGGAAGGAATCCAAGTTGATCTTAAGAAAGTTAAGAGTATTGTTACTTGGCCTTGACCTCATAACATACACAATGTTTGACCATTCTTGGGTTTATGTAGTTACTGTAAGAAGTTTATATATATATATATATATATATATATATATATATATATATATATATATATTGTATATATTACATATCCACTTACAAACTCTTAAAGAAAACTAAAACTTTCCGTTGGTTTAAGCAACGAGAGAAATCCTCTATTCAAGCTTTAAAAGAAGCTCTCACAAGTGCACTTGTGTTACAACTACCTAACCTTGATATACCTTCGTTTGTGGTCATAGGATTGGGGGAACTTTTATGCAAGATAGCCTACAAGAACCGCAAGTTAAGGCCAATAGAGAGAAACTATGCTAAGGAATTGACTTTGCAATAGTGCATGCTTTAAAGATTTAGAAACACTATTTGATGAGATCAAAATTTCTAATGAAGACAGATCAACAGAGTAAGCACTTACTCTCTCAGCCCTTAATCTCAGATAGACATATCAAAAGGGCATCACTTAGTTAGAGTTTCAGCCCATGAATACAATATCAACCTAGAGAAGAAAATGTAGTAGGAGGCCTAGTATTAATCATATTTTTTCCATTGTGAGAGTGAACCATTTGAAGCTATGAAAGAAACATATGCAAATGATTCAAATTTCTTTGAGATTTGGATTAGTATACGTGATAATAGGTTGGAGCCTTGAAGGTAATTTCCCTCATCTCATGAAGGGTATCTCTTTTATGAAAAGACATTATGCATATGTAATCATTTAGATGTATGTTCATGGAAGAGATGCATAAACATCCATATGTGGGACATAGAGGTGTTTCCTCCACTCTTTAATTTGTTAGCAAAGAATTATTGGCCTTCGATAAAGAAAGACACTGCTCAATTTGTGGTTGAATGCATGGTATGCCAATAATATCCACAAATTCCTATATTGAGTCTTGGGAGCAAATATATGTGCATTTGATTACACACTTACCTACCATGGATGGTTAAAAGGACATAATTTAGACTATTTTGGACCACCTAATAAGTAAGCAAGCCTATTTTATTCCATGCAAGAAGACTTTATCATCTCAACAAATTGTGAATAAGTTTGTTAAATACATCTTTATTCATCATCCGCCGTCACTGCGAAAAGTGATCATATTTGACATAGATTCTAAATTTTGTAACCACTTTTTGAGAACTTTGTTTGAGAATTTAGGCACTAAATTGGATTTCACAATAGCTTTCCATCGGAAGCCAATGGTCAAACTAAAGTGGTCAATAACACCATACTAGATTTACTTAGAGCTTATACATCATCTCAACCAAAACTTTGGGATCGTTACATTCACTTTCTACAGTTTTCTTATAACAACACACCTCACACACCCACTAGGATGAGCGCCATTTAAGATTGTTTTTGAAAAATCCTTATCCATTTCAACTACAAGGCTTTCACATAGGATCCAAGTGGTTGATGTTTTCACTATAAATTTCGATTCTATTCTTTGAGAGGTCCATGCATCTATTCATTTTGGACAAGAACATTATGCTAAATAAGCAAACAAGAAATGTAAAGACATATCTTTTAAAGAAGGTGACCATGTACTTTTGAGGTTTGAAAAGAGATTCTTACGAAGCGTAGAGAAACATCCACTTGTGAAATTGGCACTAAGGTTTTTAGATCATTCAAGATAATTAAAACGATTAATAACATCACTTATTATTGATTAAATTTGTCATCACATTGGAAGATTCATGGCTCTTTTTACATTGGTCTTCTTAGACCTTTCATCAAAGGACCTTTATCTTCTCATCCAGTTTATGAAGAACCTCCTTTTATTATTGATAAATAAGAAGGACTTATTCTAGCTTCAATCATTGACCATCAACAAAGTACCATAAGAATAATAATATATATACATTACCATAAGAATAGGTGATGTATATACAAAGTATCTTATAACTTTCAAGAACCATCCAATTGAAGATGCTATTAGATGCTCGAGCAATTTTTCCACTAATATCAAGATCCTATCCACCCATATCAATAGACATGCAACAACTAAGGTTATTTGTAATACAAGCAAGAGGGAATGTTACATATGATCTATACTCTCTCTCTCTCTCTCTCTCTCTCTCTCTCTCTCTCTCTCTCTCTCTCTCTATGGTGCACTAGGGATGCCTATTGTGTCATTGTATTTAACTCAATATCATGGTGATTCTATTTAATACTTCATGATGTTGTGAATATATGCTTGTGTACATTTAGATTGTTGTGTTTGTGCTTATACCATATGTGTGAGAGTTTATTTATTGAGCGAGTCCAAATAATTCCATATTCACATAATAGTAGTTTGTTTGTGAGTGAGTCCAATTAATTGCTACCACATGTTTGTATTATTGTGGATTGAATAAATATAGATTATAAGTATGAGGATGACAATCATGGTCAGCACACTGGACACATGAACATCTAACTAAATGCTACCATATGTTAGTATTCTTTTATTAAGTGATTCCAATGACCTACCATTGTGGATTGAATAAGTATAGGTTATGAGTACGAGGATGACAAGGATGTGTAGTAGATGTGAATACCCAATTAAATACTACCACATGTTAATATTATTTTATTAATTTTGACCTAACATTATGGATTATATAAATATAGGCTATGAGTATGAGGATGATGATAATGGGCACTGGACGTGAACACTTGCCTCGGTGTCTAGATTATTTTTATCTAAGTGCATGTGTGCACATAGTTTTTGGGAAAAAGTTATATTATTCTGATACCTTGCACATTTGACAAAGGTTATTTTTGTAAAAGAAAATACTAATTTTGAAAAGGCACTCCATTAATGGCTCCAAGGGCTAGTTTTGATGGCAGGATTAAAATACCATCATGTGTGGGAGAAGGAGCCACACACACAAGGGGGGAGGAGGTTGTTCTCAACCTTGTGTTTTTTATTATTATCTTATGTGTTTGTTAATGCTTGGTGTGCAAGGTGTAATACTCCGTTTATAGTATTCAAATTCCATCATTGATTCAATTAATATCATGGGCAAGTATGTGTATATGGAATCAGAAAATAGATCCTTCAATCTAATTCCCAAGTAAGTACCCAAAAATTCCAAGTGTGTTTTGTATAGATAGACCCAAAATGGGATTCTATTTCTAAAATGATATTTGGGATAATAGATATATTATCTTTGATGAGCCCAAAGTGGAGCAACTCATGAAAGAGGCTAGGCAAGGGGGAGAGGGAACCACCTCTGATCCCCCACCCAAAACCTCATTTATCTAGCTTTGGATCAACCTCTACTAATGTAAATGTGAAGGCATCGAATGATGAAGCAATCCCTAGAGGAGCTTGGGAAATAGAAGCCTCAAGTGGGTTTCATAAATTTAGTTTCTATTGTAACCTAGTGTGGACTCTACACCTCTAACTACACCTTTGCCTCCTCATGATTACATGATGCTTGACACTAGAACTTTGGTCACAAGGGTATCTTAAATATGTGACATACCACATTAATACTATAGTTCCACCTATTTCCCAAGGGTAACACACTTTTTGCACATCCTTTAGTGAGGAGCATGCCTATGTTATCAACCATGCATCTACTTCTAATGGACCTGCATACACACTACCCATAGTCCTAAATTGTTATAAGGGTTACATCATCCTACTCTCACCTATGCTCCCCCAAGAGTGTATGTTATTTCAGTAGGAGGAGGAGAAACTACACCCAAGAGTGCATGTTGTTCCAATAGGAGAAGGAGCAACTACTACATGAGTTCTAGTAGGAGGAGGAGCTATAGAAGTTCCATATCCTATACCATTGGAAAGACCCATCCCAATTCAACCACATGTTCATCCTATGCCACCAATTGGAATGGTGTCAGCACATGATGATGCCATCAAAATGGCTGAAGCTATTGCCAGAGAAGTTACTACATGCTATTCCTACAACTACTTCTATTGCACCCCATGGTCATCAGCACAAAGAACAAGACAGACAAAACTCTAGGGTGGTATGGAGTGTGCCCAAGGCAATGCAAAAGTTTAGTGGAACTAGCGATGCACATGGCCATTTGGAAACCTTTGAGAAATTCTATGAAGCTTTGGTGGAAGTGAATGAAGACCCTACAAAAGTTAAAGCATTCAAAATTACCCTAGAGGATAAGTTTGCCAAATGGTTTAGAACTTTGGAATGAGAAGGAAAAGCTACGTATGAAGATTTAAAACAATCCTTTTTTATTGCTTACAGGAATGGGGCATAATGGAGTTATGTTAATCAATTGTATACACTTAAGTAAAAAGAATTTGAGACAATCAAGAAATACATTAAGAGGGCCGCATATCTCTATAGCAAAGAGAAACTGAGACAATCAAGCAATATATTAATAGGGCCACCTATCTCTATTAGCAAGTGTGAACATGATGAGAGACCTAGACAGACTTGATTGATCTCTCTTAAAAGGCTTATAAGGTGATAAATTGCATAATGCACTTTATGCTCGAAGACACAAAACTTTCAATGAAGGTGCATTGGGCATCATAGTAGCCAAACTTGATTGATCTCTCTTTTCTTAAAAGGCTTCCAAAGTGAGAAATTGCATGATAACCTTCATTGAATGTGTGTTGGGCATCATAGATTATAGTGACAATTTCATGGGACCACCTAGAGAAATACATAGCTCTGAATCATTATTCAAGGCTAGATCAGGAAGTAAAAGATTTGAAGGACAGAAGTTCAAAGAGAAGAATTTGATCTCATTAACCAGCTAATGAAAAAAATTGAAAGATGAATTTAAAATCACTCCAAAAGAAACGAGTAATTCTCACCTCTACCCGAAGAGAGATATGGTCTGTTGTGCATAGTGTAAATCAAATTACACAATGACAAAGTGTCCGCACCTTAAACCAAGGCCTAATCTATGGTGTGCTTATTGTATTCTATGGGAAATCATGACACTAGCCAATATTACTGTTAGTCATAACCTCTATGGAGATGCCTATTATTTTATTTCAGGATATTTTATTTGAATGTGTCTTTTATTTATATCATTTATTAGGATTAACGTGTTTAATCAGCTGTGTGCGCACTGACTAATATTATTTTGGATGTAGGCAATGATTGAGTGGCAATTATGTGTTAATTGCTAGTGGAACATGTGTTGGACCACTATGAGATATTTTGGAAGACATGTTGTTAACCACATTTGGTTAACAGGTTTCTATGACAACTATGTCCGCACACTTATGTAATGGGCACCCATACAATATTATGAATCCTATCATTTGATGAGAAAAAATCCCTAAAGATGCTCCCAAGTCTTGAGCTTCAAAGGACAGACAAGAGGATCTCGGCTGATTGGCCAAACTATAAAGAAAATCCTTATATGTTTTGAGCGCCTCAAGTCACTTACTCCCAAGCGGCCTAGTGAGAAAAGGCTTGGAACTATAAAAGATGCTCCCAAGTCTTAAGCTTCAAAGGACAGATGAGAGGATCTCGACTACTTGGCCAAACCATAAAGAAAAGCCTTATAACTATGTTTTGGGCACCTTGAGTCACTTACTGTTGGGTGACCTAGTGAGAAAAGGCTTGGAACTATAAAAGCCAATTTCTCTTGTTTGTAACTCATATTCTCCCATTTATGCAATAGAAATGGAGTGTTCTCTCTCCCTCTCTCTTGCAACTCTAATCTAGCATGTGTGGTATGCTTAGGATTAGAATTTGGATGTGCTTAGTGCTAATCACTCATTCTCTCTTGCTTCTTCTCTCCCTCTTCCTTGAGTGATTAGGCTATCACTGCAATTTGCTTTCGTCGGGGCAGAGATCCCACATGATCTTTGTGAGAGCAGTTGCCCCACCCATAGGATTAGGAACTGCCTCAGTGTGACAAACGAGTGTGGGAGGATCGTGATGTGATGAGCGGCTATCCACATGTGATGGTGGAGCTCTTGAGCATAGCTCAAGCTCGATAGATCGGCAACTTCCCATGACACGTTAGGGTTAGCCTAACATCTTTAGCGTTGTTGTCGGGGAGTGCCAATCCGCTTCTTGTCGAAGCCTTTCTTATTCGAATCCAACAGAGTCTCTATTGCCCGATGTCAAGTACATAATTATGGCATTTGATTTTGGGTTGTTTGATTTATTTTGTTGATTATTTTGGTTATTTTAATTGTTTTTGTTTTTATTTTGTGCATAGCTTATGGTTGGGAGTACCATTCGCAAGTGTTTAATCTTAAAAACTAGAGATTTGAGTGATTAGAGAGCTCAAAAGAGAGGGTTTTTGCTTAAATGTAGAGTATTTTATACTAATTTTTAGCTTTCAATCATGTTTTTTGTTAGATTTGTGTATATAGGTAGGTTAGGAATGTAAGATAGAACCCTAATCAACCAAAAAACATTAAAAAAATCATAAACAATCTCTAAATTTTTACTAATTATCTCTAATCTACTAGTAGTTAGTGTGATTAGTGAGCTTAAAGAGAGCAAGAAACCAAAAAATTGAGCCTAATTGCTTGCAATTGGACTAATTGGAGTAGCATTAGTGTTTTAAACACTTGCCTTGTCCTAAATCCATGAGCCTTGTTTGTTTAATTTTCCCTCTTTTGAGTGGGTTAATTAGAGGCTTAATTGGGGATGTTTACATTATTAGATTAGCCTTGGCATTGCTAATCCACCAATCAAATCCCCATCTCAAAACTCAGAGTAATTAGAGAGCAAAGAAAGAGGATTAAAGGTGATTAATAGTGAGATTAAGGAGAATTAATTTTTAGTTAAGTTAGTCTCTAGATTAGTTGAAAACCACTAATTTGGAGTTAGCCTCTAACTTTAGTCTCTTCCCACCTACTTGTCATTAAGAGGTATTCTCAGTTGTCCCCCACTCAAAATTCAAATCTCCACCCAACCCAAATTCAAAATCACGTGACATACGGACATACCTACCTAAGAAAAAAAAACTTTTTTCGAGAAAGAAAACTAAGCCACGGTCGTACCTACCTAAGCGTACGAACATACCTATCTAAGTGAAAAACTAAGGCACGGTTGTACCTTCATAAATCCATGACCGTTCACTATTAAGCCCTCACAAAGACACGGCCATTCACTCCTAAAGCCACGGCCGTTCACTCCTAAAGCCATGGTCGTTCACTCATAAGCGTACGTGTACATACATAAGCATACGAACATACCTTTCTGGAAAAAAAGCTCTTTTTCCAAAAAAAACATACTCATAAGCGTACACCCGTACCTAAATAAGCGTATGGACGTATATACCTAAAGGTATGGCCGTACTGAGCTAAGCATACAGACGTAAAAACTCAAAAAAAATAAAAAACAAAAAAATAAGTTTTTTAAATCTTTAGAGGTGCTTAAGGTCTACCTTCCCAACTCACTAGGGTGGTTTTAACACACACGAAACACCTAAAAAGACCTTATTTCACCTTAAGCAGGTGTTCACATGCACAAGAAAAAAGAGAGAAAAAACTTATATTTTTGGTCCACATGCGCTTCATTGAAGCTTTTCTAAGCCTCAACGCACACCATGGACACCTTTTGGTCATGGTTGCATACCCGGAGTGCCCCCATTCCATTGAGCGGCACCCCGACCATTGTACACACATGTGGTCAACATGCCAAGCACGTTTGGCTATATGAGGGAGAAACGATTTATGAAGAGCCCTTATGTGTTGCACCTCCGTACATGCACCAATTCGTGAATAGACACCATGAGCACACACAAGTGCCTCCTCCTATAATCACGGGCTCCCACTCCCCACCCATGTACCGCCTCTCCTTGATCCCCAAATTGACATTATGAGCTTAGCACAAGCTATAGGAAGGGGAGTGGCACAATAATTTCACCCATGGACATCACATACACAACCAATGTGGGTGAAAATCTTCAAACTTATGCTGAAATTCCATGGCATTGGTGACCCCGTATCTCACCTAGAGGTCTTTAACCAAATCTATCAAGCATTTGAAATTTTTGATGATACAACAAATTTCTATATCTTTGGACTAAGCCTTGAAGGCAAATGGTTTCAATCCTTGGACCCTCGGCACAAAGGCACTTTCACAAAGTAATACGAAAGAGGCCTTCACTCTTTGGATTTGCACCATACATGCCCACATGGAGCCCCATTATTCAATTGTGCCACCTAGAATAAAAACCAAACAACAAGTACATGACTACTTTGTACACATTAACCATTTCCAAGCCCATGGAGCCCATGCTCTCCAACACTCCTGAGACACCCATAACACATCATCTTCCTTTGCTTGTGCCTCACATGGACCCTAAGCCAATTGTGCACACCATAGGTGCATTCGCAAAGGAGACCACCACTTCAATGTTTCCTTTACCATGGACCCCATAGAGTGGGTGAATGCCTTTGTGACTCGTCTGGTTGCCCAATCGATATTGCACTTGGTGGCCATCATCCATTTGCGCCCTAAGTTTACAGTCCCTTCCATGGTACCAGCAGGCATAACCAAAAAGCTTTGAATTACGGTCCCCTTGTCATAGGCAACCGGAGTGTGCAGAATTCCTGAGATAGAGGTTTTCTTCTTGTTGATCCCTTGAACTTGGATAGCGCTCTTGGATAAAGGTGGTTTCCTAAGTTGACACCACATGCCATATGATAGCAAATTGTGTTGAGCTCCTGTATCCAATAATGCATTATACAGCACCTCCCCATAAGGACTCTGTAACTCAATTGGGTATCTTAGAGGCGGGTCAGATTCCCCAGTGCATCCTCCTCTGCTTCCTCAAAAAATACTTGCGTAATTCCCAAGTTGGCTTCTCGTTGTCGCCTAGCACGCTGTTGACGTTCTTTGGCTTCGATTCTCGCTTGTATCTTTTTAAGCTCAGCTTGTTCTTTAGCTGCCTTCTTTTGATGGATTGCATGTAACTCCTCTTGGCTCAGGGGGTCATAGTATCTTTTGAATTTACTCCCATTAAGGAATCCAATGGTTTCAACTCTGTCGAGAGTCTCCACTCTGATGGTACCTTGCGGGGTAATTTCACATACTCTATACGGTCCCTTACCAGCATATTTGAGCTTCTTCTTTTCATTTCGCACTCCATACATCAGGACTTTATCCCCAACCTTGATGTCCTTGTCCTTTAGGTGGCGATCAAACCATTTTTTCCTTCTATCCTTCTCCACAAGGGCATTGTACACAGCCAATTGTCTTTCTTCGTTTAGCTGCTCAAGGATATACAGACGCTCTGCTAAGGGATTACCATCCCAACCCTCTTGAGTAGCAACACGAAGACTTGGAATGACAAATTCCCACGGCATGACTGCTTCTTGGCCATATACCATTTTGAATGGTGTGCAATTAATAACCACTTTGTACGACGTACGATAGGCCCATAAAGCTGTCGTAAGCTTTAGATCCCAATCCGTGCAATGAGCTTCAACTGTCTTTGTCAAAACAGAGATTAATGTCTTGTTTGTACTCTCGGCTTGGCCATTCGCTTGCGGATAATAAGGAGTAGATTTATGATGGGATATTATGAAATTTGTTGTGAGCTCCTTAATCACGTCATTTATAAAATGCGTCCCATTGTCACTCACAAGTTCAAAAGGACAACCGAAGCGTGTGATTATATTTTCAAAGAGGAACTTGGCTGTTGTCCTCGCATCTACCTTACGTGTCGCTTTCGCTTCAGCCCATTTGGTCATATAGTCAGTGGCCACAATAATATAGCGAGATTGTGTGTTCGGGCCGCTGGGCTAATTGGACCTACAAAGTCTAAACCCCACTTTTCAAATGGTTGGTTTACTTTGATTGGATGTAGGGGCATCTGATCTTTCCATTGGGGTTTCTTGTATCGTTGGCATTCATCGCAACCCTTCACAAAGAGTGATGCATCTTGGAACATAGTGGGCCACCAATACCCTGATTGTAATATCTTTCGCACAGTTAAGTCTCCTGAGAAGTGACCACCGGCTACGCCCATATGTGCCTCTTGCAAAATGTATAGATACTCATCCTCTCGGGCACAACGCCTAAGAACGTCATCCTTTTCTCTTTTATAAAGAGTCCGTGCTATCAGGCAATAGGGTTCGCATTCTTTGATCAGCTTTCGAGCTAGATCTTTACGAAGCTCCTTGGGTGGAAAGCCATTAACCAAAAAGTTAACAATCTTCTCACTCCATTCAGGCATTGTCTCCACCATGAACAGGGAAGTGTCAGGTAAGTCATCATCAATCCCCGTAGGAGCCTCACCATTAGGTATGCGAGACAAATGATCAGCCATAACATGTTTTTTGCCAGGTCTCACAACAACAGTGAAATCAAACTCAAGAAGAATCAATAGCCATCGTGTGATTCTTCCTGTGGAGCATGGTTTGTTTACCAGACAAACATAGGCATACCCATTGATCTATTTACTCGATGTTCAAGAAAAGAACCTGAACTTCTACAAGAAGGTTGGCCACTCAAGGCATGGAGTGATAACATGGGTGTGGGTCACCATCCTAAGGCAATACTCAAGGCATGTAGTAGGCATGGGTGTAGGTCACCATCTTAAGGCAACAACCAAGAAGACCATTGAAGCTTCGGCATAAACTCCAAGAAGACAAGATGTCATATCATAATAAAAGGTATCAAAAGGATACAATATCCTAGGGTTGGTGCTTTTCATAGTCCCAAGGCCCCATATTCCCTACACAACATGTGTAAATGCCCCTAAGCCCCCATGTGCCACCTAGGCCCATCCCCATATGTATGTGTACACTAAAATCCCTTCATTATAAACCATCCCCTCCTATAATGATTTCATCCTCAAAATCAAAGTGTGGTCGTACACAAAACAAATACCAAGGCTATATACAAAGAACCAAATACATGACCAAGTGTCACCATCACAGAGCACCAATACCAATACATGAATCTCATGACCCTCGGAGTAGTCAAATAGAAAAGATAAAGAACTCATGTCGATGATAAGGCTAGTCAAGTATCCTCTAGGGTCAAATGGAAAAGATACGAATGCCACCCCTAAGATAAAGTAATCCACACAACTGCATCCCCCTGGATAAAAGAGAAACACAAGCCATGTAGACTCCAAAGCAATGGCCCTTGAACCACCTGGATCCAATGGAAAATGTAGAGAGCCAATGTCGCGATGATGTAGCTAGTCAATCCTCCTGGGTCAAACGGATAGATATGGTGCACATCACGAACCTCTGATGTCAATGTAGTAGCTCGTGGGTCATAGGGAATACTTGTAACTCCATCCTCATGACCATAATGCAAATTCGACATCCATGGTATCCACCGAATGTAACCATCACACATGGTCAGAATGTGGAAAAGTCCTCTTGCAAAAGAATCATCATGTAGGCCAAGACAAGGTGTGTCGCAAGGTGCATCTGAGTGTCGTGCCACATAATCTCCACCAGATGACTCAAGTGGCATAAAATGCACCCAAAGATGAATACCCAGATGACTCAAGTGGCATAAAATGCACCCAAAAATGAATATCTCATGTCCAAAGATCATAAGATAATGTAGACACCCATGGGAGCCAAAATGAACTCAACTCGAGGTCGGCCTCATGTAGGATCAAGTGGAAACCTATACCATCATCAACCCCCATAGATCTACTCGAAAAGTCGAAGGCATGATCCACTACATCTATATGTGCATGAGTGTGATATGACCCATGAACTATATCCTCATTTGCGAGACCCTCTATGTGTGTATGATAATCCAAGATATCAACATAGTCATCAACATCGTCATAGTCATCACTAAAAAATGAAGAGGTATCCTCACATGAAAGATAAATGGTATCATCTCCTAAATCATCATCTATGGCATTCCCAAGGCCTCCAAGGTCATCCTCATAAACATGTTCCATGAAAAATCTATCTCCCAAAAGTATAGAATCTAAGGAGATGTTTAGATCAAATAGAAATCTCTCAAGATCTATGCCATATAATCTAATATAGATATGATCATCACCATCAAATTACTTATCATGTCATCCTCACAATCTTTAAAATCATCATCATGATCATTGTCTGTATCCATTGATGGAATCCATCTATAACCTATATCCAAAGATAGGTCAATCTCTCTAATCATTGGATCCAGGAAAATGCCCAAATCAAATACAAAGCTCTCTAGATCCATATGTAGAACACTACCTCTCCTACAAGGTCTAATCTGAGAAAAATCATCACTACTTTCATGCACTATCCCTTACTGCTCAAATACATAAACTCTATCCACATGAACACTACAATGAATGCTATGAATACTAGGAGTAGTGGTCCTATCAACAATATCTCCGCAATTTAAGAGAAATCCTAGAAGAATAGCCTGATGCATCTAACACTAAGAACTCAGGTCTATGCTCGTAAGTGTCTCTGTCACTCATATTATGCGAAGTATCACTATCCTCAAGTGTGATAATGGATACACCCATCCCGAATGCACTAATGGATGCATCACTAATCAAATGCACATGATCCTCTAGAATGTCACCACAATCAACTAGAGTATCCTCATGATCCGACGGAAATATGATAGGCATAGAAGTGTCGATGCTCGGTGTGCTCAGTGGTGCCATCTCTGCCCTCGAGATCATGCCCACATGATCTAACTCACACACATCACTAATCACATACATCATCATCATGTGCATATGTGTCAACGGCATCATGTGCATGTATATCACTATGATCATGTGCATGTGTGTCCAATATACAATACATCATCATCCCCATCATAATACAATGAATGAGCCGGTCTAAGTAAATGAGAACGAATAAGGTGATGTCATGGGTGAGTTGTAGAAGCTATCAAGGCCCATGCGAACACCACTGTGATAGCGACGAAAGTGTAAGCATGCTTGATATTATGCATCCTCGAAGGATCCAATCCTCTCATGCCATAACTCACCAAATGTATCCGATGAATGATCGCTATGATCATCATCACCCATATAATCATCTATAGTCGTAACATGAACATCATAATCATCCTCGGCGGAATGGTATAGGTCAAACCCATACTTACACCGTGTGCCCTACACAACATATGTCAATTCCCCTAAGCCCCCGTGTGTGCCTAGGCCCATCCCCATATGTATGTACACACTAAGATCCCTTCATTATAACTTCCACACAGTAGGTAAGGCAAGAGCCCGAGCTTATGCTCAAGAATGAGGAAGATCCATTCGCCAACCTCATGTTGACACATGAAGATCCTGCCCCACCTATGCCTCCTAACCGTCCATTGCCTATTGCACAGGAGGCCAAGACCAAATCCCACATTCACATTAAAGAACTCGATATGCGATTAGAGACACAGAGTCCAATAAAGGTGTCCACACAAAATTTGCTAAAGTATTTTACCCTCCTACGACACCCAAGGCTCACCCTAAAACCTCGTCAAACAAGGAACAAATTGAACTTCCATACACCATCGCCAGTCCAACCTATGAACCAAGCCCTGAAAATGAAAAAGCTCCTCATCAACGAGACCTTGCCGGCCTATCAGCCTTCCTTTCCTCTCCCAAATCCAAATGCTCATAGGAAACTTGTTACAAGGGAATCCACATTTATGGAATGACCTTAGGGATGGGATGGAACGAAAACTACAGGCTTCCATAGAGGAGATGGGCAACTCAGATTCCTCGGATAAACTTGAGCCACATCATCTTGAATTACTTCATGAGAAAAACCCATAACCCAAAGGCGCACCAAACATTCGAGTAAATGCAATGGGTCACTACTTTGAGAGTGATGACACAAATACAACCATGCCCCTTTCCTATGAAGGAATGAAGTCACGCCCGTCTTGGATGGAACTACTGGAGTAAGCATCACCACAAGGAAGTGTTGAGGAAAATGGGGTGAACCATCCCTGGATGACACCAAATTGGTGATACAGCTAGCAAACGAGACAACCGCAAAACCCTTTGGACTATTGAAGGACCTCAAGATTAAAGTCCTTGCCAACAATGAGCTTCAAACATACATTTGTAGTCATGGACTTACTCAACAACTCGGTGGCTATGATAACATCCTAGGAAGGCCCTTCATGAGATTGACATGAATGGTCCATGACTGGGACATAGATCATGTCTACCTCCACAAACGAGATCGCACACTCAAAGTAAACTTATGTACATAGAAGGCACATCCCATGATGTATGTCCCTTCGCACAAGATTTTGTGACCACATCGAGGACTAATGATCTCCTTGTATGCCCCAAGCTTGTTATCAAATCCTTGATGAAGAGCGAGAGCCAGACATAGTCGCTTCTATCATGGTGGACGACGAAGCTGACCAAGGCTCGATGCCAATCCTAGCTACAATCAATACATTTCCAAATCACAACCAAGGAATGACAATTGTGGTCCCAACCTACCAATACCTTCATGAACCCTACAAGCCCTTTGCCTCACTTAACACCATGAGTGTAAGTGCAGCTCCCCAACACAAAACCGTAACCCTTTGGGTATGGTTAGATTTCCCCTTTGGCAAAAATATGCAAAGAAAGCGTCCCTTGTTGTCTCCAACAGGCTAGCCACAATCTTTTGCCATGGGAAACATGGGTCTCCCTAAGCAAACCATCTCTTCACAATGCTTATGCCAAAATTCATCTACCTAGCCAAAAAATGGATACAAAGCCTTGGGTCTTTTACACCAATGGTGCATACTGTCTCTAACCCATTAGCTTGTAAGTTTTATGTGGTTCCCACAGGTGAGATCAAAGGAGTAATCATCCTTGGAGGGAGATGGGTCAAGAACGCCCCATGTATAGTCAACTCAGCTCACAACATAGCTACCCTCAAGCTTTCCATGGAAATGTAACGATGATCCTCTGGGAGGGGGAGTCCCTTGTATCCGATCCTATGCCAGCACCACCAACTACTTCCACAAAGGTTACTTTTTCACCCACAAACACTGGTAAGTCTACCATTGCCCTCGAACTACCACACAAGAACTAAACCTGTCAAGAATATGGATTGGATTCTCGATTGAGACTAGCCTACACAAGTGGTACGCCCACATATATGGTCCACACCAATCTCATATTCTTAGAGGCATGGAAAACTCTTAGAAAACCCACATTTACACACCTGAAAGCACTTACATTCAAATCTCACATGAAATGTGTCTAATGAGTGTTGGGTATTTCATTCCTCAAATATCCATTGGAAATTACCAATTGGAGTGCAGATTTCATGTCATTGATGCAAGAGCACTCCAAGGCTAGATTTCATGTCATTGATGCAAGAGCACTCCAAGGCTAGATTATAATTGGGCAAGAATGGCTTGATGCCACTCACTGCCAAATCAATTGGCGTGAAGAAATGGCCACCATGGAAGTCAACGGCAAAAAAGCCATTGTCCTCTTGTGTCCAAAAGAGGAAATCATACACACAGCCTCACCCTTGACTACCCTCCACATTCAAGTCCCTTCCTCATCACCGACAGTCTCCCCTGTTACCACACCCCATGCCTCACCAAAGTTGGTCGAAGGGGCACTGTCATCCAACACTGTCAATCAAGCTTCATTGTTGACAATAACCCTTGCCTCTACATCCTTGAACATCCACACTGCAAACACCCCACTCTCTTACCACTATCATGACAATCAATGGGTGGGTGATCAAGCATTATACGATGGCCACACATAACTTTGGATCCCAAAATGGCCATCTTGGAAACACAAGCGCAAAGAGCAAACCAAGCAGCCAACAACCAAACCTTCAACATTAGCTAGTCCCCGACTGCCTGCTAAGAGTATAAGGCTACTATGAAGGCAACACTCACCTATAGCTACCCAAGAATGCAGCCTGTGCTCATCCACCACAACAAATCCCCAAGGAGCTACAACAAAAGGCCAAATGACTGAAAGTTAGGCAACCCCAAGCATAGCAAAGCCAACAACAATCGGTGCCTACCAACGTGCTCAAAGCTCAAGGCTTCCATATAAAGGAAACACATAGCTGTGGCTCCCAAAGCCACAATTAAAAGCTTGTCCTCAGTGTCGACAACCTACTCGTAGCTTTTAATTGTGGCTCCCAAAGCCACAATTAAAAGCTTGTCCTCAGCGTCGACAACCTACTCGTAGCTTAAAGCCCTGTTACCCCAAAAAACCAAGAAGCCTTGTTAACCACGGGCCCTCATCAGCAGAGCAAACGATGGGCACCAAAACATCTCTTAGAAGCTCACCGCTTCAATGCTGGCACCTCTTTCATTTGGGTCTCACAAAATAACCCTCAAAAGTAGGCCCGATCCAAAAAAAACCAAGCAAGTACCTATCCAATCTTTATCAAACCAAATCCCATGGACTTGCCCATACATAAAGCATGGGCCCTCGCAAGCTTGATTTACCTAGTCCTTTTAATGAAAAAGCCTCGTCCACGGCACTCCAATGTGCCCCTCAACTTCATTACCAAACTAAGGGGCAGTGCCACAAATGTCCAAGCTTATACAACCATTCAAAGAGAACCTCGAGGGTAAGCTCACAACTCTAGACAAATGGGCTAATCAATAAAAAACCCTCTTTTGGGGGGGGGTACTAACCAATAAACAACCTTCAAGTCCTCATCATCCAAGAGGAAGATTAAAAAAAAGGGAGTCTCTAGGTGATTAGGCATGTCTAGGTGATTAGGACCATGGGGCACACCTTTCACCCTCGCCCATGCGCCCTTGCCCATGCACGACACCTACAATTTCCACAAGCCTCTGTCATTTACACATGCACTGCACAAACCTTCATCATCGACAGCCATCCAGATACATATTTGGATGGGGGGACAATGGAGGGTGCAAGCCTAGTCAATGGTATGGCCCATCACATGGATCTTCTTGATCACCCTAGCTTCGCCCAAATAATTGTGCTTCACGCCTCATCAATCCTACCAACAACTTCTTCTTATGCTACCTTAGCTTTAGCAACTAAATAATCCAAAGTAGCTTCTACTTCCAAACTTGAAAAAGATGCTACCCTTTGGATCCTCGCCATCACTACCACTCTCATCAAAACATGCTCCCAGTCCCATGAGCTACAACGATAGAAGAAGCCAAACCACCACAATAGAAAGAGACAACACCGACCATCAAAAGGTCAACACCCAAGGGAGCTAAGATACCCATTAAGGTGTCTTGATGAAGATGCTACAACTACATGTACATCTTCATTGGAATACAACATCTCGGAGCACAAGTAGCTTCCATGCGACTTACCTCCTTGTCCCTCCGGAACCCCCACCTTGCCACTTGCTTACTAACACCATTGCTTTAATAACCCCTCAACACCACCATCTCCCACTTGGATGCTGGTCATTAAGTATTCCATGCTAGTCTACGTATTCAAGTATTCTAATTCCTCTCATGAGGATGCTAAATCCGCAAAGGTGACCGAAAAGAAAAACCAACAAAAACAAAATAAAGAGTACTACTAGGCTCATACAAGAAAGTAAAATTCATAAGAGCCCATACGACTAGATGGATACTTAATCGCCAGTACTCCACTAACTTCTTTCCATCTTACTAACCCCCCCACCCCCTCTCACCTCTAGAGAGACAAGAGGACCAACCAAGTGTGACACTTCCCAGCATACCTCGACAACTTCTTCACAATCACAAACATGATTGACTTCAAGGAGGGGATTATGTTAACCATATTTGGTTAATAGGTTTTTATGACAACTATGTCCGTACACTTATGTAATGGGCTCACATACTATATTGTAAATCATGTCATTTGATGAGGAAAATTCCCTAAAGATGCTCCCAAGTCTTGAGCTTCAAAGGACAAACAAGAGGATCTCGACTAATTGGCTAAACCATAAAGAAAAGCCTCATAATTATGTTTTGGGTACCTTGGGTCATTTACTCCCGGGCGACCTAGTGGGAAAAGGCTTGGAACTATAAAAGCCAATTTCTCTTGTTTATAAATCATATTCTCCCATTTATGCAATAGAAGTGGAGTGTTCTCTCTCCCTCTCTCTTGCAACTCTAATCTAGCATGTGTGATATGCTTAGGGTTTGGATTTGGATCGCTCATTCTCTCTTGCTTCCCTCTTGCTTGAGTGATTAGGTTATCACTATAAATCGGCTTCTACAAAGATCCCACATGACCTCTATGAGAGCAATTGCACCACCCATAGGATTAGGAACCACCTCGGTGTGATAGCGAGTGTTGGAGAGCGACAACAACGAGCGGCTATCCATATGTGATGGTGGAGCTCTTGAGTATAGCTTGAGCTCAGCAAATCGGCAACTTCCCATGACACTTTAGGTTTCAAAAAGCAAGCTTTTTCTAATACATATAAATATGGGTGAGTGGTACTAGGGGGGGGGGGGCACTCATCTAGGGGAGATTCAACCCAACCTTGTGTCGATGGTCATCTCTACGAGGGGGGGCACTCATCTAGGGGAGATTCAACCCAACCTTGTGTCGATTGGTCATCTCTACTATATTCTCTATCTCTCTTTGCTTATTTATTTATTTTTACTAAGGTTTATGCTTTTGATTTGTGCAAGTATATGTCATGATCTAATTTTTATGATTGAGAATTAGAGTTCCTTCTCCAAGTGTCATAAAGGTCCTCATAGTGGTATCAGAGCTTTGGGGACCACTCAAGGAGAAGGATTTATGAAGAAAAATTCAAAATCAAGGTTTACGCAATTATTTGGAGCAAAGAAAGCTAAAGATTTGAAATTTTTTTTTGAAATTACTAAAGCTTCAACAAATCAAAGAAGAATTCTCACAGGAAAAAGAAAGGCTTACAAAAGCCTATAAGGGTACAAGTGCTTTGGACAAAGAGAGGACCTCACAAAAACCCAAAGGGTAAAGAAAGCAAAGCTACGAAAACCCTTAGGCAAAAGGTTGAATGGTGGGTGGCGGTAACTCATAGATTATCGCCCAGAAGAATAAGTCACACATCAGCTGGAGCAGTTACTAGCACTAGGAGAAAACAAGCTCCGGAGCAACTAGAATGTTGATGTCACCCAAAAGCAGTGGAAGAATTTTATGAGCATAAATGCTAAATTCAAATTTTTTGATGTTGGTGATCTGGTATTATTGTTTAAATCTAGAATGGCTCCACATCTGGGTAAAGTCAAGTTAAGATGGACAGGCCCATATAGGATATCTGCAAAGCTCGACACCGGAACATTTGAATTAATCTCACTGAATGGTGTGAAATTACCAAATATCGTAAATGGATTCAGATTGAAGCCCTATTTTGGAAGGCTACCAAAACCAGTGCCTCTTCCAGTGTGCACTATTTTTGTCACACACTTATAAGACACATGTCCATGTCCATGTCCACATAGTCATCATGCATTAGCTAGTGTGCAAAGCTATTGGGTTATTATTATTATATTATGGGGCGGCCTCTACTTCATTTCACTTAGCCCCCTTATCGCATCGATATGCGCCATGATTTCAGTCATCATGAATTCATGTGTCTAATTTTTCTTCATTTGAATGCTTTACATCACACCCTACATCTCTTTTATCAAAACTCACATTTTTCACAATCACTTTTTTCATTCGCAAGTTCATTATCATCTCGCTTTCACTCTCTGTCTTTTGCTTACAATAACTCTTGTTGCTTTATGTTTCCTTTTGCAAACATGTTGGAATTCAAGAAGCTTACTGCTATTCTCGATGTGAATATTATTCTCACTGTTTTTGGCTGGAAAAGGTGGGGCTACTACAGTTCGCTTCTCTTCCATAGAACTCTCAGTCCTTCACAGCAATGATTTAATGGAGAAGCTGTAGGAGGTGCATAAGAATGGAGTCATCAAGACAGCAACACAGGGCACCCAGCTGCTATGCTCACTCTGAAATATGTGGCTCAAGTTTTTCAGTAGGGAGCAATAGATATTCCTACAGCATCAAATGCTAATATGGAATTTTACTTTAGTTTCAAGGGAGCAAGTGAGAATAAACTAGAAAATTATAAGGATTCCTGTAACATATTACATTTTTTATTCATTATTAAGATGATAATTCTTACTCGCAAGTTGACATATATGTCAAAGAGGGCAATGGGATTGTATTTATATGCATTAGTTGGGAAGCCCGTTGCATGGGCACATATTCTTTTTCACTAGTTTTTACAGGTAGAGCTGAAGAGCATAGGCCCCCAATCAAAGACAAAGCTTCACATATATTTGTAGTTACTACAAAATGGAGTCCCCACCAGTGTGTCAAACCCATTGACAATAGTAGCAAATATGGGCTCCATGGCTACTCCATGGAGAAAAAAGAAAGAAAGAAAGCCCATAATAAAAACTTGCTCTAGATGAGGCTGTTGAAACCGGAGAAGAGATCCAGAGGGACAGTGAGTAGATTTATGGCAATCTGGAGGAATTCCAAAATCTAGAGAATCAGGATGGTACAAGCCCATCTAGGGCAGTTACCTTTTCGGAAGAGATGGACACCAATTTATTAAAGACAACCTATTAATATATCACAAAGTGTGCCAAAACACCACAAAGGCAATTACAAGCATAACAGCTCAGGAGGATGCCGCCTTGCAAAACGAGATGAATTCTACAAAAATTGACATGGAGAAGATTAAAGTAGAGCTAACAGAGCTCTCTGCAAATCAATCAAAAAGTGCAGATCTTGGAAGCAGAGTAGGTGCATTTAAAGCAAACTGTGCAGAATCTCTGCTCTCTGAAGTGAATGAGGCTAATCAAGTTAGAGCACAAATGCAGGAGGAGATATTAGATTTTCAAAGAAAATATACAGATGCATAACTTAAATTTGTTAAACAAATATTAGAATATATCACATCCAAAGTCCTTTGAATTACATGCTTATCTCATGTAGAAATTCATCCTTAGCTTGCTTGTCTAATTGGTAGGCTTCACATACTATTATGTGCATTCCATCCACTTTAAAATTTGGCAAACCTATAAAATAATATTTTGGGCCCGCATAATCACACATATATACCACATGCAAACATTGTAGCTTTCACTTTAGGTATGCTTACATCTAATGTAAACATTTTGCCAACTCTGTTTCCCTGCAAAACAACCAAGCAGTACTAGTTATTTAATCTTCCACATAATGTCCATGAGGGTTATAATCTCACTTATAGATCTTGATGAATCTTTTTTCCAACAAAAAGGAGGTTCTTTATTATGTTTGGCACATGAGGTACATTAGTAAAATACTTTATTTTGCCATCTTGTAGAGGAAGGGACTTGCCCATCATGCACAATTGGGTGGGTGTATCACCACTTATTTCTACATCTCCTAAATTCACAATATCTACAGTCATGGAAGTAAGCATATATGCTACATCACAAAAAGTTACTCCCATATTTAGCATGCTTACTTGACGATGAATAGTTCCCTCTGTTATATGTTGCATCACAAAAGTTATCTTTAGCTTGCTTACTTGACTATGAATAGTTCCCTCTATTATAAATTTAGCATGCTTACTTGACGATGAATAGTTCCCTCTGTTATATGCTGCATCACAAAAGTTAGTCCTATCTTTAGCTTGCTTACTTGATATGAATAATTCCCTCTATTATAAATTTTCACTTTTTATGGCATTCTGCATTTTATAGCAACCCTTTACCTATATGCCCTAGTTTTCTACAATATTAATACTCTATTCTATTTTCACTTTGATTTCTTTGCCATCCACCTTGTCCTCTTTGGCTCCCCCTACCTCTAAAGTGGCCTCTTCCACACTTGTTTGCAAATCAAACCGTGTCGTTATTGTCCATGATTCATGTTTCCATATCAGTGGCTTACACCTCGACCTCTAGATGAACATTTACCTCTGCCTATAATTCATGTTTCCATATCAATGGGGCTTACACATCGGCCTCTAGATGAACATCTACCTCTACCCCTACTCATGCCTATGTAGATGGCCTGCTCCTACATATTATTGGAGGATGATTTATTCCCAACATTCATCTTTACACTGATCAAAAAGGTTATAAGGACTTGAAAGTTTGGAACATTTTCTCAAGTTTAGATAGATGTTTGAAATTGATCATAGCCTTTTCTAAGCCCATTCAAAGTGACTAATACCACATCATCAAACTAGAGCTCTAATAGAGACGAGGGAATCTATAAGCCCTTTAATGAGTAATCACGGATATATAGTGTACTTCTTTACACATTATATAGCTCTTCCTAATCTTGGTACTTGTGCTATATTGATTGAAAGGTATCCAACACATCTTCAGCTCTCTTGTATTAATCTCTCACCACTTATCATTTGTCATCTTATTAATCGTGGTGCTTAATCTTCACTTCCACCCACCTTAGCTTCGGTATCCCTAATTTCCTACATGGTATTGGAGCCATGTTTATCCTAACCCTAGCCTTAATTTAAACCCTAGCCCTCTCAATGATTTATAGGCATCATCAACCTCATCATTAACATTTGCTTGATATCATATTAGCATAAGCTTCTTATTAATCCCTCTTCTCTCTTTTTTGTAAAAAAGCCCTTGTCATTAAATGCTTCTATCTCACTCTATACTCAACCAAATCCATTTTTTTAAATCACAAAGCTCTTTTAGAGCTCTGTCCATATCTTGAAAGGCTCATCCTGATTAACAATGTAGAGGTAGCAACAAAGCTCTTTTAGAGCTCTGTCCATATCTTGAAAGGCTCTCTTTTTTGTAAAAAAGCCCTTGTCATTAAATGCTTCTATCTCGCTCCATACTCAACCAAATCCATTTTTTTAAATCAAGACAAAGCTCTTTTAGAGCTCTGTCCATATCTTGAAAGGCTCATCCTGATTAACAATGTAGAGGTAGCAACAATCAATGCAAAATGGCACACTTTTTTGGAGAAAAACATAGAAATCAACTTCATCGTTCACATTCAGGCCAAGTCCTTTAGCAGAACAAAGTACTTGGTAAGGGCTATCTCCTCATGAAGTTTGAGCTTAATTAATGCACTCGAGTAGCCAAGAGAAGCATGATAAAAAAACACAAATGTAGTCTTAATTAGCAAAAATCGAGAGGTATGCTTCAAATTGGTCTAATTTCTTAAAGGTTTTATTAATACATGGTATGGGGTCCATGCATACCAAATCTCAAGCCCAATTGATGATTCGTTTGGTGAGATCTCATCCATTTGTCAAATTTTATCCTTTGTCATTAATCAATCAATTAATGCTAATCATGTTCAGTATTTGGGACCATTGATGGTTTAAACCTTGCATTAGGGAGGTGCTCTAATACTAAATTACATCATTTTTTAAAAGCCCCTTAATTTGTACCCCTAACCTCTTGCTCCAAGTCACTGTAGTTTTCAGTGTGTTTATTAAGGGAGAGCAATCCATTTATCTCTAGTGTGGGTGTTTATTAAGGGAGAGCAATCCATTTATCTCTAGTGTGGGTGTTATTAAGCACCTAATCATCTTGTCAAAGTTCTAGACAGTTGTAATGGCATGTCAACTCATGTTAGCCCACTGAGCTTAAGGAAATGGTAACATCAACAAATGAAGCTGTGAAGTTTAGTGAACAAAAAGTCATTATCAAATCAGACATTCAAAAACATTAGGCGAAATATGGACTCTCATTTTTGCCCCTTAAGGATTTCCACACCTCCTCTCTCTAGAAAAACGGGCTTATGGTGAAATTTTTGCAAATCAAATCAAAACTTGGCGAATATTACACATTTGGAATCTACTCATCGCCAATGATATATACCATGATGGGAAATTTTGATTATTCAAGAAGTCCCCAAATTGGTACATGCCGTGTTGGAATCTACTCATCGAGACCTTTCCAATGATATATACCATGATGGGAAATTTTGATTATTCAAGAAGTCCCCAAATTGGTACATGCCACGGCATGTACCAATTTGGGGACTTCTTGAATAATCAAAATTTCCCATCATGAATTTTGATTATTCAAGAAGTCCCCAAATTGGTACATGCCACGGCATGTACCAATTTGGGGACTTCTTGAATAATCAAAATTTCCCATCATGGTATATATCATTGGAAAGGTCACGACATGTACCAATTTGGGGACTTCTTGAATAATCAAAATTTCCCATCATGGTATATATCATTGGAAAGGTCCGTGGCATGTACCAATTTGGGGATTTCTTGAATAATCAAAATTTCCCATCATGGTATATATCATTGGAAAGGTCTCGATGAGTAGATTCCAAATGTGTAATATTCGCCACGTTTTGATTTGATTTGCAAAAATTTCACCATGAGCCCGGCATGTACCAATTTGGGGACTTCTTGAATAATCAAAATTTCCCATCATGGCATATATCATTAGAAAGGTCTCGATGAGTAGATTCCAAATGTGTAATATTCGCCAAGTTTTGATTTGATTTGCAAAAATTTCACCATGAGCTCATTTTTCTAGAGAGAGGAGGTGTGAAAATCCTTAAGGGAAAAAAATGAGAGTCCATATTTTGTTTGCCTAATGGGTCAACTTTGTCAAAGTTCATGAATGTGCCTTAGAAAGGCTTGTGTGTTCTTAGCCACCCTCAGTTATACCTTCTCCTTGTCTATCTAATTTATTTAATGTACTCCTTGTTTGGTGGCAGTTGGTATATTCGAATAAGCCTTGTTTGTCTAATTTATTTGATATACTCCTTGTTTGGTGGCAATTGGTATATCCAAATCAGCCTTGTTGTTTGTTTAATGTCTAGAGTATTTCTTGTTTGGTGAAGTTAGTGAAACCAAAGTGAAAAGTTTACTTGGTATATCCAAATAAACCTTGTTATTATGAATAATTATTTGAGGGAGAAAGCAAACAACCATCTAGGTTATGGGGGTAAGCTAGGGTCCTCAGTTTTTGGTCAAAGTATTTGTCCCACATGGGAGTCTTTTGATGTAACCTTTTGGTACTCATATAAAATCTAGGTTTCTAATTGATAAAAGTAACTAAGTCTTTTGGTCATTTGCCTATGCTCACTTATGCGTGCAACTCTATCTCTTTCTCTTGTATTAATCTCTCACTTTATCATTTGTTAATCATCATCATGATGCTTACTCTTCACTTCCACCCACCTTAGATTATGACGCTAATTTCCTATACCCTTTTTGTGTACCACTTCCTTTGCTTGCCTCTTGAACTCGTTATAGAAACTGAAGCACTATACCATGAGAAGAATATGAGGGAGGGGGTGAGCTTGAGCTCCTCGTTTGCAAGTAAACTTTTTGCAAGGAGAGGGTGATCTTGAGCTCCTTTGCAAGTAAGCTTTTTGCAACAAGGAGAGCGTGATCTTGAGCTCCTCGTTGCAAGTAAACTTCTTGCAACAAGGAGAGCGTGATCTTGAGCTCCTTGCAAGTAAGCTTTTTGCAAGGAGAGGGTGAGGGTGATCTTGAGCTCCTTGCAAGTAAGCTTTTTGCAAGGAGAGGGTGAGCTTGAGTTGGCTTAAGCTCCTTGTTTTGCAAGTAAACTTCTTTACACACACATATAGAAAAGTAGACAAGCACATAAAAGAGAGATGATGAATGGATGAATTTTCTTCTTTCTTCTTATTTCTCTACAAGCATAACATAAAGATAAGAGGTCATACTATAAGGGAAAGTACTCTACTAAAACATATAAGGTACATAGTGTGAACTTAACTATATGAGTTGGTGTTATAACTATTCCATAACTTTAGTAAACCAAATTACCAACCTATAAACCAGTGGTGGTAGAATATCAACCATAATCTCACCACTTATGGCAATGGCATAAGTGTGGAGGTGTCATCCTAGCGTGTCAACCATAATCTCAACAATTATGGTAGTGGCATAAGTGCAGAGGTGGCATCCTAGCGTGTCATCCATATACACACTAGTTCATCACGATACCCCAACTACTTTATGAAATTTTTGTGAGATTTTTTACACCTAGTTTACACATGATCATTATACATAGATAGATTTCAAGTCTTCTTGTATTAGACAAGTGGATATAAAAAATACCAAGATTATATGGTGAATAATAATATAAAAACCTTTGGTGAGATTTAAAAAGAAATGAATAACCAAACCAACTAGTGATTAAAGTGGGTTTCTATTCGTGGAGAAATAACATGTAGAATTAGCTACATGGCAAGTTAAAAACTGTAGAAAAAAGAGCTCAAAACACAACTATAGTATGCTTAGAGAAACAACATATAAACAAGAGCTAACAAAATACCGCACCTCCTATCCAAAATAAGAGATAAATGAAATACCCCTCTTATCCAAAACATATATAATCATTGCATAACCAACTTGAAAACTAACCAACTACATGGCAAATATTAACCAATCATATATGTCAATATCTTAAGAAATATATGATATGTATGATAAATACACAAGCATATATGTCGATATCTCAAGAAATATATGATTTGTATGATAAACCAAAACATAAGGCTATATCATCATAGCCATTATACCTAGCATCATATCTTACACATATATATAGAGTCTACTACCATATGGAGAGCAATACCAAAAAATACCAAAAAAGCATGTATATCAACAATGCAATACTGCATGGTGATATCTCATAGTGAAAGTGTAAAAAATGTATCTAATGACAAGCTAAACAGTGCATAAAGCTCCCACATCCTTGCTCCATAGGGTTACACCTTAATGTTCAGACATGCATGAAAAATGACGGGGTCTTTCTCCATATTTAGAAATTATGGTGAAGAAAACTTGGACAAGGGCACCAAGTCCTCCACAACCTAAAAAGATATCTACAATGCTCTACCTTGGCTCAATAAATGTACCTAGCAACAACTACTTACAAGCATGATGACCATGTATAAGCATGCTATTGAGTTTCATTACTTAAATAATTAATTATTTGTATGGTTTAATCGCTTAATGATTAAAAAAACTTGGATCTCTCTACCCCTCCTCAAACCAAAGATGTGTCAACCCTAGCTCAATGCGTCTCTCGTCTAGTTATGCACTCCATAATGTAACTCATTCATGCTCAAAAGATATGTGAATCAATGGCCTCATCATCCTCTAGACAATCCTTGTAGTAAACAATTATAAGCAAGATGTCCTCAACCTACACAACAAAGAAATCAAGGGAACCAAGATACAATAGTAGTTATTAGCATAATATACCCTCAACAAAGGGTAGTATAAATTCTTTGATAAAATTTCGTGTTAATGTTGCATGAATTACCTCCTCTCTAGTATCCATGTAAAAGCTCCCAACATCTAATAATGTAGTCATGGTATGGTGTGAAGCTTGAATCCCTGCTAGCTACATGGTGATTGATTATCACAAAATAATCAGCCAATCCACATGTGATCGAGAAGCCCTCATTAGCTTTGAACCTAGTTGGTAGCCTTGATACACTGGTGGGAGTGAACATGTTCCATTCATGACACGAGAGGAAAGCAATATGTGGTACCCCTAGCAAGGTAGGAAAATCTACCCATACCACCTTGACTACCTCTATACAAGGACACCCTTTGGCACCCACCTTGCCCAAAAACTCCAGAATCCTACAAGTAAATCCACCATACAAACATGCAAAAACACTCACCAAATTAACATGAAGAAAAGGTACACAATTTAGGGAGGGATGCACATACTTTTCACATGTTGTGTCATCTATATTCTCAATATCCAAATAACATCCATCACGAGTCTAATGTTGCAATGATACACAAGATAGCCCATTGAGATACTAGGTAGAAAATGTACATGTTTGTCGTGTAGTAGGCCTCTTAGAGGATGAGGCTACCTCTACCATGTGTTCAATATTGCAAAAGTCTAGTTTTTGTTTATGGCACTGCCCATCCTTGTTTGCCTACTTTAACGCTCCCTCCTATGATAATGTGTATTGAGATTCTTCCTTCAACTTAGATATGTCCTTTGCAATAGCAGTATTTGAAGTCTCTTCTTTTGCATAAATCCTTAAGATTATGGTACCATATCATGCAAACAAGTAATGAAGCCTTCACGCATAGCAAAAACCCCATCTAACCCCAAACGTAGTAGTAGAGTCCACACAAAATTAGGTGAGTAATAGAGGAACACACTTCATTAACAACAAAGTGATAGGGTTCCTATTAACCCCCCAACCAACTGACCTCTTCCCTATGGGGTAGTCAAGCCACTAAGGGGATTCATTGCACTCCCATGTGGAAGGGCCCCTATCATGTATCGATGTTGGGTACATAATATCCTCATTCTCTAGGTATGTCCACTCTTGTGTGGCCCTTAGGAGCTCAGTTATAGGATGAGAGTCGAGCGTGAGAGTCAAACAATGTCATGAGCTCGATAACATCATGAGAGTGGAATAATGTGATGATCTCAATAACACCATGAGAATGTCATGAGCCACCTACCAATATTCAAGTGAGACCAATTGATTAATGGAAAAAAACATGCATGGGAAAAGAAAAACACAACTCCATTTGATTCCATGTATGCTTACTCACTCACCTATACACAAGCTAGTGTGAGGGTTGTACACAAGCTTGTGCGAGGACTAATTCCATGTATTCTTACTCACTCACCTATACACCAGCTTGTGTGAGGACTATACACAAGCTTGTGCAAGGACTAATTTCCATGGATTCTTACTCACTCATCTATATGCAAGCTTGCATGAGGATTGTACAAGCTTTGGTTTCTTGTTGGCTTCAAGAGAACTCTCCATGTCCTTCCATCCGGTCAGGGCATCATGGATATATATATATGTCTTTACTTTTTGAATCATGTCTTAAAGATCACATGTTACTCATTATCTATTTGATCCCTATCAAGGACCTCACCAAGTGGCTGAGTGTCCTCATAAGATCAACGTGATAAACCCGCAAACTACTCAAGTCAACACACACCTAGGTTGAGTTGAGTAAAGTGCGAAATTGTGCAAAATTGATTAGCCCAACCTCATCCTCTCTTCTTCTCATGTGGGCAGTATTGTAGAAGCTCTCATGGCATATTATCTTTACCATTACCCTTGATAATTTAGGAGAACCTTCATCTAACCAAGGCGACCATCCTCACCAAAGCATTCCCATAATGTACTGAAGAGGTCCTAATTTCGCACGTTTTACTTGATCTGATGAGGTCGATTCTCTGCGCACACTACGAAATCATTTGAGCCCTCTTAGCAATGTATTTTCTATGTATTGAGGAGTAGCCATACCAAATCTTTTGCCATTTGATGCATCGCAAGCTATGGTGAGTTGGAAAACAATCGAATTACTGAGCTTAATGCACCGTTTTTAAGCGATTTGAGATAGATCTTTAGCTCAACCACTTCTTCTAATTTAGGGCAAGAAGGCTAAGCAGAAAGCCCCATCAAAAACACCTTTAATTTGCTCAATTTTATCTTGCAACCTTCAACCCTGTTAATCATTGTGTTAAGCTCTTAATCACTATCATTAGCATAACATCAGTTACGAAAAATTGGGCTTACTCATCAATTGGGGTTGCTCTACTTTTTGAAAATCATCATTTGTACCAAAATTTATTCACATCTTACTATAGTGTATGATTTCCACAAACACCTTGCATTTTTCATTAGCTTGATTTTTTTGAACTAAGCTTGAATTCATCATTGCACTGCCACTTGTAAAAGGGATGGACACTGCCTGAGCACTAAAATGAAGGCTCAAGGTAAGACCCACTTCTCATCATGGAGCATGTAGAAATGATATCAAAATTCAATGGTGATGGATTTTTCACATGGCAAAGCAAGACCATGTACTTGCTTATTCATACCAACAAAATACCATGGGTAGATTAACTACCACTTGCTAACCCAATACCATGGGTAGATTAACCACCATAGCTACCAACCCAATTCCAACTTGTTTTAGCCAAAGCATGGTTTTTTAAAGCTTCGTAGAAATACCCTTAGCCCATTTAATTTATTTAATATGTACAAATAGATATTGGTGCATACCCATTAATTTTTCCAAGGGGGAATCTTATAATTTTGGCCCTAATATTATTAATTAATTATGAACTTAATAAATTATATTTTCTTTTCCTAATTAATTTTATCATTTTACCTTTTGACCTATATTAAATTGTAGGTGTGTGTACTAATGTGTACATTAGTGTGCACACGTGTATACTAATGCACACACATGGGTAGAAAATTAAATAAGAAGACCCATGGATACACTAATGTGTACATGTGTATACTAATGTGCACGTGTACATGTGCACATTGTGTATAATGTGCACATGTGTATAATGTGTACATGTGCACATTGTGTATAATGTGCCCCCATGTTGTCGCTAACATGGTTTGTACGCTTCGCTTGACAAAGAGTTTGGTGTCCGATTTTGGGATTCCTCAGTTCTTGCAAGGATCTCTTTAGTGTAGAAACAACCAAATAATTATCAATGTGTTGGTCCCTAAGACATGTTACAATATGTTCTTCATAATACAACACTGCTTTCATAAATTTGGACCTATATTTCTTGCCAAAACCACATGATGACTGCAAAATGTTGTCCACTATCTTCTTTGTAGCCTCTTTCTTCTTTACATCAATTTCAAAACTGTCTATCACTCTGTACTAGTTTCCTTTGCTCTCATTTCCTAGTAGCCTCATACTTCCTTATGACCTACATGTAATTTTAGATGAAGCATATTGCCTTTAATTGGGCCCTAATTGCAGCACTGAATATTACTGTTGAGATCATTGCCAGGTTCCATATTAAGGTTGGGGAATTTGGGAGGTAGGCTATTGAGAGATATCAATGAGAAAAACAGAGAGTAGCAGAGAGAAAGATGTGCATGTAAAAAAACATGGTAGAAGAGTGAGGGAGAGACACAAATTGTGCTGAGTGAGAGAGATAAATCATGTTGAGTGAGAGAAAGAAAAAGAGAAAGCAAGCACAAGAAAGAGAGAAAGCAAGCACGAGAAAGAGAGAACAAGCGCCCATGTAGTGGTGGATCCTATTGCACATAAATCATGCTGGGATAGTTAATCTTAAAGTATTTTCACCTTTACTTTTGTGCTTTTAAAACACATGTTTGGGACACCACTATTTTGGATACCTTACCATGCTTTCACCCAATCAATAGCCAATCACATCAATGGGTAAGCTCATTGGCTTATCATTCTTTTTTAATTGGCTAACTATCGTAGGAGTTGTTTAGTAAGAACATAAATACTCATCCATTGGTGGAAAAATGTAAGTTTGTATGCACCATAGCCTCGTCAACATCTCTCGGGAGGGGGGCATGGTGTCAAGTTTAAGCATGGATCTAGTGCTAGCTTATGCATGACTACGGTGGATGTGTGTGAGTAGCATTCATCACATGAAGATAGTGGTAATTAGCTATACTAAAGTTAATTAGGTTGCAAGATAGATTAACTTGCACTCATAAAGAAACTTGAAAAATGTGCTTGACTTATTTGCTTAAAATGGGTCTCCTTATCTAGGAGTTGAGTACAACTTTTGGGCTCTTGCATATGCGATAATTGTGGGCTTTGCCACATGGCACCACATTTCTCAACACCCCCCCTTGATGCCATATTAGGTACATTTTTAGGTTTCCTCTCTATCCCATTGTGCTAGGCTACTTTGGCCTTATAGCTACTTTTGGCTACATATTTCAACTTGAGTGCATCATATGGCCTTAGAGGATGATTACAACACTTTTTGTAGAGATAAGAGGAGTGAGGAACACCGTGGTTCTTTATCTAGAAGAGTCTTTCTTTGTCTTTATCCGCAACATCTTTGACCTTAATGTAGTTTGCTTGATTCTTTTAATGGTAGCAATCTTCTTCTAGGTGACTAACTTTTCCTCATAAATCACACACAAGCTTTGATTATTTGTTGTGACATATGTTTTTTGTGTGACCAAGTTTTCCACAATGATAGCATCTTGGAAGTGAAAAGGTTGATTGATTGTTCCTTTGAAATTTTCCACTCTTTGCTTGTGCACTTGAGTGTGAGATGAATGTTTGTTTGTCCTTGAATTTTGATTCATGCTCGAGCAAAGATGATTCTACGTCTTGAAGCTTAGTGTTAGGTACATTTTTAAGTGTAGCCCCACAAGTGATTCATATGGTTCTTTATCAACACTTTTTAATAGTATAGCAATAGACTCATCTTCGTCACTTTCTTCAAGACACTTAGTTGTTGCTTAATACCTTTGAACTTGCTAATGTGTTGTGACATGCTCTTTGTGTCCTTCTTCTCAAGCTTGTAGAACTACATGAGAGGTTAATCTTGGAGCTCCTTGATGAAAATGCATCAAATACATTGTTGTCCAACTGTGTGTGCTTGCAAATAGTGTTTTCTCGACACTATTATGGATCTCTTTCCTTGTAATACATCAAGACTCATTAAACTTCACCAAGAATGCACCAGATTGCACTCTTCTCAAGGATTTTTTACACTTTCTTTGTCAATGTTGTTTGTTGAGCAAGCTTCTTGCATAATACTTAAGAAAATGCAAAAATGAACTAAGATTAGGGTAAAATTTAGCTCTTACTATTGTAAGTTTGCATAGTTATGCACCAAGATTTGTTGTTTTCTACACTTAATCTTGTAAACTTTACAATTTTGCATCAAGATTTGTTGAAATTTGACTCCACACAGGAAACTTTGTATAAATCTACAACTAAATTGCAAATTGCATTAGTATTCTGCATAAAACTCCTCAATAGGATTATAATATGTACATAGGATTGCTTAAATCTACTTCAGAACTATTCACTGCACTGAAATCTGCATAAAATCTCCAATCTGCACCAATTCTTGATAAGAACTGCACCAAAATCTACAGAGCAACCTTAAATATCTTGTAAAATTGCCAAGATTTCCCACAAAAGCTAGGCAAATGTAGAAGGAAATTAAGGTTTATGAATAGATTTAATGAAAAGAAGCACTAATCAAGGAGATTAAGCAAGAAGTCCAAGAAAAGCATTCTGAAAATGGCTGAAAACCTTAATTTGAAAATCAAGATTCTCTCAAATCTGTGCAAAATTAGGGTTTTTAAAATATGTGATACGTATTTATCCAAAAATAATTATCATTAATCTCATTACTAATCCACTCAAAAAAGAATAAAAAGAAAATTTGAAAACTGTGTAAAAAGCACTACTCAAAAAATGAATTGACGTATGCTTGTAGTTTTCTATGTTTCTTGGTTTGTATGGTAGGGTGATTCTTGGAGTACTTACGTCTGATGAACATGTGTGGTGATGGCTTGTAAGCTTATAGTTGAAGAGGACTTGAAAGGTTTAGATGAAAATGCACAAGTTATTATTTTTGAAAGGCATTTATTATTATGGACAAGCATTGTATTTATGTGCTAGCTTGTGCACATCCATTTATTTATTTATACAAGCTTAGATTTGAAACAGAGACTTGTAAATATTTATTTTGTAAAGCTTCAAAGCTTTCTCCTAGCCCCAAGTAATTTGATATTTAAGAGCTTCCTATTTTGGGTAAAGAGAGCGCCGTGTAAGAAAAAACATAACTTTTGTATTTTTGGAGGCTATGGCCTATTTTGGCAATTGAATGCTTAAAAAATTTCAAGAATCTACAATTTGCTCTTAAAGTGCAGCAATTTGCTCTTACAATGCACCAATTTGCTCTTGCATGGTGGGTTGTATAGGTAAATTAACCATTTTATGTAAACAAATAAATAAATAAATAAAGTGCAGTAAATAATTTACAAATAAATAAATAAAGCACACAAATTGACTTAGCTTAATACTCCCAAGATGGCTTGAATTCGTGTTGAAGCTGAACAAAAACTTTTTGTCAAAGGTCGAACTCCAGTCTTGCTTCACACAATAATTTCAACGCAGTTTGTATGGGTATACGAGCTTCAACGTGCGTCAAAATGTGGTCGAAATTAATTTTTACAATTTTTCCACTACTTGAAAACTTCAATTCTTGTTTAGAAAGCTAAAAGAAACTTTTTACAACTTTTGGATTTTTTGGTCTTCCTAGCTATTTTCATGCTCAAAATATGTCATAAATTAAGTTTTAGGCCCCAAACATTTACTAAAAAATCACCATAAATTTTGAAATTGTTAGGGCTGATCTCTGAATAACCACTATAAATTTATAGCAAGCTAGAAACTCCCCAAAATCTTGAAATATGTGCTAATTCAATCCCTTTTTGCCTTTTTTAAGCTTAAAACCTTATTAGGCATAAGCTTCATTTAGTAAAAAACCTTGTAAGCTAAAAACACGGAATAGCTTATCGAGAGTCTTCTTGATCTCTTGATGATGAGGAGAAGATGAAATTGCTTGATTCGATGAGATTTGAGCAGTTTTAAAGCCTCCTTTGGTTGCTAAACACATTTATGGTGCTCGAGTAAGAAGAGGATCAAGGGATTGAAAAGTGGTTTCTGCTTTTGAAGTGGTTTTGAGTAAACATAAGTGGTTTTCCACCTTCTTTTTCCCTTTGGTTACTGCCCAATGGTCGCAAATACCTTTGCCTTTAGCCTTAATTTCTTCAATCATTTTCAATTTCTTTCACAAATTGACCTAGCCCGCGCTCTGATACCACTAACACAAGGATTCCCATCTAGGAATTTTTGCAAATAATTTCTCAACAAAAATAATTTTCGAAAATAATTTCTCAAGCAAAATAATTATTCAATCATTCAACTTAAGCCATTGCAGCAAATTCAACAGAGACAAGATTATATGTGCTTGCAAATCATTTGGTCGAAAGTGAGGCCTTATGGTGGAATGCGATTAAGCAGGGCAAGTATCAATTTTGTACATGGAAAGAATTCCAAAAGCTTTTAAAGAAACATTTTCTTCCTTCACAATATAAGGCTAAAGCTCATCAATGATGGGATGGATACTCTATGCTAAGCGGAGAAAGAGAATGTCCAAACTTACATTGACAAATCATGGGATATTCTATTATAGGTTTAAGTGATTGATAAGGTCAAAGAAAGGAAATAAAGAAGGAAATTTATTGTCGGTCTCAAGCGAACCAATAGGGCAAATGGCAATATGTTTTATCCTCATCATCTCAGTTTTGCTACAGATCTTGCTCTCAATTCTAAACACAAAATTTTAGCTCCTAGAGATTCATAATTCTTATGCAAAGTCTTATGAATCCTCTTTTCCTTCAAGTAATTTTGATAAATCTAGGATGTTCTGAAAGATAATAACAACAAACCCTCCAATGGCAAGCCAAAGAATCATATTGTCAAGTGTTTCAAATGTCACAAGGAGGGGTACATTACATCAGATTTTTTAGAAAAGAAAAAGAACTCCACACCTATGGCTCGTGTCAACATGGTTGAAGATGATGGTGATGATTCACTCAAGCAAGAGGGTAATTCTGATCCTGACTATTCGGATGAAAGTAAGTGCTACTCTCTCACACTCGTTGGTTTTGCAAACACAAGAATGGAGGCTAAAACTTGTGCAACTCCTTGGTTTTACAAAACTTGTGCCAATTTAGCCGAACAGAAGCATACAATAGTTTGGGAACCACATTATTTGCAAAGGCTAATATTTTGCAATTTGTTAAACCCTAGGAGACATCAACACCCTCGTAAATATATATTATTTACTCTCTCAAAAAAAGAAAAGGATCTAAATAAATATTGCAATGGGCCTGGATTTGTTGAACCGTCAATTAAAATATCGGACGGCTGCTGTGATCCCTTCATTGCAACAAATAAGGTACTGATTCCACCCCAGCAAACGTGGTTAGGGTTTCGCCGAAGCAGCTGTCTTCTCAGGTACGAAGACGCTTGAAACTTACGAGTTATCTGAGCATAGCAGGCAAGTCTTTTGAGCGCCTGCTGGTTTTGTGTATTCAACGATCTCGAGATTTCTTTGGTGTGCTTGGATTAGGTTTGCTTTCTGCTGATTTTAGATTTTGGGTTTTAGCGTTTTGCTTCTGGCTTGTTAATCTTCCGAAATGATGCTTGATGGTACAAGTGTCCTTGGGTTTATAGGTAATTAGGGTTTGCGTCTGTGAGCCTGTGCCTTTTTTAGGGTTTATTTGTTTGTCTACGCTGGGCAGATCACAAGAGAAGCATCACCATGAGCTCAGAGGAGGCTGCCACCCCACCGGTTGTTGTGCCTGAGTCGGTCCTGAAGAAGAGAAAGCGCGATGAGCAGTGGGCTCTGGCCAGGAAGAAGCAGGCCCAGGAGGCTAAACTGAAGAGTGTTGCCAACAGGAAAGTCATCTTCAAGCGAGCAGAGCAGTACATCAAGGAGTATAGGCAACAGGTGTGTCTCTAATCTCTCTTCGATAAATGAAATCAGTATCATACACATTCAAACCGAGGCTGGCTGCAGGAGGAAGACCTCATCAGATTGAAACGGGAAGCCAAGCTGAAGGGAGGTTTCTATGTGGACCCGGAAGCAAAGTTGCTCTTTGTCATTCGCATTCGAGGGTAAGTAAAGTTCTTTTGAATGCTCGCTGGGCACAACAGCTTAAATTTTTTGGGGCTATGCATGATTGCCCATCCAGTTCAGGTGGGTCTGTGCCAGTGTTTGCTGCATACTGACTTTGGACCGTTGCCGGCAGTATCAATGATATGCACCCGAAGACACGGAAGATCTTACAGCTTCTGCGGTTGAGACAGGTTGTTATGAACTTACACATGGTAGCTTCGCTTTCTTTTAAAGTATGTGTATTGCCAGAGCCTTCACACAGCTCTGATGTTTGTATGTTGCACAGATTTTCAATGGAGTTTTCCTGAAGGTCAATAAGGCAACCGTGAACATGCTTCGGAGGGTTGAACCTTATGTCACATATGGGTAATGCTTCATGAATTTCTTGATCTTGATGTCTCTACAACTATATGCTGTGTATCAATTCTATGTTATTCTATGCTTCAAATGTACACAGGTACCCCAACTTGAAGAGTGTCAAGGAGCTGATATACAAAAGAGGCTTTGGCAAGGTGAACAAGCAAAGGATTCCTTTGACAGACAACTCGGTTATCGAGCAGGTGATTGTACTATATGTGGAAATTCTCACAATTTGAGTGCTGTATAAATGTCCCAAAATTTTGATCAGCAGTCTATCTGTATGCTTGAATCAGGCACTTGGCAAGTGTGGCATCATCTGCATTGAGGATCTCATACATGAAATCTACACCGTTGGCCCTCATTTCAAGGAGGCAAACAACTTTCTTTGGCCTTTCAAGTTGAGCGCCCCACTGGGTGGCTTGAAGAAAAAGCGGAATCATTTCATTGAGTATGGAGATGCAGGAAACCGGGAGGACTTTGTCAATGCTCTCATTAGAAGAATGAATTAGCTACTATGGGGACTATCAAGTGTTAAAGGCTTGGCCTGCCTCGAATGATAGTTATTTGCAGCAGTCTGATTGGCCCTTCAATTTTCAGCCCAGTCAGATTTGAGTTCTGGATTATCTTTTGAATCTTCATTTTTGGCTGTAGTCAATCCCGAATTAAGAATGGTAGGAGCTGCACAGGCTTGAACATGTGATCTGTTTTATCAGTGTTGTTGAATGTGCTCGTCTAAGCTTCTCTAGAATTCCCTGCACTTTGGTGCTGTCGTATGCTCTCTCTCTCTCACACACACACACACACACACACACACGCACACAACAAACACCTGTGGGATGTGGGGAATTAGGGAACCTGCTTGGGTGGTTTATATAGTAGACTCTCTCTCTCTCTCTCTCTCTCTCTCTCTCTCTCTCTCTGGCTTGGCAGCTTGTGTGCGAGTGTGTGTGTGGATCGATACCTGTGGTATGTGAAGAAATAGGGGAGCCTGCTCGGGTGGTGGTATGATAGATGGACTTTCTCTCTCTCTCTCTCTCTCTCTCTCCCCGGATGGATACCTGCGAGATGTGCAGAAATAAGGACTCTGCTTGGAGCCTTGGTGGTAGTAAAATAGATGGAGTCTCTCTCTCTCTCTCTCTCTCTCTCTCTCTCTTTTGACCAAAACTCTCCTACGTAGGAATGTGGGGAACCTCTGGATTTTATGGAAAATAGGTTGGTTTTTTTTGTCTTGAGATGTCTAGCCAGTGACTGCCTGTACTAGACTATTTATCATGGGTGGTTTTTTTCCTTGATTGTTTTTCATCATTGCTGGGCTCATTCCGTTACCATCTACGATAGTTTAATGATACTTTTGCCCTTCGTCCAATGTCTAGTTTTTGTATGTTCTTCTCTAACTACTGTTATTTAAATTGTAGTTTTTATCAATGTGTTTTAGCTTCCAAAACTATCTAAAATATATATTGTCTAGTATGAAGTTATGTTTACACATTCTTCAAGCTTTTCCAAAAGCTAGTGGTAGCTTTAGCTTAGAGATTAGGATGCATGATAAGCGCACCCTATCATGGTGAGCTACACTCTTATTGGAAAGATGATAGTCAGAAAGTATGCTTGCAGTTATGTCAGTGCAACCAAGTAAACCAGTGGATGCATGATTGGAATGAGTTCAGTTTCCATAGCATATCCCTGCTGTGGATTTTATTCATCAGTCCATTTTAGCGTGGCTATTCTTCTTGCATGAAGCATGCCAAAGGGTTAAAGCTTGTCCTCTCTCTCTCTCTCTCTCTCTCTCTCTCTCTCTCTCTCTGAAGAGAGTGAGACGGGGATCGACAATGTCTGAAAACCATTGTCAGCAGTAGAGTTGGTGCAATTCCTATAGGTTGAACGTCTACTCAAGATGTGAATGGCTTGAGTTATCAGATGTTGCTTTGTTGGTTTGCAGGTCTGCACCACAAACAGTTGAAATTGGTTGGCATCAGTTGATAGTGTTGAAAGAGAGGTTGATGAACAGACTGGCGCATGTTTTAAGATCGGCCACATGGGGTGAGGGCTGGAGGAGGCAAGGTGCCCTCTTGGGTTAGGGCTAGATGAGAGAAGATGTGTGTTTGAGCAGTTTCTTCGAATCTAAGGAAAGATATATACCTTTGATCGAAACTGTCTGAATTCTAGGCAAAATTATGTGGGATTGCTCTGCGGAGTGAGGGGGTAAAATTGTTTTGGCTGCTCGCAAGTAGTGCCAAGCTTGATGTTGGCTTATTATGGGATGACCTACTCTGAGCTCGTGAAGTTGGCCTGGTGAAGGTATTTGAAGGAGATTCATTTTGTCTAAATCTCTTTTGGTACTGTGATCTGTGGATCATATGTGGTCCGTTGGCTTGGCTGTGTTCTTGATAGTTCCACCGTTATAACACACTTTCTTTTAAGGTTTTCATAAGGTATCATGCCTTTTAAATGCTGCTCCATTATCTTTTCTCAGGTGTAAGCTATTCATGGTTTTGTATTTGTGTGTTATTTTGTTGTTTTTGCATGCAGATATAGTTTTAATGCCTTTATGACCTGAGTGGAGGCACTACCATATTTGCAAGAGCAACCTTGTTATGTCATGCTATGTCTCTATATGCCCTAGAATCCTGCCCTAATGGGGACTTGATTCAATGCAAGCAAGGTTGCAAACAAGCTTCAATTTGTAGGGGCTTAGCTCTCAATTATGGCCCCGCATGCCTTGGGCGCAATGATGCCATGCCCAAGTATGAATATGGAGTTAAGAAGGGTGCTTTGAGAGGACACAACGCTTTGGTGAATGCCAGCGCTATGGAGGCACGGGCATCATTGTATGTAGAGGCCCTCTTACCTTCATGGCAAGAGTGGGATAGATCTAGCTTCTTCACAGTGGTTATGGCTTTATGGTGCCATCCAAGCTGCATATAGCAAACAAGTGTTTAAAACCAGACAATGCTTTGGTGAATGCCAGCGCTATGGAGGCATGAGCATCAATCATTGTATGTAGACTCTCTTGCCTTCATGGCAAGAGTGGGATAGATGCAGCTTCTTCACAATGGTTATGGCTTTATGGTGCCATCCAAGCTCCATATAGCAAACAAGTGATCAAAACCAGACAATGATCTGGATTTTGGATCGTGCGATCTGGAAGTCGGATTAATGGTCTGGACTTCTGGGTTGGGATTAGCGGTCAGCATCTGGTAAGGATTGGCGATCCGAAAGTGCATTCAAGACAATAGTTGGCATCGTTCTCTATGTGTACAAGCTTCTTCTTTACACAATTTGATACCCTCTTACAAGAGGATATTTGATTTGTACCATTGACAACTCTCTTTTTTTCAATTTAAGTGTGAAAATAAAGATCATTTACCACTCTGATTATCTATTAGTACCCACCTTCAACTGTGATCAATGATATGAACTGCGGATCGACGATCTGGATTATGTTGGGACAGTACGCAATCGGGTCGATGATCCAAAAATTACATAGAGCAGGTGTATGTAGAGGCTCCTAGCCCCACCCTTTTCAAGTATAAATACCCTCGGCTCCTTGAAATTTTTTATTTTAGGAATTAGAATAGTCCATTTCATAGTTTTCAGTGCCTCGAACATATCCCACAAAACACTTCTGGCATTGCTACCTCCTCCAAAGTACGTAGATCTTGTCAAATTGTAGTATTGCAGCTATCTAGGAGGGTACAACAAAATTTGTGGCATCCTAGAGAGTTGTGTAGGCCTTTATTAACTCCAATAGCATCTACATCAAGCCCCAGAGCTAGGCCAAGAGGTACTGTTTGCATTTATAGTTTATTTTTGACATTTTCTTGTATTTCTCTTACTTTTGATTGGTCTAAAGTGAATAGAATTTTACAAGGTTTTTGTTGATTAAGTCATCTAAATAAATATTTCTATTAATACCAAGGCTGGGAATTGATTTAAATTAAAGGATTAGATTAATTTTTGTGAAGGAAATATTCTCTACCCATGCTCTTAGAAACATAACATTAATTGGTCATAGACACTATCTTAGGTTGATTTAATGATTTGACCTTGGGATGAAATTTTGGCAAGGGATAAAGCATTATATTTTGGTATTTGTGTATACAAAAATTTATGAGGTTGATCAAGCCTTGTGTAGGATGATAAATTGTCGTAATTTTTGATATTATTTGGGGTTGAATTCACAAAAATTTATGAGGTTGAGCCTCGGGGAGGATAGATAAATTGTCTTAATTTTTGATATTATTTGGGGTTGAATTGAGATGTGCACTAAATTATGCACATAAACGTGTACATTGAGAATGCACACAAATGTGCACATCAATGGTATATATGGATGTGTATATTATTTGTAAGAAGTGATATATAGTAGACACCATTGGTGTAGAGTAGAAAAGCATGTGCTATAAACAATATACATCACTACCAAATGAGTCCTCATAGGAAAAATAGTTTAAGAAGATAAGAATATTAATTAAAAATCAAGAATTTAGAACAAGGTTTATTTTAGGGAAAGTCCCAAGTCTAGAGAGAACAAAGGGTTGGAACTCTAGAGAGAGAAAATATTTTTAGATGAAGGAAAATATCCTAGATTAATAAAAAATTATTCATAGAGATGTTTAGAATTCTTGATGCTAGAAAGAGAAGTGATTCTATTGAGGAAAACAGAATTGACCTTCTAAGTGAGTAAAATTAAGTATAGGATTAGATTTAAATCCTAGAAATCCTTTACATTCTTAAAAACACTAAGGTTCCTTCGAAGGATTCCAATTATAAGATAGAGTCTAAATGTAAAAGCTTGATTACTGATCTTAGAATGATCGTCTTTGTATGCAAAAAGAAGCGAATATACTTGAGAAGCCTTCATTAGGATATGTTGTGGCCAGAGGACTCAGTTGTTTGCGGAGTTTTGATTGGAGAGCTATGATGCCTCTTTGAGCTTGCGATGGTTTATACTGTTTTAGATATGATTTTGGTGTATTTTTTTTATTGAAATGATACTTAGTTATTTGGAATACTCTATTCACATGTTGCATATGTTTGTGGGTGTAGCATATGAGATACCACACATGTTTATGGTTGTCATGTGGGTGTCATCCGTGGGGTTCATCATACAAAGGTAGTTGTCCGAGATCTTGACCCCTCTTAGCCAAACATGGATATGTTCCTTACATGATTAGTGCCAGGATAGGAAGGCGACTCTGGAGTGAAATAGGTAAGGTAGTACCTAGTAGCTAAGTATATGTGCTAGTACTAGATATACGTGGCTCTTAATGTTAACACCTAGAGTGTTCGTGCTTCTGGAACAGGTGATGACCCAATAGAAGCGACTCCTAAGATTATTTGATACAGATTTATGTTGATGAGGTGTCACTGATGTGTTACTTCGATATTTGTTATGTGATGTGGATCTGTGATATATGCATGATTTGAAAAGAACAATATCATGTGGACATATGATATATGCATGATTTGAAAATGATGCATGTTTTCTTTAGAATGACTTTTTTATTATAAAGAAGTGTGTGTGTGAACTCTTGTTTTGAGTGGTGTGTGTGAGTAAAGTGGTAGATTTAAATTATGGGATACGTGAGTTCACACTAGCTCCATAGGTGCGATGAAGGGCAAAATGCTAGACCCATGGGATTGGATAGGGCTAGTCAAAGCCTATGAATCTGGTGGAAGTAGAAAAAGGATTAAACAGGTAGTTGGGTGGGCCCAAAAAGCGTGTACTTTTGAAAACGAAACAAATTTGTGTTATTTAAAACGAGAAAAGCTTGGGATGAGATGGGATTGGACAGCAAAGTGGTAGATTTTAATTATGGGTACGTGAGTTCACATTGGCTCCATAAGTCTGATGGAGGGCAAAAGGCTAAATCCATGGGATTGGATAGGGCTAGTCAGAGCCTATGAATATGGTCGAAGTAGAAAAAGGATTCAACACTAGATAGTGGGTGGTTGGGTGGGTCCAAGAAGCATGTACTTTCCAAAACGAAACAAATTTGTGTTATTTAAAACGAGAAAAACTTGGGATGAACATCTTAATTGGCAAATCATGAATAGAATAGATGCATAACTTTCATAATCGAGGAGTCAAGACATCTTATTGAGCTCAGAGTGGCTACTTGATGTGACCTGCTTGTGAGAATTATGAAGGGAATAAACTTGGAGAGAAATCATTCATTTTTCTTGCGTAAGAATTATTCTGGGGGCAGACTAAAAGGAACATGCAAAATAGCCAAGCATTGGGACATTGTGATATGAGGCCCTGAGTGAGTCATTCTACCCCTTAAGTGTGATTTTGGATATAGGGATAGGGGTCTCACACACAGGCACAATCACATGTGGAAACAGCTCCTCATATCCAATGAAAGGAGTCAGGAAGGTTATTCTCATTGTTGTAAATGGTAAAAATAGCATCTTTATGATAAAGATCCCAAAAATTAGATCGGTTTTTGTATACGGTTGAATTTAGCAAAACGGCCCACGGTAAGTTTTAGACCAAGCCTATGCCCATAATTTTAAGTATCAACTCAACTATATTCTCACGAAAAACCAGAGAGCTACAGCGGCTGTACTTGTATACAAGGAGCCAAGACAGACTGAGACAGGCAAACGTCTACAGGGAGTATTAGTTCTCTTATTTTTTTTCCTTATATGGTTTAATTATTTCATGAGAGAGAGAGAGAGAGAGAGAGAGAGAGAGAGAGAGAGAGAGAGAGAGAGTGAGAAAGATTAAACATGGTTTGTAAGAATTGCAAGTTCCTTCCGTGAAGCTCTCTTTTCTTTCTATCTTCTCTTTTCTCCTCTGATGAGAAGATGTATGATTATATCAAATTACTTCATACCTTAATAAATCATTGAAATACTCATATGTGAGATCGTGGGTCTTACATATGGGGGGCAGATTCGACCCAATGCTTTTGTCTTGTGTTCATAAATATTTTTCCATTAATTCTTCTTCTAAGGTTGATGTATTAACTTGTAGTTAACTTATTTAAAGTAATTTATAAAATTTGTTGAATTCTTGTACTTGGAGAAAAGGTCCTGTAGAAGTGGTATCAGAGCTACAGGGGCCAAGTACAAGATCTTTTCACATGCTTAGGGAAAGAAAATCAAAGATGTGGGTTATGGACTAACCTATTAATAATTGCACTATAGTGCTTTTGCTATTTTGCAGAACATCATTGCAATCGAATCTATGTAAGGTGCTACCTTCCTACTCTTAACTCAATCTTATTGCCAAGTTTCATATTTATTATTCAAGTTTATTTCAACTTCAAATAGGAATTAATCTTTTCATCATCATCTCCTTTGACATTAAGGTAAGCACATATATTTAGACTTGTTGATTTGAACCATTTTAAACCTAACAATTGCTTTCCTCAAATTTGAGAGATTCATGCTATAAATATCTTATAAAGGTATTTATACAAACCTCAATGAAATTATGACTTACATTTTGTACAAGTTTATTTTGTTTGGTTTAATTTGATCTTTCTTTTATGTCTTGAACTTTATTATTTTTCATTCATAAGAGTGAGTTATTATTAAATAGTTAAATTTAAGTTTTTATTTTATTAATTAAGATTGTTAAAATTGTTGCTAGTCATTCATATTTATTAATTAAGATTGTTAAAATTGTTGCTAGTCATTCATATTTATATTTGTATTTAAACTTTCAATGTATTGAAAAGTCAATTCTATCTATTATTTATTTATAATCTCACATTCTCTCAGATAACTTTTCAACACTCAAGGTTAGTATGTATTATCTTGTATCCATAATCAATTTATCTTTCATTGTTATGATGTTAAGTTTCTCATGAATTATCTTGAAGAACTTAATAGTCCCTATCCAAAGAAAGCATAACGATTCACATCTCTTGGAGTGTTAAATTGTTTTGACAGATAATTTCAATCACACCACAACAATAGAGGTATGTGTTGATTTTATTTAACCAACCATTCACAACATTTAATTTAAATTTTTTAATAATAAAATAAGTATTCTCTTCTAGAACAGTTATACTCTATTTGTCAATTCTTAAATGGATACCTGAATGGTTTAGTCCCACCTATAACAACCTCACCGAATCTTACTTTCAAACACGGGCCAGTTGTTGATATGATGCAATGGAGTACAGTTGCTATCCCAACGGGTAGGAGAGATGTCACAGTTTGTCCGTCCATCCTTCTGTGGTTAATTGGGGACACCTAATTACCACTATGTTTGAAGCATGGCACTTGGGTGATTCCGAATATTCCATGTATAGGACATATGAAATTAGGGATGGCTGGAACTAAGTGTTGGATTTAATGCTTATGTGCTGTCGTGTAACTTTAGTATGTGTTGCTAATGTGAATGTGTTTGAATGGATAACCTTGTGTAGGTTGGTGAGATTGACGGGCTTTATGCTCGTAAGCCGGAATGGCTAGGACGTGATGGTGGTTATATGGCGTGACCGAGAAGGGCTTTCTCAGCCACACACTGGATGACAATTGTTTTCTCGGGAAAGAGGCACTGATCTGGTGTGTTTGATCACCCTCTAGGGTCATTGGGGATGCCCATGGCTTAGAGAAAATTAGATTTGAGTGTGAGTTAGTACTCATGATTGCTGTCGGGTGTTAGTAATTTGTGAGCTGCTGACATTGTGTAATGGTGGACAACTAGTATAGTTGGAGAGAGTGTGAGCATGTGTTGCTCATTAGCCAAGGTGAATATGGCATGAATATAAGATAATGGATCAAGATGGTTGATATCTTAACAACAATATCGGGCTTTTGGTATGACGGGTATGCTTCTTACGAACTGTTATTGTTTATATATATTTAACAACATGCTTACTTTGTTATTGATGGTTTTGGTAGGACTTGCCAAACACATTTTATTGGTAATGTATGATCTAATTTACCATGTGCACAACTGGTTTGTTGGACTTTTCTTTTGTTAAATTTCTAGACCAGGTTTTGTAAGCTACGCAACTGAGGATAGTTGCTTTCTTAACTGGGAGGATTGTTATGTCAGTGAACTTTCTTGAGAATTTAATTATATTTATTCAATAAAAATTATAGTTAGAGATGAGAGATATGAATATCTCTAAACAATTAGAAAAATATAAAGAAAATAAATTTGTGATAAAAATAGCATCTTTATGATAGAGATCCCAAAAAGTAGGCCGGTTTTCGCATACGGTTGAATTTAGCAAAACGGCCCACACTGAGTTGTAGACTAGGCCTATTACCATAATTTTAAGTACCAACTCGACTATATTCTGATGACAAACCAGAGAGCTACACTGCAAGTTGCAGGCCCGTACTTATATACAGGAAGCCAAGATAGGCAAACGTCTACAGGGAGTATTAGTTCTCTTATTGTTTTCCTTATATGGTTTAATTATTTCATGAGTGAGAGAGAGAGAGAGAGAGAGAGAGAGAGAGAGAGAGAGAGAGAGAGATAAAACATGGTTTGTAAGAATTGGAGGCTCCTTCGATGAAGCTCTGTTTTCTTTCTATCTTCTCTTTTCTCCTATGATGAGAAGATGCATGATTGTATCAAATTACTTCATACCTTAATAAATCATTGAAATACTCATATGTGAGACCGTGGGTCTTACATATGGGGGGGGGAGATTGGACCCAATGCTTTTGTCTTGTGTTCATAAATATTTTTCCATTTAATTCTTCTTCTAAGGTTAATGTATTAACTTGTAGTTAACTTATTTAAAATAATTTGTAAAATTTGTTTAAATCTTGTACTTGGAGAAAAGGCCCTGTAATAGCTATGCTTACTCTCGCTTCCCCATCTAGGACCATCTAGGATCACAATCATGGTCATGCCCTTTAGTTTGATTGGAATGGTGGCATTCATATCGTCACCTTCAAAGTATTTACCCACTACACTTACTAACACATCTTTGTATCTTCAATGGGTTTTTCTTGGCTTCCTGATCGGTCTCACTCGTGTCTCCTATAGGTTTAGGCTCCTTTTTTATCCATTGGTAGACCTCATTCTAGGCTTCTGATGTCCCTTTTAAGTATTCAATCATAGAGATAGTCACAAGGGTAGAAAGAATTTCTTGAGGCTCTCGTTTCTTTTGTTTTGGGCTTATTGAAGGCATGTTAGCTATGGTCATTGATACTAAGTTTCGTCTTTGGTTCTAAGCTCATTTTGCACTTCCTTGTTTCCCCATTGTTGTCTAGAGTGGTCCTGTGATCGTTGATCTTTTTACGATTCGTGGCTCGAGACACTATCCTGGTGAGATGATTCTAGGATTGGCTCTAGTTGTCTTGATGTAGGAAAATTTTGTGAAAACATCATGATAGATCCTACTGGTCCCTCTATTTTTAGATGGGCTTGCAGTAGTATCAAGCCTTGTGCTTCACTTAACCTTGAGATCTCCTCTCTTGGGTTAGGGTATTCTTATAGCTTTTTGGAAAGAGTTTCCTCATGTTTAGCCATCTTGGCCACTCCTTGGAGCTCATCCATTCTATCCATCAAGATTGATCCATCACTACTTTCCCTCATTCCTCATCTAGAACATCTTTGATCTTAATATATCCTAGATCATCCCTTAGATTCTTGGATTTTTTATGCCTCTCATCCCTATGGGCTTGCAACACTCCATGATTTCTCCCTAAGTTCTTTTGTTCTGTCCACCCCATGAGAATTGCTCGTCAAGGTTTCCCACTCCCCTCTCTTCTTTTAAGGCAATTTGAGTGGAGGAATCTAGAACATCCTCAATCCCTACTCTTTCTTTTCCCTTTTTTGCTTTTAGGGTTTTTTGATGCAGAAGAAGTTGTGGACATGGCTACGTGATCTTGCAATTTAATGGCTTGGGCCCTTGTCACGATCTTCAATGATACTTCTTTTTCCTCATTCGAAGACGACGTTGGATATGACACATTGACTATCCCCAACCCTGTGTGGTAGGAGATGATGTACTCATTAAGAGATTTGACTTGGCTTAAGGGGGTAGTCATTGATCAAATGATAAATGCCTTACTTGATACACACCATCTATCCAATGGTTGTGGGCTAGTATTTGTTGCTGCATTTGGATTAGTATGAAATCAGGGACTTTGCTGGCCACACTGTGAGGGCCTTGGCATCTAAAGTAGGTTGAGGGAGGTCATCTTAGTGCATTAATATCTCTTAGTCTATACGCTCCGGATGCTATTTACATTAAGGTGGTCAAGTCATGCTAAGAATTATCGGACCACCATCTACCCATGCAAATTGTTCATATGACCTTGGTGCTCATTTCGCCATTTATAGGGTTGGTGCAGACAACTTCTACCAACTACCTAATTTTGAAGGACCCCAACCATTTCCAATAAAAGGCGGCCTCACACAAGAACATCACCTATATTAGATGCTGTACCATTTTAAAGTTTGATCAGCCTAGTGTGAAAAGTAGTCACTTGTATATAAGTCATTTTTAACACTAAACAATACACAATCATTTCTTTGAAATAGAATACTTCTGAACTGTTCTCTCCTCTACTCTTGCTTGCTTGTATGCTATCGGATTCGTGTATACTAGATGGATGCTTGCTTGAATAGGATTCCCTTTCCTTCCTTTTTTGAGAGAGAACTACCATGAAGGAAAATCTCGATTTGCCTCTATCTAGGTGAAGAAAGCTCTCCCTTCACCCCATTGATGGCAAAGGAGCATTTTAGTGTGACAATGGAGTAAGGGTGCAGAGCTAGCACACCCACATGGGGACGTTGCATTGCAGCTCTTAGGCAAGGCCCAATGACACATGATTCGGCAAGGGTAAAGTAAGTTCTTGATCTGAAGAACAAGGGTTGCAAAGTCCAAGAACTTGGGCCTTCTAGAGAGTACTTTAGGTCTCACCATCACCTAGATATCCTATTATTAGGAGAAGATATCCACCATAGTAATGCTCCAACATATCCTATTACTAGGGGAAGATATACCCCAAAATAATGCTCTAATGTATCCTATTACTAGGGGAAGATATACCCCATAATAATGCTCCAATGTCACAAATCATCCTTAGAGTTTTAGGGGTGGTTATCCATCCTTGGAGTTTTAGGCCAAATTCATATATGTTAGTTATTGTAAGGTAGGAGAGAGAGAGAGAGAGAGAGAGAGGTTTGGATTTCTTATGCTTGCTTGCAGTGTCTAAATGACATTGGTGGAGCTTATATGAACTAAGAAGTCCTCAAAGAAGAAGAGGTTTTGGTGGATATATAGGTGGTGCATGTGGCCAATGGGTAGGTGTCTTTGTTGAGGATCTCAATAATAATGGTATGTTGATTACTAAAGGGAAAATGAATGGGTGGCTTTTCATATTGGATGTAAGCATGCTAGAGATAATGCCCACCATGTTTGCCAATAGTATAGGTGTTATTTTCAGACATTAACATATGGCATAAGAGGATTGGACATGCCAATATAATAAGACTAAAAATGATGCAATCAAAGGGAATTTTGAATGGATTGCCCAAATTCGAATGTTGATGATAGCTTGATTCATATGCCATGGCAAGCAAGAAAGGTTCCACTTCCTAAGCGTGGAAGCATTAATATAAGAGAATTGGAGATCATTCACATGGATGTTTGGGGGCCTTCAAATGTTGCCTCCATAAATGGGTGGCATTACTATATTTCCTTCATTGATAATCATACTAGGAAGGTATAGGTGTACTTCATGAAAGAGAAGAGTGAAGCTTTTGAGTATTTTCAACAATTGAACATTGAAGCAAAAGAGAAGGTATATCAATGCCTAAGCTCAGATACACCTCAAATGAGAATTCTATGTGTTCTTAAGGAAACATGGCATTAGGAGAGAATTAAGAGATAACTTACATGCAAGTATACTCCAGAAAAAAATGGAGTAGCTAAAGGAAGAACTCGTACATTGAGGAGATAGCCAGGGCTATGATGAATGATTGAGAGGGATGTGCCTCATTACTAACTTAAAAATGAAGCTCACTAAGCAAGGATTAATGGTAATGATCCAACCAATGATGATTTGTGGACCACTACACACACATAGATGTGTACTAAATAAGATTAAGACAAATCCTAGCAAGTAAAGCACACTTGATTAGACTAATGAAACAACATAATCACATTAGACACACATAAACATAATCATGAGCAAGGGCAAGTTTCACAAAGTAACAGGTAAGCTATATTAATCACCAAGTGGTTACACATAACCTAAGCTCTCACATCCACAAATGTATGCATTGACCTCATTATATAGGTTTCACAAAAGAGGGTGCCTACATCCATAATGATCTCCATCTCTTCTACGTCTTCTCTTGAGTTGAGTGGCACAAGAGAGAGGGAAATTCAAGCTATTTCTACAATTCTATCCTCTGAGAGAGAGAGAGAGAACCCTGATTGAGAGATAAATTAGAGAGAGAGAGAGAGAGAGAGAGAGAGAGAGAGAGAGAGAGAGAGAGAGAGAGAGAGAGAGAGAGAGAGAGAGAGAGATTAACTCATAATAAAGTGAGTGTCACTCTCGACTGAGACTATGTGAAGAACCAGATTCCAAATCGGCTGTTTTTGAGCTCAATTGAAGACTTTAAGTTGCTGTTTTTTTGTTGTTTTTTTGTTGAAATCTTCAGCGAACATCAGCCTCTTCTTGGCGGCGAGCTTTTACAGCTCCCCATTTAGCTCTCAGTGCAGCTGATATACAGAGCCCACACTTATGAGCAGTTCAGAAACCAGCCCAACTTCAGCACATTCCGCAAGCTCTATTGGCACAAATCTGCGCCACACTCGTGTGCCATCTTCTCCTGGCAGCATAAAGCGGGCTTCTACACAGGCTTTTTTTTTCGTACACACCCGGGGCCCACTCAAGTGGGTGGAGCCGATTTCCCCTTCCAACAATTAGCCAATTATCATGGTCGGGCAAGGGCCACGTACCATCGGGCAAGAGCCACGAATTAGGCATCCCCCATGACCACCGACGATGAGTCGAGTGCTGGAACAGTGGAGGGGTCTCGTATGGATCCTCCTATCTCGGGTGATCCACCACCCGAGGAGGAGGAGTCACTCGAGTGTTTAAGGGGCAAGAGCCCGAGCAACCAAACACATCAAGCGAGCATAGGTGTCCCTTTTATAACATGAGAGAGCCTAGTGGGACTTAAACTCATAACCTAGAGGTTACAAGTCACAAGCTTGACCACTACACTAACTCAGTTGGGACTTCTACACAGGCTTTTACATAGTCATACGCAGCTCTGAGTAGAGCTAAAGCTTAGTGGGGCTGAGAGCTCTGATATTCAGTTGAGAAGGAGCTCCGAATAGCAACAACAGGTAGCCATTCCCTATGTAATCTTGCAGCTTCCCTTCTCCCATTTGGTGCGCATTCAGAGGCGAGGACATAAATCTGATTTGGGGACATAATTCAAGGGACTTTGTGTGTGTGTGTGTGTGTGTGTGTGTGTGTGTGAGAGAGAGAGAGAGAGAGAGAGAGAGAGAGAGAGAGAGAGAGAGAGAGAGAGAGAGAGAGAGAGAGAGAGATCAATACCTTTGTGAAGATCAAGCTCCTTTGTAATGTCCTACTATCATAACAGACTTCTTTTTGTGTGTGAACATTGTGTACTTGTGTGATGATCAACATCTATGTGGTAGACATGGTGATTGAAGGTGTATCCAAGCAATGAGTGAGATGAATAATTGCACTTCCTTGATCATCAACTTGGTAGTGGTCTTCATTTCCATCTTGGTGGGGATGTATGCCATGCATATTTTCTTCTTGGTGATGTTTATATTTGTGAGTTTCATGGTGACTTTACACATTCCATGTGTACTTCTTTTTGATCTTGTGGTTCCTTTCTTGGTGATGTTTATCTTTGTGAGTTTCATGGTCACTTTACACATTCCATACGTGAGATGGAAGTACTCCTGTCATCATCAACAATTCTTTTTGATCTTGTGGTTCCTTTGATATGTGCATGAATGAGAGCTCTTCTTGGTGAGCAATGACAAATATGCAACATACACTCTTGGTAGACCTTCTTGGCTCTTCATTCACATGAGTAGCTACAACTCATTCTAGGACACCACATCAACTTATGGGCATATGAGTCTACACATATCCCTTGATGGTAACTTAGGCATCTTGGTGGCTTCTTCCTTGAGATGACAGTGTGTGGCAACATACTCATGCTCAAGATCTATGTGACAACTTCATCAACATAGCATGATGAGTGGTAGCGTTGTCGTGACGTGGACGGTGTCGCTGGGAAAGTACGAGACTTCTAGCTGTGAGAGTAGGTACCAAACTCCTCAAGGAAACTCACACACAAAATTCTCCAAGGAGCATAGGACATATCCATTTTTAATGACATATACATGTGTCAATTCACCTCAATACATCCTTGAATTCAACCTGATGATTGCACAAAAATTGTGTACCAAGTGCTTGTCCCTTTCCAAGCATAGATTCACTGGCTCCTCTTTCCAAATCCCTCAAACCAATCACATGTAGGCATAACATAACCTTCAAATATTTCCCACATACATGTGACCATTTACATTCCATACATCCAGTGTCATCAATTCCATCATCTCATGATGTTCTTTATCACCTGAAAACTGTAAGTAGAGCAAGGCGTGATTTTTATTGATTTTCTCTATTTCTTCTATGGCGGCTTCGCTGCAGACCGCGGAAAGCAGAACACATGTATATGATGGAAAATCCTATCACTGGTTAACACTCATTTTTCTCTTCAATTCAAACTCCTACATGCCACGAACAGTAGCCGCCTCCTTGATTTACTTCTCTCTGGTTAGTTGGGGCCCTGGTTCTCTTTTTTTTTTGCAGACCGATTTCTGATATGCGCCCCTCCCTCCCTTCTCTCTGGTTTTTCCTTACTTTCCCGCATGGAAATCGGCGCACCCGCTTTATGCAGCTATTTTCACGTACTCCCCAGTTCAAAAAAAACTCATGCGCCACCTTTCCTTTTTTATTATTTTCGATTATTTCTCCTTTTGATGCCACGCAAGCTGCCCTCATAATATCTCTTATTAAAGGTATGTGATGCTCCCAACATTGGCATCAAGGCAAGCTCTCCAATACAAGGTTGATCATCCAATTGTGTCTCCCGCATCCGATAAAGACTTCGGCACTCTAATGCTCTATTAATCTCCATTGCTCTTGATGCCTCCATGGTTTATAGTGTCATCACATCAACCATGTGATTTGTAGAATCCCCCAATTGTTCACTCAAATATATCTCCATGTCTTCGTAAATGCATTCCCTTGTGCATTGGCACAAGAGGTGTTCACTGACTCGGCCCATCGATACCATAAAGAAGCTACTACACATTATGCACATGGGAGCCATTAACATCATTAACATATCCCTTTGGCGAGCCACTCATACCATCATATATAACTGAATGTTTCCAACTTACCCATGAGGTCTGAGTAACAGCAGAACCATCACCACCACACTCACAAGAGTCATTTTGAAATAGCTCTCACTAGCATAGCCACTGGGTTCACCATCCATGGGCATGAAGATATTATTGAAGGGATCATTCTGCCTATGAGGATACACGAGAACTTTGAATGTGTGCAGTATCTTTTTTAAAGTTCTTCTTGTTTTGCTCATTCCATGATATCTCCAAGAGTATTCTTCAAAACCAATCCTCATTTCATACATGCTCTCACATTTCCATACATGTTGAGAAGGGTGTTCTCTACTGCAAGGCTTACCATATGTATAAGGCTCCATATTTCACACCACACTCATATACAAAAGTTTCGAGACCTGACTCAGCCTCAGCTCATCTTATTGAACCTCATCTACAATATGAACATATGTACATGGCATCATATAATGACTCGTCATAGCACTTAATCCCATGCATCTAGGTTTGCATTTAATAGTCTCATATGCATGGTTTCACACCATAGACGTGCCATGGCATGACATCCACCCCCTCTAAACCTACACATCCTCTGGTATGTGCCAAATCATCATCAAGATCTACATATATCTGGATGTCGTCCTCATCTTCAACATTATTAGGAAAATCATCCTCTTCCTCTTCAGCTATATCCATGCTATCACTATCAAGCCTCTCATCTTGAGTTCCCTGTGAATCAAAAGGATCATTATCATGCCTTCTTTTAAACATCTTGATTCTTTTGCCTGCTACAAGATTCTTTATCTCTGTTCCATCAAGCTCACATAGGGTATACGTGGCATTTCCATGCACATGCTTGACAATGTAAGGGCCAAACCATCTTTTTGCAAATTTTCTTTGAACAGTGAATTGGTTGTCAAGGCTACTATCATACATTAGGACCCAATCACCTTCTTCAATAGGTTTTGGCCGGAGTCTGTGTCTTCTATCAAATCTTTCTTTATTTTTCAACCTTGCATCTTTCAAGAGAGCTTTAGCAAGCTCTACATCTTCAGGCCTCCTCTCCAACTGCCTTAGTCGCAATGCAAGGAGGTCTTCCCTGCTCAATCCTTCCATCCAGGGCAATACATTCCAAGTTGGAACTACTTCTTCAACTGGCATTACTGGCTTCTGACCATACATTAATTCTGCAGGCATGTATCCTGTCACTGAGCTATGAGTTGTACGGTCAGCCCACAAAGCATATGGTAGCAGCCTGCATGCCTTAGCCAAAGCGTTAATGATTGGAGGATGTCCTCGCTCACTTTTACCATTGCCCTCAGGATTGTAAGCACATGTTAGGGATAGTTTGATGCCAATTCTAGAGAAGAATTCCTTTGCTTCTTCAACATCTAGCTCACCCCTATCAGCTGTTATTTTTCCAACACAACCATACCGACAAATCACATCTTCCAAGAGAAATTTGCATACTGTTTCCGTACTCTTTGTTCTAAGAGCACGCCCTTCTACCTGATTTGTCAAATCTTCTCTTGCAAGTGCTATGTACCGCATCTGCCAAATTCCAAAAGGCATTGTAACTAGATCCACTACCCATTTGTAGTGCATGGTAGGTGGGTAGGTTGGTTGCAAGCCATCACGATGTCGCACATTTGAGTACATTTGGCATACCATGCATGTTTCCACATATTGGGAAATATCCTTGTACATTCCTTTCCACCAATATTTTTCCTTTATTTTGGTAAAGGTGGCCCACACACTTCGATGTCCAGCCCAGAGACTCTCATGGAATTCTTTCACGAGCTTCCCTTGAGTCTCTTTATCACATATGACTCTCTGTGGCATAGCATTCCTCTGCTTAGGATGCTTCCAGAGGTACCCATCCTTTAGAAAATAACCATATGCTTTTCTGCGGATCCTCTTAAATTCTGAGTCAGACCAATTTTCCTGTCTTGTCAGAGTACTCAAGTATTGACCAATAAGCAACCAATCTCCTTCATACATTTCCTCAGTAAAAGACTCAAGTGCATTTGATAGGCAAATATGGTCCCCCTTTGCATATGCAGTAGTGTAGAACTTTGTACCCACATCATCAATGTCACTAATCATCTCTTTTTCATCTTCATACCTGGCTCTTGATAGCATATCTGCAACTGGATTATCTTTTCCCGCAATATGCTCAAACTCAGGATTTAGTGACTTGATATAAGCAATCCACCTAAGCATAGCAATATCTGGAGTGGTACAACTTGCTATCATCCCAAGAAGTGGCAAGCAATCAGTTTCCACAAGTACAGATGCCCCAATAAGATATTCTTTTTCACATTTTAGAGCAGTGACTATTCCCCATAACTCTCTCTTGATCTGCGGATATTTTCTTTGTCGGATGCTTAATACCTTTGCTCCAAATCTGATTACATACCTGTGATCATCCTCATCATCTTGCCCTACTGCCCATCCTATCCCAGTAGGACTAGTATCAACTGTAACAATCACAGGCCTGCCACACTCATAATCTGCCTTCCTCAGAGTAGGTGATGATTGGAGCAAACATTTCAGCTTCCGCATAGCTTTAATATGTACTGCACTCCACAGAAATTTTTGATTTTTCCTCAAAAGTTGATAAAGAGGATCTGCTACATGTGCATAATGTGGGATCCAAATAACATAAAAGACACATGCTCCAAGAAATCTCCTCAGCTCTGTAACATTAATGCATGTCTCTTTCATTCTTTGTATTGCATCTATTTTGGCTGGACAAGGTCGGCGTCCACTAGTACTACAAAGATGTCCCACTATTAGCACTTCACCAACTCCAAACACTGATTTCAGTCCAGATAAAGTAAGATTCACTTCTTCAAGCCTGGATAGAATCATATCATAGTCCTTTATATGATTTGCCACAAACTTGCGGCACCCCTTTGAATCCAAATCCCCATCTTTGTCTTTCTCATCACAGCCCTTTATTGGCACATCATCCAGAAATGGCATAGTTATTTGTGGTATGAAGTCTCGTAAGACTTTATTCATTCCATTCATCATATGTGCCACTGAGTTAGTGGCTCCCTGTGGTAAGGTACACATCCTTACTAATCCCAAAGGAGTTCTCATTGTGGTCAAGTCCCTGCTTTGTATATTCAGCTGGAACTGATCATATCCCGAATACAGATCACCCATAGAGTATATAGCTTTCCCTGCAAATGCTTCTGCAAACTCATCCACAATTGGACCTGCTCCCACATTCCTGATTGTGACTTTGTTTACAGGTTGCATGTCTTGAATAAAGCGCAATGTCCCATTTTTCTTTGGCACAGTAAACCATCTGTTGGAATATGGAGCGCATGATGGCTCCAAAATTCCCATCCTGATCTTTTCTTTTAGTAATTCCATGAGCTTTGGCAAGAGAGCCTTTGGTACTGGAATTGGCGGCAGGTTCCAGGGCACATGTGGAACAGTAAAGATCACCATTGGTGCTGTTACACTTGGATCAACACAGCCTATCTCATGCGGCTGAAAAGCAAAGGCTTTCCCATGTTTTACCAGCATCTCCTCAAAGCATTCCTTTTCAACTGGCAACAGAAAATCCCTTTCACCAATCTTCAGCTCTTTTAAAGTTTCCTGTGTAAACTTATGCCCAATTTTCTTCGGATCTCTGAGATTTGGTTGCATAGAAGCTTCATCTATCTTCTCCTTGCTTCCTGGTGGCAAAGGCAAGGCAACTGGTTTCACCTTCTTTGCAACTGTTTTGTACTTTGTATCAACATAAGCATCCATCTCGCAATTCATGTTTTTACATTCCACCCCCTCAAATTCCCGGATTATATCATACATCTCTACAGATGACACCTCTATCATCTCATTTCCACCCTGTAAGCATGCTCTTCCCATATCAAAAAGCACATCTATAGTATCTACAAATGACACCTCATCAAGCACCCCTGAAATAAACTCATTCTTCTCCAAAAGACCACACTGCTCAAGACTTTTTTGTTCATTTTGTACATGTCTACGCATGCCACGCTTCAAATCCTTGCTTTTTACAAAGACCAATGACCCATAGCTAGAAAATCCCTGAAAATTTGCTGAAAAGTTATTTACATTGATTGAGTCCTGCGAGAACTCATTTTCCCTTGTACCATTGGAATCCCGCTTTACAATGGCACCTGGCCAAAATCCCTCATCTCCCTGTAATTCATGAATTCTCTATTTATCTTTGGGAGTGACTGTGCTCGAAGAGACTCACGATTCCTTTCATGGTTAATGCAAACTGTCAAGAACTGAACAGCTTTCTTGCCATCTTTACTCCTTATTCTTGCATATGCCGAGCCATCATCCAAAACCTTTGTTTCCATCCTCACAGCTGTAATGTAGGGTTGCCCAAGGATGAGGGGATACGATGACATCTCTTGAACAAAGAAGTTCTGATCATCTTTCACATCCCTTATAGTTACCCTTACATTGGGACATGCTGCATAGAGCTCTCCAGATGAGTTATTAGCTGCTTTAATCATCCACCCATGATCTACATCCATTGGCCACTTACATTTATTGTAGAGATTTTTAGCCATAAGATTTATTTCAGACCCATGATCAATTAGAGCAACATATGGCTCTTCCAAATCACCTATCTTGACAAGGGTTTCAGTGGTTGCTCTTGCCCAATGGCTCCTGGAGTAATGACTCTTTGTAAGAACTTCTTTTTCATCATCCTCTTCCACAAAGCGTACTTGTCGTGCCCCATCAGCAGAGTGATTACATTCCACCACATTTTCTCTCTCTTCCTTTTTCTGTACTTACCTGTACTCCATGAGTCTTGGAAGTGCTTGCCTCCCCTTGTGATGGAATAGATTCAATTATAGATTGCCTTTTCCTTCGTATAATATCAATTATCTCATCATGAAATTCTTTCTTTACAATCCCCAAGACTTCCCCTAGTGTAAATTCCACCCTGCTGTTTAGAATCCTCTCTTCAAGCACCTTTTTGAGATCTGTTGCAGCTTCAATATCAGATTGAAGCTTGTAGAGTGGACTTTTCCCTTTACCCTTCTCCTTCTCATGCTTCATTTTTGCTGGCACTTCTTCCATTGATACTTCCTGTGGAGGTCTGCTATGCGGTGGAGGCATATGTGATGGCCCAGAATCCTTCTTTTCACTTCCACGTGTAACTCTTTTTGATGGCCCTCCTTCCTCATTTTCCCTTTTACGCTTCTCCTCTACCTGTGCCTCATTATTTTGGCATTTAGCAATGTTGGCATGAACAGATAAAGAATCCACAGGCTCCTCCCAGCCAGTCTCAAGACGTATACAGTCACCTGCCTCATGCAAAGCTTGCTTAGACACCTTCTTTGACGCAATTAATTCCATTGTTGATGGCCAAAAATCTTCATTCTCATAATCTTCATCATTCTCAAATCCCTGCTTTGATTGACCAGCCTTTAATCCATAGGTTGCTGCCTCAACCATAGAGATGGCATGACTAGCAGCCATATCCTCAACCAGCTTTTTCATCCCTCCTTTCCCAAAGTTTGTACTTAATGGAAGACCAGTCTCTGTAAGGTGGATTTTTCCATCTTTGAAAAATACAAGTTGATTTTTAAGGGCTTCTTTATAGCTAGCACAATCTTTCTTTGCATGTTCTGGGTCATCACACCATATGCATCTGTATGTAAACCCTTCTTTGCTTTGAGGCCTTTGCATAGAAGCCTGCCCTAATGGTAGCCCCTTTTCTTCAATCCTGGACATCTTCAATTTTAGGTCTCACATACCCTTAATAAGTTCTTCCATCGGCCCTTCTACCTTTGGGATTGCAGCAGCTGGTTTTGGTAGATTCTTAGGGGTAACAGTAGTTATAGGAGTTCCCGAGCTCATCACCATTTTATCCCTCCTTCGTTGCCGCTTTGCTAGCATAGTGACCGCATCCTCAACATCATTCCAATCACTCTTTAGTCCTTGCTCTGTATTCTTATCCTCGAGGAGAATTTCCAGTTTTTCTTGGAGATCTTTCCCAGCTGCTTGTAAGAAGAGCTCTGTTTTTTCTCTGTCCAAAGTTGTACGCTCTATCCTTGACAGCTGGGCATAGCGCTTCTCAAACTCTCTTAGCAGCTCTGTGGGGTGGCAGAAATTCCCATTTTGGGTTTTGTGACCCATTCCAAGAAAGTTCGTTTGGTCACTCGCTCAGAATCCTCCATGAAATATTCGTCCTTTAAAGCAAGCTTGAACTCCTCCCAATTTCTGCCACCATGTGCTGTCTGCAATCCTCTTATGCGCTCTCTTATTTCAGGAACACATACCAGCTCAAAGCTTCGAACCATATCCTCCTCAGTCACCCTGTTTAGCTCCATTTCCTTTATGTAATTGCGCAGGTACTTTGTGATATCCTTTCCATCAAATTGATCCACCTTTTTCACAATTGATTGCAGTGCTTTGGTCGTGGAAATTTGTCCCCTCTCAGCAGCTTGTTGCTGTTGCATATACATAGTAAACATCTGAAACATCTGCATAACTCCAGGGTCAAAATGAACCCCCTGACCCTCAGAATTCTCAGCCATAGCTTCCCTCTATGTTTCACCACACTCTCACCCCAGCAGTTTCACGTCGGGTTCACCAAAGAGCTGTCGTGACGTGGACGGTGTCACTGGGAAAGTACGAGACTTCTAGCTGTGAGAGTAGGTACCAAACTCCTCAAAGTTTATGGTTTAAAGTAGGCACCACAAGCATGGTTTGACTAAGATGAGTTAGTATCTTGTGACTATGGGTTTGAGATTGCCAGTGCGGATTACTCACTATATGTGAGGAAGACATGATTTAGGTATACTATGATAGTCATTTGTGTGGATGAATTAATCATTAATAATAATGATGAGATTGTTGATGTAAACGAGCTCTTGAAGACCAAGTTTAACATGAATGACCTTGGGGAGTTAATATACTTTCTTGGCATAGAAGTTCTTGAGGACCAAGCATGTAGAGACAATATGGTTTGAACATGCTGTCCAAATATGGTATGACATGTTGCAAGCCAATTAATACACCATTAGTTTAAATAGCTAAGAGTGGATGTAGGTGAGCTTCTAAAGGACTCTACCATGTACATGAAGATGGTAGGCATTTAAATCTACATGACTATCATTAGACCGGATCTTAATTATGCGGTTGGACTTGTGATCAGATTATGACATGTTGCAAGCCAATTAATACACCATTAGTTTAAATAGCTAAGAGTGGATGTAGGTGAGCTTCTAAAGGACTCTACCATGTACATGAAGATGGTAGGCATTTAAATCTACATGACTATCATTAGACCGGATCATTATGCGGTTGGACTTGTGATCAGATTATGGAGGCTCCTAGGAGGCCTCACCTAGATGTAGTGAGGAGGATCTTGAGATATGTGAAGGGGACACAACTCATTATGGATTGTCTCATGAGGGAGAGACATATGTGTGCATGATGCTGTCTAGAAAGGCATGATTGTGGGTAGGTGGTGCTTATGATAGGAGATCCACTAGTGGCTTTATGTTTTCATTTGGGAGTGTAACAGTGAGTTGCTTTATCAAGTACATAGGTAGAGTATAGAGGTGCCACTATGGCACCATGTGAGGTAGCTTAGCTTAGAAATCTACTCATGGATATGGATCAACCTTTGGATGATGCGGTTGTCAAACATGAGCAGCATATAACTTGCTAGTAACCCAACGCTTCATGCTAGGACAAAGTACATAGAGGTCCACTAGTAGGTGAGGCTGACTTGGTTTTTATGCCAACTCGGATCACGGGACATCTTCATAAAGTCCTTGAAAGTGGAGAAGTTTTAGAGGTTCAAGAAGATGCTGGGAGCACATGAAATGCTAGACTTAAGCTTGAGGGGGTAGTGTTGAGAATACAAGCTGAAGTATTCATACTCCTGCTGGATGAGAAGGTGGACTTGAGCTTGAGGGGCAGTGTTGAGAATACAAGCTCAAGTATTCATACTCCTGGATGAGAAGGTGGACTTGAGCTTGATGGGTAGTGTTGAGAATACAAGCTCAAGTATTCATACTTCCGGATGAGATGAGCATGGACGTCAAACATCTTCATAGAGTCCTTGAAAGTGGAGAAGTTTCAGAGGTTTAAGAAGATGCTGGGAGCACATGAAATGCTAGACTTAAGCTTGAGGGGGTAGTGTCGAGAATGGATGAGAAGGTGGACTTGAGCTTGAGGGGCAGTGTTGAGAATACAAGCTCAAGTATTCATACTCCTGGATGAGAAGGTGGACTTGAGCTTGATGGGTAGTGTTGAGAATACAAGCTCAAGTATTCATACTCCCGGATGAGATGAGCATGGACGTCAAACACCATGCATGTGTTGAGATTAGCTTTGTGTGTGGTTTGGTTTGTAGGAACCAATAGAGTGTGTGAAAATAAGATGGTATGGACACAACACCTTGGGCATCTCATTGATATAAGGTTTAATTGTGTATGGTATAAACATATGGGTTTGTAGACATAATCAAGGTAGACAAAATGCGAGCTTCTCTCTCTTTGTATTTCAAGCTCGTCATTTAATTGTGTATAAACATATGGGTTTGTAGACATAATCAAAGTAGACAAAATGCGAGCTTCTCTCTTTGTATTTCAAGCTCGTCATTTAGTAAAGTTATAAGGGCAGTGTGTTGTCTGTTAACAGTGTTCCCACCAAAAGTAGACAAAATGTGAGCTTCTCTCTTTGTATTTCAAGCTCGTCATTCAGTAAAGTTATAAGGGTACAGTGTTGTGTCCGTTGCGTTCCCACCAAAAGTGTGAGAATTGCCCGTTATTGTGAAGGTGGACAAGGCTCTTGGAGAGGCCAAAATTGGAGTCAACTTGCCTAGTCTACTTGAGCCTTGATGTGGCATCGTGAGGACACACACGCGCACGCGCACGCGTGCGCGCTCGCGCGCGCGCACACACACACACACACACACACACACACACACACACACACACACACAAGTGTGTAGAAATCCATCACTAAGGGGAAGTGTTGAAAATTATAGTGATGGAAGGTGTGTATTTGAAGGCGAGTGTATGAGCCTTGTATGTGTGTGCACATGTGTGAAGGTTTAAAGCACCTTGGATATAAGTCATTTGTGTGGTATGTTGAAAGGTTAATTTAGTTGGCAGATTTGTAAAAGATGATGAAGATTGTAGAGAAGGTGAAAAGGTAGAGATGTGATTGAGAAAATTTAGGTGATCATCAAAAGAATCAAAGAAAAGAGGTGGAGATGATCATGGATTTGTTGACGGAGTGAATAAGAGAGTGAAAAGTGAATCTAGATGCTCACTTGAAGAGCTACAAATTAATGTATTCTCAATCTCAAATTTGCAATGCATTAGAGCTTGCTTATGCTAAATATTTTGCAACTTTAATTGTAATTAGAGTGTTATTATTTAATCATGATGCAATTACTCTATTTTGATCCTCCTTATTTTCAAGTCTTAAAGCTATCTTCCATGCCTCTGTGAAGCATGATGATCATCTCTCTCTCGCTCATCTACTCACTTCCTATATTTGAGCCTCACTAGACTCTAGCAAGATATTTCAACCAAAATTTTTCTCCATCACTCAAGAAAAACCTCACGGGTGGGTAATAGAAGGGTTGGTGTTGGTCTAGTGTTAAGCTCGGGGGTGCTTCTCCACATTAGCCACCTCTTTGACAATTAACAGAATGATAGCAATTTTAATCATTTAGTTACAAGAATAAGTCAATATTGATTCTAGGCTTTGTTGCCAACAAAATGTGTTTGCAATTGGGAGACTCATAAATAGGGTGCTTACACACAAGACATTCACTAAACACACTAAAAAAGACTAAAAAATGTGATGATATAAAAAACAAACCTTACTTTTATTGCAAGATGGATGAAGTCCAGCCGTTGTCAGTTACTGTGTTCTCATGAAGCTGAAATGGCTATAACAAACTTGGCCATAGCGTGTCTTGGCTTCTGTTCGCAAATCAGGGTTTTATTTTCTCATGGATATGGTCGCACTCTGCTGATGTAGAATCTAGGGTATAAGGCGCTGGTCGCAATAATCTGAGGGTTTCAGTTTCCAAAGTAGGTCTTCAGTGGTACAAGGCTATGGGGATGGTGTATCTTCTGTTTGAAAATAATGGTTTTCCCGTCATATGGCTTTTTTACTCTAATAAGGGGTTCTGACAGTTTGTTGTATGGCCATGGTGTGTACAAATTCTTCACTAAGATTAAGGCTTTCTTGTCTTTTGGCTACGGCTAAGTTCTGAAAGTGGGGTTTTCCTGATGACTATGCCTATGGTACTCAGATAGGATATGGATATAGCTATGATACACCAGTGCTCAACTCTGGCTCTGGTACATGTTCTGTGCTCCATTTTGCGCTCAAATTAGGGTATAGCAATGGATATGAAACACCTTTTGTGCTCAAATCAGGGTATGGCTATGGTACACTTTCTGCGCTCAAATTAGGGTATTGCCGTGGCTAGTCATGAAACTAGGGTTTTCCTGTGATTTGGCCATGGCTATGGCGTGTCTTCTGATCTCCAGTTAGGGCAATTGATAGCATGGAGAATTCATTGAATGCACAGGCCACCTGGCCCTGGAGCGTACCGGCATCACTGTCTCTGTTCTTGGTGTTAACAAGCCTGGTGTTTCGCAGCGGCAGGTGCACCATTCTCTCCAAGAGCGACATTGAGAAGTGTGACAGAACCACCTCCAAGGACATAAAATGCAGCCATAAGATTGTTGTCCAGCTTGCAATTGCGGCAGGAAAGGTATGCCATTTTGTCCCCCCTATCTTCTTTTCTTAAAGGTTGTTTCCTTAAACTTCTGTTAAGGATGCCTAGAGCATCAATGTCTGATGTTCCCAGGTGGGGGCCAATCAGCTGTAACAATGCTGTGGGTTAATGCCATCTGTTTTGCATACTCTCGAGAGAAGGCAATCCTGGGTCAGTGCGATACTCTCCGAGATAGGGCAATCCTGGGTCAGTGCCATCGTGACCCCGTTGTATGCATGGAGTAGTTTTGAGGGTCTCGATTGAAGAGCTCTTCCCTAAACAGACTCCAAAAGTCACTTATATAGTCCTATAAACCATACATAGCCCATGCCTCTAAAAAAATACCCCTAATCTCCCCTTTTAGATGCCAAACTCCCCCCAGTCCCTGGTTAACCTAACATAAAGTTAGACCTGTTTACCCTTCTAGGGCCTTGGGACGTAACACCAATTCTTAGGCTTGAGAGACCATTAACTGAATATGTGTTGGGAAGAACCCACAGTATAACAAAGTCCATGGAGAGAAATTTCTAAGGTTGATATTGATCATTTTGTAAACATCTCAATATGGGTGCCAAATTTCAAATCACATTAATTAATTAGATGTGGGAAAGATTAAAGTGGAAAGACCTTAGTTAAAATGGGGGCCAGAGTAAAGTGGAAGGACCTTAGTTAAAATTAAAATTAAAAATTTCTGGCCCTTTCTTGAATATTCTACCGGAAATTAAAAGGACGACAATATGGTTGATCGGTGCTGCTACAGGGGGGAGAGGGAGAAGAGGGATATAGCGATGGAGGAGAGAGAGAGAGGATGCGATCCAGGGGGAGAGGGAGAGAGCAGTGGATGCAGGGGGGAGAGGTAGAGAGCGCTGGGCCAGTGATGGAGGAGAGAGAGAGAGAGAGAGAGAGATAGATATATTAAGTGTCTACTAAAGACCCAATGGGCCTATGAGACCAAAGTGGTACAATAATGTCCATGGCATATCTCATCATGGAATGGAAAATAAAACAGAATGAAAACATAAATATAGCTATCTCATTGGGGTGATACAAAACTGTCCATGGAAACTCGTCATGGAAAACTAAGAACATAAAAACATGGGAGCAACATCAGCTCCGAGTAGATGGTATACCACTCTCCAAAATGTCAAGCATGGGGTTGACGAGTATGGCCGAGAGGTCTCCCTCAGCTATGTCACGTGGAAAGGTAGCTCGATGGCGGTGGAGCATGTCCTGGATCTGGAGCTGATGAGGTGATCGTGGCCGTGATCGTGGCCAACGGGGAGAGAGAGAGAGAGAGAGAGAGAGAGAGAGAGAGAGAGAAAGTCATATTAACGTTCGCGGAATGCCTTGAAGGCATATGGGACCAAAAGACATGACATCACAATCATTACAATCCACTTCGGGGTGCACTTAGGAGAGAGAGAGAGAGGACTCGATGCAGGGCAGAGAGGGAGAGAGCGGTGGAGAGGACGCGATGCAGGGGGGAGAGGGAGAGCATGGTGGAGAGGACGCGATGCAGGGGGGAGAGGGATGAGGAGCCAGCGATGGAGGAGAGAGAGAGAGGACCTTAGGCTTACCTAAGGTCTTAATTAATTAACCAGGCCCGTTATGGCCTGCTTAATTAATTAATAGTGAATACCTGAATATGCATAGTGAATACCTGGCCATAGTCCACCTTCAAAAACTGACTCCCATAGTCCTCATAATTTACGTGTGCAATGTGATATGTGGCCCAAATCAATGATTCCTTCTCAAGCATTGTATACCTCATAATCTATGGGCGCAATATCAAAGTCAAAAACTTGCATGGATCCCGAGTTCAGTGGTCTCAAATTGATGATTCCTTAGTTCCATCACAAGCATACCCTAGAAAGTTCTGATCCAATCATGACCACATCCAATCGATTGTGCAAGTAAGTTCTTACAATCAAAACATAGGCATCATTTAAATAAGGTTCTCTAGCAATACTTCATGAACCACTTTACTGAACCTTCAAGCCAATGAGATCTTTTGAACACAACTGTTCCTTTTGACTGCTTTGCACTTGAAAGTTGAAGACTCTTGCTAATAAATGAGTATCACCAAGTCTATATGTCACCTTAGAAAGAGTCTCAGCCCCAAAATTAAAGGTATTGATCCAGTTTTCATAAGAAGAAGAACTAGGGTAATCCTTTGGATCATTTACTTATGGTGTAGTGCTTGTAATGTAAGCTTGCATGTTTTGTAATTTGTTAAAAAACTGCTCTGTGAATAATCTCTTTGTATTTTTGGTTGCCTTACCACTATTTAATGATGTACAGGGAATAATTAACAAATTCTGATAACATTAGACCTATGATTGAAATTTTCAGAATGCAGATGAGGATGAAATTAGCGCCACCATTGATACAGTGTCAAACGGCTCTAGTATTCAGGCTTTGCAAGATCCTCAAATAATCAGACTTTCAAAATCACATGTTGGCTATGCCTATCCGTTGGAGTATCTTCAGGTGCTCATATATAACTTCCACCTCTTTTTAACTTCAGGTTCTCATATATAACTTTAGCCTCTTTTTATAAATTTTTGGTTTTTCCTAAAAGAGACATAATTTAAGGCAGATTTTGGAGATAGCTCACAATCTTGTAAAGGGAAATGTATTGTGGGGGGTTGTGCAAGGCTTATGCATTGAGACCACTCTTTGGAGCACCTTGACCCCTCTGCCACAAACCAGGCTTATGCGTTGAGATCACTCCCTTCAATTTGGAGCACCTCGAACCCTCTGCCACATTGCCATCACTAGGTCATGTAGCAATCTTGGTTGCCCAAAGAAGACTAACAAAATGAACCAAGAGAGTAAAACCTACACGAATGGAGCAACTAGGATTGTATTGCAATAATCACCAAAAAGAGAGAAAAAAAAGAGGAGACACACCCCTTCTTATACAAGTGGAGGGCCCTTCGGCACCCTTACCCCCATGTGCATATGGGACAAACTCACACACACATCTTCCCTCTCCTCTCATCTTCAAACCTGTTTACAACGAAGATAATTTCTCATGAGAGTGGTCTTTGACCCTTCTATAGATACCCTGGGTCATAAGAATTCATGGTCCCGGTGAATTACCATGCAAAGTTCAAACAAGTACATAACTGATCCATATGTGTGTAGCCCAACCAATACAACCACATCCCAAGTACACACAACGATCATAAACAACTACATGTGCATAAGAAGCACCCTATGCACCAACTTCGGGTCATGCACGTCATGCCCACATGCCTTGGCTCCTAACCTAATGCACCAAGGGTGGGTCGTACCCTCTGGGCCCCTTGGCTTATAAAACTCACTTATGCATGCATGGTTGATATAGGTGATCATCAACGCCCCCAACAATCCATCAATCTAACATACATAGTATAGAAAAGACCAAGAATGTCCTGTCACTGAAGAGGTTTTGTGATCACATGCTGAGGCTAGTGATGAGAGAACCTAATGCACCAAGGGCGGGTTGTACCCTCCGCCCCTTTGGCTCCTAAAACTCACTTATGCATGCATGGTTGATATAGGTGATCATCAACGCCCCCAACAATCTATCAATCTAACATACATACGTATAGAAAAGCCCAAGAATGTCCTGTCGCTGAAGAGGTCTCATGATCACATGATGAGGCTAATGATGAGAGAGAGAGAGAGAGAGAGAGAGTAGTGCAGGCATATGATGAAGCCATCCTCCATCATGTGAAGAAGATGGTCTCTTTAGAAAGCCATCTTCGTCCCTAGGGGTTGGAGGGGTGGATTCCAGGTCCTTTGAGTATCCAATCTCACAATGTCCTTCCTGATCACCCTCTTCAGTTCTGTGTGGCTGAGAGCAAAGGAAGGGGTGTACTGAAATGGTGGGAGTGCCCCCATTTGCATGCCATGCATACCAAACCAAGTGCTCACCTGTGCATACCAACACTGCGTGTCTCCATCAAGTGCCAACTGTGATCTCGGGCAAGCGAGGGGTATCTATCTAGTGGGAGCTCCCATAATCTGTGCTATTATGTCACTGTCTGAAAAAGAGCCTCTGTCACGATAGGGGCAGCCCCCATCTCCGCTCGCACAATCTCATGTGGCAGTGAAGGCTTACTCCTAATCATGTATGAGATCATCATCACTAGTGGTATAATCATATACCTCTCGTGTATCTGTCACAGCGGACTCCCTTCTCTGTCTCCTCTTGTGGTATAATCTGGGACCCCAAATGGGAGCTCCATACAATAATGGAGGTGTGACTAATGTGTCAAACAGCCAGAGCTTCGTCCTCGGCTCTTTATCTGTGAGTAATGCCTCTCAAGTGAGCCCAGAACTGCCTACCCTCACATCAATCGTTTCGGTTGCCTTCCGCATAGAGAACTAAGGCCCGGCAAAAGTGATCCCAAGATATACATAAGAGGCCACATATTCCATGGGCTGCCCACTATATGTAAACTGAGGTGTGGATCTGCCTACCCATTGTGGGGATGTGTTAAAGATCATAACCTTGGTCTTCCCAAGGTTCACTGTGAGGTCCTGATCCTGACTAAAAGCCCGTAATGCATCCAAGTGCCTCTGCAGCCCCTCTGGTGAATCAGAGATAAGGACAATGTCATCTGCATACAATAAGATAGGTATCAAGACTCCTGCCAACTGTGCTCCTGATCCTTCCTGTCTATCGATGTAGTCAGATATCTCATCAATGTATAGCCCAAAGAGAGTAGGAGAGAAGGGCCCTGTTTCACTCTGATAGTGCTGTGTATGACATCTGAGTCACCCCATGGGGCCCATACTCTGCCAGTGACGGACTCATACAGTGTGAGGATCCCCCAAAGCATATCTGCTGGTACTCCCATATCCTACAGTCTCCTCATCAATCTGGCCCTTGGGACGGTGTCAAAAGCCATGCGGAAATCCACAAAGCAACAGTATACGTGATGCCCATGAGCTCTCCCCTCCTCAATGATGCCCCGTAATGTGAAAATGTGATCCAGTGTGGAGTGTCCTCTCCGAAAACCTGCCTGCCCTGGTGCTTTGAGTCTCTGCTCCTCGGCCCATCTGCTGAGCTCATGATCCAAGATCGATCCATAAATCTTGGCCAATGTGTGACCAATCATAATAGTCCTGTAGTTGCCGGGGTCCATGGGGTCACACGTATTTAGAATGGGCACAATGGTATTCGAGGACCAACTGTCGGGAAAACCCTCACATACTGCCCTATTAAACATGTGAACCAAAAGTTGAGCCAACACATCCCTGGGAGAAATGCTTGGCAAGCAGCCCATCATGATCCTGTGCTCTCCCATTCTACATCTTGTCAATGGCATTTGAAACGGATCCCGTCCAGTGGGAATAGACTCTGTTGGGCACCCGCACGCGTAATAGCACAACTTAATATCACAATTTGAAATGGACAACTTAATAACAATTGAAAATTGAAATGAAATGAAATGAAATAGATGGACACCAGCACTGGGGCCGGAACGGGCCGACCCCCCCCTCAATATATGATATATTATTGGGAGTATTTAACAAATACAATGCTCCATGGGTTCAATGAACCAGATGATGTCCATGGACAAATGAAAACAGTACCAAACAAGAAGGCTCGAAGTAGATGTTCGAAGGAGAGCGACCACTTGAGTGGTCCAGTCTCTACGGTCGTGTGCCTTCACTGGACTCTGCGGGAGAGTGCCCCACCGGTGTTCCAGGACCACGCACAAACAGGCGCTCCCGTACTAACGCCTGGCTCTCCCGATCTCGGCACCTTTGGACCGTGGTTCTCCAAAAGCTTGGACTACCCGGCACCGAACGGGTGTTTAGCCGTAGAGAGAATCCTTTATCAGATTTACAACAAAGTTCTTTACTTAAATCTGAATTCACTTACTTGTAGCTTGCAGATGGAAGACCAATACCCGAGGTGTCTGTGTGCAGCTACTAGTGGTGGACACCAAGACACAGCAGCTTGTCAAAGAGAAGGCGGAGGAGCTGCCTGTGTTGAAGGTGTAGCCACCTAGGAGGTGCAAAGCCACCTGTAACTGCCTATGGATGGAAGGTGTAACCGCCTGCAAAGGAGCACAGCCGCCTGCTGTGGAGGAGGAGGAGTAGGCGCAGCTGTCCACTGGAGGTGGAGCCGCCTGGCTGCAGAGCACAACCACCACCAGTCTGAAGAGGAGAAAGTGGCGCAGCCTAAAGAGTCGTGGAGGAGCAGCCACTATATAGAGGAGGCAACCTGCTGTGGGAGGCTCTGCCTGGTGAAGATGGAGCGCAGCCTGCAAAAAGAGCCTGCAGGAGGTGAAACGCAGCCTGTTGGAGATGGAGAAGGAGCCGCCTGTATGCAGAGCACAGCCGCCGGGGGATTAGCGGAAGCCGCCTGGCTGCAGCCGCCTCTGGGGTGGCTCAGCCGTCTGCAGGACAGAAGCAGCCGCTGGAGTTGGTCACACAGCCGCCTGCAAAAGGGGAGGCAGCGTAGCCTTGTTATGAAGGTGGAGCAGGTGCAGTCGTCTACTGGAGGTGGGCACACAGCCGCCTATAAGAGGCAGCGCAGCCTGCTGGTGTAGGGGACACAGTCGCCTGTGGAGAAAGCAGCGCAGCCTGTATGCTGGAGGTGGCAGCCAGCCGCCTGGTGGTGCAATCGCTTGAGAGGAGCAGAAGTGCAGCTGGCTGGAGAACAGGCGCACGATCACGTGTCTCTTTTTGGAGCGGTCGTGGTGCTTCCTTTTGTAGAGGTTGGAGAGGAGTTAAACCACCACAGCTGGCCGGCTCCCCACGTTTGCATGGGGGTGGCCAGCTTCAAAGTGTGGTGTGGGTAGGTTACCATGCACCCACCCCACACACACACTTAAGGGGCTAAGTGTGGCTCCCCACCTTGGCTCATATGTGGGTGCCCATAATGGGTGCCCACTTTTAAGTGAATGTGAACTTAGAACCTTATAAAATGAAATAAACTATTAAACCAACAAGTGCAATACACTTACCACCTGTTCATACGCAACAAAACTCGTCAGAAGACAGAGCAAACTTCAGGACTCACTGGCAGGCGTCCCCACTCAGTAAGTGACACGTCAAACAGGCAAACACAAAAATACAAGTCATGCGAAAACAGTTTCAAACATGAGTGCATGTGCAAATAGTATCACCCGTTCATGGAACAAGTACAAAATATCTGTCGGGCACAAAAATGGCACGACATAAAACATAAATCCTGGTCTTCCTATGGAGTGACAGTCCCATAGGTAAAACACAATTCCAGGCACGAGCCTTCCTATGGAGTGACAGTCCCATAGGCAAGACACAGCACGAATACTGGCTCTTTCATGGCGTGACAATCCCATGGATAGAACACAGTCCAGGTCATACACGGGTGGCACCAGTCTGGCTCCCGTCCATGTCAAGCAAAAATACTGGCCTCCTCACATGAGACACCGGCCTGGCCTCAAGTGAAGGAGACACAAATCTGGAGATGGACCAAATGGTCGGCCAATTGCTGACATCCCCCCGGGCTTCTTAAGAGTTGTCCTCAACTGAAAAGCCTCAAGATATGCCTGCAAGAGTTGTGGGTAATCAACAAAATAATCCTCGTTTACCCACTTTGCATCAATGGGCAAATAATTCCTCTATGACCAACATAAGGTGGAGCGTGACATTCGTCCATAACCTTTGGACGCATATCCTTCACCACACATAAGCAGTTATTCTTGATAAGATAACCCTCTTTAATCACATAAGAGGCATGTGAGTGACCAGCCATCAAATCAGTCCATATATGGCAAAAATCAGCATTCAAATGATACAAATCTTGCATAGCAGATAAGTCTCCTATGAGAGGTCACTGTAACTGCAGCCACATATGGCCTCCTGGACAATGCATCTGCTACCAAATTCTCCTTTATTGCTTTATTAATATGGATGTGTGATACTATAGGGATGGAATATCCCTCTTTGCCAACATGATCAACACTACCCTGCATATCGGGAACTGCATGCATATTAGGCTTAGACTGCTTGTCCTCTTGCATCTTGCTTACGTTTGGGGCATTGCCGAAACATATGCTCTTTGCTTCCACATGCAAAACATTTCCTGTCTTTCGCATATTGCTCCCTTTGCTCAGGAGTCAAGCCAAACCTGTTCTTCTTGAACTTTTTGGCATGAGGCTCATGGTCCTCTCTTTTTCTTTTCCCCTTATCCAACGGGGCAGCCCTATCTGCATGGGCTGCATGGGCCATCATGGAAGTTTCATGAAGCATGGTGGCATGTGCTCCACGAACTTGAGAATCAGATGCATGTGACTTTCCTGCATTGTGAGGATTACTGTTATTACTTAGTATTTCATCCACTATCTGTGATTTAAGACTGAAACTGAAAGTAGACTTGAACACAGATGTTTGATTGATTGATTGAAATTGTGATACAACAGGCTCCTTATATAGGAGTTCAAGAGACACGAATGAAAAGTCACATCCCATGACCAATAGTCATGACTCTAGGCGAAGAGACACATCCTTTGGACGAATAGCTGCAACCATTGGATGAAGAGTTGCAACCCTGGAGCGAAGGGGTGTGACCAGTCGTCGAAGGAGTGTGGCTCTTGATGAAGAGGCATGTCTCTAGAGCGAATAGTCGTGACCATCCAAGTGTAGGGGTCCTCTGTAATCATGTCACTTCAGTATCTGTAATCATGAGGAGACTGTGTATAATGAACTAAGTCACAATCGTGACATTCCCTCCCATTTAAAATAAAACCCTTGTGATTAAATGAGAGTCGGTCGTCTGCCAAAGAATTCTTGGAGGAGTTGAGGATATTGTTGCATTTCTTCATGTGTCTGCCAAGTAGAATCTGACTCATCCAAGTCCATCCACTTAACAAGAAATTCTGTAGTAATCTTCTGTCTTGTTTCTTTCTGACGAACGTCAAGAATTTTCTCAGGAACAAGAATAATATGATCATCTTCAATCTCAGGAATATAAGAAGATAACTCCGGAATAGATGAATCTCCTTGTATGTATTCCTTGAGCCAAGAGATGTGAAATGTCGGATGAATTTTTCCCCAAGATGGTGGAAGATCCAACTTATAACTGACAACTGAAATCTTCTTTATAACTTTAAATGGACCATAGAAACGCGGTCGCAACTTCGGAAAGACTGACTTTACTGTCTTATATCGATGCGGTGCAACATAAAGCAAAACCAAGTCACCTTCTTGAAACTCAGTATGCCTTCTGTGCTTATTCGCATACTTCTAATACTTCTGCTGAACATGAATCAGCAGTTTGTCTCGAACTTGCACAAGAATATCTTGCATTTCTTGAATCAACTGATCTGCTAATGCCACCTTGTGTTGAAGAACAAAGTTTGTAGGCACAAGCGGAGTGTGACCATATGCTGCTTGAAAAGGAGTCATTCCAGTGACTGAATGCGGAGAATTATTATAAGCAAACTCCACAAGAGGCAAATATTCTTCCCAAGAAGCTAATCTTGTCTGAATATAATGTCTAAGCATTTCTTCCAAAATTTGATTTACTCTTTCTGTCTGTCCATCTGTCTGAGGATGATAAGCAGAACTGAACAAGAGATTCGTACCAAGGGATTTGAATAAGGAAGTCCAAAAATGTCCAGCAAACTTCGGATCTCTGTCAGAAACAATAGATCTTGGCAATCCATGAATTCTGAAAATATGTTGTACGAACAACGCTGCAAGATCTGGAGCAGAAACTGTCTTCTTGCAAGGAATAAAATGTGCCATTTTGGAAAACCGATCAACCACTACTAAAATTTGAGCATTGCCTTTTTGCGAACGCGGCAAAGTAGTGATGAAATCTATGCTTATACTTTCCCATCTTTCTTGAGGAATTGGCAAAGGCTGAAGCAATCCTTGAGGAAGTTGTCGTGAAGCTTTCATAATTTGACAAGAGTGACAAGCTTTAACAAACTTAATAACATCCTGTTGCATCTGAGACCAAAAGTATGTTACTGATAACAGACGATATGTCTTGTTAATTCCAGGATGAGCTGCAAAGGGTACTTCATGATGCTCTTGAATAAGGAGTTTCCGCAAAGATGCATTGTGAGGAACACAAATGCGATCTAAGTAATAAAGTAAATCATCTGCAATTGTATATGCGGCAAACATATTCATTTCTGCAACAGTAGGATGAAGAGATTTGAGAGCTCGAAAGACATCTCCAAAGTCTCTATCTATCAAATACTCATGCTTAAAACACTAAGGAATCTCCATCTGCACATTTGAGATAGCAAAGTTCGTAGCTCGAGGCATGCGGCTCAAAGCATCCGCTACCACATTCTGTAATCCAGGAACATAGAGTATCGCCATGTGAAAATTTGCCAAAAATTCAACCCATCGTCCTTGACGAGGATTCATCACTGGCTGAGTAAAGATGTAGGTCAAAGACTGATGATTTGTCTTAACCACTGAATCTGCACCAAGAAGATAATGCTTCCATGTTCTATAAGCATGAACAATTGCCAAAAATTCCTTGTCATAAACGGGATATCGCATTTGAATAGCCGAAAATTTATGACTATCAAAAGCAATAACACGATCATTCTGCATAAGAACGCCTCCAGATGCTCTATCCGAAGCATCGGTCATGACGTCAAACGGCTGAGTTGGATCCGCAATAGCCAAAACAGGCGTAGTTGTCAACGCATGCTTAAGATCATTAAAGGACTTTTCAGCTTCAAGTGACCATTGCAATTTATCTAACTTTGTAAGGGCCGTCAAAGGAGCAGCAATATCTGAGAACTTGTGAACCTTGGTGTGGTAAAAATTTGCTAATCCCAAGAAAGATCGCACGTCTGAAATTGTAAGTGGCAAAGGCCAATCAACAATGACCTTTATCTTCTTAGGATCAACTGCAATACCATGTCCAGAGATGATGTGTCCAAGATATTCCACATGATCTTTGAAAAACTGACTTTTCTTCTTGTTGATGTACAAGACATTCGTACGGAGTACGTCGAAGACAATCTGCAAATGCTGCTTGTGATCTGCTAAAGTCTTACTGAAGACCAAAATGTCATCCAGATAAACGATGACAAACTTATCCAAGTAAGGACCAAAGATGTCATTCATCAAAGTCATGAAAGTAGCTGGGGCATTGGTTAACCCAAAAGGAATGACCAAAAATTCATAATGTCCATACTTTGTTCTGAAAGCTGTTTTATACTCATCTCCAATTCGAATCCTGATTTGATGATAGCCTGACTTCAGATCAATCTTCGAAAATACCTTCGCACCAAGCAACTGATCAAAGAGCTCATCGATGCGAGGCAAGGGAAACTTATTCTTGATTGTCTGCTTATTAAGAGCACGATAATCAATGCAAAGTCGCATAGATCCATCCTTCTTCTTGACCAATAAAACTGGAGCACCAAAAGGACTTTTGCTTGGATGTATATGACCTTTATCCAACAACTCTGCCAATTGTCTCTGAATTTCTTGAGATTCTGAATAAGAAACTCGATAAGGAGCTCGAACTGGCGGTGGTTGTCCAGGGATTAGATCAATCATATGATCTACAGAACGTCGAGGAGGCAATGTCGTTGGCAGCTCGTCAGGAAATAAATCCTTATAAGGTTGAAAGAAGGGCTGCTGTAAATAAGAAATATCTGATGGCGAGGATTCCGATTGGTCAACTGTATTGTCTTCTGCTTCTCGTATCATAACTAAGGCAGAAGTGCTGTCGCGTTTACGCACTAAGCGTTTGACTTGCATAGCAGAAACCACAGTAATCGGCTTAGAATTAAACAGACCTCGTAATTCCATTTCTTGATGATTATGATAAAGTCGAATAGAATGATCTCGAAAGCTGATCAAAGGATCATACTCATATAACCAAGACTGTCCAAGAATCATGTCATAGTGTGACAAAGGCATAATAGAGAAATTCAGCTGATCCTGATAGTCCTGAATCTGAAAATGCAACTACTGAATCCGTTTGCTGCAATGCAAGAAAGAACCATCTGCAAGTTCCACTTGGAAAACTTCTGCACTCTGCTGAGTAGGTAATCGCAACTTGCTGACGAGAGTAGTTCCCACAAAATTAGTCGAGCATCCACTATCAACAAGAACATTGATAGGATGCTGGTCAATAAATCCCAATAAGCTCAAAACTTGATTGGAAAGGTTAACATGCACTGAAGTATGGTTGTGGGCATTTAGCATTAAAGCACTGACAACGTTAGAAACTCGCACTGCATGAACCACCTGCTTGCCTTTTTCTGGCGTAGAAGGATGATGATGTCCGTGTTCACCTTCTGGGAAACATTCCATGTTGGAATTCTGGCGAGAATTACGCTTTGGGCACTCATACCACCTGTGTGGTCCATGGCAAATTGTGCAAAGACCTGAAGGGTTGGCCTGAGAGTTTGAAGGTGCCGATGTAGAGGCTTGCTGACCTGCTGAGGTATCGCGGCGAAAATTGCGGCGATTGTTGGGTCGGCGACCTTGCCAGTTGCGTCCTCGATTCCGATTGTTGTTGTTGGAAGAGGATCCTGTTTGTGAGGCTGCTGCCTGACCTGAAAATCTAGGCCGAAAGGGCTGTTGGCGAGTAGATTGCTGACCAGAGGATTGGGAATATTGAGACTCAGGTTGAGATAAATTGCTGCAACTGGTCGAGCCGTCTGCTGATGGTAGAGAGACTTGTCGAAAAAGTCTGCTGAAGTGTCTCCATCTGCTCGCGTAATAATGTAATGGCCTGCATTTGCTCGTCTTGTTGCTGGCCCTCTTCCTCTGAGATAGATGGCATGTTGGATCTGCTAGAGGGAGTAGCGCGGAGAAGCTGGTGAAATATGTGGTACTGCTGGAGGAGAGAGTGACAGTGAATCGTCTCCCAATTCTGCTAAGAAATCGGAGCCTAACTCCGAAGGCTCGAAGTCTTCCACCTCGTCGAGAGGAGGTGTCTCTGCAGGGGTTAAGGGAGTGTAATCTGGCACAATGAGCTCGCTGTATACTCGAACCAAGGGCTGAAGCGAGATGATCCGGTTCACTGCATCCACACGGCACTCGTCCAGGAAATATGCAAGATGTGGGTACCGTCCCAAAATAAACTCGTAATGAGCAAGATGGTGTGCTGGACACGTCAAGTAAATATGCCAGATCACCCACGCCTGGAACTGAGTGGCGTGGCGGTGACTGATGTATAATAAAAAGTCCAGGGGACCTGGTACATGAACTGGAGCCGGAACAGGTTCTGCAAATAGGTTCGGGTAATGGGGCGGGCTCCGGTGTGGGTGTCTCGCGAGGATTTTCGGGCAATATGGCCTCTGGGACCTCGTCTATGTACGAGATGTAAGGCGCGGGCTGATTGCTGTTGGGTTCCATTGGACACCTGGTTGAGAAGGGGAGTGTGTGCCAGAGTGGAGAGAAGTCCCTGGCGTGGCAGCGTGGGAGAGGAGCGCACCTTGTGTGGAACAGCGTGCGAGAGAAGCGAATGGGCTGGCCGGCGGATGAATCCGTTGCGCTGGCCCCATTCGCTCTTTTTTTTTTTTTTGGATGTAACAAAAGGGTACGTGGGTTAATAAAAAAAGGGCCGCCCAAATTTATTAATGGGCTGGCCGGCTGGTCGTTTTATTAAACCCACGAAGGGCTGCGCCGTTTATTAAACCCATGAAGGCTGAATTGTTGAACGTAGCGCTTATGCGCTGGCGGCCAAGAGGTGCGCAGCCGTGAGGATCAGCGAAGAGGTGCCATGCGAGGAGGTGCCATCTCGTGGTGCCATCGTTCGTGTGAAGGGATGCGAAGTTCGAACCCATACATGAAAGGGCACAACCCGATGAAGAGGCACACGAAGGGCTACCAGCAGGAAATCTCTGCACACTCACCGGGTACGCCACACACACATCTGTGCATCTGTCTTCTATATGTGAATTGAGAAAGAAGGTTTAGGTTACCTCATACTCGTAGATGCAGGTTCCATCTTTCTTCTGCTTCCATACAACGCTGGGTAGGGGAGTAGAGCGGAGAGGGTGAGAGGCTCACAACCGTAGGCCTGGAAAATTTTTTTGCTCTGATACCACTGTGAGGATTACTATTATTACTTAGTATTTCATCCACTATCTGTGATTTAAGACTGAAACTGAAAGTAGACTTGAACACAGATGTTTGATTGATTGATTGAAATTGTGATACAACAGGCTCCTTATATAGGAGTTCAAGAGACACGAATGAAAAGTCACATCCCATGACCAATAGTCATGACTCTAGGCGAAGAGACACATCCTTTGGACGAATAGCTGCAACCATTGGATGAAGAGTTGCAACCCTAGAGCGAAGGGGTGTGACCAGTCGTCGAAGGAGTGTGGCTCTTGATGAAGAGGCATGTCTCTAGAGCGAATAGTCGTGACCATCCAAGTGTAGGGGTCCTCTGTAATCATGCCACTTTAGTATCTGTAATCATGAGGAGACTGTGTATAATGAACTAAGTCACAATCGTGACATGCATAAGACAATGTCTCTCCATGAGCACTAGCATACATATACCTGTCAGGCTTTGTGTCTTGTGGAGAAGATGCATGTTGAGAGGTGACTGTCACCTCTTCCTTTTGCATAAAAGACCTCAACCTTTGAGATACGGGATCTCCATGCTTCAAGCGAGGTGGATTTCTGAATTTCAGCTCTCCATCTTCCCTCTTTTTGATGTCACCTTTGCGGAGGAGGTTGGAAAGTGTCAACTCCCTCTTGCCCACTTCTCGTGCCATGGACTCAAAAGTCACGTCTACCATTGCATCAGGCTCTTCTTCTTTCATGACTGTCTTTCCTCGAGACAGTTGTCCCTTTGAATCACTATCATTTACCCTTTCAAGGGGCTTGTGCCTTCCTCGTAGAGCATCAGAACCACGCGAGGCACTTGATGGCCCCCTCGAATTAAGCACTTCCAAAGGGTTACCTTGGCTGTCCATTGTGTTAAGTGTGCTTGAAGCGGGGTGTCCAAAACACAGGTTCGTTTCCCCACTAAGAAGAGGGAAATGACCGTGCTCTGATACCAATGAAACCGATCCCGTCCAGTGGGAATAGACTCCGTTGGGCACCCACACGCGTAATAGCACAACTTAATATCACAATTTGAAATGGACAACTTAATAACAACTGAAAATTGAAATGAAATAGATGGACACCAACACTGGGGCCAGAACGGGCCGAACCCCCCCTCAATATATGATATATTATTGGGAGTATTTAACAAATACAATGCTCCATGGGTTCAATGAACCAGATGATGTCCATGTACAAATGAAAACAGTACCAAACAAGAAGGCTCGAAGTAGATGTTCAAAGGAGAGCGACCACTTGAGTGGTCTAGTCTCTACGGTCCTGTGCCTTCACTGGACTTCGCGGAGAGCGCCCCACTGGTGTTCTAGGACCACGCACAAACAGGCGCTCCCGTACTAACGCCTGGCTCTCCCGATCTCGGCACCTTTGGACCGTGGTTCTCCAAAAGCTTGGACTACCCGGCACCGAACGGGTGTTTAGCCGTAGAGAGAATCCTTTATCAGATTTACAACAAAGTTCTTTACTTAAATTTGAATTCACTTACTTGTAGCTTGCAGATGGAAGACCAATACCCGAGGTGTCTGTGTGCAGCTACTAGTGGTGGACACCAAGACACAGCAGCCTGTCGAAGAGAAGGAGGAGGAGCTACCTGTGTTAAAGGTGTAGCCACCTGTAATAACCGCCTATGGATGGAAGGTGTAACCGCCTGCAGAGGAGCACAGCCGCCTGCTGTGGAGGAGGAGGAGTAGGCGCAGCCGTCCACTGGAGGTGGAGCCGCTGGCTGCAAAGCACAGCCACCAGTCTGAAGAGGAGAAAGTGGCGCAGCCTAAAGAGTTGTGGAGGAGCAGCCACTATACAGAGGAGGCAGCCTGCTGTGGGAGGCTCTGCCTGGTGAAGATGGAGCGCAGCTTGCAAGAGCCTGCAGGAGGTGAAACGCAGCCTGTTGGAGATGGAGAAGGAGCCGCCTGTATGCAGAGCACAGCCGCCGGGGGATTAGCGGAAGCCGCCTGGCTGCAGCCGCCTCTGGGGTGGCTCAGCCGTCTGCAGGACAGAAGCAGCCGCTGGAGTTGGTCACACAGCCGCCTGCAAAAGGGGAGGCAGCGTAGCCTTGTTATGAAGGTGGAGCAGGTGCAGTCGTCTACTGGAGGTGGGCACACAGCCGCCTATAAGAGGCAGCGCAGCCTGCTGGTGTTGGGGACACAGTCGCCTGTGGAGAAAGCAGCGCAGCCTGTATGCTGGAGGTGGCAGCCAGCCGCCTGGTGGTGCAATCGCTTGAGAGGAGCAGAAGTGCAGCTGGCTGGAGAACAGGCGCACGATCACGTGTCTCTTTTTGGAGCGGTCGTGGTGCTTCCTTTTGTAGAGGTTGGAGAGGAGTTAAACCACCACAGCTGGCCGGCTCCCCACGTTTGCATGGGGGTGGCCAGCTTCAAAGTGTGGTGTGGGTAGGTTACCATGCACCCACCCCACACACACACTTAAGGGGCTAAGTGTGGCTCCCCACCTTGGCTCATATGTGGGTGCCCATAATGGGTGCCCACTTTTAAGTGAATGTGAACTTAGAACCTTATAAAATGAAATAAACTATTAAACCAACAAGTGCAATACACTTACCACCTGTTCATACGCAACAAAACTCGTCAGAAGATAGAGCAAACTTCACGACTCACTGGCAGGCGTCCCCGCTCAGTAAGTGACACGTCAAACAGGCAAACACAAAAATACAAGTCATGCGAAAACAATTTCAAACATGCAAAAACATGAGTGCATGTGCAAATAGTATCATGGACATATCTCCCATTCATGGGACAAGTACAAAATATCTGTCGGGCACAAAAATGGCACGACATAAAACATAAATCCTGGTCTTCCTATGGAGTGACGGTCCCATAGGTAAAACACAGTTCCAGGCACGAGCCTTCCTATGGAGTGACAGTCCCATAGGCAAGACACGGAACGAATACTGGCTCTTCCATGGCGTGACAATCCCATGGATAGAACACAGTCCAGGTCATACACGGGTGGCACCAGTCTGGCTCCCGTCCATACGACACCATCCTGCTAACACACGGGTGGCACCAGTCTGGCTCCCGTCCATGTCAAGCAAAAATACTGGCCTCTTCACATGAGACACCGGCCTGGCCTCAAGTGAACGAGACACAAATCTGGAGATGGACCAAATGGTCGGCCAATTGGTGATAGCATCTCTAACCAGAGTCAAGTGGAAGGAGGAATGGGGGGGGCGAGGCTCAGGTGGGGGAGGGAGAGGTGGCTGTCCGGGGATGTGGTAGAGAGAGAGAGAAATGAAATGATATACTAACGTTTCTAAGAGGCCATAATGGCCTATGAGACCAAAACTGAGAGTACCTCTGAAGTTGGTGTCTCATCAAAGAGAACAACTAAATGAGACTAAAAAGTACAATAAACTGATTGTCTTACAGTTATAAGAACATAATTGTAAGACTCCGAGATGATACTGAGTATCAAATACTGGAAAATACTGGAAAATGTATATCAGGTAGATCCATGTATGCTGATCAGTTGAAGTGTTGCCCTCTCCTTAGATCAAATATCTCCACCATGGGGCTGTCTAGAATGGAGAGGTTGTAGAAGCGAGGTAGGCACCTCGATGCCGAGCAATAATGGCTCTGATCTGGCGATGGTGAGGATGCTGTGGTCGGGATCCTGGTGGGCGTGGCCGACGACCACAACATAAGATGACTGCTCTATCAGTGGTGACTCCGTGGGAGCGTGGTTGGTGCCCTGATGGCCCAATGGTGGTATCAGTAGGTGTGTGGGCTGGGTTGCTCGTGCTGGTGCGAAGAAATCTGTCAGGGTCCTCTGTCTAGGTACATCATGGCTCTATCTCCTGTTTGTCAAGAGGGTCTCTTTGTGTCTCTTGAGCTCAAGTAGGAACAATCCCAGGCATCTTTGATCCTCAAACTCCATGACCCTGTGTAACGGCCCAAAACCCTCTCGGAAGAGGCAGTGATATCTCCCTTGGATCTCATAATAGACTGTACATCAGCATGTAGTGCTCCTCTGTCTCTGCCTCCTGGTAGCATAGCTGACAAATGTGGTCATCCAAGATCTCATGCACATATCGCCCTGTCTCAATCTGCAGCAGCTGGTGTCATGAGGTCCGGATCTGTCCAATGGCACAACGTATCCCATGTGATAGGTGTACATCCATGTACGCCGGGCGGGTGATAAAAGGTGGTCTGCCATGACATGATCTTTGCTTGGTCAAAGGAGAATCTCAAAGTCGAATTCTCGGAAGACCAACTGCCACCATCAAACCCGACCAGCCACCTGTGGTTTTTTGAGAAGATACTTTAGGGCATGGTGGTCCGAGATTACAATGAAGTGGGAGCCCAAGAGATAGTGACGGAACTTCTGGCAAGCATACACAATAGCCAAGCCTTCCCTCTCAGTGGTGGTGTAGTTTTGTTCAGCGGGTGTGAGGAGGCGACTAGCATAATAGATAGGTCTGTCCATCTTGTATTTTTTACTGGGCTGAGTCAGTACTGCACTGACAGCAGTGAGGCTAGCGTCGGTATGGACATGGAAGATTATCGTCCAGTCGGGAGGAATGAGGATGGCAGCTTCAGTGAGGCGCTTTTTAAGGTAGGAGAATGCAGTAGAGGTTGAGTCGGACCACTGGAAAATGGCAGATGGCTTGACTAGGCGGGTGAGTGGGAGAGCCACGTCAGCATACATGTTGATGAAACGACGATGGTAGCTGGTGTGTTCGACGAAGACCTAGGTGCCTTTTGGGCTGATTGGAGGAGGAAGACGAAGGATGGCAACTATTTTGTCCGGGTTAGGAGCCAAGCCTTCGGAAGAGATGATATGACCTAGGAGGGTACCCTGGACCACTAAGAAATGACACTTAAAGGGGTTAGGGCAGAGTTAGGACGAGTGACACTTGGCAAAGACCAGAGCTAATTGAGAAAGATGTTCTGAAAAGGCCTCTACCCTAGAGACAAGTTGTGTACCGATGAAATTAGAAAAATCGTCAATGAAAGTACGGAGAAAGCTGAGGAGGTACTCCCTGAAGATACTGGTGACAAGCCGTTGGAAAGTGGCCGGAGCGTTACACAGCCCAAAGGGCATTTGGTTTTAGACATAGGTACCCCATTGGGTGACAAAAGCGGTCTTGGTCCGATCATCTAGGTGGATGGTGCCTTGGTTATAGCCACTAAATCCATCCATAAAGCTGTAGAGGGCATGTCCGGCCACATCCTCTAAGACCCGATCCATGAATGGAAGGGGAAATCCATCATTGATAGTAGCTTTGTTGAGAGATCGGAAGTCTACATAGACACGGATCTTATTGGTCTTCTTCTTTGGCAAGATCACCATGGGAGAAAGCCATTCAGAGTGTTCCACTGGAGAGATGATTTGGGCATCCTCCATCTTTTCCAATTCTACTTCGACAGCCTCTACGTACTTTGGGTTGAGCTTGTAGACGCGCCCATGAATGGGTCGAGTGCCCTCCTCGAAAGGAATGGTGTGGACACCAATGACAGCTGGAACACCTTCCAAGTCCTTGTATGTCCATGCAAAGCATAGTTACCGCGGAACGGCGTTCCGCCTTCCTGGAACGCCGGAACGCCGCTCCAAAGCGCAAGGCGTGCCCGGAACGTGGAAACGGGAGCCGGAACGGATCACTTGCCGGGGAACGTGGCGGAACGCGTGCCGGAACGCCGGAACGCTAGGGTGGAACGCACGTTCCGGGCGTTCCGGAAAACTGTACTTTCGCTAAGTCGCCGGCGGCCGTTTTTTTCCAGCGTACGGCTCTTTTTCGCTTCTGCGCCTGCTTTGTTGGCTGCTCTCCCTACCACTCCACGCTGCCCCCTTCGCTGCCCCACACTCTCCATTCCACCTACTATCCCACCCTTCCTCTTGGCTGCCCCCCCACACTCTCCCTACCTTGAGCCTTGGCTGCCCCACAGTGCACACTCTCCCTACCTCCTCTTGGCCCCTCCTCTAGGCTCTTGGGCCTTGGAAAGTTGGCCCCTTCTTTTGCCCGGGTGGCACTTGTGACTCGAGTCTTGAGCACTCAGCAGGTAAGATTTAAAATTTACACAATGAACATTGGATTTTGGAGATTCTAGTTTGCTGCGTTTTTTTCCACTTTGTGGACACTTTACTTATGTCTCATGCAAGGGCATTTTGCATGTTTTTTTAATTTTCAGCCATTTATCAATTTCAATGGCACCTCCTCGTGGCATAGATGCAGAAAACAGATCCCCTTGGTGAAATGAGGTGGATCTTGTGTCCAGATATGATAGTACAAGAGGAGGAGGGTCACGCAAGTGGAAGTGCCACTTTTGTGGATCCATTAAGACTGGAGGCACGGATCGTGTGCGAGCCCATTTGTTGGGGGTTAGAGGCAAAGGCATTTCTGTTTGCCCTACAGTGTCAGGAGCAGATATTATACGATTGCAGGCACTTGCAGATATTATACGATTGCAGGCACTTGCAGATAGACTTGATGCAGCAGGGAGTCGGCCCTCTGTTCTTGATCCTCGAGGTACATCATCATCAGCTACACCTGCAGGCGTGGCATCATCAGCTACACCTGCAGGCGTGGCATCTTCAGCGAGTGCCTCTACCCCATTATTTGGGGCTGCTCCACAGCCATCCGCACATGGAACAAATGCTTCCCAGACCCAGGCTTCACGAGGTCCAGTGCAGGCTAGTCTTGTGGCATCATGGCACCCTGGGAGGAGGGCACAAGTAGATGCATCAGTGGCACGGTTTTTTTATGCTGCAGATGTTCCTTTGGTAAAGGCCCGCAACCCATACTTTGCAGATATGGTGAAGGAGATTGCTTCTTTTGGACCTGGCTATGCTCCACCTTCATCCGAGGCATTGCGCACTACACTTCTAGCCACAGAGAGGACAGCCATAGAGGATGCCTTGGGACCCATTCAGGATGTATGGCGTAGATGTGGCGTCACTATCATGGGTGATGGTTGGAGTGACACCAGGAGCCACTCCATTCAGGGTATCCTTGCCTACTCCAGAGGGTGTAGCTTTTTTATTAAAGCTATTGACAATTCAGAGGCGGGCAAACTGCAGAGAGATTGGCAAATATTTGGAGTGAAGCCATTGAGTACGTGGGTCCCAATAATGTCATCCAGTTTGTTTCTTATGGAGAGAACTCAAACAGGGCAGCAGGGAGGATCATTGAGGATAGGTACCCACATATTTGCTTCACTCCTTGCATGTCACATGGGCTCAACAATCTCCTCAAAGATATTGGTAAGATCCAGTGGGTGGAGCCTTCTATTGAAATGGGCAATCACATTGTTTCATTTATCACTCGCCACCACTACATTTTGGTTGTATATCGACAGAGATCCCCAAAGGATCTCTTAAAGTATTCAGATACACGCTTTGCATATAATTTCCTTATGCTAAAGCGTCTTTTTGAAGTGAAGAATCATTTGAGGCAGCTTGTAGTTTGTGAGGAGTGGGATGCATGGCGAGAGTGTACCTCAGTGGGGCAGGTATTCGATGCAGGTCCATTGTTCTTGATGACACTTTTTGGGACACTGTTGAGGTATTGTTGCAGGTTGTGCGGCCAATCATTCTTATGTTGAGGCTTCTTGATGGAGATGAGCCTTGCATTGGCAAGGTGTATGAGGGGATGGACAGGATGATTGAGAGAATCCTATCTCTACAGACTTTGGATGGGGGTAGGAGACAGGAGCTATCTCGTCTTGCGACAGGCAGGTGGACAGAGTATCACTCTGCATTAGAGGCTGCTGCATTTGTGGTGGATCCAAAATTTCAAGGCAAAGGACAAGAGACAGATGCAGAGGTTGTGCAGGGTTGGGAGGATATCTTGAGGAAGCTTGTACCCAGTGCAGATGATAGGAGGAGGGTTCGTGAAGACCTTTCCTTCTATCGACAAAAGAGAGGCCTCTTCGCTTTGCAGGATGCACAGAATGATAGGTTCAAGATATCCAGTGCACGGTGGTGGGAGGATTATGGGGCAGATACACCATTGCTGCAAAGATTGGCCATTCGAGTGCTTAGCCAGGGTGCTAGCTCCTCGCCATGTGAGCGCTTATGGAGCAGTTTTGGGAACATTGCAAGCAAGAAGAGGAACATGCTTGGTGTCCAGAAGGCAAATGACCTTGTATTTGTTAATGCAAACTTGCGTTTGCTTAACAAGTTCAGGGCTGAGTGTACTCTAGAGCCATTTATTGGATTTTGCCTTGATCTTGATGACAATGATGGTGAGGATCAGCCAGAGGGAGAGGATGATGTGGAGCAGCATGAGGATGAGCAGATTGAGGGACAGCCTGGACAGGAGGATGAGATCCCACTTGCTGATGACTAGTCTTTGACTCACCAGTTACCTTGGCCCTTGAGGCTAGTTTTGTACTTGTCATGCGATGTACTTTCTTTTTCAGTTTCTATATATCCACATGCGATGTACTTTCTTTTTCAGTTTCTATATATCCACATGCGATGTACTTTCTTTTCAGTTTCTATTTGGAGTCTGGACTCTTCAAATTTTTAATGTTTAAGACTTTAAAGTTTAATCTTGGATATTTTAAATGTTTTGTCATTTTAGTCCTAAATGCCGACATGTCATATGACATGGCGTTCCGCGACGTTCCCGATCCGCTCCCGTTTCCGTTCCCGCTCCTGTTCCAGCATCCGACGTTCCTGGAACGTTCCCGTTCCGATGCAAAGACATCCTTATAGGATTGAAAGAAGGCAGCAACTTATAGGATTGAAAGAAGGCAGCAACTTAATTGAGGAGGGCAAGATGGTCCCACAGCCAAGAAGCTAAGAGGATGGGATGGGGCTCCTCGGAAGTGCCGAGATTGAATTCCTGGACAAGGTCTTGGCAAGATGAAAGGTTGAGCAGTTCCTTGTCTCAGCTGCTTTAGAGAGGAGGTCGGGGTTGTGGGTAAATTGGAAAAGTTCCATAGTGATCTTCCGTCCAAGACTTAGGACACTCGCCCACGGGGAAAGTTGGTATGTCCTCAGACACCTGTGGTTGGGCTCCTTGTGGAGTCCATGGGACAGTGACGAGAGTTGTTGTGGGAATTTGTTCCGCCTTGGGGAGGGATTTGGCCATCTTCCGTCCTCTGTTGGTGGCAACCCGTTGACGGGTTCTCCTAGGCCCAAAGCCTCATAGTGCTTAGAGAAGAATGTGGTGGAAGCGTGTGGTACCTCCGTGATGTCCACCATGTAGGATGTTAGGCCTTCCGTGGCTTGGAGCTAGTTAAGTAGTTCCGACTCATCACCATAGGGAATAAGGCCTTCTTCTGTCACATTGACCAAGAAGTGGTTGTCAGAGGGTTGGAAGAAGAAAGGGGAGCTACTGTGGCACCACGGATTCCTTGATGCAGACCTTCCTCCAATTTGAATTCCTGTAGGCCATGCTCTTGAGGAATTCACAATCGGTCATAACCCCAATCATGTAGAACACCTGTACTCCTCAGCCATGGACGACCAATGAGTAAAGAGTAGGCCCCTCTGATTTCACGAAGCCGGATCACCACAAAGTCGAGTAGGAATGGAATCCCTTGGATGATTACAGTGACTCCTTCCACTAGGCCGATAGGGGGCCATCCGAACACAGAAGTTGGCTGGCCGCATCACCTTGAGGCCTACTACATGAAGTGTGAATTCCAGCATGAGGTTCATCCCAGGGCTAGCGTCGACAATTTCCCCAGAAAGTGGGGTACCATGAATCTCCACAGAGAGGCGGGGGCTCTGGTAGTCTGTAAGAGGGGGATTGGCACGGCTGATACCCATTCAACCGGCGACACCGGAGGGAAGGGGAAACCCACCATACAGCCCACCACTAGAATTGGTGGACGTACCATTGAGTTGCTCCAATAGTGTATTGAGACATTGTTGGACGTTTGGGCTAATCCGGAGCAGATCAAAGAGGTTCACCGATAGGGTATTTCCCTTGAGTAAATCCTCCACAGAGAAAGGTGTGAGCTCTGGTTTGGAATGTGAAAGGGGTAGGTGGGTTGTCCGTCACGGAAGATTGGTTGTGGAGGTCCTTGAAGGCCTGCAAGAAGGACTGATCTATGACTGTGCGGGGAATGGGTTGACTCATCCCCTTGTTGCTCTTGAGGCATGGCCTTCCTTTGTGATCTGGTGACCACTATGATGGATGGTGGATCCTCATGGGTAGGTGTGGTGGTTGTGACGGACACCCCAAGAGTGGAAGAGGAAGGTTGGCAAGTGGACAAAGGATGTCCTATGGAAGAAGGATGTCCTTGAGATAGAGGATGTCCTACAGAGACTAAGTGCCTGGTTGGGGTTGGGAATGTGAAGTCGGAGGATGTGGATGCCCTTTGCTTGGGACAATCCCGGGTATAATGATCCTTGGATTCCGGACAATGCCGGCAGGGCGGAGAACCTTGAGGAAAGGGGGAAGCGGCTTTGGAAATGATCGTATTCCCCACATCTATAGCAAAGGATGGGAGGATTGCAAGGTTGGGGAGGGTGACTAGAACGGTTCATGGGGGCTTCTGTCATGGTGGTTGGGGCAGGAGGATTTGGGATGAGTGGTGGAAGGTAGGTCACCTCGGGAGTGGGTGGGCAAGGAGCAGCATGGAAGGGTTGTGGAACAGCAACGGCAGCTGTAGCATAATGGGCAAGGTTGGGAATTGCTGATGCGGGATGAGGAAGTTATTGTTGATGGAGTTGACGGAACCCCTTGAGATAGTAGCAATCTTTATCTTCATGTCCTCCTTTTTTCACAAAAGGAGCAGTACTTCCTTTTTGGGCATTCTTGGACAATGTGTACAAGTAACTGACATATAGCACACCACAGTTCCTTCTTGGCTTCATGCTGGGATGTGCAATAGATTCTGAGACTGTACAACATTGTTTATGGGGATGCAGCACTGCACAGTAGATTTGGGGTTCTATAGGCCAACTTATGGGCAAATTGAGTGACCGTGCCATGCATGTAACTTGGGGGGCAGTTGCTTGGCTCTCCCAGTCCGGTCCACTTTATTATTTAAAGTGAAGATGTATTTATATTAATAATATGAAAAGAGTACATATTAAACTGTGGGTTAGTCTTCTCAAACAATCAAGAGAAGAACTACCCACAGAAACTGCTCAATCCAATATCCTCTTAGTGAGTAGTTTCATTGTATTTGACTCCCATCTCTCACCAGACTAGCAATGTTAGCATTCACTAAACAGATAACTTTCTTAGGATCTACACTTTGCATGCCATCATTAACAAAGACCAGAGTGTTCCTCGTAGACCAAATCTCCCACAGGCATGTAAATCTTGCAAATCCAAAAAGGCTATTACTCTCCTCTGTTGGACCAATCTTTTTACCCAAAACCCAATGGGACCATGTACATTGCAGCCCAAAAATGTCCCCCTCCCCCCCCATTTAGAGAGCTGTGTCCAAAAAGATCTTAAATTTAGTCACAAGGGACGGGGGACGGTGACGGGGACGGGACGGGGGACGGCCATAAGTAGGGAACGGGGACGGGGGAGGGAACGGCACTCAAAAAATACTTTTTTTTAAAATTTTCTACTCTGCACTTATTCTACTTTGGAAGCACATCAAAATGAGCACAAATTTACACTAAAATGCTAAGATTTTGAGTCATATTAATAATTAAGTAGATACAAAATGAGTCATGACTCAAGAGTCAGGACTCAGGAGTCAGGACTAAGCCTTAAGGAGGCAAAATACAAGGACGGACTCAAATGAGTCAATGACAAAAAAGTGCCGAAGACTAGAGGCTAGAGGCTAGAGCTAAGTAGTAAGGCCCATGAATCATGATCCATGAATGATCATCCACGTGAAGTGCTCGCCTTATGGTCATGGGTAGCTTGTGCGGCTGCCAAAGAAGCATCAAGCTCATCCTCAGTCTCATCCTCACTGGCATGCTGCTCCTGCACCTCATCCTGCCGTTGCTCTTCTTGTTGACTCATCTCCCACTCGGTGAAGGAATCTGCCTTCTTGGTCATGCTCTTGCAAAGCATTCGCAAGTTCGCGCTGACGAAGACAAGGTCATTGGCACGCTCTACCCCGAGTCGGTTCCTCTTCCTAGAGGCAATGTGGCTGTAGGTACTCCAAAGTTGCTCCAAGCAAGAGGAGCTGACGGCCTGGCTAAGTATGCGGATGGCAAGCTGCTGCAGCTCCGGTCCATCTGAACCAAAGTCCTCCCACCATAGAGCAGCACCAACTTTGGAGCGATCAACCCCTGCATCATGACAGCCATAGGAGCCATGAAATGACCTGTACATCGAAAGCTGGTCCCTGATCTTGCGCCTAACCGATGCATCAGGCACAAGACGATCCAAGATGATCCTCCATCCAGCGCTCACCTCCCGGTCGCTCTCCTGCTTGTTGCCTTGGAATTCTGGGTCCACCACATAAGCTGCTGCATGCAATGGAGAGTAGTAGGAATTCCACCTTCCTAGACACAAGGCATGGATCTCCTCGTATCTGTCTTCGTCAGGCACGAAGTCTTTCAACTTCTCTATCATGCGATCCATGGCCTCGTAGACCTTGCCTATGCATGGCTGCATAGCGTCTACAATCCTCAACAGGTGGACTATGGGCCTCACCATAGCATCTGTGGTCTTCACACGCTCCCACCAAGAGGCGTCATCCGCCCGTAGCCTACACTCTTGGCCAGTGTTTGTATGGGACTCTTGCATGGCAACAAACTTGTCGCTAAGGAAAAGCCCCCTCAAAGCACCACTACAATCCTTCAACTGGCCCAACATGAGAAAGTTGTAGGCAAACCGGGTGTCGGAATATTTGAGGAGAGAGAGACAGGACCTCTTGTTGAACTCATGCCGAGAAGTCTTTGGTGGTTGAGGACAAAGGAGACCATGGTGTTGGCCTCCTCAATGAGCGGGCTGATCCATGGTAATGCCCCGATGTCCTTGAGCCTTGAGGAGGTTGTTTAGGCAATGAGCCATACAAAAGGACACCGTGACATGTCCATACATACTTTGGAGAATAGCTCCTGCCGCCCTATTGGAAGGCTCCCCATCCGCAACAAAGCCCACTACATGCTCGGGGCCAACGATCTCCATGGTGGTAGCCCACTCCGCCGCAAGCACATCCGCGCTCTTCCCAGTGCCGGATGCATCATGAGATGAGATGAAGTACATCTCTCCACGGGAATATGCAACCATGCCGTGAATACTCCTCTTGCGGGTGTCACTCCATCCATCCACAATGAGGGAGACTCCGTTCCTCTCCCATTGCCGCTTTGTGTTGTTGGCCGCTTGCTCTACAATGCGCTTCTCCTTGTCGAGCAATGTAGTGCGCAAGCTCTCGGATGAGGGGGGCGTATGGGTTGAGCCATACTCCCCAATCTTCTTAACCATTACCTTGAAGTATTCCGACCTATTCAAGAAAGTAATTTACTAATGAGAAGGAGACTAGGATGATGAAAACATGAATGATGAATTGGCAATGATCGATTGCATTTACCTAGCCGCTTGAAAGGCAATGTGGTCGTGGAAGAAGAAGCGGGCCACCGCCATATCCACCTCCTCCTTCAACTTGGGGTTCCAATTCTCCCCAAGTGTAGATTGTCGCCGTGGGCCACGTAATGATTGAGAGGCCGTGGAGATGGAAGGTGCCGGTGTCGTGGATGGAGTAACATTCCGACTTGATGGCGAAGGTGATGGTGTGCATGATCCCGATCCACCACATGACTCCATGGTAGAGGCTTGAGTTCCTCTCCCCATCGTCGCGGGATCCACGGCCACTCGTGGTGTCCTTCTTGTCGCTTCGACCGCTTCGTAGACGCTAAGCTTGTCAAGAAGTTCCCGTCTCTTCTCGGGCGTGACATTCGTGCAAAACCTCACCTCATGCCCACTTTTATGCAAGAGGTGGGCTCGCACTTTGTCGGCGCCACCCGTTCGCCGGTACGGGCAAAGCTTGCATACCCATGGCCGAGAACCGCCTCCATGAACGGATGTGGTGTAGTTTACCTCCTCCCACCATGTCCATCCCGTTGTCCTTCTACGAGAAGCCCCGGCACGTGAGGAGGATGCCATGGTTGAAGATGGCTTGCCGCTTGACTCTTGAGCCTTGAGGAGTGAGAGAGAGAGAGAGATAGAGAGAGAGAGAGCCTTGAGGAATGAGAGAGAGAGAGAGCCTTGAGGAATGAGAGAGAGAGAGAGCGAGAGCCTAGAGGCTTGGAAGTTGGAAGACTCAAGAGGCTTGAGGGAGAGGTGAGAGCCTAGGCCCTAGAGCTTGGAACTTGGAAGTTGGAAGAGACTCGAGAGAAGATTCAAGAAGCTTGAGCAATGAGCAATGAACTTGTGTGTGCTTGTAGCCTTGTAGAGGTGGGCTCTTATATAGATAGGCAAGAGAGAGAGAGGGCCAAGGCCCAACAGCCATAAACGGCTAGTAGAGCCCAAGCCCAACAGCCATAAACGGCTACGATGGCAGGCAGGCGCAACGGCCAGAAAAACGGGCGCAGGCGACGCAGGCGCAATGGCTATCTGCCGGCCGTCCCCGCACAGGCCGTCCCCGCGACAGCCGTCCCCCGTCCCTGCGCCGTCCCTTGTTTGAAACGCCCGTCAGGGGACGTCCGTCCGTCCCCGTCCGTCCCCGTCCCTGCGCCGTCCCGTTTCGGCATCCCAGCGTTCCTAGGCTCCGTCTCCGCCGTCCCCTGTGACTATGATCTTAATGCAGGGCAATCCCAAAAGGCATGCTTGAAATCCTCGATGGCTGCTTTGCATCTTGGGCATATCCCTGAGGCCATATTTTTGATCATCAGCTTACAGCCTAACGGAAGAGCCCCAACCATGATTCTCCACAAAAAAGTCTGAGCATGTGTTGGCAGTTTGGATCCCCAAATTCTTCTACATCTGGACTCCCAGCATTTGTCTGGCCAAGCTACTTTCCATATTGTATTGAAATGTTTAAAATCTCTCTTCTCTTGCATTAACATGTGATAAAACTTGGCAATTGATTCCCGACCAAGGGGAAGTCCATCTGTCCACCCCCGATCTTTGATCCACCTTTCCGTGAGCTGAGAAGTATTGATAGTTAGCATCTTGAGCTTACCAATAATTACATGCAGATGATTCTTATCAAATCTTGAGAGACCTGTTGGAAATAAGTGCACACTAGGTGTATTATTTCTCTAGTCTAGTTTCAGTTCAGTCTTTGTGTCTTGAGTCTAGTGCCATGTGGCACCTCTACATTTATCCCATAAGTGAGTCTACTCAATCTTGTACTTCTCACCTATAAATTGTAGGTGTCACATCAATGAAAGCATCAATCTTGTGTCTTGTCTACACTCATCTCAAGGTAACTCTTTGTCTTTCATTTGTTCTTGTTTCATTTTTAGTTTTGCTCTTGCTTTTATATTTTCTACATGGTATCAGAGCAGGCTACAAATTCCCTGTGTTGCCCGCCATAGCTTCAGGCGACCATCTCCCTAGCTGCGCTCAGGACCAGCCTATTCACATTCTGCACAGGCTGCGCCAGCCTGAATTTTCTGTCCGCCGCCAGTCTTTTTTGCTGTCCGCCCTGCGCCGGCCTGTTTTCCAGTAGGTGCTGCGTACTCCTCTTGTTTTCGTGAAGCTGCTACTGCTCTCTCTCTTCGAGCTGTTGCTGCCTGCCGTACTGTTGCAGCTCTCCTTTGGCTGCCTTCTTCATCGACTCAAGGGTGCGCATCACCTAAAGGCAGCTGCAGATCAACTTTCCTCCTAACGAGCTATTTGCTGCATTCAGTTCTGCCATCGCTTCCTCTTGAAGAGTCTACAAGGTACTGTGCATTGTCTCCTTCAGTTTGCTGGTCAGTCCTTTTCTTATCCTCATATCTGCAAACTGCTAGTTCCTCATGCTTCGATGGGCTGTCACATGCTATGGCCTTGACAAGTGGTGAAAGAGCCAGCTTCTAAAAACAGTTTGGATCTCTTCTTTCATTCATTTCTGCAATCTTGTAAGGGAATAGACACTGCCCTTGCATTTTAGCAAGAGGTAAGACCTTCCCACATGGCCTCTTCTACTCATTCTCTCATGTCTATCGACAAATTCAATGGGTCCAACTTTCATACTTGGCAAATCAAAATCAAGTGCCATCTTATGAAAGAAGGTCTTTGGGACGTTGTTCACCATGCTGCTCCCGAAGATTCCGACATTGAGCAAGTTATCACTTATGCTCCCACTGCCAAGAATGACAAAGCCTATGCTATCATCTTGCTCGGTCTTGGAGATGATTACATTCATCACATCCGACATACAATCTGCTTCTCGAGCATGGATCACTTTGGATACCCTTTTTGGACCCCGCTCTAAAAACTCTAAGATTGCACTTATGATCTCATTCTTTGATCTATATATGCAGGAGGGAGCTACTATAGCCTCTCATGTCAATTATTTTCGCAGTCTTATGGTTCAGCTTGCATCAGTGAAGTTCCCCATCTCCGAAGATATTGCTATTGCTGTGCTTCTCAAAAGCTTACCTGACACCTATGCTACTCTTGTCACTACCTTCAAGTATCACAATAATCCTACTCTTGAAGGTATCATCAATGCTCTCCAAGAAGAGGAAAGAACAAAACAACAAAAGGTAACTGACACTGCATTTTTAGCAAAGAAAGGAGGTTCTAAGGTAAGAAAGCCTTGCACCCATTGTGGAAAAACTAATCATATGGAGAAGGACTGCTTCAAGGCTCATCCATGCACCATTTGTGGCCGTGATAATCACCGGGAGAAGGACTGCTACTCTAAAACCTCTACATCAGCCCCTGCATCTACCTCAGCACATGTTGCTGCAGCATCTACATCAGCAGATCTTGCTGTTCATTCCTCACATGATGAGGAGTGGGCTTTCTGATTACCTCACCTTTCTTGTCTACCACTTTGACCACCGATGATGTAGGTCAAGGGGTTCTAGTGTCTTACTCATTATGCTTTTTGACCTCTCTCTTGTCCCTACCCAAGAGGCATAGATTGCCCTTGAGGAGGGGTTGTCTTCAAGGTCCATCTGTTTGTCTACAGTCAGTCTTCTGTCTATCTAGTCTTGTCTGTCTGTCTATCTGTTGTCTGTCTATTTGTCTATCAATCTGACTGTGTCTTGTTTTAGATCCATCTTGTCCCTATCCTTGTGAACCCATATGAGGATATCACTTGAGGAGGGGTGTCTCAGGATTTTTGTCTGTCACGTCTTCTGTCTCAGTCTATCTAGTCTCTCTGTCTTGGTTTTATCTTTTATCATGTCATAGTCTTGTTTTTTGTCTTCCTCCTAGTGTCCACTTAAGGAGGGTGTTGGAAATAAGTGCACACTAGGTGTACTATTTCTCTAGTCTAGTTTTAGTTCAGTCTTTGTGTCTTGAGTCTAGTGCCATGTGGCACCTCTACATTTATCCCATAAGTGAGTCTACTCAATCTTGTACTTCTCACCTATAAATTGTAGGTGTCACATCAATGAAAGCATCAATCTTGTGTCTTGTCTACACTCATCTCAAGGTAACTCTTTGTCTTTCATTTGTTCTTGTTTTATTTTTAGTTTTGCTCTTGCTTTTATATTTTCTACAAGACCATACATGATAGATAGCTGTTCATCATCTCTCCACCCCAGAAGAGGACCATCCGAGAAATCCTCAAATCTGCCTATCCCTCTATTGTTGAGTCTTTTGCTCACTTTGGGCTCAATGAGGGCTAACAGAGGGAAAAAAACAGGGGACCACCAAACATTATTCATGCATAGTGAATTTCCCATGATTCTGGGAGATCCTTGCCATTGAATGAGGGGAATGATCCTCTTCCATTTCTTAATCAGAAATTCAGCAAAGGGCATATTTTTAAAGACAAGTGGAGCATGGAAAAAAATCTTATCAATCCAAGAGAGTCTCCTCCATTTGCCTTGCCAACTCACAGTCATATACAGAGAAAGCTCTTTAAGCATCCTAGTCCAAGGTTGACTCTGCTGTAGAAAGGAAGTGGTACAACTTTTTTACGAGGGCAGTGGTACAGACTTTGCTATTTTCATTCGTAGAGGTATTGCCCACATGGTTTGTTGCAAGATGTCCCTCCCTCTGATTATACATCCCCCAGATAGAGGATTGACACCAGTTGGGAGATTGTTGCCAATATTACAGCATGGCAAATCTGGAGAGCTAGATGCACGGAGGCTTTTGAGGGTGTCCAGATCTTTGGGTCTCAATGCATTAGTACTATATGGGGTGATATCATCCATACTCTCATGGCTACTTGGGCTCGTATTCAAAGGTCCTCTTGTTCTGCGTAGGCAAAGCATGCTATATTTATGCGGGAGTGGGACCATGGCATTTTCTTTTCCTCTAGTCCCACAGGTCTCTCATGGCATCATGATGCTCCTCAGTTGTTGAAATCACCTTACATATTGGGGTGATTCTATTCTATTCTGGCTTATAGCGGTGATTGTTGTATGCCTTTTTCATACTTAATAGAAGTCTCTTTCTTGAAAAAAAAAAAAAAAACCCTAGAGCAGATAGAGACTACCTTTGATTGTCTTATCTTCTCCATGCAATCAGCTGGCCAAGGTAACACTGATTGTTGGTATCTGCAGACAACAAGGTAACAGACTTTATATGTGCATGGATTAGGCCTCTTTTAAGATATGGGGCAAGAGGCAGCAAATGACATATAGTTTTCATACAATGATCTTTGATCACATTACCAAGGATGAGTTTATCGAGATGCTAGGGTACTTGTAGATTATCCAGTACATCCATAGAGAAGTGGCAGCTTAATGTCTCATGCATAGCTGTTTCATCTCTCAGGCATGAAAAGTCAAGGTTTTGGAATGTTTTTTTCCTAAACATTTATTTATCTGGTTAGAAATCACAAATAAGCATAACCTTTTCTGGGACGACCTAGGTATCTCCTACTGCAGATCATGACCATGTTTTACTGATTGGTTGGTCACTGGGCGGATCAAGATAACTGTTCCACATGCAGTAGCCAATAAGGAAAGTCATATAACACCTTCGATCTTGGCAGAGCTTCCAGGTCTATTTGAAAGCATCTAGGCCTATTTGAAACATCTAGGCACCTGTTTGGGCCCTACAGCCCAAGGACACGGTGTCATGGGTGTAAGTCCACCTACTATAAGCATGGCACGAAATGGAGTTATCACACTCCATACAAGCATGCAATTGTTTGGCAGTGTGCCAACCTTCCTAAACTATCTACATGCCATCTGGCTCTCAATCGACACAATTTGGTGTACATAATGGGTTACTGGGCTTCCGGGCTTCTGGGCTGCTCAACCATGGCTACTTCTCGTAATGGAGGCCTTACATACACGAGGTAGCTGGTGCATGGGCATTACAACATGAGGTAGCTTGTGCATGGGAATCACAACATCAGGGTGGAGCATTCACATGTAGCAATTATCTCTATGATGTTTTTAAGTCTGTGCACACAAATGTTTGTTTTAATGTCATGCTAATAATATCTGGAAATCTTTGTTTTGGCAGAATTTTAATAGGCAACCATATGAGGAAGCTCGAAAGGTGGACAAATGTTATGCTGCAGATTGTTGGGACGCGTACGTTATTTGTGCTTTCCATATTGTTACCTAGATATTGTTTTGTTTTATTGAAATAAACAAATTGTTTAGTGTTAATTCTCCACCTTATAAGTAGCTGAAAGCAGAGGATACATTTCACGAGGATTGTTTCAAGAATTTAGAGTTTTATCATGAACCAAGTTGGTGATTTTGAGTGTAAGGGACATTGGTCACAGTGGTACAAGAAAAGAGTAAAGCAAAGCAAAAAAACAAGCAAGAAAAGCTTTATGTAGGGGCCAGGTCTTACTAATCTTTTGGGCCACTTAATCCATAGATTAGCCAATCTAACCCTCAAGTTAGCCTCAAGTACATAACATACTTCCCCTCTTCAGGCATTTACATCCTCATAAATGAATCTTGAAAATTCCTACTAATAACCCAGCTCTCACATTGTGTTAATTTCCACCTTATCATTTTACAAACCAAAACAATCACATACAAGCTTAAATCTAAGCTTCTATTCCCTGAAAATCCTGTGTGAGATCCAGCTCATGTGGAACAAAAGACATAATCCTCAACCTGAACAAGTTCTTGAGGTAAAATGCTCAGTTCCCAATATTTTCTTGAGTCAACATTCTTGGAAAATTCTGAGAGCCAGTCCTAGTTAAATTTACCTTAGGATTTGGTAAAATCACAATACATAGGGGATAACATAATATACTTCCCTGTTCTCAAAGTTTCAGAACTATCAGGTATTTCAATACATACCGATACAAGCATCCTCATCCCGGGTAGTCCTCCTCAAAGATGCTCCTATGAGGGCAAAATTGTGTCTTTTCTGTACAATAACTAGCATGAGCTGCAATCCCCTGTATTCCAACAAGAACTAGATTCATACCTTTAAGTTCTAAGTTCCAAGGAATCTAGCTGATGCCCATTCCAAAACATAACTTAACTATTCCCAGTAGTCATATGCTTAGTGCATCATAGGCAACTTCAACCACAGGGATTTACCTCTGCTAATGAGATGACCCCTTAGAGACATGCATAGAACATCTCTACCAAGGTCTAATTCATCCTCTTGTTTGCCTGATAGAGTGGGGACAGTAATAAGCAGGAACTCTTACTCAATCAACTACTGATTGCTTGAAGTGTCTAGTACTTCAAGTTTCTATAAATCACTATGCCAAAGGTAAAATCGTGCTAAAATATCATGGTGTGCTCTACTGGGCCTGGGTAGATCTAGAATACCTCACCAGTCGACACTTTGCCCCATAGTCCTAGACATAAGCTTCATTGAAGGCTAGTACATGTGCCTCACCCCTACTGCAGGAATGTAATGGGTACCCTTTCCAAAACAACACCCAATAGAAAAACAACATCAACAAAATCTATCCGATTAAACAAGTGATCTCAATATCAATGTTATCATTCTCTGATCTAGGTCATATACATATGTGCGCGCATCTAAATCTTCATCATATTAATGATGGGCTTCAAGTTGTGGCAGTAGCACCATTGAGGTAGACGACTCATAAACCAACTTGCTTCTTTCTTTGCTTGGTGTGGTTTCTTCCTCCTTTGGGCAAGAACCAACCACACAGTCACTTATTTGTGCTTCATGCAAAGGAAATGTCATAGCCTCTTTCTCTCCTCTTGCTTGTGCACTTCCTTTTTGTGTTACACTCACCTATTTCTCATCAGTTGAGTGATCCTTGTGCTCTCTTGCTATGCTCCTCCTTAATTGTCGCAAGGCTTTTGGCACCACATCTCCATACTAATCTCATGCCTCATTGTCTTCAAGCTTCTTCACAAACATTCCTTACTATGTGAAAGAAAGGTTGTTACTCAAAACCGGAGTTTACATGGTTTAGCCTTTTAGGCTCAAGAGGTGTCTACACTCTAACTCTCATGTGGGAGAGAAAACCATAGCCAAGAAAGTTTGAAAGCTTGATTTGATTAGTAAAGTGATTAACGATTTCTTAGTGTCTATTGTTGGTATTTATACCTCCTACCTTTACACACTACCACTTATTAGTGTCTCCCATACTTGGGCAGCCTCCCAAGCCCGTGGCATTGGCTCGATTATTGTGGATGGCCCATAAGCACTTTCTTACAAACCATACCCACCCATAGGTTTTTTCCTTGAAACCTTTCATTAAATAGACAATCCACATGGTTAGGACATCCAATCATAAGTGCGTCGGTATCAATCATCCAAAGTGAATGAATGAATGGGCATATCCAATCCAAATGTGAGAGCATCATCATACTTTGCACGGCTGTAAATGGCCTTCAATGGCTGTAAAAATTTCATCATTTGCGCTCAAAACAGCCCAAAACTTGCTCTTCATGATAGTACATCAAGTCCATATTCTTCCAAATGTAAGTTTCTTGATTCTCAAGTGGTATGAAGCTCTCTAACAGTGATTTACAGGAATTTCCAGCAAGCTAAGTCACTGTTGTTACCTTCCATTTGACTCACCAAATGCATCCAAAATCTCCTCATGACCTTCCAAGACCGTGGTGGGTTGCCATGAGGGTTGAGGTATTCCACCTAGGTCCTAACCCATATCCATCACTTTTGACAATCTGTATGGTGGCTTGTTGATGGGCCTAGCATTAGGCTCAAGCTCTATTCCATGATTGACTTACCTCTTTGGTGGCAAGCAATTGGGCATGTCAAGCAGATCTTATATTCATCCAACAATTTCCTCATGCGCACATGCAAGGCTTCTTTGCCACCTGTCTTTTCAATCTTGAGGGCAAGGCTCATTGATTGGACCAGAGAGACTTTAACCTGAGAAGGTCTGCTGTCCTCCTACCCTAGTATTCTTTTTGGTTTGCTTTTTTGTGAGGCTAGGATGTCTTCCACCTCGAGGTCTCTTTCTCTGCTATCTGAACTGATGCTGAGTCTCCTAAAGTGCTCGGAGCTGAGATGATCAACTCACCGAGGCCTCTAGTCTTGGCTGAGCCTGATTACCCAGACTCGAGTTTCTTGTTACCCAAGGTACCTTTGGCCCGAGTTTTTTTTTTTTTCCCAAGAAAGAGACTTCTATTAAGTATGAAAAAGACATACAACAATAACAGCTATAAGCCGGAAAAGAATAGAATCACCCCAATATGTAAGGCAATTTCAACCACTGAGGAGCATCATGATGCCATGAGAGACCTGTGGGACTAGAAGAAATGAAAATGCCATGGTTCCACTCCCACATAAATATAACGCGCTCTTCTTGCGTAGAACGAGAGGACCCCTGAATACGAGCCCAAGTGGCCATAAGAGTATGGATGATATCACCCCATATAGTACTAATGCACTGTGACCCAAAAATTTGGACACCCTTAATAGCCTCCGTGCATCTAGCTCTCCAAATCTGCCGTGCTGTAATAGTGGCAATAATCTCCCAATTGGTGTCAATCCTCTGTCTGGGGGGTGTATAATCAGAGTGAGGGACATCCTGCAATAAACCATGCTGGGCCAAACCTCTACGAATGAAATAGCAGAGTCTGTACCACTTCCCTCGTAAAAGAGCTGTGGAGCAGACTGGGAGAGCCAATCAACTGCCCCCCAAGTCACATGCATGGCACGGCCACTCAATTTGCCCATAAGTTGGGCTACAGACTCCCAAATCCGCTGTGCAGTGCTGTATCCCCATAAACAATGTTGTACAGTCCGCACACCTAGGTTTTGAATTCCTGAGTTGTTGTATTTGAGACCCAAATCTCCTTGGAGCCGAGGCTTGCTAGTTCAAACAAGACTTCTTCCCCTCTGAGACTTGTGGCCGAGCCTTGATGTTGAATTTTTTTGAAATGCTTGAAGTCTTCTATCCAAGGCTACAAGTGCTGAGGCCAAGACTCATTGATCACCTAATGTTAATTTCCTTTACTGAAGAAATCTCCTTGCTGATCTTACCGCCTCTGAGACCAATTCCTTCCCCAAAATTTTTGTGCCGAGTCTCCAATCCAAGTCTTCTATCTGTTGGCCACTGTTACTTTTTTTTTTCTCTCTCTCGTCTTTGTGATCCCAGTCCTCCCTAAAATACACTGAGGGTATGTCTCTTCCCCCCCCCCCCCCCCCCCCCGAAAGGTGACTTTTATTAAGTAAAATAAAATCATACAAAGGGAGATCTCAAACCAAAAGGTAGGGAGATCTCAACCAACTGGGGCAGAAGAAGAAAATACTCTCTCATAAATCTGCTGCGCTTAGTCTGCACAACTCTAGAAGATCCCTGTATGCGGGCCCAATTGGCCAAAAGAGTGTGAAAGATGTCACTCCATATACTGAAAATGCACTGGGTGTCATAAACCTGAATACCCTCGAAGGCCTCGGAGAATCTGGCCTTCCAGATATACCACACCATGATAGCAGCAATAATCTCCCAGGTGTCAGCGAAGGTGGTGTGTATGGTGATTGGGGGATATCCTGAAGAAAATCTTTTTGAGCTATGCCCATATGGACAAAAGTGTAACAAGATCTGCTCCTCCAAAAGAAGCTGTGGGCCAGACTGAGTCAACCTTGCAGTAGCACCCTAAGTAATATAGATAGGATCACTCCTCAATCTGCCCAAGAGCTGGGCTATAGATACCCAGATCCTTTGTGCTCCTCTGCACTCCCATAAGCAATGATACACTGTCTTGGATGGAGCTGGTCATCTAGGACAAGAGGGTCCACACCAAAAATAGATCTCCACTGGTTGGTGGACAACCTAAAATACCTCCTCTTGATTGCAAAATCACACACTGTCATACATTTCTTGTTGCATTGCAAACACTGCCAAACCTATAAAGCACTCCTACCATTCAAAAGATCTCCAATGAAACCGGAAAACTGAGCATGAATGGAGTAGAATCTATCCACTTCCCTAGCAGCAGGATCACTGAATGTTGTTGGTGGTTTTTAATCACACAAAGATGTCGCTGGAGCAAGTTAAGGAGAGGTTGAGTGAATGTGGTTAGTTTTAGATTACGGTTGCAGAGTAACAAGGTTTCTTCTTTCATGCCAACAGGGTGGCAGTGTGGGTTAGTAACTCTTGATGGGGGGTTCATGAGTTCGAACCCCCGCTGGTGCACTGCTTGCTGTGTGGCCTTGGTCATGGAAAAAAAACACTGCTCGGAGGCAGACAGTCACTTGGGGCCTACGGGCGGCGAAAAACTGCAACTATCGAAAATAAAAGGCGAAGCATCTATCTACTCAAGAATAGGAAATTATGCTCAAGATTAACATGGCTTTATACGAAAATGAGACTAGATCTTGCATTGTATTCTGCAAATATACAAGGTAAATGCCAAGAAGTAGAGAGATAAAACCTCCATGAGTTAGAGAGATAATATCCTATTCATGACGTAATAATGACTGAAGGATGAAGAAGTAGCTAAGAGGACCAAATGAGTCGCTACAAGGGTTATTTATAGGCCTTGATGTAGGTTGAGGTTCAAGCCACCCCCTAAGGACCTTTTCCTTGATTCTTAACCCTAATTGCCCTAAGATCCCAATATGTGGCAAACATGTTTGTTTTGAAGACGGTAATATAACTCTCTTTCTTTCTTCTGTCTTTTCAACCTCTATGGGGTTGGGGCGGAAGCAACATAGACTTGGAGAGACACCACCAGCTCCACAAGTGAGCTTGCATTGATGGAGAGGAATCGGAAGCAGTAGTCTACTGGTTGGTTTATGAGGCTAGGGGGAGTGCCCTTGGACACAGGGGCAAGCATTGAGACTGGGGAGGGTTTGAGTACTGCTGCTAGGACTTGAAACGAGTGCCTGGAGGGTCCCTTGCCATGGGAGGACAAACCGGGCCACGAGAAGGAGAGAGGGGGTGGGAGGGAGGTAGGAGCGTGAAGGAGGGGGGAAGGGAGGTGCGGCTGTGGGCAGGGATCTATGCTGGAGTCAGGTTCGAGGAACGGAGAAGTTGTAGGAGAGGACTGGTAGGGAGCCCCCGTGTGGGCCGTTGGAGGGGTGGCAGCAGGGGCCACAAGGGGCGCACATGATGAGGGGCCCGGTGAATCCTCTTGTGAACCTAGCAAAGGATCTTGCGATAAATGATGAAGGGAAGGCTCTCGCCAGTTGAACCATCTTTTGGCAAATGAAACATAGGCTTGGAAAGCCCGAGAACTCAAGCCTCTAGAGGAGAACGTTGCCATCCAGCTCGAGATGGTCAAATGACGTGGAAGGTTCTCTGGCAAGGCAAGCAACACCTGAATGAAGGGGATCCCCACAGTCTAGGGTACCATACTTGTCAAAGATGGGGAAACAAGGACCTTGCCCAAAAGAGCACCTTAATGTCGGAAGGAGTGCACGGAAGGCTGGGGAAGCATACCCAAGGGCTACCTGAAGGCACCACCGCAGGCTTCTAGACTGCCTACGGGTGGGGACTTCTCTATGTGCCTGCGGCAGGGGTTCTCTATGCGCCTATGGGCAGGGAAATATTCACTGATGCAGGGTCTCTCACTGACACCAGCAGATGTTGCAGTTTTCCTAAGTGGGGACAATAATACAATTTGGAACCTCTATTATCACTATCACACCTGAACTTCTGGAGCAATCCATTCAATATTTTTCTTGCCTTTAACCAATCCTTCTTCCTAATACATACTTAGCTCATAAAGGACACAACATATTGTTTATGGACTATATAAGAACATTGTTATACACCATTGCAAACCTCTGAGCAAATTGATCATTTTATGCAGAAATCTATCAGAGGAGCAGAAAAAAGTGTATTGGGTAACTTCTCACTACCTCCCTACTTTTGTTCTAATGGTTTTTCTCTTTTGTAATGCGATCGCTCTACGTTCTGTATCCTCTTTCTGAGTAAATGGTTTAGGTTAGTGATTGCTTAACATCTCGAAGGCAAAGTGTTAGTATTTAAGGAGAAATCAGGGCATCAGGGCAGCAAGCGATTTCTTTTCTGCTCCCTTGTTTTTTACACAACTGCTCTGTCTATTGCCACCAAGAGAATGCACTAATGTACCATCTGGGGATCTCCATCTCCTGTTTTCCCTCGAAGCAATTACACTGTGTGGGTAGAATTGGCAGTCATGATGCTGCATGGGATGTGCTGTATGGTCTCCCTATGCTCATCAACGATGGTACGGGTGTTTTTTTTTTTCAGAAGGAGACTTCTAATACGTAAAATAAAATGATACAAAGGGAGGTCTCAAACTAGGTAGGGAGATCTCAACCAATCAGGGGCACTATGCTGCCATAAAAGCTCCATAGAAGTGGAGGGGAAGAAAATACCATGGTTCCACTCTCATAAATCTGCTGCTGCACTTTATGTGCGCAGCTCTAGAAGATCCTTGTATGCGGGCCCAGGTGGCCAAAAAAATGTGAACGATGTCACTCCATATACTGCAAATACACTCGAAGGCCTTTGAGCATCACCACACCGGAATACTAGCAATAATCTCCCAGGTGGTTTCAATACTCAGCGAACATGGTGTGTATTGTGAATGGGGGATATCCTGAAGCAAACATCTTTGAGCTGTGCCCCTACGAACAAGTATAACAGGATCTACTCCCCTACCCTCAAAAAGAAACTATGAGCTAGACTGAGTCAACCATGCAATAGCACCCCAAGTAATATAGATAGGTTCACTTCTCCCAAGAGCTGGGCTATAGATAGGACCATCCTCAATCTGCCCAAGAGCTAGGCTATAAATACCTAGATCCTATGTGCTCCTCTACACTCCCATAAGGAATGATACACTGTCTCGGATAGAGCTGGCCATCTAGGACAAGAAGGGTCCATGCCAAGTATACATCTTCACTGGTTGGCGGGCAACCCACCGTGTAGAAACAGCCAGAAGAAGTAAGATACCTGGCTCCACCTGTACGAGTGCTAGATTCTTTGCCAGAATGTCCTTTGTATGGGGGGTGCAATGTCATATGCCTCCCAATGAGGCCTAAGAGTGGGAACTCTCTGGGTCTGTCCAAGCATGAGCAAACTGGCGTTATGCACAATGTAGTTGAAGAAAGGTATGCTCCTCATGGGGTTAGTCACATCAGTCCATTCCCACTCACCAGGCTCTCAATGTAGATATTTGATTTGGCATGCACCATACACCACAAAGCATGAGTGACCATCACTGGGCAAGGGTCAGTATACCAACGCTTCCCAAAGCGACCCACTACTGTGGACAGATCATAGAGCCAGGTGTGATCACCTGTACATTTCATCTCTCCATCCACCACCATCCAGACTGAATGGAATAGAAGGCAACAATCAATGAGGAGCGTCATGATGCCATGTAAGACCTGTGGTACTAGAGGAAAAGAAGATTCCATGGTCCCACTCCCGCATAAATATCACGCGCTTCGCTTGTGCAGAACGAGAGGGCCCCTGAATGCAAGCCCAAGTAGCCATAAGAGTATGGATGATATTACCCCATATAGTACTAATGCAGTGAGACCCAAAAATCTGGACACCCTCAATAGCCTCCGTGCATCTAGCTCTCCAGATCTGCCATGCTATAATACTGGCAACAATCTCCCAACTGGTGTCAATCCTCTGTTTGGGGGGTGTATAATCAGAGTGAGGACCATCTTGCAATAAACCATGCTGGGCAATACCTCTACGAATGAAAATAGCAGAATCTGTACCACTACCCTCATAAAAAAGCTACGGACCGGACTGGGAGAGCCAAGCAACTTCCCCCCAAGTCACATGCATGGCTCGGCCACTCAATTTGCCCATAAGTTGGGCTACAGAACCCCAAATTTGTTGTGCAGTGCTGCATCCCCATAAGCAATGTTGTACAGTCTCAGAATTTCCTGCACACCTAGGAGAGGAAGGTGCTACACCGAAAACTGATCTCCACTGATTAGTGGGGAGACCACCATGTAAGAATAACCAAAAGAAATGAGAGATCTGGCTCCTTCTGAATGAGTGCCAAAGTCTATACCAATATCTGCGCTATCATAGCTCTCCCAATGAGGCCTAAGAGTAGGGATCCTATGCATCTGTCGAGTGAGGAGAAGCCTGGCATTCCGGACGGTGAACTGAAAAAAGGAAGGCTTTTCAAAGGATCGAAGGCATCAATCCACTCCCACTCTCTTGGATCCCACTGAAGATATCTGATAGGATTGCCACATATAACCACAAACAGCAAGAGCCATGAGTCACTATCTGAGGGGAAGGGTCAATGAACCAATGCTTCCCGGAACGACCAACAATCCTCACTGGACTAAGCCTAGTATCTGGGATGATCTCCTCCATACTACATCTCCTCAATCTCCCTCCAGGCATGATAGAGTAAATGATGCAATTTGTAGCCTCCTGGCCTGAGAGAGCAATGACTTGCAGAGGTATGCCTATTCTCGAAAAAACTCGAATGATAGTCTCCATGAAAGGTCCCAAAAAGGTCCCAAAAAGCCAATAACTGCATCAATATGATCAATAGGAATGCGAGAGCCCCTAAGATACTCGAATGATAGTCTCCATGAAAGGTCCCAAAAAGCCAATAACTGCATCAATATGATCAATAGGAATGCGAGAGCCCCTAAGATACTGAATGGATGCAGCTCTCCGGTCCTCCAGAAGACTCTTAAAGGTCTTCCAAGCAAGAACTGTGTATGCACATCTCTCCCATCCTGACCACTCAATATAACGAGATGCACCAAGTGGCCGACCGGCCTCATCCCCGATGAGCTCGTTCCACATAATAGGTTGTCGGTCAGCCTCATCCAAAGACCTAGGAAGCCTTTGTTGCAAAAAAGATCTCATGCTTCTCCATGCTCTGACAATGGCTGCAACAAGAGGAAAAGATGCTGCCCTAATATCAGCCTTTGTGAACAAAAAACACGTGTTGGGCATCCAATCTCTCTCGACCTTGGGTGTACATCCGGAAATTTGAGACAAGAAAAAATCCTTCCAAGGCTCAATGCCTGGTAGGAAACCTCTGACCACAAGTTTGCAAAGCAACGCCCTGCACTGAACATCCGGATTGATAATATTCAAGCCCCCCTCTCGTTTGGGCTGAATAACTGTGAGCCAAGCTACCCTAGCACGAGTGTCTGAGGTGCCATCCAAACCTGACCAGAGAAAATTGTGGATCAATCTCCTCAAATGGCCAATGCACGCACGAGAGAAGAACCAACAAGAGCCAATAAACCAAGCTGAGGCAAGCAATACCTGATTAGCCACCAAAGCTCTGGAAGCTAAATCTAATCTCCTGGAGCTCCAATGGAGGAGCTTCTTCCGGATACTCATAAGCACCGAAGCAAACTGCTGTGAAGGAGAAATATCAATCGCAACTTGGCATCCCAAATATCTAGCAGTGCATCCTCTGTTGATCCAAGTAAAACCAAGCTCTGCACCCCAAGCAACTCTCGGTGAATCACTAACCCAAAAACCAACAGATTTGTGCCAATTAATGAGTGCCCTGCAGCCAAACAGAACTCCTTTAGTGCTACCCGGAAGGAACATAAGCATATATGTGAAGCCTCCAAGAACATGGCTGTGTCATCAGCTATCTCAGAGTCAACCAATTCCTCTTGACTACGAAGAGGCAACCTCAATCCAGAAATACCAGCAGTGGAGCGGAGAAAGATGCTCATGGCCTCTGCAACTATGATATATAATAATGGGACTAAAGGGCAGCCCTCTCGTACTGAGCGAGAAATTTGAAACCGCTGTCCTCTATCACCGCAAGCGAGCACTCTATTGTGGGCATCATGATACATGCATGAAACTCCCTTGATCCATCTGTGAGAGAAGCCCATATAGCTAAGAGTACCCTCAAGGAAGTTCCAATCCACTCTATTATAGGCCTTCTCAAAATCCAAGAGCAGAATGGCTAAGGGCTGATTGCTCGCTTTAGCCCATTTGACGGCCTCCCATTTGACGGCTCGCTTTAGCCCATTTGACGGCCTCCCAAAACGAGAAAATGTTATCAAAGATGCTCCTGCCGTGTAAGAATCCATTTTGTGTATCATGAATGACATCCTGTAAAATTGGCTGCAATTTGATGCTCACTGCCTTAGCAAGAATCTTATATGTAGTCCCAAGTAAGGTGATAGGTCTCCACTGGCCAATCAATGTCTTATCCCTACTCTTAGGAATAAGATAAATAAGCCCCTCAGTGAGAGAAGAAGGCATAGAACCTGTGTCCCACATCTCTTGCAAAGCCGATGTGATCTCAGCCCCTATCTCATCCCAAAAAGTAATGAAAAAAACAAGGGAGAGGCCATCCTCCCTTGGACACTTACCATGAGGTAAGGCATGAAGAGCATGACTGAACTCTTGCATAGGAAAAGGGGCATCTAGAGCGGCACAACCTCCTCAGTGATCAAATTTGCCAATGCATTCCAAACCTTCCTCTATGCCATGTGTCTCAAATCAGAGTGCGGCTCAGCACTAAGAAGTTGGCGATAGAAATCACTGGCAATCTGTCTAACCATAAGAGGATCTGAGTGAAGAGTGCCATGTGAATGCTACAATTGCCTGACACTATTGTTGGCACGAGATGGGCCGTGTGTAGCAAAGAAATGTTTGTTACATATGCCACCCATTTGTGTCCAAAAGGATTCCTGGGCATGAAAACGGTACTCTGCACGCTGCTCAAGAGAGTGATGAAGTTATGCCCTAACAATACATAAATAATCTGCAACCCATTGAGCATGATGATGTTTCTTGTGCTCTTTCTGCAAGGCCTACGTCTAATAGCCCTTTCTAAATCCAAGGCCTCTTGCCTCTTAGACAGGGCACATGTGTGATAAAAGTCACTAATATCATAGAGAGCAGAGGCCAGGCTTTGAGAGGCCTGTGAGAAATCATGAGATCTCCAAATATCAAGCATACGATGCGATAGCTCTGCATCTGAAAACAAATGATCAGGGATGCGTACATGGGGTGCTGATCCATGGCATTTCGGATCTCTAATACATAAAACCAGTGGGCAATGATCCGATTTAGAGGTGCCTGTAGTAATAAAATTATGCCCATCTCTGTCAAGCACCCAATCATCCACGTAAAATCTGTCTAACCGTGCATAAATACATCTTGCATCTCTTCTCCTGTTAGACCATGAATAAAGAAGAGTGGATGGACTCCTTAAAATGTCATCCTCATGCAATCTCTGCCATGAATGGAGAATATAAACCTCTCCCAAGACACTCTTTCAAGAGGATGCACCAAGCCCTCATGTCCACCTCTTTTATCCATTGGCATCTCAACCATGTTAAAATCCCCACCAATAATCCAATGGTCGGCAAGAGGCATCAATGTAGTGAGAGATTTCCAAAAGGCAATCCTCTCACCTCTATGGTTAGGAGCATAGAGGTTGAGAATACCAATGCGTGTAGTACCCTGCATAAGAAGGATCCGCTGCATCCCCATGTCCAATGATGCAAGGCAAGATGAAAGCTGAAACAGAGATACAGAGACCACCCTTGGTACGAACAGCTGGTGACCAAAAGGTGTGTCCCGAGAGAAGCTTGCCTGATCTCCCACACTGGCTTGCATCCAGTTTATGCTCTTGCAAGAGCAATACATCCATAGGTCCACCTATGACTGCACAATGAAGCTGGGTTTTTACAATTTGTTTCTGCTTACGCGGAAAAAAAACCCCAATTCCCTGAATGTTCCAAGAGACAATCCTGATAAGGACTCAAAGTAGGAACGACTCAACGAAGGACCCCCTCTAGAGGCGGAAGTACGTCTTGCATAGGTAAGGGGGGGAATATCTGACGATGTAAACCTTACCTCTCTCTCCCACTCTGGGGAAAAGCCAGGGCTAGTCCTCAGAACTGGAGAGGTACCATGACAATGCGAATGCGCAACATCATCCTCAAGGGTACAATCATCCTGTAACTGTAATGCAGCATCCTTCTGTGAAGGATCCAGATCATGTGCCTACAAAGCCTCATCCTCCAAAGAAGGATCAACATCCTGTGAGGCAAGAGTTGTGTAGGGGTTAGGGTGCTCCACAAGCGGTGTGGGTGAAGGGGCAGGTACGGGGGTCCGAGGGTGCTTGCCATCCCTAACCACAACCCAACGTTGTGTGGTCTGTTGTGGCAAAGGAGCAACTGGAGTCTCGGGAACTGCAGAAGGTCTCTGATGGGCAGGACCACGCCGCCTCCTAGCATGGCCCCTCGATCTGGGACAATCTCTAGCAATGTGACCCTGTCGACGACAAATCTGACACTGGTCAGGTCTGCCTGCAATCTCCATTTGGCGAAAATGAGATCCGTCAGGTCTCTGAAGCATAACATGATCATCAGGAAAAATCGATGGATCAGGAACAAGCACAAGGACCCAGGGTACACCATCAAGAGTGGTGGTAACGGCCGCGGAAGCTGAGGCGGGAGAGCTCGGAAGGACTTGTACCTCTAGAACCTGACCAAAGGATGCCCCTATGGAAGCTAAAAGCTTCCAATAGGACCGAGGAAGAGCAGGGAACCGTAGTGAGACCGGGGTAAGGCGTTGATTCTCCGCCACTGGATCAAAGCCCACCTGGTACTGAAAGAAGAAAATCTTCCTAGGACCAAGAGGGAAGGGGCTGCCAGCCAAAACCTGAGAAGTAGCTTTTGAAGAATGAAAGTCCACCTGGAAGAAGCCTCGACCAAGCAAACGAGTATCCTGGAAATGCACAATCAGCTTCGAAGGGAGAGCTGCTAGAAGCCATTCACGGGCCTGCGAATGAGAGGGGTGGGAACCATAAACTCTTGCAACAAGGGTGGTCTGGACCTCAAGGTCAATGTCGTGCTGAAGAGAGGTGAGCTCGTCTTGTGAAAAACTGATGATTCTCCCGGCCAATGGGGGTGACGAAAGATTGGCTGTGGTAGAAGAAGCCATAAAGCCAATCAAAAAAAGTGGGCGGTTGACTTGAATCCAGATAAAATTGCTACTTAAAAAGAGGCAGGTGTAGAAGAAGGGGGGCAGAGGTGGGAGCAGCTGGGGCAGCAAAGGCAGAGGGGCAGGCGGGGGCAGCAGAGGGCTGCAGAAAGGCAGGTGGGGGCAGCAGAAGCGCAGGCGGGGGCTGTAGAAGGGCAGGCGAGGGCAGTAGAGGGGCTGGCGGGGGACTGCAGAGGGGCTGGCGGGGGCAGCAGAAGGGTAGGCGGGGGGCAGCAGAGGGACAGGCGGGGGGCAGCAGAGGGGCAGGCGGAGGCAGCAGTGGGCAGGCGGGGGCAACAGATAGGCAGGTGGGGGCAGGATAAAGCAGCGCAAGCTCACCTCTTGATTATTCGGTGATCCTCACCATCTGTGTTGGTATTTCCTTTTGAGATGCTGGGTAGATGCCTCTCCTTGATCATTTGGAAGACTTTTGAAGTTCTTCCAGTCAAGTACTGTTGCCTTGCATCTCTCCCAGCCTGGCCACTGCATATAATGCTGCAGCCAGGGGTCTGCCAAGATCATCTCTGGTAAGGTTGTTCCGCATAATGGGCTGCCTGTCAGCCTCATCTATTGAGTTGGGGGCCTGGGATGTAAAAAAATGCTTTACCAACACACTAGCTTGCTAGAAGATAGGCCTTGGTAGTCCATGTTTATCCAAAGGGTGGAGGCAATGTTTGTATGTCACCATAGAAAAAATGCATCTACCATCAATGGTGATGCTTTGAACTCTTTAAGAATGCTTGGGTCTGGCACTAACGGTTTGCTCTAAAACATCTAGGAGAACATCATAACTTGAAGCCTCTCAATCCTCCTCTAGTCCTCCTTTGTGAGTTTTAATCCCAAAAGTGGACTCAATACATCATTATTGCTAGAGTTATTGAGGTGTAAAAATACCATTCCTTAGTACTTCGTTTCTAGAAGTGTGTCTAGAAACATTCTCTCTCAAGGACAGCTAGAGCTAAATAGTCCCTAGTCAGCCTAGCATATGGTATTGGATGCCTCATGAGTGATGGAATTCAGAGCTCAGGTCGGCAAAGAGAAGAACCTCACAGGTGCTCCCCGTACTGCCCCCCATTCGCTTCCTGGCCTTCCCTTCGCCTCATTCGCCTTGCTCCCCTCTTCCCTTCGTTCTTCACCTCTTGCCACCTCCCAATATTTGCTGAGTATCCTTCTCACCTACTGCTGCGTATCCTTCTCACCTACTGCCTGCCATCTGCCCTCACCTCGTGCCCGTGATTTGCCCGCCTTCCCTTGCTTGCTGCACATCCCTCCTCCTCCTTGGCTCCACCTCGCTCTGCCCTTCCCCTCATCCTGCCCCCCATCCAGCCTGCATTCTCCACCTTGCTCTTGTCTTCTTTCCACTGAGAGCTTTTTTTTTTTTTTTTTCCAGAAAGGAGACTTCTAATTAAGTATGAAAATTTTTACAAAATGGAGATTTCACACCAAGCAAGGTGGAGATCTCAACCAATCAGGAACCCTGTGCTGCCAATAGGGTTCGGAATGAGAGGATGTGAAGAAGATACCAATGTCCCACTCTCTCATAAACTGGGCGCGCTTCCTCTCCGCAGCCCTCGAAGATCCCTGGATTCTGGCCCAGGTAGCCATAATGGTGTGAATAATATCACTCCAAATCTTGCAAAAACACTGAGAAACAAGAACGGGAGTACCCTCAATGGCCTCAGTGCATCTAGCCTTCCAGATATTCCAGGTTGAGATGCTAGCAATAATCTCCCAAGAACTGTCTCCAGGTTGAGATGCTAGCAATAAGCTCCCTCTGTGCTGGAGGGACAAAGTGTGAAAGTGGCAAATCCGGAAGACAACACTGCCGAGCAACTCCTTGCCTAACCAAAATGGCCAAGCTCCTATCAGTCCCCTCGAACCTCAGCTGAGGCCTAGATTGTGTCAACCAAATGATAGAACCAAAAGAAATGATAGCATCACTCTTAATCCTACCAAAGAGGTGTGCAATCGCAGACCAAACCCTCTATGCTTCCCTGCATTCCCATAAACAATGGTAAACTGACTCTGAAACTTCTGCACATCTAGGGCATGCTGGGCAAGCACTAGTACAGAGCTCCATTGATTGGTGGCCAGACCACCATGAAGGGAAACCCAGATAAAGGGAGGAAATCTATGGCTTCTTATAAGAGTGCCACAATCTCCGCCAAAATGCCAACTGAATGTCAATGGAAATGCCGTAAGACTCCCAATGGGGTCTAAGAGTAGGGACATTTTGAATGTGTCCCAAGATAAGATGTCTGGCATTCCGCACCGTATAACTGAAAAAAGGCATGCTTTTCAAAGGATTACAAGCATCCTTCCACTCCCACTCACTGGGGTCCCAAGGCAAATGTCTGATAGGGCAGCCACCATACAACCAAAGGCTAACACTCTCTGTGATCATCCCTGGGGAGGGGTTGACAAAGACGTGCTTCCCTAACCTACCAACAACTCTGATTGGAGGAATCTGGGGGCCCTCAATAAGGTCCTGCACATCACATCTCTCAAGCTGCCATCCATCTTGTATAGAAAAAAAGACCGGTACATCATCCTCCCTAGGCGAGGAGATACCCATAACCTGAAGAGGAACACCTGTCCCAGAGAAAACCCCAAACCAAGAATGATGACGACCTTCCACCAAAAAAGATCCAGAAATCCAGTGGTTGGGAATGGCTGCATCAATCTGTGCAATCCTCCGGCTAGAACCTCTCAAGTGCTGCATGATATCCAATCTCTGCACCTCGGGAAGGCTCTAAAACCTCTTCCAAGCCAGCACTGTGGGGCAAAGGGTCTCCCAGCCAGGCGAGAGAATATGCATAGCTGCCCCAAGAGGCCTACCTTGCCCATCTAAGATCAAATCATTCCATAGAATGGGCTGCCGGTTAGCTTCCTCCGCTTAACGTGGGGGGATGTGTACCAAAAAACTCCTCAGGCAGTCCCAGGCCCGTAGGCGGGACCTAACCAGGGGGGACGAAGGGGAGCGGTGAACTGCATCTGAAAAAATAAAGCGTGAGCTGAGAGTCCAGTCACCTCCACGAACAGGGACACACTTCGTAATCTGCTGCACGAGAAAGTCCTTCCACGGCTCATTGCTTGGAAGAAAGCCCCTAACAACAAGCTTACAGAGCAAAGCCTTACATTGCACCTCGGGGGGTCAATGATATTCAATCCCCCTTCTTGCTTAGGCCTGATAATGGTTTCCCAAGCAACTTTGGCCCTGGTGTGTGCATTTCCATCAAGCCCTGACCAAAGAAAGTCCCGAATAAGGCGGCGAAGCTGGCCAATGCAGCCCTTATGAAAAATCCAACACGAAGCAATAAACCAAGACGTGGCTAGCAGAACTTGGTTAACCACCAAAGCTCTAGAGGCCAAGTCGAGCTTCCTCCTACTCCAGTGATGAAGTTTGCTTTTAATGCTTAAGAGCACTGGAGCAAACTGTTGTGCAGGGGAGATGTCAACGCCCACTTGACAATCAAGGTACTTGGCAGAGCATCCTCTCTCAATCCAAATAAAAACTCACACTAGCTACAACTAGCTAGCACTGCAGGAAGGCAAGACGAGATCAAGTATACAAGGCACCACCCCAAACACCAAACAAAACAAACACAAACTGAATTTGCTTAAATGAAGCTCTGGACACCTCCTGACAGCTCCTGATTCGGACACCTTTCTGATTTAGTAAGCTCCTAAACCTCTTTAGACTCTTGTCCTGATTTCGACAGCTCTTGATTAGAACATCTTCCTGATTTAGACTACTCCTAAACCCTTTCGGATCCTTTCCCTGATTCAGACTAATCCTGCTTCTGACGTTTTTGAGATCTTAACACCCTTTTCTTCAAACAGTTTTGATTCAGTCACCTCTGGACCTATCTCTTCCTCCTTTAGTCCTGTCAGCTTGCATTCAGTCAGCTTTCTTCCTGATACTTCTTCCTTTAGTCTCCTCTGATTCTGACAGTACTGATTCAGTTAGCACTGATCCGGTTACTTCCTCCTTCCGTTAGCACTGTGTTTCTGTCAGCATTGATCCAGTCAGCATTGATTCAGACGCTTCCTCTTTCAATCAGCTCTCATCTTGTCAACTTGGTTCCTTTGCTCCAGTCAACTGTGATTTAGACAGCACTGATTCTAACAGCACTATTTCCTATCACTTTCCCTCTTAGTCAGCTTTGATTCTATCAGCACTGATTCTGAACACCAGCCTTGACTAGCTCCTAGTCTGACTGTATCTGACTCAAACAGACTCAGATCTGACAATAATTGATCCTAATTGACTCCGATCTGTCAGCTCTTGCTCTTGACTTGACCAATCTCTAATACGTCAGCTCCCTGACTGACAATTCCTCAGACTGCTACTGACCTAGATAGCCTATCTCCAATAGCATCTGATCAATTCCTAATCAGACAGGTTCCAATCTGAACAATTTTGATCAGCACAGCCTTTGGTCTGACAACTTCTGATCTGATCAGCTTCAAGTCTGACACCTTCCTGCTTTCGATCAACTTTGAGAGGGTATGGAACAGCAAGTGACTAGTACTTCAAAAGGACTAGATCATACTAAACTTGCAGAAATCATCAAGATTGAATCCTGTCTTCCACGCTCTCTCTAATGGGTAAATCTGTGCCTACAAGAATCCCACTCTCTAGACTCTCTACTTACACTGAATTGCTCTGTTCTTATCCTTCAACTAACACCTCTCATAAAAACAACTCACAAAAAAAAAAACATAGGCAACTAGGCCCATCCTGACCCAATAACTCTTGCCTTACAGAAACACAACAACCAATATAAACCTGATATTCTTGATAACCCAGAAGCAATATTCAATATGAGTTAGAAAGATTCTTAGAGGAGCTAAATAAACATGAGGCACTCCACACTCATCAACTGGTAAGCAAACTTAAACAGAACAGATTCAATAGACCTTAACAAAAAACTCTTCTTATTGTATTGATTACACATGTCACAGACCCTGTATCTCAAACAAACCCACACAGTCAAAAAACAAGAGACTCCTTCAACATACACGTTTAAATGTCTTATAGAGAGAGCTTACAGTTTGTCTCTCTTACTCTCTGGCTTCACTCCTTTCTGTGTTTTTTTTCCCTAATGCCTGTATCCTCTCTCCCCTTCTTCCCCCACTCCCAGCTGAAAGACCTCTTTTTATAGAAAAGCAAGTTGCGACCCTTTCCTACCTTCCTTTCCAAAAGAAACTGTCACATGATGCCTTTGATCTCCCATTCTCTTTCTTTGTTGCCTTCATTCTTCTAGATCTTCCACGTGCATCTTCACGAACAACTTCCCTTAAAAGTAAGCACATGGCCTTTCTATTTATCCTTTTATCCCAGTCGATCGGATTGATTTCATATTATGCTTACTTCCCTAGTCGACACAAAGGTGTAAAGCTACATTTAGACTAGCACATGTATGTTGCAACTCCCAAACTGACATGTTTGTGCTAGTCCCTAGACATTTCTTTAAAGAGAAAAAAAACTTCACAGCCATCCCCCTGGAAGATGGTACGTTCATGTACCATCTCCTTTTGGTGATACTCCATCTGCATTCACAAACAAATCTGGCATCACATCAATTTGATCATTAGAAACATTTGAATCCCAGTTGACTAGCCATAGTCTCTGGAAGTAGGATTTAAGCCTCCAACCCTTGACTTTCCTTTTGTGCAAAGTACCATCTAAGTCTTCCAAGTGATAATAACCTGAAGGAAACACAGTATGAACCTTGAATGGACCTTCCCACTTCTGTTGAAACTTAACATCATGTCTATTATCCAACTTGTTATTATATATGAGCACCAATGTTCCTTCTTTAATATCCTTAGCTCTTGAGAATTGTTCATCAAATTTCTCTTTCCTCTGTTGACTCATGGCATCTTGCCTCTTCAATTTAAGTCAACCAAGCTAAGCATCCTGTTTGCTATCTCTTCTCCAGGTACAACACTAATCTTCTTGAGGTACCACAAACTAGATACATCCAATTCCACAGGGTGTAAAGCTTCCTGCCCATATACTAACTGAAATGGAGTAAACCCTGTAATCTGTTTGTAAGTACACCTATAGATGTAACATTCCTTCCAACCAAACATAAGATAGGGCCTTTTTGGCCAATCTGCACCTTTCCATTTTGGAGCAATCAACTGGGTACTCTCCAGATTGTAAGTACATAACAATGTCCTGAAGATGTTCCAAACCCTGATATTTAGGCTTCTGAAGAGAAACTTCGGATAGAACACAAACATTTCTAGCACCCGGTTCCATTGATTTCTTGGCCAAAGAATCAGTCTCCTAATTTTCAGTCCTTGGAATATGTATCAATTGAACCTCTTCAAATGAGTTAAACAAGGCTTTAACTCTCCTGACAAGCTGTTTCAAATGGTCGGACTTATATGACCAAATGCCCAACACCTACTTAACCAATAATAATGCATCCCCTTTGACAATCAGCCTCTGTCTATGTTCCTAACCATAGAGGTGAGAGGATTGCCTTTTGGAAATCTCTCACTACATTGATGCCTCTTGCCGACCATTGGATTATTGGTGGGGATTTTAACATGGTTGAGATGCCAATAGATAAAAGAGGTGGACATGAGGGCTTGGTGCATCCTCTTGAAAGAGCGTCTTGGGAGAGGTTTATACTCTCCATTCATGGTAGAGATTGTTGGCATGAGGATGACATTTTGAGGAGTCCATCCACTCTTCTTTATTCATGGTCTAACAGGAGAAGAGATGTAGGATGCATCTATGCACGGTTAGACAGATTTTATGTGGATGATTGGGTGCTTGACAGAGGTGGACATACTTTGATTGCTACAGGCACCTCCAAATCGGATCATTGCCCAGTGGTTTTATGTATTAGAGATCCGAATTGCCATGGATCAGCACCCCATGTACGCATCCCTGATCATTTGTTTTCAGATGTAGAACTATCGCGTCGTATGCTTGATATTTGGAGATCTCATGACTTCTTTACAGGCCTCTCAAAGCCTGGCCTCTGCTCTCTGTGATATTAGTGACTTTTATCACACATGTGCCCTGTCTAAGAGGCAAGAGGCCTTGGACTTAGAAAGGGCTATTAGACGTAGATTGGCTGCCTTGCAGAAAGAGCACGAGAAACATCCTCATGCTCAATGGGTTGCAAATTCTTTATGTACTATTAGAGCATAACTTCATCACTCTCTTGAGCAGCGCGCGGAGTATTGTTTCCATGCCCAGGAATCCTTTTGGACACAGATGGATGGCAGATGTAACAAACATTTCTAGCTTCTCACGGCCCATCTCATGCCAGAGATAGTGTCAGACAGTGCAGGATTCACATGGCACTCTTCACTCAGATCCTCTCATGGTTAGATAGATTGCCACCGATTTCTACTGCTAGCTTCTTAGTGCTGAGCCGTATTCTGATCTGAGGCACAGGGCACAGAGGAAGGTTTGGAATGCATTGCCACATTGATCACCAAGGAGATGTGTGCCGCCCTGGATGCCCCTTTTTCTATGCAGGAGTTTAGTCATGCTCTTCATGCCTTACCTCATGGTAAGTGTCCAGGGGAGGATGGCCTCTCCCCTGTTTTTTTCACTACTTTTTGGGATGAGATTGGGGCTGAGTTAACAGCGGCTTTGCAGGAGATGTGGGACACAGGTTCTATGCCTTCTTCTCTCACTGAGGGGCTTATTTATCTTATTCCTAAGAGCGGGGATAAGACATTGATTGGCCAGTGGAGACCTATCACCTTACTTGGACTGCCTATAAGATTCTTGCTAAGGCAGCATCAGATTGCAACCAATTTTGCAGGATGTTATTCATGATACCGAGAATGGATTCTTACACCGCAGGAGCATCTTTGATAACATTTTCTCGTTTTGGGAGGCCGTCGAATGGGCTAAAGGGAGCAATCAGCCCTTAGCCATTCTGCTCTTGGATTTTGAGAAGGCCTATGATAGAGTGGATTGGGACTTTCTTGAGGGTACTCTTAGTCATATGGGCTTCTCTCAGAGATGGATCAAGGGAGTTTCATGCATGTATCGTGATGCCCACAGTAGAGTTCTTGCTTGCGGTGATAGAGGAGAGCGGTTTCAGATTTCTCGCTCAGTACGACAGGGCTGCCCATTAGCCCCTTTATTATATATCATAGTTGCAGAGGCCATGAGCATCTTTCTCCACTCCACTGATGGTATTTCAGGATTGAGGTTGCCTCTTCGTAGTCATGAGGAGTTGGTTGACTCTGAGTTAGCTGATGACATAGCCCTGTTTTTGGAGGCTTGACATATATGCCTATGTTCCTTCCGGGTAGCACTAGAGGAGTTCTGTTTGGCAGCAGGGGCACTCATTAATTGGCACAAATCTATTGGTTTTTGGGTTAGTGATTCAGCGAGAGTTGATTGGGGTGCAGAGCTTGGTTTTACTTGGATCAACAGAGGATGTACTACCAGTCCGGTCCGCAACTTTTTTATGAGGGCAGTGGTACAGATTCTGCTTTTTTCATTCGTAGAGGTATTGCCCAGCATGGTTTATTGCAGGATGCTCCTCACTCTGATTATACAGCCCCTAGACAGAGGATTGACACTAGTTGGGAGATTATTGTCAGTATTACAGCATGGCAGATCTGGAGAGCTAGATGCACGGAGGCTATTGAGGGTGTCCAGATTTTTGGGTCTCAGTGCATTAGTACTATATGGGGTGATATCATCCACACTCTTATGGCTACTTGGGCTCGCATTCAAGGGCCCTCTCGTTCTGCGCAGGCAAAACGTGTGATATTTATGCGGGAATGGGACCATGGCATCTTCTTTTCCTCTAGTACCATAGGTCTTACATGGCATCATGATGCTCCTCAGTGGTGGTTGAAATCACCTTACATATTGGGGTGATTCTATTCTCTTCCGGCTTATAGCTGTGATTGTTGTATGTTTTTCTCATACTTAATAGAAGTCTCTTTCTGAAAAAAATAAAATAAAAAATAAAATTGGTGGCATAATAATAGGCAGTTGTGACAACACTTGCTTATATTCCTTTAACGTCTCCTCAACCTCCTCATTCTAGTGAAATTCAATCGTATGGCTAAGCCTTTGCAAGGGTTGTAATAACTCAACTAACATATGAATGAACCTAGAAAGATACTTGGTTTTTTGTATAAAAGAAATCAGCTCCTTACCTGTTGTTGGTGATGGCAATTCCAACAACACTTTAACTTTAGATGGATCTGCACTGATCCCTTCCTTTGACACTTTGTGACCTAGCAGCATAGCCTTCTTTTCAGCTATATGACATTTTTTTGGATCATAGTCACAAAAAAACGTGTTTCAAAGCAACGAAACGTGCGAAACGTTTCTACCCCAAAACGTTTCGAAACAAATTTGAAACCTCTACAAAGTTGGCGTTTCGCCCAAATTTGGATGTTTATTTTTTTTCTCTCTTTCCCTTGCACAAATCCTCCACTTGCCATTTTTTAAAGGAACTATTACTACTGGAGAAACCACTTTCCTCTACTTGGTATATGAAATCATCTTCGAGAAGTCTGATCACCTCCTTCCACAAGGCATCTTGTTGAATTACACCAAGTCTCCTAAGATTCTGTGCTACTGGTTTCACATTGGGATTCAACTCTATGTGGTGTTGGACAATTTCTACTCCTCTAATGTGAGTATATTCAGTAATGAAAAAAAGTGATGAGTATTTACTCAGATTTTTATCAAACCTTGTTCTTTGCAGAGGCCCACTCTGTGGACAAAGATGTCGCACTATAGCTAGTTTGGGAGAGCATGCCCAGGCTGATTACAGATGATATGTGTGCCTCTTTGGATGCCCCCTTTTCAAAGGATGAGCTGAGACATGCTTTGCATGCCCTCTCGAAAGGAAAATGCCCAGGGGATGATGGCCTCTCTCCTTCTTCTTACAGTTTTGGAATTACATTGGTGATGATGTTACTACTACTCTGCAGGAGATGTCGTGTTCTGGTATGATGCCCCCCCTGGAGGGTCTTATCCACCTTGTCCTGAAAGATGGGGATAAGACCAATATTAGACAATGGAGGCCCATTACTTTGCTTGGTTCTGCTTACAAGATTTTAGCGAAGGCAGTTAGCATGAGGCTTCAGCCTATTCTTCATAGAGTTATTCATGATACACAGAATGTTTTCCTCCAAGGAAGGAGTAACTTTGATAACATCTTTTCATTCTGGGAAGCTATGGAGTGGGCTAAATCCAGCCAACAACCCCTTGCTATTCTTTTGCTAGACTTTGAAAAAGCTTATGATAGAGTGGATTGGGACTTCTTGGAAGGCATGATGGCACGGATGGGTTTCTCCCAGGAGTGGATCAGAGGGGTCTCGTGTATGTATAGGGAGGCCCACAGCACAGTTTTAGCCTGCGGGGGGTGTGGTGAGCGCCTTCAGATCTCCCGCTCCATCAGGCAAGGATGCCCCTTAGCTCCACTATACCTTTTAGTAGCGGAGACCATGAGCACGTTTCTCAGAGCTACCCTAGAGGTCTCAGGCCTCAGGCTGCCTCCTCGCACAGAGGAGTTATTGGACTCTGAGTTAGTAGATGATACTGCTATGTTTTTGCAGGCTTCCAAGTCTTGCCTCTGTGCTTTTCACAGTGCTTTGGAGATGTTTTGTCTGGCAGTAGGCGCCTCCATTAATTGGCACAAATTAGTAGGATTTTGGATTAGTGACTCTCCGTAGACAAATTGGGTTGGATGTGGGGTTTACCTGGATTGAGAGAGGATGCACTACCAGATATCTTGGCTGTCAGGTTGGCATTGACATCTCACCTGTACAATAGTTCACCCCTATGCTCATGAGCATTGAAAGCAAAGTTCAGCATTGGAGTAGTAGGAAGCAAAGTTTAGCATATGGAAAATTCCTATTGTGTTGAAAGCAGTCGCCCATCTCTTCATTGGCATTATGGCTTTTGTCCAAGCCAATCCTTCTCCACTCCCACAGGCCGTGAGAACTATCAATTTTTGACAAGATGAGCGTCTCATCCTCCAAAGTGACATCGACAATAAAATAAAGATTACTCTCATTGGGAGTCTATGGCTCTCACCCTATCCGTTTGCAAGTTAGAAATTGGCTCCTAGTGGCAGCCCTCCCTTTGGAACTGATTGTGCACTTTCTTGATGCATGTTTACTTGGACAAGGGTTCTTTGATGTTGACTTCAACTCCGCGGAAGCCACATCTCAGGCACATGCCGGCAGCCGCCCACAGAAATTCTTCTTTTTTGAGTACCAGTTGGACTTTGATCTTGTGGTAGAGGATAGATGCGTTACTCCAATTTCTCTCATATTTTTCGTTCTTCTAGGGGTTTTTAGGAAGCTATTGGCTTCCATAGGAGTTGCATTTGATTAGGTCTTTAGAAGTACCCGTCGTTGTAGGGCTATCTTCGTATGATTCTACAATGGTTACTGCCACCTCTGATGGAGTACCCTGAGTTTTTGTTCTTGTTCTTGATCCTTCCATTGCTGCATCTTGTTATAGAGACCGGATGACACATTTTCAATAGAGGATGGAGATTGGTGGAAGAGTAGATCAGTGCTATATTTGCCACCAACTGGGTCATCTTGCTAGAGTTTGTCCCAGATCCAAAGGCGGCATTAGGAGGCGGTGTGGACATGCTCATCAGATGTTTCCCCCCTACAACCTCTCCCCCTACAACCACTCTTGCACCTCAGCTTACTACACAGAAATGTGTGATGGTTAGGGATGGCAAGCATCCCCATACCCCCATCCTTGCACTGGCACCTGCTCACTGAGTGGAACACCCTAACCCCTTTGCATCCCTCGCTACACATGATGATGATTCTGCACAGGACGAGGATGTAGTTGGGTTGTCACGGTGATGAGGATGCATTGCAGCTGGAATGTAATGATGATGATACATCAAACTATGCATTGCAATCGGATTGTAATGATGAGGATACATTACGCTCCCCTTCTCCCATTCTCGATAAGGGAAAGGATTTCTCCCCAGGATGATGGGAAGGAGAGGTGTACCTCTCCTTGGAGTATTCCCCCTCCCTCACTTATGTGAGACGTGTTACCGCCTTGAAAGGGGGTCGTTCTTCATCGACCACGAGATCTGGTCTCGCAACTTTTAGTCCTTGTGTTCGTGAGGATTGTCTCATGGAACATGAAGGGACTTGGTGGTGTTTTTCTGCATTGTCAGAGACAAATTATCAAGATTGGTCGCAACTTTTAGTCCTTGTCTTCGTGAGGATTGTCTCATGGAACATGAAGGGACTTGGTGGTGTTTTTCTGCATTGTCAGAGACAAATTATCAAGAACCACCTTCACTTTGCAGTCACATAAGGTCCCATGGACATTTTACCATAGTCACATGGAAGGGGAACGGACAGACGGAACGGGGGCTTTTTTGGAATGGGAATGGGAACCGAGAAAGAAAATGGAAACGACACGTCCTCACCATATGGCTGCCATTTGCAAGCTAAGGAGATGCAAGGGCATATATTGCCAAGCCTTTAGATGCAAGGTCATACACCACAATCATATGATATGATATAATCATAGAAAAATACAAAAATTCTCATTTACTCAAAATTTAGACCCAGAATGCCTTTAGCCAAGGATGCACATTTGCGGAACGGGAACACAAACGACACAGGTTATGGAACGTGTTCCCTCTTTCCTAAGGCTATGGAACGGCATTCCATGTTACTATGCATTTTACTCTTGCAAGAGCATAAACTCGATGCAAGCCAATCTGGTAGATCTGGCAAGTTATTACCTGGTCATGCCTTTTAGTCGAGAGCTACAGGGACCAAAGGTGGTGTATGCATTTTAGTGTCAGCTCGTAACTTGCCTTGCATCATTGATGGTGTCACTCTGCTTGCTAGAGTGCAATGGATCATCATTATGTAGGATGGCAAGTTATTATCTAGTCACGCCTTTGGTCGGGAGCTGTAGGGACCAAAGGTGGTGTACGTATTTTAGTGTCTACCTCTATCTTGCCTTGTATCATTGGCCATGGTGTCATTCTGCCTGCCCGAGCACACTGGATCATCATTATGTAGGATGTGAGACACTAGACGTAGATTGGATACCTTAGAGAAAGAGCACGAGAAACATCCTCATGCTCAATGGGTTGCAGATTCTTTATGTATTGTTAGGGCATAACTTCATCACTCTCTTGAGCAGCACGCGGAGTACCGTTTCCATGCCTAGGAATCCTTTTGGACATAGATGGGTGGAATATTTCTTTGCTACTCACGGCCCATCTCATGCCAGAGATAGTGTCAAGCAGTTGCAGGATTCACATGGCACTCTTCACTCAGATCCTCTTATGGTTAGACAGATTGCCACTGATTTCTATCGCCAGCTTCTTAGTGCTGAGCCGCACTCTGATTTGAGACACAGGGCATAGAGGAAGGTTTGGAATGCATTGCCACATTTGATCACTGAGGAAATGTGGGCCACTCTAGATGCCCCTTTTTCTATGCAGGAGTTCAGTCATTGAGGTTGCCTCTTCGTAGTCAAGAGGAATTGGTTGACTCTGAGTTAGCTGATGACACAGCCATGTTCTTGGAGGCTTCACATATATGCTTATGTTCCTTCTGGGTAGCACTAGAGGAGTTCTGTTTGGCAGCAGGGGCACTCATTAATTGGCACAAATCTGTTGGTTTTTGGATTAGTGATTCACCGAGAGTTGCTTGGGGTGCAGAGCTTGGTTTTACTTGGATCAACAGAGGATGCACTGCTAGATATTTGGGATGCCAAGTTGGGATTGATATTTCTCCTGCACAGCAGTTTGCTCCGTTACTTATGAGTATCCGGAAGAAGCTCCTCCATTGGAGCTCCAGGAGATTAGATTTAGCTTCCAGAGCTTTGGTGGCTAATCAGGTATGGCTTGCCTCAGCTTGGCTTATTGCCTCTTGTTGGTGCTTCTCTCGTGCGTGCATTGGTCAATTGCGGAGATTGATCCGCAATTTTCGCTGGTCGGGTTTGGATGGCACCTCAGACACTCGTGCCAGGGTAGCCTGGCTCACAGGTATTCAGCCCAAACGAGAGGGGGGCTTGAATATTATCGATCCGGATGTTCACTGCAGGGCGTTGCTCTGCAAACTTGTGGTCAGAGGTTTCCTACTAGGCACTGAGCCTTGGAAGGATTTTTTCTTGTCTCAGATTTCCGGATGTACACCCTGGGTCGGGAGAGAGTGGATGCCTATCACACGATTTTTGTTCACAGAGGCTGATATTAGGGCACCATCTTCCCCTCTTATTGCAGCCATTGTCAGAGCATGGAGAAGCATGAGATCTTTTTTGCGACAAAGGCTTCCTAGGTCTTTGGATGAGGCTGACCGACAACCTATTATGTGGAATGAGCTCGAGTTTTTTCGAGGATAGGCATACCTTTGCAAGTCATTGCTCTCCCGTGCTAGGAGGCTACTGATTGCATCATTTACTCTATCATGCCTAGAGGGAGATTGAGGAGATGTAGTATGGAGGAGATCATCCCAGATACTAGGCTTAGTCCAGTGAGGATTGTTGGTCGTTCGGAAAAGCATTGGTTCATTGACCCTTCTCCTCAGATAGTGACTCATGGCTCTTGGTGTTTGTGGTTATATGGTGACAGATATCTTTAGTGGGATCTAGGAGAGTGGTATTGGATTGATGCCTTCGATCCTTTGAAAAGCCTTCCTTTATTCAGTTTCACAGTCCGAAATGCGAGGCTTCTCCTCACTCGATAGACGCATAGGATCCCTACTCTCAGGCCTCATTGGGAGAGCTATGATATTTCTCCAGTGATATTGGCATAGACCTTGGCACTCATAGAGAAGGAGCCAGAACTTCTTTTGGTTATGTCTCCCCACCAATCAGTGGAGTCGGTTTTCGGTGTAGCACCTTCCTGTCCTAGGTGTGCGGTAGATTTTGAGAGTGTACAACATTGTTTATGGGGATGTAGCACTGCACAACAGATTTGAGGTTCTATAGCCCAACTTATGGACAAATTGAGTGGCCGAGCCATGCATGTGACTTGGGGGGCAGTTGCTTGGATCTCCGAGTCTGGTCCGTAGCTTTTTTATGAGGGCAGTGGTACAGATTCTGCTATTTTCATTCATAGAGGTATTGCCCAGCATGGTTTATTGCAGGATGTCCCTCACTCTGATTATACACCCCCCAGACATAGAGGATTGACACCAGTTGGGAGATTGTTGCCAGTATTACAGCATGGTAGATCTGGAGAGCTAGATGCACGGAGGCTATTGAGGGTGTCCAGATTTTTGGGCCTCAATGCATTAGTACTATATGGGTGTTATCATCCATACTCTTATGGCTACTTGGGGTTGCATTCAGGGGCCCTGTTGTTTTGCGCAGGTAAAGCACGTGATATTTATGCGGGAGTGAGACCATGGCATCTTTTTTTCCTCTAGTGCCACAGGTCTTACATGGCATCATGATGCTCCTGGGTGGTTGAAATCACCTTACATATTGGGGTGATTCTATTCTTTTCTAGCTTATAGCTGTGATTGTTGTATGTTTTTTTCATACTTAATAGAAGTCTCTTTTTGAAAAAAAAACATGTATTCATCTAATCAGAGAGGGGAGAAAGAAAGAAAGATATATTGAGCATCTACTGAAGACCCAATGGTCCTATGAAACTAGAGTGATACAACAGTGTCCATGGCATATCTCATCATGGAACGGAAAATAAAATAGAACAAATCAAAACTGTTTCACTGGAGTGATACAAAACTGTCCGTGAAAATCTCATCATTGAAATTTGAATACAAGGAACATTAAACATGAGAGGAGCATCAGCCCCCAATAGATGGTATACAAATCTCCAAAATATCGAGCATGGGGCTAATGAGTATGGCCGGGAGGTCTCCCTCAGATATGTCATGTGGAAAGGTAGCTTGATGGCGATGGAGCATGTCCTGATGAGGGGATCGTGGTCGACATCTAGGGGGCCAAGGGCATCCGGCACGTTGGAATGCGGAGGCCTGGTCCAAGATAACTCCTCTTTGGCGAGGTGGGTCTGCAATAGCCCGAGGTGAGTCCACAGGATCCATTGTATGAGTGTCCTTCTCCTCTTGGGTCCTCAAGCTGGTGAGGGAGGGGTCCGGGTGGCTGGGGTTGAAGCTGGTGATGGTTGGCTGACGAGGGAGGGGTTGGGGTGGTTGGTGTAACTCGCGGCGGTGGGCGGTGCCCGGGGGACTAGGGCCTTTGACACACTTGTTGATACCATCAATGCATATTAAAACATTTAAACATAGCCACAGCCTTGACACATATCCATCATCACTTTGCATAAAACATAAAAGCTGGACAAAACATCCACAAATGCTGAAAATGGAGCTTGCACGTGTGTGACACCGCATAGAGGCGGGAATGGGCCGACCCCCCCCTTGGAGTATTTTATTACCCAAGGAGAATAATATCATGTACAAGCTTTGAGGGCCTTACTCTCCCCACGGGAGATGCCGGATTATCCATATACAAATGCCATAACACAGCCCAACAGGAGGCAACCAAGCCGGAATGGTTGTAGAAATGCCGAGCCAACAATAAAATCCATTTACTTCCGTGTGGGTACTGATTCTTTCCCAAAAACCACGGGTCTTCATGCAATAGAGCTGGTACAGCAAGTACAACTCTCCATTCAGCCGGTACAGCAGGTACAATGACTGGTACAACCGGTATGGTGGCTGGTAAGCAGGTACAACAAGTATGCCGGTACAAGGGCTGGTACAACAAGTACAATGGCTAGAAATCATAATAAATGATTAAATATCCTTGCCTTCAGTATTTCTTCGCGATGGAAGCCTCAAAAACAGTCCCCAATAGCCGGTATTCTTCATGGGCAGCCTTCAAGAGAGACGAAAGAGAGTAGCCATCATTAGGGCAGCGTGTAACGGTGGTAGAGGCTAGTGTGTAGCAAGAGAGCCTCCATTAATGAAGATAGAGGGCTCCAATTTATAGATTTGGGCCTCCCATGAGCTAAAATGGCAAGAGAAGGCTACAATGAGAAGTGGAGAGCCACACAATAGCTGAAGTGACAAGTGTGAGGCCACTTGTCTCACGTTGATCCACTTTCCAACAAGTGTCAGGCCACTTGTCTCACTTTGGTCCACTTTCTTGCCACATGTCCCAATCTAAGAGATGGGTCCTTCCATAAACTTTATCTCTAAAAATATCCAAACTGGTAGACATTCTGTCATAGGTACTTTGCCAACTCTTGGTATGTGCTCAATTCCAGATGTAATGACACGAACAGAATTTCCATCGGAGTCAAGCCAAAAATAGCAACTCTCCTAAATTTTAGGAGTGTGGTCCTTTGTATTCTAGGATAATCCCTCATTCCCAAAGCTTGTACTTTCCAAATATTTAGACATCCTGGAGTCCACCAGACTCCTTTCATACTGGGAAATGTCCAGGCTGGTGATAGTTGGGGCCAAAGATCTCTCAAGAAAGTGTCCTTGTGTCTACGAAGCTCAAGCAGGAAGAGCCCTAGGCATTGCTAGTTTGAGGAGTCAATGATCTTGGAAAGTGGGCCAAATCCCTCATGGAACAAATAGTGAAACCTCTCGCGGATCTCATAGTATACTGGGCAAACGACGTATGTAATGCTCCTTTGTCTCAACCTCTATGTGGCATAATCCTCCCTGGGTCTCCGTATAAGCTCCCCGGCTCTGAAGGCACACTTAGCTCTCTCTGTCTCCACTCTGAGGCGGTGGGATGAAACCTGCATCTGGCCAATTGCAATCCACATGGCATGGGACATGTGAACACTTAGGTAGCTGGGTTGCTGGATGAATCCATCCATAGTGAACCTGAGAAAGTGATCTATGTAGAAGTGCATCTTCAGTGGGAGTTCCGAAGGTGTGATCCATGTGCAGTGGTTGTAGAGGTTAAGAAGATCTAGTTGGTGTCCTCATCAGAGATGGAGAAAAGGGGAGTCCAAACTGTACTAATTGGGTGGAAGCAGTCCATGCGGAGCCCATATCTTGAGAACCAAGTGGAAACTCGGGCATACCATACTAGGGTGGCCATCAAGTGCTAGTTGTCTCGAGGACTCCAAGGCAAGCCTTGAATACCTGTGGGGATCCATGTGACTGATGCGATGGAGGTATGTGACTGTCTGGAAGAGTGCATCCACTACCATCGGGGCTGCAACAAACTCTACCTGGATATTCTGGTGTGAGACTGATGGTTTTGTGTGGATCATATGGGAGAACATCATGATCTGGGGCCTCACAACTCGCTACCAATCCTCATCGGATAAATATGGCCCCCAAAAGGTTGCTCCACACATCAAGGCTGGTGTGACGAGCATGTTAAAAAGCCAACCCTTTGTCCTTGGCTCCTAGAAATGTGCCTGGAAGCACTACTGCTCAAGTAAGCTCAAGGCTGCATATCCCCGTTTCACTCTGGCATGTGGTATGGGAACCATGTTGAATCGTGGGCGGCTGAAAGTGACACCAAGGTAGACGTAGGATGACACAATCTCCATAGGGTCCCTTGTATATGTGAAGCTCAATATGGATGTAAAGGGGCAGGAGGTATTGAAGACCATTACCTTGGTGGTTTTACGAAGGTTAACAATCTCGCTAATCGCAAAAATCCTGTAAGGCATTCAAATGTCTCTGAAGCCCCTCAGTTGAATCTGAAGGGAGGACGATGTCATCGGCAGGAAGTAGTTGGATCAATATGCCTGCCAGTGTGGGACCAGCCCCCACCTAAACTGTCAATGAAGCTCAAGATCTCATCAATGTAGAGGCCAGAAGAGGGGCTGAATATTGTAGATCCGGATATACAATGCAGAGCATTGCTTTGCAAGTTAGCGGTTAGAAGATTCCTTCCATCACTGAGCCTTGGAAGAATTTCTTTATGTTTCACATTTCCAGTTGTACACCTCACGGTGGTGGAGATTGGATGCTCAGTCACATTTCATCTTTACTGAGGCAGATTATACAGCACCTTCCTCTCCATTTATAGCTGCCGTTATTAGAACGTGGAGTAGCCTGTCGTCATTACTACCCCTCCAAACCAGCTCTGAGACTCGAGTAGAGCCCTCAACCTCCTCCTAAGCATGCAGATCCTGGTGGCCCTTTCGCTGCCTGCTCCCTTGGTCCTTTCCTCTCTTACATTGGTGGTGGCGTCTTTTGTTTTTGGCCCCCAAAGATTCTTCTACCAAATCTGGAAGTTGATATCGAACAATATGCTCAAAAGTTGTAAGCAATGCCAAGTCAATGAAGCTGAGTGCTTAGGATGTAGTGGCTTGCTATATCCTTTGGAAATTGTGTTTCCATGGATTTTCTGGTTGAACTGCCACAAACCTTGGGAGGGAATAATGCCATTGGATGATTGTTGGCCGACTCACCGAGCTGGGGAGATTTATACCTACCAAAGAGAAAATCTTAGTTGTCCAACTTGCTCAATGGTTTGTTGAGAAGTTGTTTAGCTTATATGGTTTGCTAATTGTGTAACACGCGGAGGCTCTGGGAGTCTTCTTTCAGCCCTAAACACCATCTAGAACATGCTGATGCAAAAACGCAAACAGAAGGGAGAGTAGAGAGAGAGAGAAATGCTGGAAATTCAGTGTATTCTTATGGTACAAAAAGGTACCTAACTCTACAGCCCTAGGCTGCCTCATACAAAAGGTAAACATCACCAAAATCTGTCCTATGCTTGGACCCAACTCCTAAAGAGTTGAATGAATCCTACAATGAGCATATGTGCCTATTTATAGGCCTTGGGACACGTGGGGAGCTGGCCGACTGCTGGTCGGCCAGCCGACTTGGCATCTACTCCATGAAATGCAGTGCTTGCAGCCGCCTTTGTCCTGATTCAGCCGACAGCCCTTATGTCTCAGCCGACAGCTTCTTGCTTAGTTCTGGTACAGCCGACAGGCCTTCCTCTTCATCCCCTCCAAGCCTTGCTCGAAGTCCACACTGGCCTCTGCTGCACTTTGTGCTCCAAATCCTAGCTTTAATGGTCTTTTTCTTGGCTGCTCCTTCTGGATTAGCTCTGAGAATGTCCATGGCATTTTATGCACATGACAAATTGAAATTGTGAGTGATTGAGATCCTGAACTCAATAGGGAAAATCTCAGCCCATACTCTTGGGGCGTCTATGGATGATCTATGATGGTGCAAGCATCTTCTGGGACAATCAAGGGATGTACTTGTTAATGATTTCCACTGGTTGATAGGCACCATGGGCTATGAAATTTCCGGCTTCTGCCAAAACTCCACAACCTTTTACAGAAGAGAGCTTGCATGGCATAGTAACAAGGTAATTCTCCTGATGGGATCTTCTTGTGGGGACCGCCCATCAAAGATCATCCCAAAAGACAAGACGCATGTAGCCAGTTTGGGATTTGACGATGCCTGATGGATTTGCACCAATAACCGCTGTCTGTTGGTTAGGTGGAAGTCCACCCCATGCAAGAAACATGAGGAGAAAAGAGAGATTTGCCTTCTATAAGAGTGCCAAAGTCTATGCCAAAATTCTTATGTATGGAAGGTGAAATCTCATATCTTTCCTAATGTGGTATAAGGGTAGGAATCCTATGCATGGATGGATCATGGAAGCATGGCAATCCTAACTGTATAAAGAAGGGGAAACTTCTCATCATTTGTCAGCATCAATCCACTACTCTTCTGGGCTAACAGATCGAGGGTCCACTATCATGATGAGCTCTGTAGCATCTCTAGGAGCTGAGCATTCCAATCTTCATCTTGACTGAACAAAGTAAAAGATGGGGGCCCAATCTTGGCTCCAAAGAGTAGTACCCACGTAAAGAGATACTCCAGTCCAAGAAAAAACCCCCGTCTAGTAGATGGGGAGAATCATGGTGAAAAATATCTATGATTCAGTTAAAAGGAATGGCTTCATCGATTTTGTCCTCAAGATGTCTATGGCTCCCACAAAAATGCTGGAGTGAGCTATCTTTTTGATCCTTTGGAAGGGTTTTGAAAACCTTCTAAGATCTAAGTGAAAAGGCAGGACCGCCACTCTCCCATCTTGACCACTGCATATAGCCAAGTTGGGCATCTACCAAAAATAGATAGACTGCATACCATGTGTAGAGGGGGACAAAAGCATCAAAATCTTTAAAGATGTGGCTATTGAGGTAGGTCGTCGTCTTAAAGTATGCATACGATGTTGGCAATAAAGCACAAAACTAAACATAATTTATATGGTGTGTAGCTTCATGAATGACAAGGCAGGTACAGCCCTTAAAAGAATGGTCACTCTTCAAAAATACACACATTGATCTATAGCATGACATAGTTTGACATCCTTTGAGAGCCTATAAAGCGTGAGTAGATGAAATCCTTTGAGAGCCTATAAAGCATGAGTAGACTTAAAGAGTGTCATTTTAATTAGTCCCTAAATTAAAGGTGTGGTTAAGTGTTGAGTGAGTCCAATTGAAACCATCTTAATTTATCCAATTAAACCTTACTTTTAGAACCTATGCAAATGCTATGGCCATGGAAAACCATCATGAACTACTCTTAATCCTTTGATAGTGCATTAAAGTCTTAATGTCTCAGTTATATGAAATTTTCCGAGTTTGCTCTTCTTTTTTTTATATAGTGAAGATGTATTTATATTAATAATATGAAAAGAGTACATATTAACATGTATTTAAGAACAAATATAATTTCCCATGAATCGTAATCGTGCAAGTTCTATTCCTTAATCTATAGAATAAAAGAACTGAACTTTCTTTCGTGCAGGGAATATGCTGCACTTGTGGTGGTAAATCTCATCATCGTGGAATAAATGCTGACTGTGGAATTGCAAAAGCTGACATTGGTGACTGATTTACTTTCTTCATGAGTAGTTTTGATAATAACAAGTTCAGCTTGCCATTTTTTGATTACAAAAGGCATTGACTAATACTAGTTAATCAATTCTAAGAGAAAGAAAGAAAGAAAGAAAGAAAGAAAATAATATTAACGTCTACAAAGGTCTATGAGAGACCATAGGTGATACAATGATACCATGGGTATACTGAGCCATGGAAAAAATAACTGAAAGAAAAGGAAATCGACTGAGAGAGTATTTGGCCTCTGTGATGGAAGCATATCATGGCATCGAAGAACCTCTTGGATCTGCATCCATCCGATGGAGGGTCGTGATGCATTGGATCAGGGACGTCAGGCCTGCAAAATAGTTCAAGCTCTATCTTTGAGAACCCCTCTAGGGTGGAGGGCCGGAATGCTAGTGTGGGCAGTGGGCTCTCATGTGGATGCATGACAATTGAAGAATTCAAAAGAAAGATATATTAAGCATCTACTAAAGACCCAATCGGCCTATGAGACCAAAGTAATACAATAATGTTCATGGCATCTCTCATCATGGAACAAAAAATAAAACAGAATAGAACAAATCTCTCTCACTAGAGTGATACAAAAATATCCATGGAAATCTCATCATGGAATATAAGGAACATGAAACATGAAACATGAGAGGAGCATCAGCCCCCAATAGATGGTATACCACTCTCCAATATATCAAGAATGGGGCAAATGAGTATGGCCAATGTCCGAGATGTGGAGCAGATGAGTGGATCGTGTTTGTCATCCGAGGGGCAGTGTGTTGGGAATCAAGGTCTTACCTGTGCATGTGAACCACCTCTTAGAGGGGCCGCTTATATGTTTGTGTATGTGTGTATGAACCACTTCTTAGGGGTCACAATAATATCTAGATATTTATGTGTGATGTCACATAACAAATGATGTCAATAGAAGAACCTTTGGGCCTATAAAGGTCTTGTACTTTCATTGAAATAAGCACATAGCTATCCCATCATTGACTCATGCAAGTCTCTCTCTCTAGAGTATATTCTAACACTCTCTCTACAGTCATCATCATATGCAGCGCCCAAGGGGCAATCTCCATATATGATTCTAGATGAGGACATGTGGGAGTTCTCCAGGGAGGGAGATGTCATCATACTTGGGGACTTCAATGCTCGAGCGGCTCAGTACCAGACCTCCTTCTTTGACACTTCAGAGGAGATGTTGAGAGAGAGAGAGATGTGGAGGAGATGTGTTTGACCCGGAGATCACAGGATGAGGTGGAGTGTACTGAGTATGGGAGATACCTCTTGGAGATGGGGACTGCACATGGGCTGGCCATTTTAAATGGCCTAGAGAGGTATCCACTTGCCAGTGGCTTTACTTGCTTTCCACACAGACATGGGGCCAGCACAAAGGATTATGTTTTAGCCTCGCCAACCTTGATCCCGAGTATCCAGGATTTTGCGATTGGCCCCAGGCCCATCGGTAGATCATGCACTTCTCTCCTTTACGGTGGATTTCCACTACAGTACCCACCAGGTTGGGCAGTCCTCCTATCACCCGAGATATACCTTCTGTAGAGAGACTGATGGAGTATACACCGCAGAGATCTACAGCTTGTTGAGTGTAGAGGATCCACAAAGGCCATTAGCAGAGCTCACACAGATCCTGACAGAGGCTTTACATACAGCTGCAGCGATGGCCTTCCCACACACGCAGCCCACAGTACGACCACGTCTTGAGAGCATGCCCCAGAATAAATGGTATGATGATGACTGTAGGGAGCTCTACAGAGAGAGGTGGCCATAGGTGTTACTACATATAGACAGTCATGCATCATCTTCCGATCCCTCATTCGGCGGAAGAAGAGAGCATTCTTAGCTCGGCTGGAGAGAGACATCTATCAGTTGTTTTTGAGTCAGGATTCTGGGGAGGCCCGGAGATTGCTTAGAGTGCACCCCCTGCCTCTGGCCATTACCTCTCCAGATACATGGGGCGAGTATGCAGCCTCCCTCTACACAGTACGAGAGCAGCCACCACTACCGAACCCTCCAGAGCCTTGACCACCCACGTCTACCTTCTTCACAGCAGAGATGGTGAGAAGGGCCTTCAACAGATTGCATACAGGGAGGGCACAGGATCATGAGGGCATTGTAGCCGAGCATTTCATACATGCTAGAGATATGATTGCAGACTCGCTAGCTCTCATGTTTAATAGAGCCATGTGTGAGGGGTTTCCTAGGACTTGGAGTACTTCCACGATTGTGCCGGTACTCAAGTCTGGAGATCCGAGCCTGCCGACTAACTACTGCACCATTATGATTGGTCACTCGGTGGCCAAGCTATATGCCTCTATTCTTGAGCAGGAGTTGACCAGATGGGCAGAGAGACAAGGGGTCCGAGCTCATCAGGGACAAGGCGGTTTCAGGAGGAGATTCTCTACTTTGGATCATATCTTTACCCTCAGGGTTATCATTGAGGAGGGAAGAGCACATGGGAGGAGGGTCTATTGTGGCTTTGTGGATTTCCGCAAGGCCTTTGACACATTGCCCAGAGCTAGACTGATGCGCAGGCTGCAAGACTTGGGGGTTCCATGTGAGCTCATTTGGGGTATTATGGCACTTTATGAGATAGTAGTTGGGCAGGTGCGGACTTCAGAGGGTCTCTCCCAGCCAGTACACTTCACTATAGGGGTGAAGCCCGCTCTCTCCGACTCTATTTGGACTATACATTGATGAGATCTCTGATTATATTGGGACACGAGGGGATAGAGGAGCCCAGTTGGCTGGCACTTGGATACCTCTGCTCTTATATGCTGATGATATTGTGCTTATAGCAGACTCACCATAGGGTATGCAGAGGCACTTGGATACTTTACATGCTTATGCACAGGACAGTGGGCTCTCAGTTAACCTTGGTAAGACCAAGGTTATGGTGTTTAACACTACAGCTCAGTGGGTCTGGAGATCAACGCCTATTTTCACATATGGGCAGGAGACAGTGGAGTATTTTGACTCATACACATATCTTGGAGTGGTGTTCACTGGGCCCACATTTTCCATGAGGGGGGCAGTAGAGGCCAGATTGACTAGAGGATATGCAGCACTAGGAGGTCTAGAGAGGATGTGCTCACAGGTACAGTTTCAGGAGCCACGCACTAAGCTGTGGCTTTTTGACGCGCTGGTCACATCGGCTATGCTATATGGAGTACAGATCTGGGGGCCTAGCCTAGATCATCACAGTCGATCAGGATGCACGTACGATGGATGGAGATCGATGGAGAGACCACTTGTGTCCATGATCTCCAGGATGATTCGGGCTAAGGCCTCGGTACCCCATGAGATTATCAGAGCCGAGATGGGAGCACCACCGACCGTAGTCGAGGCTCTTGCCAGATCAGTGTCCTTCATTCATAGCACCTGGGAGCTTCTCCGACACCGGTATGCACGACTTGCTTTAGAGTCCTCTCATCAGCTAGCCATGGAGGGAGACACTTCATGTTGGTATGCGTAGATAGCTTCCTGGTTTGAGCTCCATGGGTTCAGTTTAGACAGACTTCCACCCTTCCAATACTCTCTGGAGGCACCCTCTCTCACCTTGACACATTCTGAGATTAGTAGAGTCATCAGATAGGACCTCATTCAGTTGGACACTAGGAGGACATGGCTAGAGCCCTCACAGGAGTTGGGGACGAAGATGGCTTTCTATAGAGACCATCTTCTCCACACCACTGAGGATGGCTTTATACTTAGACCGAGCTACATGGATACCCATCTGTCTCATGGATTGAGGTGCACCATTGGGCAGATCTGCACCTCTTCACACCAGCTAGAGATAGAGACAGGCAGATTTAGAGGCATACCTCCAGGGGACAGGATTTGTCAGATTTGTTGGATAGAGCTAGAGACACAGGAGCACTACATCTGTCGTTGCACAGCATATTATGAGATTCGAGGGCGCTACCATTGCCTTTTGAGAGAGAGATTTGGACCACTGGCTAGAGTCATGGACTATTGTGATCAACGATACTTGGGTTTTTATCTCCTGGAGATCCGCAGGCTCAAAGAGTCCATTATCAGGAGCAGACGCCCGATTGGCAGGGAGTCCACACAGAGACAGATTACTGACTTCTTTAGAGGGACTACCCGGGAGGACACACAACCGACAGCCCAACAGTGGGCACCCCGTGGGACTCTAGTTGAGAGAGCTATCGAGTTGGGCACATCTAGATGCCCGAGGGTTCGCGGATCCTCACATCGGAGACGGTGCCTACACCGGAGGATTCAGAGCATCATTGCGAGGCATCGGGCTCGTCCGACCACGCATCTCACTATGGCAGATATCGAGGCCATCCGGCAGAGACCCATGCTAGAGCTCCTAGGATGATTACGACTCCAGCCATATACTGTTGTACTCATTAACACTTTTGTACTCCCCCATATTCATGTATTCATGTATCCAGGTACTCATGTACCCCATTTTGACTAGTAGCATTAGCTTCCCACTCTCCCTAGTTGTTGCTTGCGGATGCTCCCTACTACTGATGTATTGTAGGGCTAGATACTTACCTTCAGTTCTTTCTTTTCTTTTCCAGACAGTGTATCAGATGTCACATGGTTGTAACTTTGGTCTCATAGGTCACTTTGGCCTTTTGAAGACGTTAATATAACATTTCATTTCATTTCTCTCTTTAGGCTTTCACTGTCTGTGCTTTAGCTTCAGCCATGTTTGTTTATCAACCTCCATAGCCTACAGCTAAAGCTCCACCATATCCAACATGGTACCAGAGCATGGTTCTATCCTCCCAATGCTGCATTGCATTCTGTTGCAACCCTTTCCATCTGATGCGCATGCTGCTACCCCCATCATCTACGCGCTGCTGTCCACCACCGATAGGCTGCTGCCCATGAAGGTTCCCCCGGCCGGACTTGCTATTGTGCTGCAGCCCGACCTGTAGAGAGAAGAAGAATAGTCCACGCAAGCACTTGCAAGCAACTCAACAGTCTGTAAAATCAGTACAAAGGTACAAATCAAGTACAACTATCATTGCTAAGGTACATATGGGGCTTTTCATCATTTCAATAGAGCAATATTGGGCATTTCTCTTCTTTTGTTAAATCTTGCTACATCAGAGCATTAAAACCTAATACTAGATCAATTTCCAAAATTGAGGGTGCATTCCTTGCATAAAGATGTTGCTATAGCCTTTTATAGCATCATTATTCAAAAACCCTAAATTCTAGAGATTCTAATTGCTAGAAACCCTAATTATTGGAGAATTCTCTATAAGGGACTAGACACTGACATTGGATTCCATACTTTGTTAAGACCTTCCCATCATTTTGCCTAAAATGGCATCATATTTGCTCATTGAGAAGTTTGATGGAGAAAACTGTTGGAAATAAGTGCTCACTAGGAGTACCTTTAGTCTTGGTCATCTCAGTGTATGCCACGTGGCACCTCTATAATTGTCCCATAAGTCACTCTACTCTATCTTGTACTTCTCACCTATATATTGTGGGTGTCACATCAATGAAAGTATCAACCTTGTGTCTTGTCTACACTCATCTCAAGGTAACTCTTTGTCTTTCATTTGTGTTCTTGTTTCATTTCTAGTCTGCTCTTGCTTTCATATTTTTTACATGGTATCAGAGCAGGTTTATCCTGGCTCCCCTCATCTTTGCCCCTGTTTCCTGTGAGCGACTGCCCCTCTTCTTGCTGCAGTCAGTTGGTTCAGAACAGGCCGCCGCCTTTGCTGTTGGCCGCCGCTTAGCTGGGAGCTGCCTCACGTTTTTTTTTTTTGTATCTCACCGTTTCTATATGTTCGCTTCTGTCCTCTAGTATTGCACATGCAGCTTGTCATATCAGTAAGCAACCCGCCGGCCTGAATTTTCTGTCCGCCCACTTTCTTGCTGTCCACCCTGTTCAGGCTCATACAGCCCGCTGTACTGTTCTCCTTTGGCTGCCTTCTTCATCGACTCAAGGGTGCGCATCATTTAGAAGCAGCTGCATTCAGTTCTGCCATCGCTTCCTCTTGAAGAGTCTACAAGGTACTGTGCATTGTCTCCTTCAGTTTGCTGGTCAGTCCTTTTCTTATCCTCATATCTGCAAACTGCTAGTTCCTCATGCTTCGATGGGCTGTCACATGCTATGGCCTTGACAAGTGGTGAGAGAGCCGGCTTCTAAAAACAGTTTGGATCTCTTCTTTCATTCATTTCTGCAATCTTGTAAGGGAATAGACACTGCCCTTGCATTCTAGCAAGAGGTAAGACCTTCCCACATGGCCTCTTCTACTCATTCTCTCATGTCTATCGACAAATTCAATGGGTCCAACTTTCATACTTGGCAAATCAAAATCAAGTGCCATCTTATGAAAGAAAGTCTTTGGGACGTTGTTCACCATGCTGCTCCCGAAGATTCCGACATTGAGCAAGTTATCACTTATGCTCCCACTGCCAAGAATGACAAAGCCTATGCTATCATCTTGCTCGGTCTTGGAGATGATTACATTCATCACATCTCCGACATACAGTCTGCTTCTCGAGCATGGATCACTTTGGATACCCTTTTTGGACCCCGCTCTAAAAACTCTAAAATTGCACTTATGATCTCATTCTTTGATCTATATATGCAGGAGGGAGCTACTATAGCCTCTCATGTCAATTATTTTCGCAGTCTTATGGTTCAGCTTGCATCAGTGAAGTCCCCCATCTCCGAAGATATTGCTATTGCTGTGCTTCTCAAAAGCTTACCTGACACCTATGCTACTCTTGTCACTACCTTCAAGTATCACAATAATCCTACTCTTGAAGGTATCATCAATGCTCTCCAAGAAGAGGAAAGAACAAAACAACAAAAGGTAACTGACACTGCATTTTTAGCAAAGAAAGGAGGTTCTAAGGTAAGAAAGCCTTGCACCCATTGTGGAAAAACTAATCATATGGAGAAGGACTGCTTCAAGGCTCATCCATGCACCATTTGTGGCCGTGATAATCACCGGGAGAAGGACTGCTACTCTAAAACCTCTACATCAGCCCCTGCATCTACCTCAGCCCATGTTGCTGCAGCATCTCCATCAGCAGATCTTGTTGTTCATTCCTCACATGATGAGGAGTGGGCTTTCTGATTACTTCACCTTTCTTGTCTACCACTTTGACCACCGATGATGTAGGTCAAGGGGTTCTAGTGTCTTACTCATTATGCCTTTTTGACCTCTCTCTTGTCCCTACCCAAGAGGCAGAGATTGCCCTTGAGGAGGGGATGTCTTCAAGGTCCATCTGTTTGTCTACAGTCAATCTTCTGTCTATCTAGTCTTGTCTGTCTGTCTATTTGTCTATCAATCTGACTGTGTCTTGTTTTAGATCCACTCTTGTCCCTACCCTTGTGGACCCATATGAGGATATCACTTGAGGAGGGGTGTCTCAGGATCTTTGTCTGTCATATCTTCTGTCTTGTCTCTCAGTCTATCAGTCTTTATGTCTGTCTTCTAATCTTGTCCATCTTGTCTTCTAGCTTGTCTCTCAATCCTTGTCTAGTCTCTCTGTCTTGGTCTTATCTGTTGTCATGTCATAGTCTTGTCTTTTTGTCTTCCTCCTAGTGTCCACTTAAGGAGGGTGTTGGAAAGAAGTGCTCACTAGGAGTACCTTTAGTCTTGGTCATCTCAGTGTATGCCACGTGGCACCTCTATAATTGTCCCATAAGTCACTCTACTCTATCTTGTACTTCTCACCTATATATTGTGGGTGTCACATCAATGAAAGTATCAATCTTGTGTCTTGTCTACACTCATCTCAAGGTAACTCTTTGTCTTTCATTTGTGTTCTTGTTTCATTTCTAGTCTGCTCTTGCTTTCATATTTTTTACAAAAACTTCCACACAAGTGAAATTTAACCCCATGAGAGAAGGACTTTGGCCTTTTATCGAGGGTGAAGATAAGATGTGTGAAGATGAACATGCAACTATAAAGGCTTGGAAACTAAGGGATCAAAGAGCCTTTGGCCTAATAGCCCTTGGCCTCTCTGACAATGTTATCCATCATGTAGCAGATCTCCTGACATCCAAAGAGGTCTATGAAGCGCGAAATTCTCTTCTAGTGTGTAGTTGGAAATCTGTTAATAAAAAACACATCACATTTTGTTGAGACTACTAGAGCCATGTTAACAGAGAAGTCTGTGCTTAATCATTACTAGGCAGAAGCTTCAAGGAAGAGGAGAAGAAGCTGAAGAACATATAAGGAGGAGGGGACAGCTCCTTCACCAAGAAGAACTTCAAAGGTATCAAGTGTTCCCTTTGTGGTAAGAACAACCATGCAGACAAGGACTGATACTCAAAGAAGCCATGCAAACATTGTGGGAAAACAATCACAATGAAAAGTACCGCTTCCACAAAAAGGAAGAACCTTTGGGCCTATAAAGGTCTTGTACTTTCATTGAAATAAACACAACTATCCCATCGTTGACTTGTGCAAGTCTTTCTCTCTAGAGCATATTCTAACACTCTCTCTCCTTAAGCTTTCACTATCTATGCTTTAGCTTCAGCCATGTTTGTTTATCAACCTCCATAGCGTGTAGCTTAAGCTCCACTATATCCAACACAATGCAAGTTGCAACACAATGGGCACCGCTGGAGTGTGCATGCCTGGTCCAAGGTAACTCCTCTTGACCGAGGTGGGTCCATGGGATCCGTTGCATGGGTGTGCTCCTCCTGGGTTTGGAAGAAGCTGGTGATGGTTGGCTCGCGAGGGAGGGGGCAGGGTGGTTGGGGCCTAAGCTGTCTCAAAAATGTGTTCGTGTGTGTGTCTGTGGAGCTTGTGCAAGAAGAGCCCTACACAACATTGTTTCGGGAATGATCCTAGAAATTGGGTCAAACCTCTCATGGAACAGACAGTGAAACCTCCTCCGGATCTCATAGTATATTGGGCAATGACATATGCAATGCTCCTCTATCTCAACGTGTGTGGGGCATAACCTGCCGATCCTCTCCTTCTTGGGTCTTCGTACGAGCTCCCCGGTTCTGAAGACGCACTTTGTCTCCACTCTAAGGCGGTGGGATGAAACTCGTATCTGGCCAATTGCAGTTCGCATGGCATGTGACATGTGAACACCCAGGTAGCCTAGCTGCTAGATGAATCCATCCTCAGTTGGCCTAAGGAAGTGATCTCTATAGAAGTGCATCTTCGATGGAAGCTTCGAAGGTGTGATCCATGTGCAATGGGTGTAGAGGTCTCAAGAAGTGATCTCTGTAGAAGCGCATTTTCGGTGGAAGCTCCGAAGTTGTGATCCATGTGCAGTGGGTGTAGAGGCTGAGAAGATCTAACCGAATAACAAGGTTGATGTCCTCATGAGAGAGCTAGAGAAAAGTGGAGTCCAAACTGTACTCAAGGGGTGGGAGACGGTCCGCCCATATCGTGAGAACCAAATCCTGAGAACCAAGTGGAAACTTGGACTCCGAGGTGGCCCTCGAGTACCCTCGAGTGCTAGGTGTCTCGAGGACGCCAGGGCAAGTCTCGAGTACCTCTGCAGGGATCCATTTCATTGATGCGATGAAGGTATGTGACTCATTGATGCATCCACTACCATCAGGGCTGCAATAAACTCTGCTTGATGGTCTGCTACGGATCATATGGGAGAACATCGTGACCTAGGGCCTCTCAACTCGCTGCCAATCCTCATCAGATAAATCTGGCCCCCAAAAAGCTGCTCCATACATCAAGGATAGTGTGACGAGGGTGCTAAAAGCCAACCCTTCATCCTCAGCTCTTGGAAATGTGCCTGGAAACACTACCACTGGAGTAAGCTCAAAGGTTGCATATTCCCTGCCACTCTGGCATGTGCTGTGGGAACCATGGTGAAGTGTGGGCCACTGAAAGTGACACCAAGGTAGACATAGGATGACACAATCTCAACAAGATCATGTGAAGCTCAATCTAGATGTAAAGGAACGGGAGGTATTGAAGACCATTACCAAGGATAACAGTGAGGTCCCACTGAGTGCAAAAACTGCGTAAGGCATCCAAATGTCTTTGAAGCCCCTTGGCGGAACCTCAAAGGAGGACGATGTCATCTGTGTAGAGTAGTAGGGGGATTAGTATGCCTACCAGTGCGGAACTAGCCGCGCCTAATCTGTCAATGAAGCTCGAGATCTCATGAACGTAGAGGCTACAAAGAGTAGGTGATAGAGAGCAGCCTTGTTCACCCGAGTAGTGTTGGAAATCTCTTGTGACATACCTCTTGGGGCTCTCACTTGTCCGGTGACTCATAAGAGGGCGATGATGGTCCAAACAATGTGAGATGGGATTCCTATCTCCTATAGATGGTGTAGAAGGTGGGCTCAAGGTACAGTATCAAAAGCTTTGCGGAAATCCACAAAGTAGCAGCAAATCCTCTTATGTCGTGCTCTACGCTCCTCGATGATGGCACGAAGGGTGAAGATGTGGTCAAGGGTAGTGTTTCTCCTCTGAAAGTGTGCATATCCTAAGGCTCTGCATCCTGTCTCTTTGCAAATGAACTCAACCTTGCGTCTAGCACCGATCCACAGAGTTTGGCCAATGTGTGGCCAATCATGATCGTCCTGTAGTTATTAGGATCAAGTGGATCTCTAGCTTTTAGTGGACCAAAAGGTTGGAAATCCTTTACAAAGGGCTCTATTGAACATGTAGCCTAGTGCGCTGGGTATCATTGGCATGTGAGGTGTACTCAGCAGTGAGTCCCTCGTGATCTTGGGTCCGCTCATTACGTCGTCTATGGATGGCCTTGAGGACCATACCCTTTGTGAAGAAGGTGAAGGTGGTGGGGCAGGGATTTGACGATTGGCTGATGGGGGATATGATGCATAGGAGTGCCATGTGTCCGGCTGTTGGGGAGTCATATCCAAGGAGTTTCCTCCAAGCCTCTTTGTAGTTCGCCTCTAAGAAGAGTCGGTATAATTTATCCTCTTTCCGAGCGTAGAACTCTCGTTTCTTGCGTTGGGTGAGGAGTTGAGAAATCCATTGTGCTTGGCGCTTTGTGATTTGTCTAATGCATACCTCATGCTTAAGACGAGAGTGTGTGGCTCGGCATTCATCATCATAGCAACAGTTATGGGGCATAGAACCGTAGGGTGGCTTGTTGGTAGATCGCCATGTGCAGATGAAAGAAGTGGTGGTGGATGTGTGGAGAATGGTGGTGAGTTGTGATCTGTAGGTGGGTAGAGGGACACAAGGATCCACATCTTGGAGGAGGCGGTAGATGTGCTGGGAGTAAATAGGGTCAAGCTCGTGATCAAAATGGACCTAGGTGTAATGTGAGATGGGGGGTGATGGCATGTGGACAGGTGGTGTGTAGGTAAGAGTGAAAAAGAGGTAGGCGTGGTTGTGCTCCTCGTTGGCCTTACTTTCAAAAATCCATCTCACCATCCTTAAAATTCCCATGGACTCCTCTTTTTATCGGCAAAGTGCTTTTGTCAGACTTGAGCCGCAAAAAGACATTGTTTAATATCCTCTTTCTGTCTTTCCATCTCATCAAGCATTTGGATCCGACCAATTAAGAGGAGTAACACATTCTTGCCCATACAAAGCTTGAAATGGAGACATACCAATAGACACATGATGAACACGATTATATGAAAATTCCACCAAGTGAAGATATTCCTACCATAAGCAACATTAGCACATGCATCCTCAACATGTCCTTAATCACTTGATTTACCCTTTCTGTTTGCCCATCGGTTTCAAGGTTGATATGCAGTTCTTGTATTGAAGATAGTACCAACCGCTTTGAAGAAATCTTGCTAAAAACGTGAAGTGAATTTTGGCATCCATATAAATGTAACATGCAAAAGCTTACAAACAGGATTATACTTTGATGATGAATATTCAGCACCTTGGTTCTTGATGATTGCACAATTTAGCGGAGATAAGAGAGAAAGAAAGAAATAAATAAAGTTATATTAAATGTCTTCAAAAGACCTAGTGGGTCTATGAGACCAAAAGTGATACAATAGTGTCCATGTAATCTCATCTTGGTACAAAAGAAAACAAACATGAGAGCTATGAGCTGAGAATGTCAAATCCGAGCCATATGATACAAAGTGGGACCATCATCATACAACCTATGGAGCTAACCCCCCGGTAGGGGGAGGGCGCCATCAAGGATATCGAGCATGGGGTTAGCCTGTAGAAGGCTCTGCGGATCCGGGCGTGGGAAGGTAGCTCTGTGCCTCTCCAAGATCTCCTCAAGCTGGGGCTGATGTTTGTGTTGCTCGATGATGGTCCCACTTTGTATCATATGGCTTGGATTTGACATTCTCAGCTCATAGCTTTAGTCTAGAGTCACGCCAGAGTGGGGTCTGGCGGGGGGTCGGGAACTTAGGAATGTGTGGCTCAACGAGGTTGTGGGTATGTCATCCATAGCTGGTGGGGGCATCGGGCTCGCTGTAGTGCTCTAGCCCGGTCTAGAGTCATGCCAGAGTGGGGTCCGGCGGGGGGTCGGGCACTTAAGAATGTGTGGCTCGATGCGTCTGTGGGTATGTCATCCATAGCTGGTGGGGCATCCTCTCATGGTCGGAAGAACAACAAAGACAAGGTACACTTGATTGGGTCCCAAATATCCTCTGAAGGGCCCGCACCAAGTACTGGTGTATTTGCTTTATTGAATGATGAGAAAAGACAGACTTCTTGATGATCTTACTTGGCTATAAACATGCAGCCTGAAGATGATGTGGTTCTGACCTTCAAGTTCACCTGATTGGAGTTTTCCCATTGGTTGTCCTGGCCCTTGGATCACTTCAGTACTATGTAAAATATGAGATAAATAAATCCCTTGATTAGCCTATGCTTATATACTTTTTCTGATATGCTAGTCGGTTTGCTCATAAATGTTTAATAACACTCCACGACTTGTTTATATGTCATAAAATAGGCGCCTTTTATCATGTTGTCCACCCAATGCTGGCCGCCTTGCTGGGCTGGATGCCTGAGTGCTGGCCGGCATGCAGTATGGCTTCCCAGGGCTTGGCGACCGATATGCAGGCCCTTCTTAGGGCTGGCCGATTGGGCTACAGCCCTTTGGGGGCTGGCTGCCTTGTTGTCCAGGCCCTCTAGGCCTGGTTGACAGCATGCGCAGCCATACCATGGCTGTTGGGCTTGGCCATGGGGCCTAGGGTGGCCCATAAGGCTACCCTAATAGTAAGCAAGGTCATAGACCCGTTTGGAGTGGCCCACAGGGTTGCCCTTTTGCCTACTGGCTTATATACCCTAAATAGGTATGCGAGCTGACATCTACTCCTACAACCACATAATTGGAATTGGCTTGGGCCCAATGATTCCATGAAGAGATGGCTTCCCCTTCGATGTAGCAACTAGCTAACACCACCTTCTCTATGTCTGACTTCTCACCAACAAAAGGAAAGTAGGCTTCAAACTGATGAATCCAGGAATACACGGTTGTGGGATCGAGTTTACCGTTATACTTACTAAAATTCACTGCTCGTGAAGGTGAGTCAAAGAAGTTGCAGGTATTGTCCTTTCTTTTTCCCGGGAAAAAGATCCTTCTATTAGTTAACAAAAACCAACCACGAAGGGCAAAATACAACATCGAAGGGCTAGATACAAACTCGCCTCATGTACGGGGCAGGGATCAAAGAATCAAAAGGTGGAGAAAGATGCACCTCTCCTCCAGCTAGCCGCTCTATGAGGAGAAGGCTATCTCATACAGGGTGGGAGGGGGGGGAGGGGGGGGGGATAATCACACAGGTGGTTTGTAATACCAAGTGACATCACCACCTCTATCTGTGAGAAAAGGGCCAAGCCACCAAAACCTCAAGAAAGCTTCTTGCCGCTTCCGCATGTGGTTAGAGCCACCTTGCAACTTCCCGACCACTGACCGCGGAGGGTATGAATGGTGTCGAGTCAAATTCTCCTGATAGACTCCGCAAGCGGAGTGTGGGTATCCTCGATGGCCTTGGTGCATCTGGCTCTCCATATGTGCCAGGCTGCAATGCTATTGCAAATCTCCCATCTCTGGCACGAGCCCGGACTCCAGTGATCAGTAGGTGGGACTGGGACTGGTACCACCGAAATGCGAAGGTGAGAGACTTGAATGGCTAGCCCCCCACCTTCCTCCTCATAAGCCATGACAACCTCAACCTGTGTGGCCCGTTGTGGGTATTGTTGTTGCGCCAAGAGTTGCAAGGTATCGCTCACGCTCCACGTGTGGACGTTGTTTCTCCTGTCTGGCAGCGCGGTGTGCCGCCTGTGTTTGAAGCTCTACCTCCCGTACTTGCAGATCATGTAACGCACAGGACTGTTGTGTTAACTCTGCAAGGGAGATAGCCAAAGTAGGGGAACGGATCTCGGTGATGATCGACAGAGAAGGGGGAGGTGGGGTGGGTGTCGAGGTTTCTTGAAGAGATATGCATTTCTCCAAGGTTTGTATAGAAGCTGTACATGCCCGCGTCTGTTTCCCTTGTTGCGCTATGATGCGCATAGATTCTTGGAACATGGCGTTTGTGTCACCATTGATGACTTGGCTTCCGGAAGCAGTTGCTGTCAAAGAAATAGTTTGCAGGGGTTTGCTGTTCTCTCTCGTCGTTGGAATTCGCCATAGTGGGAGTGGTCAAGTTTTTCCCTGACTGCAACAATACCATCCACTCTGTGTGGGACATTTCCGGTTGCTTCGGGAGGCTAGAAACCAACCATCCTTCGAGGGACAGGAGTCGAGAACCGGAATGGGAGTGCAACCAGTGTCTAAAAACTAACCACATAAGTGTCAGAGGGCAGTGGAAAGATGTAGACAAATGACAAAAACGCTGAAGCTCCAAGAGAGAGATGAGAGAAAACAGCAAAATGCTGATGCACTAATCCTCAAGAAAAGAGTGGATACAACCAGCCCGTAGGCGAGGAGTGGATTCCGTGGGCAAAGGGCTGAAGGTGCTCACCAAAGTGATCAAGAATGATCAAGGAATGAATGAATGTGTAGCATACGCTGAGCTAGGACCGTGTGAAACAACGTGGCCTTTTCTTTAAACCTGAGTTTAGTGAGTTTCGCATTCCTTTAAAACAGCATACATGAAACTGAAAATAGATGTAGTAGAGTCGACACCAGATGGGGTCCCAAGCTACCCACTGAAGGGCCCCCTCCTGCAAGCAGGAGTATTTGCTTTATTTCTTCTTCTAGAGAACTGTAAACAAGCTGAGTTGTGTCCACAAGACGGAGTGGACAAACTGACTAACTGACCACCAAACGCAAGGACAAAGCGACCAAACGTTGGGCAAAACTGTGCATAGGCTTTAGGTGTCTGTGAAGCTATCTTTGAGAGTAATACACTGGCCCGAGGGCTGAGGGAAGGTGTGCTGCAAACTCCTGAAGAGATTGAGCTTCTATGCCTTGGGCTGAGAGCACAAGTATGCTGAAAGTATGCACAAGCACACGCCTAAGCATACATGCTTGAGTGCTGATGTTGATCTCTGAATTTTCTGACTGGGGACTGAACTGAACTGACCCTTTTATATGGCCAAGGGAAGCCAGGCGGCTACTTCAAAGGCTGGTCGGCTGGCAGAAAATACTCACGATTGGCATTAAATGCCAGTCGGCTGTAGCAATTGAAACTCAACTAGCATAAAATGCTAGTCAGCTGAGATACATGTCGGCTGCTGCATCTCCTGGCCGACTGGGCCTTAAGACCCTCAATGGTATGGTCGACTGGTCAATAAGAAAACCAAGGGGTCTTGACTACCCCTTGCAAGGCTAGCCACCGTATGGGCTGCCTTGGGGCTGGCCCCTTCTAACTGTGATGCATCTATATGCTCCTAATGCAACTACTGCTATGGTTGACCTCTACATCCACAGTGGGTTAAGAGGACTGACCTAACACTCTAAGGCTGGGAGACTGACCTACGTAGCTCGTGCCTGACATGTCCTGGACTGGGCTCACAAAGGGGTCACGACATACGACAAATAAACCCTAAAAGGTACTACTTCTGGACATAAATCTTGCACTATTGATAAGCCAGTTTGTCACCGTGTACCATAGTGCATGGGTGCACGCGACATTCCCTTGGCGGCAGGTTCATAGCTTCGAGGTAGTCCGCCAATAACTGTGGATACACCAGGAAAAATTCTTCATCTAGCTAAACGGCTTCATGGGTTCCTCGATCTTTGAACTTGGTGTAAAATTGGCAAAGACGTCGTCTAGAACCATGCTTCTAGCGGTGTAGAAGGATCTGCTGAGGCTCTATCACTTCTGCTTCATCAACCATTTTTGGTTGTTGCTCTTTTGGAACATTCTGCAATGAAGGTCCAATATAAGGCTTTAACCAAGAGACGTGGAAGACATTGTGCATCGTCCAACTGTCTGGCAATTTGAGTTGCATGGCAATGTCGCTTATCTTCTTTATGATGGGAAAAGGACCAAAACTTCTAAAGGACAACTTTGGACAGCGCTTGCGCACTTGCTTGAGTCTTTGCTTCATGATCCTTAAATAAACCCATTCACCTTCTTTGAAATCGACGTCTCTCCATGACTTGTTTGCCTGTCTGGTGTAAGCCTCTTAAGCTTTCTTAAGACTCTCTTTGACGGACTCAATGATGGCTGAGAAAGTTTATGTCGTCTTGTTGGCTTCCAAGGAAGGAGAGATCATCCTCGTGAGAAGAGATGAAAATCTTCGACCAAAGGCTGCCTCGTACGGAGTTCTGCCAACACTGGATGAGTGAGTGTTGTTGAGAATCGCATGTACCAACGATAGATGAAGCTCCCACTTCGACTGTTGATCATGGTAGTACGCTTTAAGCACATCAAAAGCCAACTGATTGTAAATCTTGGTTTGGTTGTCGGTCTGGGATGGAATGCATTGGACAATTGCAATTTGGTATCAAAGTTTGCAAATAGAGCTCGCTAGTCATGAGGAGTTGGTTGACTCTGAGTTAGCTGATGACGCAGCCCTGTTTTTGGAGGCTTCACATATATGCTTATGTTCCTTCCGGGTAGCACTAGAGGAGTTCTGGATGGCAGCAGGGGCACTCATTAATTGGCACAAATCTGTTGGTTTTTGGGTTAGTGATTCACCGAGAGTTGATTGGGGTGCAGAGCTTGGTTTTACTTGGATCAGCAGAGGATGTACTGCTAGATATTTGGGATGCCAAGTTGGGATTGATATTTCTCCTGCACAGCAGTTTGCTCCGGTACTTATGAGTATCCGGAAGAAGCTCCTCCATTGGAGCTCCAGGAGATTAGATTTAGCCTCCAGAGCTTTGGTGGCTAATCAGGTTTTGCTTGCCCCAGCTTGGTTTATTGCCTCTTGTTGGTGCTTCTCTCGTGCGTGCATTGGCCAATTGCGGAGATTGATCCGAAATTTTCTCTGGCCGGGCTTGGATGGTACCTCGGACACTCATGCTAGGGTAGCTTGGCTCACAATTATTCAGCCCAAAAGGGAGGGGGGCTTGAATATTATCGATCCGGATGTTCAATGCAGGGCGTTGCTTTGCAAACTTCTGGTCACCCAGGGTCGGGAGAGACTGGATGCCCAACCTACCTCCAATAAGGAATGGGCGCATACTGGCAGAGCCACTCAATCCCAAGGATCATGTCGCACCCGAGAAGGGGCGAGACAATGAAGTCCCACTGATACTGGGCCTTTTGGACTGTGAAGGCAAACTATTTAGCTTTCTGAGAAATATGAGTATGTAGACCAGGAGTGAACTCGTCCACGTCCAAATGATACGGCATAAGGGCACATTGCATCTTGGTCGCCAACTGCGGAGAGATGGCATCTTCTGAACTGCCCATGTCGAAGAGAACAACAAACTGTTGCCCCTTCGCTGTGCCATAAGCTTTGATAAGACCTTTCTGATGCTCTTCAACTCCGCCCTCCTACTTATCATCGAATACCATTGTAGGTAACACATTAAAAGCGGGCAAAAGCTGAACAACATTGGTGGTTGAGGGCGGGGGTGGAGGGGATGGTACAGCTCCATTGTAGAAGTTGGTTGTTTGCTCTTTTCCGCCTGCCATTTGGTACAATCCTTCTTGGCATGTCTTGTGTGGTGGCAAAAAACACAACAGTTCTCTTTGCAGTCCGTTCCTTCTCATCCGACTACAAGAATCCTCCCGTAAGGCCCTCCTTGATCTTTTCTTTAGGGGTCTTCCTAGGTCCATCCTGTCACTCCTTCCCAGAGCTATTCGGACCTTTCTTCTTTTGATCCTTGTTGTTGTTGCTGCTGTTGTTGGGAGCCCCCTTACCTCATTGCTAGTTAGACGCCTGGTTCTGCTCGGTGGTCTGCGTCTGTTGTTACGGTTTGGGGGTGACTGGAGCGGTCTTGGGCTTGCCTCCATTGAGCATCATCTCATGATTTTGTGCAAGAGTCAAAGCCCTGTCATATGTCTGAGGTTCAAAATTTCAAACGGGGAACTGAATGTTTGGATCCAATCCTCGAATGAACTGCTTTAGCTTCTCCTCCTCGGACTTCCCCAACTGTTGAGCTGATGTGATCACCTTGTTGGAGTAAGTGAGCATAGGGGAACTGTTCTGGGTGAGTTTGTAGAACTCATCTTCTAGATTTTTCATGTACTGTGGAGGTAGAAACCTGGTCTCAAATCTGACACAAAAGTGTCCCAATCATAGTCCGGTAAGCCAGTGTAAGGATCTGTATGCAAACGGGACCAATGTTGCCACCAAGTGATTGCATCATCTGTGAGGTGTGGAGCCGCCAGATGGACTTTGTCCTGGGTTTCTGTGATGTTGGAAAGAGGAAAGTGGGCAACAAATTGGTGAATAAACTGAGTCACAACCGAATGGTTGCACTTGCCATCATACTTGGTGAAGTTCGCTGAGACATGGATAACTGTTGTCGAGGCTAAGGCTGGGGTTGTGGAGAATTGAGCAGGGTGGAAGAAGTTACCAGAGTCCGAAGCATCTGTTGGAACTGTTTCCACAAGTCCTCTCGAGCGTGTTACTCGTGGTACGCCTTCGCTTCGAGCTCCGCCCGCAATCGCTCATCTTTGGCCTTGTGTTTGGCTTTCTTGGCCAGCTGTTCAGCCAGTCTTGCTTCACGGTCTCGCTCCTCCTTTTCAGTCATCCAACGGCACCAGTGTTCCATTGAGGAACTATGTTCTTTAGGTGTCTCCTGCTGGGCCAAGGTTGCCTGTAATTCTGCCAGTTTTTTTTCCATCTGCACTCTTTCGAGTTGAATCTAGAGTTGCCGTATTTGCTCCTTTAGCTTGTGGGTGTCTTCGTCTTCTTTTTGCGGAAGCGTTTCTTCAATTGGTTCTTCTTCTTTTGTGATGTCTTCGGAGCTTGATGCCATTGTGGATGGGCGAGTAGTTTTTCCCGATCTCAGCTTTACCATCCAACGGATGCCCTCACCCTAGGTTGCCTGGTTGAATCACGTCCCAAGCTTTGATACCAATGTAGCATATGCTGAGCTAGGAACATGTGAAACAATGGGCCTTTTCTTTAAACCTGAGTTTAGTTAGTTTAGCAATCCTTTAAAACAGCATACATGAAACTGAAAATAGATGTAGTAGAGTCGACACAAGATGGGGTCCCGAATTACCCACTGAAGGGTCCCCTCCTGCAAGTAGGAGTATTTCCTTTATTTCTTCTTCTGGAGAACTGTAAACAAGCTGAACTGTGTCCACAAGATGGAGCGGACAAATTGACTGAGTGACCGCCAAACACAAGGACAAAGCGACCAAACGCTGGGCAGAACTGTTCATAGGCTTTAGGCGTCTGTGAAGCTATCTTCGAGAGTAATACACCGGCCTGAGGAGGACTGAGGGAAGGTGTGCTGGAAACTCCTAAAGAGACTGAGCTTCTATACCTTGGGCTGAGAGCACAAGTATGCTGAAAGTAGGCACAGGCACAAGCATACATGCTTGAGTGCTGATGTTGATCTCTGAATTTTCTAACTGAGTGAATGATTTGGGACTGAACTGAACTGACCCTTTTATATGGCCAAGGGAAGCCAGTCGGCTGCTTCAAAGACTGGTCGGCTGGCAGAAAATGCTCACGACTTGCATTAAATGCTAGTCAGCTGTAGCAGCATAAAATGCTAGTCAACTGAGATACATACATGTGTCGGCTGCTGCATCTCCTGGCCGAGTGGGCCTTAAGCCCCTCAATGGTCTGGCTGACTGTGATGCATCTATATGCTCCTAATGCAACTACCGCTACGGTTGACCTCTACATGCTCCTGAATGATGAACACTTGCTGAATTCTCCACAGTGGGTTAAGAGGATTGACCTGACACTCTAAGGCTGGGAGACTGACCTACGTAGCTCGTGCTTGACATGTCCCGGACTGGGCTCACAAAGGGGTCTGGCATATGACAAATAAACCCTAAAAGGTACTACTTTTGTACATAAATCTTGCACTGTTGATGAGCTAGTTTGTCACTGTGTACTACAGTGCATGGGTGCACGTGATACAATGTGAGGAAGAGGGCAGCACATATATATACTTCTATATGAGCTGGCCAACTACATCCTAGTCCCTCACATGACCTGAAAATAGGTGAAAACACGATCAAGGAATGAATGAATGTGAGAAAGATGGAAGGACATATATATTCTTCTACATGAGCTGGCCAACTACATCGTGGTCCCTCACACGACCTGAAAATAGGTGAAAAACTCCATAAAAGGGTGGGAAACCCACATCAAAGGCCCATAAAATAAGGGAAAATATGGGGAATGCCTGAGCATAGAAATGGCCCCCGACAGGAGATGATATATGCTAACACCCCCTCTCAGGTCCTCGGGGTGGCACAGACCCAAGGAGCTGCCATGAACCCCAATAGCTGATTGAGATAAGCCTTTGGTGAATATGTCTACAACGTTGTTTTGGGTAGGACAATATTCAAGGATGATGTCTCCCTACAAGATCCTCTCCCGCACAAAATGGTTCTAGATCTCTATATGCTTGGTCGCGCATGAAATACCAGATTCTTAGCAATAGCCAAGCAACTCTGGTTGTTGCATGAGATAAGGGTAGGTTGCTGTTGTCAAAAACCGATCTCTTCAAGTAGCCGCCGCAACCAAATCACCTCACAAGCAGCTGAACAAGTCGCTTGATACTCTGCCTCAGTTGATGAAAGCGCCATTGTAGGTTGCTTTTTACTTGTCCATGACATGGCTCCAGATCCAAGAGTAAAGCAATACCCTGTAGTAGACGGGAATCCGCATCTCTAGCCCAGGCGGAGTCGCTCCGGTCATGTAAAGTGGCCCCCTCTCGATAGAGAATGCCAGAATCCTTGGTACCTTTCAAGTACTGCAACACGCATAGTGCTGCTTGCCCATGAGTGTCCAAAGGTGCTTGCATGAAAGCAGTGAGAGTTCCCACCACAAATGCACAATCAGGTCGTGTGTTGGGCAACCAAATCAAGAAACCAACCAGTTTCTTGTACAAAAGTTTATCTGCCACCACTGGAACAGATCCAGAATAGGAAAATTTGATACCGGGATCCATGAGGGAAGTGATGGGCTTACAATCTGTCATCCTGAAAGCCTTAAGCAACTCTGTAACATACCACTGCTAAGAAATGAATATGCCATCCAAGCACTGAAAATCTCCAATCCAAGAAACAAGTGAAGCAACCCAAGATCTGTGATCTCAAATTCCTGACTGAGGGCAACTTTTGTCTGAGCAATGTGTGTTGCATGGCTGCCTGTGATGATCAAGTCGTCCACATAGAGAATGATAAGAGTATACAACCCTTTCTCGGGATAAATATAGAGATTTGGATCAGCTGTCAAGCGTTTGAAACCCTTCTATTGAAAGAAAGTATCAATCTTCTCATACCAAGCCTTGGGGGCTTGTTTCAAACCATATAAGGCCGTTTTTAGCCTGTAGACAATACCTTTGGAGCCAAGAACCTGAAATCCCGAGGGCTGTTCCACATAAACTTCCTCTTTTAGCTCCCCGTTGAGAAATGCCAACTTGACATCCATCTGAAAGATGGGCCAATGAGAGTGTGAAGCAAGAGCAAGAACAGTCCGTATGGTCGCCATCCTAGCAATCGGTGCAAAGGTATCATCAAAATCCATGCCAGCTTTCTGAGAATAGCCTTTGGCCACAAGCCTAGCCTTGTGCTTATCCAGAGTCCCATCTAATTTGTACTCGGTCTTATAGACCCACTTGACACCAATCACCTTCCGCCTTGCCGGTCTAGGAACCAACTCCCAAGTTTGATTCCGCTCAATAGAGTCAAGCTCCACTTCCATGGCTCGCTTCCAAGTCGGTTTGGAAAGTGCCTCTATCACGTGCATGCCTTGCGATGGCTAATCCTTTGCATGAACATCATTAATCCCTGATCAGTTAAGTCAGCATTTAGGACAGCAGTAGCATAAGTATCATTAGTAGAAGTCATAGCATCATTATCATCAGCAGTATAGGGCAAGGCAGAGAGCAAAGCACAGCATTTAATGCCTTTTTTTGTGAATATTCGATGTCTAATATTGGCCGACAGTAGTTCAGCTGGCCAACCAGCACCTCAGGGACATATATAAACATTCAGTCATTATTCAGTTATTCATCAAGTCATCATTCGTCCAAAAATCATCAGAAGTTAGAAGTCAGTAGAAGTCATGTAGATAGGCTAGAGGTTACCCCTCCGGGGCTGACGAAGGGCGTGACCAGGTACATTCATCAGTAACCTTTTTGTACCATATTAATATACCAGAAAACCGTGACACCAATCTCTCTCTTCTTCTCTCTCCTGTCTATCTTAATCATGTGTTAATTAGCATCAATGCTCTTAATCAAGCTTAGGGTTGTAGATCAGTACAACAAGGCTTCTGGGCATGCAACATTGTTATCAGAGCATTTAGGCTCAGCACACTAAGCATTGTTCCAATGAAGGTGCACAGTTCCAGCAGAAAGGATGTAGTAGGGTAGCCAATGGAGTGGTTTGCACAGCAGACGAAGCTAGAGGAAGAATTCCTTGAGGGTATGTATGCATAACCAGTACATCATTAAGCTCTCAAATCAGCTCCAAAGGCCTAGCAACAGGCATGATCAATTCCGGCAGGTTACCCATTGTTGTGTGAAAGGTAAGGGAAAGAAGGCATGGGGACAGCAGTGAACAGATGCTCAGTTCTTTAGCAAGACTTGGAAGTGGAGATCGGGAGTGAAGGTGTTTAGACAAAAATATCAGTCAGTTAAAGTCAAAGTCAGTAGAAGGTCAAAGTCAGTAGCAGTCTAGGGAGTAAGGATGACCGAGTGTCCACCCCATCATCAAATTTAGCAGAAGGGAATGTCATGTGCCCGCCCGTTCCATGGCTAATCCTTTGCATGAACATCATTAATCCCTGGTCAGTTAAGTCAGTAGTTAGGATTGCAGTAGCATAAGTTTATCATCAGCAGTACATCTTCATCGCTTCATCATCAACATCATCTGCTGCAGCATATCATCTTCATCACCAAGAGGGCTTGGGATCCTTGTCGGCAGCCCGTAGAGAGACCCACGTAGCAAGCGGTTTAGCATCAGTAAAGGTCAGCTAGGTGTGGGCAAGGTAGCGCAGCATTTAATGTCTTTTTCTGTGAATATTCCATGTCCAATACTAGCCGACAGTAATCATTATTCAGTTATTCATCAAGCTATCATTTATCCATAAATCATCAGAATTCAGCAGTAGCCATGTAGATAGGCCAAAGGTCACCCCTCTGGGGCTGACCAAGGGCGTGACCATGTACATTCATCAGTAACCTTTTTGTATCATATTAATATACAAGAAAACCCTTACACCAATCTCTCTCTTCTTCTCTCTCCTCTGTCTTAATCATGTGTTAATCAACATCAATGTTCTTAATGAGGCTTAGGGTTGTAGATCAATATAGCAAGGCTTCTGCACATGCAACAACCTTCCCAATATGAGTAGGTTCTGAGTCCTTGTGGATGCGTGACATCAATGCATAATTGACACATAGGTTCTCTTGAAATGATGTCGTGGTACGCAACCGCTCCGATCGACGGGGACCCCCTGCTGGAGGTGAAGGCAACCCTGTTACCCCTGAGTCCCACGATGTCTAGTACAACCAATTGGGAATACGAGATCCCGCCCCGAAGTCGAACCTTGCTCTTGAGATGTAGCCTGTTGTGGAGCATCCGTCGAAATCTTTTCTCTTGATCAATGTCAGATGATTCCTCCACTTGAGGTGCTCGAGGACGTGCCTGGTCAAGTCGAGGAAGAGGAACATGAATAGGAGGATCCAACGAGGAACCAATGAGAGGCTGAGACGAATCAGCCCCTAAAGATGAAGAAGTCCCCCCTCTCCAATGGAAGATGAAGTGTCATCAACCACATCATCTCTACTAACAATGATCTTCATGTTGTGAAAAATGGAAGAGACAAAGCTAAAACTGAAACTGAAATGAGAGCAAGACTAAAAAGAAACACAAAGCTTAGACATACCTTGAGATGAGTGTAGACAAGACACAAGATTGATACTTTCATTGATGTGACACCTACAATATATAGGTGAGAAGTACAAGATTGAGTAGACTGACTTATGGGATAAATGTAGAGGTGCCACATGGCACTAGACTCAAGACACAAAGACTTAACTGAAACTAGACTAGAGAAATAGTACACCTAGTGTGCACTTATTTCCAACACCCTCCTTAAGTGGACACTAGGAGGAAGACAAAAAAAAGACAAGACTAGAAGATAGACATAAAGACTGATAGACTGAGAGACTAGACATGAGAGACAAAAAGATCCTGAGACACCCCTCCTCAAGTGATATCCTCATATGGGTCCACAAGGGTAGGGACAAGAGTGGATCATAGATAGACAGAGAGAGAGACAATCAGCCAGTAGAGTGGTCCCACAGAGAGAGAGACTTTCAGATAGACATGAGAGAGACTGACAAATAGAAGATAAATGGGGACATAGACAAAAAAATGCCAAGAGAATGTGGGTAGCTAATCCACAAAAGAGAGGCATATAGACTGATAGATAGAGTGTCAAAGACATGTGACAAGATAGACACACATGATAGACACATAGACAGAGAGACTGACTGATTGTAGATAGACAGAGAGATGGACCTAGATAGATAATCCCTCCTCAAGGTCAATCCTCCTGTTAGAGTGGGTAATGCAGGGGTGCCTCTTGGATAGGGACTAAGATAAGTCCATGTAGACAAATAGACATGATATTACCCCATGATCTACATCATTGGTGATCAATGGTGGTAGATAGCATGAAAGCATAGACAAATATGAGAGAGATGGGAAGGTCTTACCATATTTGGCAGTGTCTAATCCCGTACATGAGAGACAGATAGATGAAGGGAAGGTCTTACCACTTGCTGAAATGCAAGGGCAGTGTCTAATCCCGTACAAGATAGAGAAGTAAAAAATTCAGTATTGAGATTTTTATTTTTTATTTATTTTTATTTTTATTTTTCAAGAGATAGAGAGTAGACTGAAAATAGAACACAACATACACTTGATTGCTGCTTTAAATTTGCTGCTGCAGGTCTGGCTGGTCCAATGGACAGCTAACCCACATGTGAAGATGGAGAGGAAATGGGAAATAACAAAGGGGAAAATGCCTTTTGCACAGATGTTGCAAATCAGGTCCAAAATCAGCATTGTTAAGCTGATGTCGAGAAGACCAGAGATCCAAAAATGGCGAGTTGTTGCATGAGTTGAATATCCAGGAGGTCCACGACTTGAGAAGACATGTCAACCAGGAGAGACTCCAGCTATGGAGGGTGAAAAACATCCATTGTGGTGAATGGATAAGAGAGAGAGAGAGAGAGAGAGATGTGACAATCTCAAATGAAAGAGACAATGGTTGCAGCACGTACAATGATAATAGATTGATGATGGACAGGAGTAAGCGGGGCGCAAGCAGGTGAGCAGTAGGCACGAAGAGGTGGGTGACCTGCTGCAGCAGCAAGTCAATGACAGACAACAAGCAAAGGTGACAGTGGCTAGGTGGGCAGCGTTGCAGCAAAGCGACGCAGCATTGTGAGAGGTACAGGTGGGCTGCAGTTGCGCTAAAAGATCTGATGGCAGCAGACGTGCCTTTATTTTGGTCAGCGGAAAGAATAAAAAAAACACAGTGGTTTCAGTGGCGAGGCAGTGATGAAGCAGTTCAGAAAATGGAAAGAAAAATGCAGCATAGTAGCACTGCTCTGATACCATGTTGTGAAAAATGGAAGAGACAAAGCTAAAACTGAAACTGAAATGAGAGCAAGACTAAAAAGAAACACAAAGCTTAGACATACCTTGAGATGAGTGTAGACAAGACACAAGATTGATACTTTCATTGATGTGACACCTACAATATATAGGTGAGAAGTACAAGATTGAGTAGACTGACTTATGGGATAAATGTAGAGGTGCCACATGGCACTAGACTCAAGACACAAAGACTTAACTGAAACTAGACTAGAGAAATAGTACACCTAGTGTGCACTTATTTCCAACACTTCGAGGTTGCAGGATTGTAGAGCGGATAACCTTTGGATTCGGAGTTGTAATCAACCAAAATATGATGCTTGGACTTAGTGTCCAGTTTCTCCCTGTCACCATCAGGTACATGAACAAATGCATCTGATCCAAAAACCCGAAAGTGAGAAACTGTGGGTTTTCTACCGAGGTAGGCCTGAAAGGGGATCTGTCTTGGAACAACAGTAGTAGGGAACCGATTAAGAATATAAATCGCAGTAGCAACTACCTCTGCCCAAAGCTTTTGAGGAAGACTCCGATGTTCCAACATTGTCTGAGCCATCTCAGTCACTGTTCAGTTCTTCCACTCCACCATGCTGTTCTGTGAAGAAGTACCAGTTTTTGCAAACTCCCGTTGAATGCCATGTAGCTCACAATATTGGTTTAATTGATGAGAAGTAAACTCGCCTTTTTTATTGGCTCGTAATGTCAAGATAGAGTGTCCCGACTGTTTCTCCACCAAGGTTCTCCATGTTTGGACTCTGTTGAAAGTTTCATCTTTGGATTTGAGAAAATAGGCCCATGTATACCGGCTAAAATCATCAACCAAAAGAAAAACATAACTGGCATAACCAAGAGACGGAGTGCGCATCGGGCCGCACAAATCCACATGAACCAACTCCAGAGGTGCCGTAGCTCGCCATGTAGCCTTCTTTGGAAAGGCCTCCCGATGTTGTTTCCCTTTGAGACGAGTGACAAGGACCCTCACGTGTGCGAACATCTGGTGATCCATCCACCAACTGCTCCCGAAAAGCCCTCCGCAAGGCCTCCAAATGAAGATGTCCAAATCTAGCATGCCAAAGATTGCATGTGTGGGTACCTGTGTGAGAGTAAAGAGCCATGAGTTTGTGGTCCTCGATGCCTTGTGAAAGGATCTTGTGAGTGAGAGGGTCCCAAATGATTATTTAGTCCTCCATCAATTCCACCTTAGTGCCCAATTTGCAAATATCATGTACAGAAAGAAGATGAAATTCTAAATCTGGCACATATAGCACTCTCGAGGTGTACTACCCTCCATTGCCATCCGCAATGAGGGGCATTGTCCTTTTGCCAAGAATAGGGACAATAGAGTTATCTCCAATGGCAACTCTGCCACTGCAGAGTTCATCAAGCCAATCCTTGCAACAATAAGTCATGTGCTGTGTGGCACTGTTGTCCAAAATCCACTCTGAGGAGAGTGGGAACAAGAAGGAGGAGCCTGCTCAACCACTGGAGGGGGAGTCTCGGACTCGAGATCAATCAAGGTGATGAAAGCTGACTCCTCCATAACTTTGGCAGATGAGCTTGCCCCTTTGTCCTTTGACTTTCCTTCCAAACCCCACATGCGACTCCAACATTGTTGCCATGAGTGCCCCGGTTTGGAGCAATAATCACAAACCTTTTGGTTGCTAGAAGAATTAGAAGTTGAAGACCCCTTCAGCTTTGCATCCTTGGATTCCTTGGAGTCCTTAGAGTCCTTAGAAGGAGGTGCCTCACCTTTGCCTTTGTTAGGCTGCCCCCCTCTCTGTCCAATGGAAGCTTGGTTACCTTTCTTTGAAGAAGAATCCCTGAATCTGCTCTCCTGATCAAGGACCGTAGGCACCAGCTCATCCCATGTAATGGTTTCCGTCCATTGTGATGTAAGAAGTGAAGAATAGAAACTCTCATATTTTGGGGGCAACTGAGCAAGTAGCCGGATGGTCATATCCTCAGTGGAAATCTCCTTCCCGCACCTAGAAATCTTAGATCGCAATGCCTCCAGTTTGTTGATGTGATCCCGCATGGAAGTAGAATTAGTGGGTGAAAGCTTCAACATTTGAAGCTTTAGGGAAACTCTCGTCATGGGTGTCTTCCGGTAGTAGATATCGGAGAGTCTCTTCCAAGCAACATGTGCATGGGTATCCTGTTTGATGTGAGCGATGGTTGAGAGTTCAGAAGAATGAATGACCGAGCACGGGCATTAAGCCGATCCCAGCAGCTTCGTGCGTAAGGGCATCCCTCGTATCCTCATCCTTTGATGTCGTAGTTTGTGCCATCCAACTTTGCTGCATCTGAAGGAAAGGTCGGAAGAGTGGGTATCTGAACTGCTCGAGATTGGATGAGTGCCATGATGTACCTCCTCTGAAAAACACAGCCATCAAAACAGCCCAACAGCTACTCTTTGCACTTGTAGGGAGGGTGGGCACGATAGAAAGAGAGGAGAGGAGAAAAAATCGCAAAACAAATGCAGATTTGCCCCTCCGAAGAAGAAAACGCGAGTTTGAAATACTGCGAACAGCCACTGCGTTTGTGTGAAAACGCAGAAAATCAGCACCAATCAGCCTTCAATCAGCGATTCCACGTCTAGACGCCTATGGGCTCTGATACCATGTCAGAGGGCAGCGGAAAGATGTAGACGAATGACAAAAACGCTGAAGCTCCACGAGAGAGATGAGAGAAAACAACAAAACGCTGATGCACTAATCCTCAAGAAAAGAGTGGATACAACCAGCCCATAGGCGAGGAGTGGTCTCCGTAGGCAGAGGACTGAAGGCGCTCACCAAAGTGATCAAGAATGATCAAGGAATGAATGAATGTGAGAAAGAAGTCAACACATATACATACTTCTATATGAGCTGGCCGACTACATCCTAGTCCCTCATACGACCTGAAAATAGGTGAAAAACTCCATAAAAGGGTGGGCAAACCACATCAAAGGCCCATAAAATAAGGGAAAAATGGGGGAAAATATGGGGAATGCCAGAGCATAGAAATGGCCCCTGTAAACACCAGAAAAGCCACCAACATGAGATGATATATGCTAACAACAAGCAAGAGAGAGAGAAAATAATAATAAAGACAAGGTACACCCAATTGGGTCCTAGATACCTTGTGAAGGGCCCCCACCAAGGATTGGTGTATGTTCTTTATTGAATGATGAGAAAAGAGCGACTTCTTGATGACCTTGCTTGGCTGTAAACATGCAGCCTGCAGATGATCTGGTTCTGACCTTCAAGTTCACCTGTCTGGAGTTTTCCCTTTGGCTGTCCTGGCGCTTGGATCACTTCAGCACTATGTGAAATATGAGATGAATAAATCCTTGAGTAGCCTATGCTTATATACTTTTCTGATATGCTGGTCGGTTTGCTCATAAACCCTATCGACCTGTTTAAAAGAGCCAGCAAATAGGGCAATGTAAGATGATTGAATGAATAAAAGAGAGCATCTCTTATATACTTGTGCAAGTCGGCTGTAGAAACAGGCCGATAGGACCTCCTCGACAACATTAAGAAGATGCAATATTTTAACACCCCCTCTGCATCTTGAAGTGTGCAAAAAAGTCAGAAGAAAACTGATGACGAAGGTGCGACCATGGACACCTCAGCATGGGCAGTACTAAGTACACCTCGGAAAATGCACATGTCAGCTTGTTGTCTAGAAAACATAATGCCACTATAAAGAGCAAAAGAAAATCTGCTTGGCTCCAAACTCAAAGTAGAACTGTGAACACATCACATCTAATAACCTCGAACAAATGAACATGGAACACATCCTGTCCATAGTCTCTGCTGACCAATAGTTCAGGAACTCATCCGAACCATGAAGGAAAGCTCGTTGATCCTGGAACTCATCCGGACCATCAAGTGAACTTGCCTGTTGTTATACTTTGAACTCCGACACACGGGTCCCATGCTCCAGATTTAATATAAGAGAGCTTTTGAAAGCCCCCTTTCCCGCCCACAAGCCGTAGAAGATAGCATGCGGGGGAACGCCCTTAGGATTAGAGCAGGACACCAGTCATGTTCTCTCCAGTCTGTAAGGCCTTGGGAGAGCTGGGGTTATCACTAGACGAGTCTGTGTCAGAGTCCTGTGACTTGTCTTTGCCCTTCTTTGAGGACTTGCCCTTGTCCTTGGCTTTGCCTTTGTCCTTTGACTGACAATCCTTTGACTGGTGGCCTTTCTTCCCACACTTGTAACATTGACTCCGAACTTTCTTCTGCACCGTCGTGAGTGCCTGATCAGGTCTAATAGACGATGAAACTTTCAACTTCCCCTGTGAAACTAGGATGGATTCCTCTTCCAAGAGGAGAGTACACAGATCATCAAACTCGAGGGAACGTGTTGTGATCTGAACCCGTAAAGCTCGGGAAACCATGTCATAATCTGCAGGAAGCCTGATGAGGAGGAGAGCAGCTAATTGAGAAGAGGTCAGGGCAATACCCATTGCCACTAATTGGTCATGGATTACCTTAACCTTCATCACAAACGAGTGCATGGAAGTCCGTGCTATAAACACCAGAGAAAAGAGCTGACCCAATAGGTTGACAGACCGCATTGTAGAGTCCCGTGCATAATATCTGTCAGCTTTCTCCAAACAGAAGCAGCACAATCTAATGTTTGCATGGCGGGAGAGACCTCTGGTGAGATGGCTCGTACAAGTGTAGAGTGAGCTTTTGAGTCTTGATTCTCCCAAGCTGAAAGTTCTGCGAGAAAGGCATCCTCCTGGTCCGTCCGCTTCCTAGAGCTGGTAGGGCGTTCCGGCTTCCGTTCGTGGCCCTGAACAATCTCCTAGAGTCCCTTGTGTGTGAACCAGACCTTCATCTGTAGCTTCCAGTGATCATAGTTTGAACCATTGAGCTTGTCCTTGTTCGTGCAGGGGGGACCCATGTCTGCCTCAAAGAAGCTATGTCTCAAACAACCTCTGTAGCTAAGCAATCCACGTGCTCTCTCAAGCACCTTTCCACAGGATCCAACTAGGGACTAGCAGCCCCCTCTGAAGATGCAGGCTAGACAGCAGCAAAAGAAACCCAAAACACACCACCGGGAACCTTCTACCGGAAGGGGGAGGGGATCTTGGAGGGAGAAGAGATGATGAGCCACTTGTCTGATGCACATATTGAATTTGCAGCTAGAACTCCTCCACTTGCCTCTGTAGAAGAAAACACAGCCTCGGGGCTGGCCGACAGCAGTAGGAGGGCTTGTAGGTCAAAAAACGCAGCTAAGAAAGAAAACGCAGCCACTGCTTGAAGGATCTACAGCCTGGAGAATCTAGGGAAGCAGAAAACGGAGAGAATTAGATTGTGCAACAGCCAGAGCCTACGCGTATGATACCATGAAAGAATGTGCACAAGCGGAAGCAAATAAACATGAGAGAGAGAAAGATTGCAAGCAAGAACAAGAGCTTTATTAGCTTGAGGTTACAGAGTACAAGAGCCAGCAAATAGGGCAATGTAAGATGATTGAATGAATAAAAGAGAGCAACTCTTATATACTTGTGCATGAAGCAGGTCGGCTGTAGAAACAGGCTGACAGGACCTCCACGACAGCATTAAGAAGATACAATATTTTAACAACCCTAACAGTAAGCAAGGGCATAGAGCCTATTTGGGGTGGCCCACAGGGCTGCCCCTTTGCCTACTGGCCCACATACCCTAAATAGCTATGCCAGTTGACATCTACTCCTACGACCGGTTTGCCAGGAAGAGCCCAGCTCACCTCTTCATCATTCTAGAGGGTGACTCACAGTACAGATTGGTACTATTCCATGTGCGGGACTTGCACACCTGACCAAGACCATGGACGGGGCTTGTACACTTGACCTAGACGCTTAGAGTGGAACCCTTGTGGACTCGTCCCGGATTGGGACTCACAAGGGACCAGTTTCCACTCTAGGTCCTACACCTGTTGTACAAATATGTCCACGTGGCATCCAAGTGCAGGATGCATGTGTCAATAGAATTGATCCTTCTAGGCATTCCATGCAATCTACATATATTAACTTGTGCAATATCAAGAGCAGTGTAAGTGCTCTTCTTAGTGAGCTTATCAATCACAACAAAAATAGAATCATGATTTGTCCTTGTCTTTGGCAATCATTCCATGCTCACGTGCTCTCCTTAGTGATAGAATCATGATCTGTCCTTGTCTTTGGCAATTATTCCATGCTCACATATTCCCATTTAGACTTTGGGATGTCATGAGGTTGCAACATACCTAGTTCACTCTTTCAGCCTTTACCCTTTGACAATTAAGACATTCAGCTTGGAAGGAGTGCTGAACTGACGTGAACCTGCGCTGCTGCCCCCGCTTGCCCTCTGTTGCCTCCGCCTGCTCCTTTGCTACTCCCGCCTGCCTCTAATGCCTTCGCGTGCCCAATTGCTGCCTTTGCCTGCCCTTCTGCAACCCCCCGCCTGTCCCTCTGCAGCCTTCACTAGCCTTTCCTCAATCCCCACCTGCCCTTCGCTAGCCTTTCAGTCCCCGCCTGCCCTTCAGCTGCCCCCCGCCTGCCTTTGCCTGCCCCTTTTGCTGCCCCGCCTGCCCTTCAGCTGCCCCCGCCAGCCCCTCTGCTGGCCCCGCCTGCCTTCGCCTGCCCCTTTTGCTGCCCTTGCCAGTCCCCCTTTTGCTGTCCCGCCTCCCCCTTTGCTGCCCGCCCCCTGCCTTCTTTAGTCCACGCCTGCCCCTCTGCTGCCCTTGCCTGCACCTTTGGCCTTGCTTCCCCAGCTGCTCCCCACCTTTGCCCCCCTTCCTCTGCTCCCGTTTTCCCAGCAGCTATTTCATCTGGATTCAAGTCAGCCGCCCACTTTTCTTGATTGGTCTTATGGCTTTTTCTACCGCAGCCAATCTCTCATCACCCCCACTGGCCGGGAGAATCATCAATTTTTCACAAGACGAGCTCACCTCTCTTCAGCATGACATTGACCTTGAGGTTGTCTACCCTTGTTGCGAGAGTTTATGGTTCCACCCCTCTCGTTCACAGGCCCGTGAATGGCTTCTAGCAGCTCTCCCGTCGGAGCTGATTGTGCACTTTCAGGATACTCGTTTACTTGGTCGAGGCTTCTTCCAGGTGGACTTTCATTCTTTAGAAGCTACTTCTCAGGCTTTGGCTAGCAGCCCCTTTCCTCTTGGTCCTAGGAAGATTTTCTTCTTTTAGTACCAGGTGGGCTTTGATCCAGTGGTGGAGGATCAGCGCCTTACCCCGGTCTCACTACGGTTCCCTGCTCTTCCTCGGTCCTAGTGGAAGCTTTTAGCTTCCATAGGGGCATCCTTTGGCCAGGTTCTAGAGGTACCAATCCTCCCGAGCTCTCCCGCCTCAGCTTCCGTGGCCGTTACCGCCACTCTTGATGGTGTACCCCGGGTCCTTGTGCTTGTTCCTGATCCATCGATTACTGATGATCATGTTATGCTTCAAAGACCTGACGGATCTCATTTCCACCAGAGGATGGAGATTGCAGGCAGACCTGACCAGTGTCGGATTTGTCGTCGACAGGGTCACATTGCTAGAGATTGTCCCAGATCGAGGGGCCATGCTAGGAGGTGGCGTGGTCCTGCCCATCAGAGGCCTTCTGCAGATGCCGAGACTCCAGCTGCTCCTTTGCCACAGCAGACCACACAGCGTTGGGTTGTGGTTAGGGGTGGCAGGCACCCTCAGACCCCCGTACCTGCCCCTTCACCCACACCCCCTGTGGAGCACCCTAACCCCTATGCAGCTCTTGCCTCACAGGATGTTGATCCTTTTTTGGAGGATGAGGCCTTGCAGGCACATGATCTGGATCCCTTACAGGAGGATGTTGCATTACAGTTACAAGATGATTGCACCCTTGAGGATGATGTTGCACATTCGCATTGTCATGGTACCTCTCCAGTTCTGAGGACTAGCCCTGGCTTTTCCCCGGAGTGGGAGAGAGAGGTAAGGTTTACATCGTCAGATTTTCCCTCCCTTACCTATGCGAGACGTACTTCCGCCTCTAAAGGGGGTCCTTCATCGACCACGAGATCTGGTCGTTCCTACTCTCAGTCTTTATGAGGATTGTCTCTTGGAACATTCAGGGTCTTGGGGGTTTTTTTCCACGTCGACGGAAACAAATTGTAAAAACCCAGCTTCATTGTGCAGTCACAGGTGGACCTATGGATATATTGCTCTTGCAAGAGCATAAACTGGATGCTAGTCAGTGTGGGAGATCAGGCAAGCTTCTCTCGGGACACACCTTTTGGTCACCGGCTGTTGGTACCAAGGGTGGTGTTTGTATCTCTATTTCAGCTTTGATCTTGCCTTGCATCATTAGACATGGTGTCATTTTACCTACGAGAGCGCAGTGGATCCTTCTTATGCAGGGTACTACACGCATTGGTATTCTCAACCTCTATGCTCCTAACCATAGAGGTGAGAGGATTGCCTTTTGGAAATCTCTCACTACATTGATGCCTCTTGCCGACCATTGGATTATTGGTGGGGATTTTAACATGGTTGAGATGCCAACGGATAAAAGAGGTGGACATGAGGGCTTGGTGCATCCTCTTGAAAGAGCGTCTTGGGAGAGGTTTATACTCTCCATTCATGGTAGAGATTGTTGGCATGAGGATGACATTTTGAGGAGTCCATCCACTCTTCTTTATTCATGGTCTAACAGGAGAAGAGATGTAGGATGTATCTATGCACGGTTAGACAGATTTTATGTGGATGATTGGGTGCTTGACAGAGGTGGACATACTTTGATTGCTACAGGCACCTCTAAATCGGATCATTGCCCAGTGGTTTTATGTATTAGACATCCAAATTGCCATGGATCAACACCCCACGTACGCATCCCTGATCATTTGTTTTCTGATGCAGAGCTATCGCGTCGTATGCTTGATATTTGGAGATCTCATGACTTCTTACAGGCCTCTCAAAGCCTGGCCTCTGCTCTCTGTGGTATTGGTGACTTTTATCACACATGTGCTCTGTCTAAGAGGCAAGAGGCCTTGGACATAGAAAGGGCTATTAGACGTAGATTGGCTGCCTTGCAGAAAGAGCACAAGAAACATCCTCATGCTCAATGGGTTTCAGATTCTTTATGTACTGTTAGGGCAGAATTTCATCACTCTCTTGAGTAGCGCACGGAGTACCGTTTCCATGCCCAGGAATCCTTTTGGACACAGATGGGTGGCAGGTGTAACAAACATTTCTTTGCTTCTCACGGCCCATCTCATGCAAGAGATAGTGTCAGGCAGTTTTGCAGGATTCACATGGCACTCTTCACTCAGATCCTCTTATGGTTAGACAGATTGCCACCGATTTCTATTGCCAGCTTCTTAGTGCTGAGCCGCATTCTGATTTGAGACACAGGGCACATAGGAAGGTTTGGAATGCATTGCCACATTTGATCAGTGAGGAGATGTGTGCCACTTTGGATGCCCCTTTTTCTATGCAGGAGTTCAGTCATGCTCTTCATGCCTTACCTCATGGTAAGTGTCCAGGGGAGGATGGCCTCTCCCCTGTTTTTTTCATTACTTTTTGGGATGCGATTGGGGCTGAGATCACATCGGCTTTGCAGGAGATGTGGGACATAGGTTCTATGCCTTCTTCTCTCACTGAGGAGCTTATTTATCTTATTCCTAAGAGCGGGGATAAGACATTGATTGGCCAATGGAGACCTATCACCTTACTTGGGACTGCCTATAAGATTCTTGCTAAGGCAGTGAGCATCAGGTTGCAGCCAATTTTGCACGATGTTATTCATGATACCCAGAATGGATTCTTACACTGCAGGAGCATCTTTGATAACATTTTCTCGTTTTGGGAGGCCGTTGAATGGGCTAAAGCGAGCAATCAGCCCTTAGCCATTCTGCTCTTGGATTTTGAGAAGGTCGATGATAGAGTGGATTGGGACTTCCTTTAGGGCACTCTTAGTCATATGGGCTTCTCTCAGAGATGGATCAAGGGAGTTTCATGCATGTATCGTGATGCCCACAGTAGAGTTCTTGCTTGCGGTGATAGAGGAGAGCGATTTCAGATTTCTCGCTCAGTATGACAATGCTGCCCATTAGCCCCTTTATTATATATCATAGTTGCAGTGGCCATGAGCATCTTTCTTCGCTCCACTGCTGGTATTTCACGATTGAGGTTGCCTCTTCGTAGTCATGATTAGTTGGTTGACTCTGAGTTAGCTGATGACACAGCCCTGTTTTTGGAGGCTTCACATATATGCTTATGTTCCTTCTGGGTAGCACTAGAGGAGTTCTGTTTGGCAGCAGGGGCACTCATTAATTGGCACAAATCTGTTGGTTTTTGGGTTAGTGATTCACCGAGAGTTGATTGGGGTGCAAAGCTTGGTTTTACTTGGATCAGTAGAGGATGCACTCCTAGATATTTGGGATGCCAAGTTGGGATTGATATTTCTCCTGCACAGCAGTTTGCTCCGGTACTTATGAGTATCCGGAAGAAGCTCCTCCATTGGAGCTCCAAGAGATTAGATTTAGCCTCCAGAGCTTTGGTGGCTAATTAGGTTTTGCTTGCCTCAGCTTGGTTTATTGCCTCTTGTTGGTGCTTCTCTCGTGCGTGCATTGGCCAATTGCGGAGATTGATCCACAATTTTCTCTGGTCGGGCTTGGATGGCACCTCAGACACTCGTGCCAGGGTAGCTTGGCTCACAATTATTCAGCCCAAAAGAGAGGGGGGCTTAAATATTATCGATCCGGATGTTCAGTGCAGGGCGTTGCTTTGCAAACTTGTGGTCAGAGGTTTCCTACTAGGCACTGAGCCTTGGAAGGATTTTTTCTTGTCTCAGATTTCCAGATGTACACCCAGGGTTGCCCAGCACACGTTTTTTGTTCACAGAGGCTGATATTAGGGCACCATCTTCCCCTCTTATTGCAGCCATTGTTAGAGCATGGAGAAGCATGATATATTTTTTGCGACAAAGGCTTGCTAGGTCTTTGGACGAGGCTGACCGACAACCTATTATGTGGAACGAGTTCATTAGGGATGAGGCTTGTCGGCCACTGGTGCATCTCGTTATATGCAATGGTCAAGATGGGAGAGATGCGTATACACAGTTCTTGCTTGGAAGACCTTTAAGAGTCTTCCGGAGGAGGATCGGAGAGTTGCATCCACTCAACATCTTAGGGGTTCTCGCATTCGTATTGATGAGATTGATGCAGCTATTCCGCATGAGTGGCTTTCTGGGACCTTTCACGGAGACTATCATCCGAGTTGGTTGGGAGTTTTTTCGAGGATAGGCATACCTCTGTAGGTCATTGCTCTCTCGGGCCAGGAGGATACAGATTGCCTCATTTATTCTATCATGCCTGGTGGGAGATTGAGGAGATGTAGTATGGAGGAGATCATCCCAAATACTAGGCTTAGTCCAGTGAGGATTGTTGGTCGCTCGGGGAAGCACTGGTATATTGACCCTTCTCCTCGGCTAGTGACTCATGGCTCTTGGTGTTTGTGGCTATATGGTGGCAGTCCTATCAGATATCTTCAGTGGGATCCAGGAGAGTGGGAGTGGATTGATGCCTTCGATCCTTTGAAAAGCCTTCCTTTTTTCAGTTTTACTGTTCGGAATGCCAGGCTTCTCCTCACTCGACAGATGCATAGGATCCCTACTCTCAGGCCTCATTGGGAGAGCTATGATATTTCTCCAGTGATACAGCGCAGATATTGGCATAGACTTTGGCACTCATACAGAAGGAGCTAGATCTCTTATTTCTTTTGGTTATTCTTACATGGTGGTCTCCCCACCAATCAGTGGAGATCAGTTTTCAATGGAGATCAGTTTTCGGTGTCGCACCTTCCTGTCCTAGATGTGCGGCAGATTCTGAGTCCGTACAACATTGTCTATGGGGATGCAGCATTGCACAACAGATTTGGGGTCCCGTAGCCCAACTTATGGGCAAACTGAGTGGCCGAGCCATGCATGTGACTTGGGGGGCAGTTGCTTGGCTCTCCCAGCCCGGTCCACAGCTTTTTTATGAGGATAGTGGTACAGATTTTGCTTTTTTCATTCGTAGAGGTATTGCCCAGCATGGTTTATTGCAGGATGTTCCTCACTATGATTATACACCCCCTAGACAGAGGATTGTTGACACCAGTTGGGAGATTATTGCCAGTATTACAGCATGGCAAATCTGGAGAGCTAGATGCAGGGAGGCTATTGAGGGTGTCAAGATTTTTGGATCTCGGTGCATTAGTACTATATGGGGTGATATCATCCACACTCTTATGGCTGCTTGGGCTCGCATTCAGGGGCCCTCTTGTTCTGCGCAGGCGAAGCGTGTGATATTTATGCAGGAATGGGACCATGGCATCTTCTTTTCCTCTAGTACCACAGGTCTTACATGGCATCATGATGCTCCTCAGTGGTTGAAATCACCTTACATATTGGGGTGATTCTATTCTTTTCCGGCTTATAGCTATGATTGTTGTATGTTTTTCTCATACTTAATAGAAGTCTCTTTTTGAAAAAATAAAAATCATGAACATAAGCCTTTATGCCCGGCTCTTCCTCACTGACATGTATGTCTTGTCAAACCCTAGATGCCGTGCTAGGATACTATCATGTGTTTCCCTCAAAATAGTCCTTTTTATGTCCTCATCAGTAGGTACACATATACATCCATTATATAAAAGAACTCCATTCATTAGCTTATAAGATTCACATAACTTCCACTCATTCTCATTCTCAACCTTTGTTAGGACCATAGTAAGGATCATCAATTACCTTATCTTTTATTTGTGTAACCAAGTCTATATGAACAATAGAGATTGCCGAACGCGATTGCCGAACGCGCTAAGAGCATTGGCAACAATGTCTCCTTACCTGGCATGTATTTGATAAAGAAGTTGAACTCTTGTAAAAGGTCTCCACCTCCTTTTGAACATTTAAGTCAAGTTGAGTGAAGATATACTTCAAACTTTGATGATCTGAACGTAACTCAAAAGAATTACCCAACAAGTAATGACGCCACATTTTTAAGGCATGCACAGCCGCTAAAAGTTCCAAAAATCATGAATAGGATAGTTCTCTCACGAGGGTGAAGCTCCCTCGATTTATATGCAACCGGTCTACCATCTTGGCTATGGTTGCTTCCATGGTAACAATGAAAAGCTAATCAAATTTCGGGGCTTTAACAACTGGAGGATGTGCAAGATCATATTTCAATTTCTTGAAGCTCTCCAGGCGTTTGTCATCCCATTTACACACTCTTACCATTGTTGAGTTGGCTTGTGATAGGACTAGCAATTTTTGCATAATCAGCAATAAACTTCCTGTCATAACAACAAAAGTGTAAATTTCCTTGACAATACTCTTTGCCGGCCAATTGAGAATGGCTCTCACCTTCTTTGGATCAAACACTATACCCTCCTTTGATACTACAATGTGTCCAAGATACTCATTTCATTTGTAAAGAATAAACACTCACTCTTTTTGGCAAAGAGTTTATAATCACGAAGAATATCAAATGTTTGTCTAACATACACTTGATGATTCTCACCTTCTCTAGAGTAAACAAAGATATCATCACCAACACATTGTTATCAAGTTGCTTTCTAAAAATGTCATTCATGAGCCTATACTCACAGTGTGGCACATCTACTAGGCATGACAATAGATGGGGTTTCCAAGGAGAGACCGTCAATGCCAAAGTGGCAAGAGCATTTGTTGACCCAAATGGCATAGCAGAGAATTCATAATATGCCCATACCTAGTGTTGAAGGTAGTCTTCGAGCTTAATCTTGTTTTGATAGTACCCTGACTTCAAATCAATCTTTGAGTACATCTGCACTCCATGTGACCTACCCAAAAGATCATCTATCCTTGGAAGAGGATACTTATTCTTGATGGTTAATTGGTTAAGGTCTTCCATCTTTCTTCTTTTGAAACAACATGGGAGCACCCATGAAGAGACGCTTGGCCGTATAAATCCTTGATCAAGTAATTGTTTGAATTGACTCTTTAGCTCAATTGCTTCGGGAACATACATGCGATAGTGTCTCTTAGCAACCAATTCTTTCCCATGGAGAGACGCTTGGCTGTATAAATCCTTGATCAAGTAATTGTTTGAGTTGACTATTTAGCTCAATGGCTTCGGGAACTACATGCGATAGGGTCTCTTAGCAACTACTTGAGCACCTTGAACCAATTCTATCTCATGATCTACTTGTCTGGCGGCATCTCTACAGCTCCTCAAGAAACAAATCCGCATACTCACTTAACCACTCTGGCTCAGTAGTTGCATCCTTCTCATTAATTTTAATCAAATACAATTGCATGTCCCATCTGACTTCCTTTAAGATCTTTGCAGCAGAAATGAGATGCACATCACTTTTTCCACAATTGACATGCACCAAGTGTCGTGAATTGAATCAAACCCTCTCAACAATGTATGTTCACTTGATACCTGAAGCCAATCCATGCATAGGATTGCATCATAGCTACCCAATTGCAATACATGAAAACATGCACTAGTGCCTTTGCCATCAAGATCAAATTTCATATCCTATATGATATCCGTTGATCTATCCATGCCTAGGATTGCATCATAGGTACTCAATTGCAATACACGAAAACATGCACTAGTGCCTTTGCCATCAAGATCAAATTTCATATCCTGAATGACATCCATTGATGTATCACTTGCCAATTCAACCAATACATGCCTACCTTTATTTGTGACCAATCCAAGCCTTTCATATGCTTTTGGTGATATAAAACTGTTCACGCTACTAGAACAAAACAAAAGAGTAAAAGATTGACCACAATAAGTACTTGAAACTTTGGTGACAGCTTGCTCTTGCCCTCTACGATCCACCGCTGCATAGATTCGTCCTTGTTCTTTGATTTCATCACTTATTGTCACCGCATTAGCCTTTTCTCATGGCCATCCTTGATACTCTTGATTCAGCTTCTGGAATGTAATAAGCCACCAGACAATTATCTACAGAATGATCTGCAGCTAAGACAGAAGTGCTCTCTCATTGCTTTCCCATAAAGATCAAGAGGAAGGTGAGGTTCTCGATTAAATGGTTGGTGAGGTTCTTGGTTCCCACCTTTAGAGTATTGAGGAGGCAACTGACCCCTTTGTTAGCTTGATGGCTTCTTTCGAGAACCCTCAACATCATTCCTTCTTCTCTTGCGGTTGAGATATCATGACGAGCCTCATATGTCTTTGCTCTAGTCAATGCATCAGCAAGAATAGTAGATTAGTTACCTACTGTCAAGTAGTGCAGGGGTTCTTGAATCTCTTGACCTTTACAGTCAAGGCCATAAATTTTCGGTAATACTCATCCATGGTTCTTCTTCTTTCCTTGCAATTGAAGAACTTATTCATCTTCTCTCATTTGAACTGAGGTGGAAAATACTACTCAAGAAACAAATCTTGAATCCGATCCCAAGTGACAACACTCTCATCGATGCCTTTATTTTTACAAGCAGATTTCCACCATAATTTAGCATTACCTCCAAATCGAAGCGGTTGAGTGAGAATTAAGTAATCCTCCATAGCTTCAAACCAATTTCTCCTGAATTTTCTGATCCATAAAATATAGATGGCAAAATATGACTTGAGCATACCTTTGTTGATAAGTGGATCCTTATCATCTGTTAACATCATTCACATGCTGCCCATTGTGATTTGGTTGTGGATTATGTTGAGCTCCAGCTAAATTCAGGTTAGCAATAAGATCAGGAATGCCTCTTGCTTCCTCAGCGTCGGAAATCATTTGTGTGAGCACAAGTGTATTGATATCGGCACCATTGAAATTCATGTATGCTCCTTGTGCATCCACGAGTTCCTAACCGTGAGCAACCTGCACTTAAACCACGCTCGTATGAGTTCCTAACCGTGAGCAACCTGCACTTAAACCACGCTCTAATACCACAGGTTAGGCTTCCCTCTAGGGGTCCGGCCAAAATAGAATTTCAAGACATCCATCGAGAAAGAGAGTTAGAGAGAGTGAGAGAGAGAGTGAGTGTTAAGAGAGAGAGAGAGAGAGAGGGGGGGAGAGAATCCATTTAATTAATATAGAAGCCTAACCAGTATTCTATAAGCCTTAATTAAGAAAATAAGATAATATAGAAGCCTTAGCATAAGCCTTATTCTTAGAAAAAATTTGTAAACATCATTATTTATTGACGTTTTTTACATTATTGAAGTTTTGTAATGCATGGGTGTCCGTGGTTGTGTTATCTCACAGCAAAAATATCTCGCAAAGGGACAAGGCATTGTCTGAGATGGCATCCACAATGGTGAGGATCGTTCCTTTGAGTTTTTATAAATTTTATGCCTCTTGCCTACAAATTGCTCCATCCAAAGGTGAACGTACACGTAATGAATGAGGAAGCGATCACATGTTCTTTTTTGATTTGTTTGAATAGTTTTGTGTAGTCCCTCAAAAACTTTAAACTCTATAATAAGAATGATAAATAAAATATAATGCAAGTGCAAGCCTAGATTAAATCACCAGTGTGACTCTTCATTGAATAGTACTTGAAGTAATATTAACTTACCCACTTTGCATTTTTAGTGAGGTAGTTCTTGAACTTGAGAATAATGTTATCCATTTATCCTATTCTGATTTATGTTGAAAAGAATCCACTCCAATTGTAAAACCACTCCTTGTTTTTCCACCTTCAACCTCTAGTGGGTATTTTGTAAGAGAAATCCATGCTCTTTCCCTTATGAGACACATAAATTGTGAACCCTCCAATGTTCATGTATCTCAAAACTAAAGGTTACATCCTTGATCTTGCAACTACGTTCAGCTTTCTAGGTACATGCAAAATCGAAAATGAAACATAAGAGATTGTGTGAGCACGTCTCATGGGATTATGTGGCATCTTAGTCTGCATAAGAAAATCAAACTCTACTGATATGCCTTGAGTATAAATTCAACCCCTTGAAGATAGTGTTTGCATGTCTCATGTTCTTTCATGATAACTTCGTAGAAAAGCACGATGAGCTTTGATCATTTGCAAAAGAAGAAGAAGATAAAGCTATGCACCTACATCAAACTGCAGATGCTCTAAACTCAAACGATATGACTTGACAATAGAATTTGTAGAATCAATCCCTAAAAAGTAAAGAGCATGAATACACTTGTACATAACAATGTTAATGTCAACTCGATGATTCTCTTGATTTAGGAATGCTATAATTCACTCCCCACAAGCATCACACTTTGCTTTGAATGGTCATCATAATTCCAAGATAATGTCCCTTGGTCCTTGTAGGAGCTTGGAAGGGATCAAGGGTCTTAAAAGGTCTTGTTAGTGGACAAAGATGGCCTAAAGGGGCCTAATCCATATAAACAAGTGTAGGTCCTTTTGTACTTATGGGTAGGGTTGATAGGACGTGAATGTGAATGTTCCTTGACCTTCACCTTTTTTGTGTAAATACTTCATTGAAGAGGGAAGCCATCAATTTGGCCTTCACTTTTTTTTCTTTGCAAAAAGTAGTTTCATTGAGTAAATAGAATCATATGAAGGGAGATCTCAAATCGAAAGGTAGACAGATCTCAACTAATCAAGGGTACTATACTGCCATAAAAGCCCCATAGGAGTGGAGAAGAAAATACCTTGGTTCTACTGTCATAAATCTAGTGCATGCTTTGTCCCCGATAAGCTCTAAAAGATTATGTGGTCAAAAGAGTGAATGATGTCACTTCATGTAATTGCAAATACACTGAGTGTCATAAACTTGAATTCCCTCATCTGGCCATCCAAATATGCCGTATCTCAAGTTGTGTCAATACTTAGTGCAGGTGGTGTGTATCGTGATTGGGGGATATCTTGAAGCAAATATCTCTGAGGTATGCCCCTATGGACAAGTATAATAGGATTTGTGCTCCCCTACCCTCAAAAAGTTGTGGGCCAGACTGAGTTGTTCTCCTCTCCACTCCCATAAGCAATGATACATTATCTCAGATGGAGTTGGGTATCTAGGACGAGGGATCCACGCCAAAAATAGATTTCCATTGGTAGGCAACCTACCGTGTAGAAAGTAGGATACTTGGCTCCTCCTTTACAAGTGCTAGAGCCTCTACTAGAATCTCCTCTAAATGGGAATCGGGGTTGTTAGCGAGCCCAAGAGTGGGAACTCTTTGGGTATGTCCAAGACTTCACTGTTTGTTCCTTTGCATTGCCGAAATTTTATTAATTTTTTCCTCTTGGTTACTCTTTGTTCATCATTGAACTTAGATCCCTTTATCCTCCATACCATCCACATATTTGTTCTTTGACTAAATCTTGGATTACCATCGGCTAATTGTGGATCAAGATTCCATTATAATCTACAATGTGAGGAGGAGTTTTACCTCCTCCATCCCATAACTTTGACTCATCTTCCTCTTTGAGTTCTTCATTTCTTTCAGAGACTCTCTCTCTCTCTCTCTTTGTCCAATCCTTTCAGAGTAGGCATTGAGCTTGCAGTGATGAGAAATCACCCGAAGGCACCTGCTCAAAGGTGGGTAAGGTGCCTCTAATAAGAGCGTCAGGAGGGATTCGAACGTGGGATCCACCATTGCTAGTTTGGACCCTCCACCACTAGCTACATCCCCATTGGCACAACTATGCCAATCTTTCTAGGTACATGCAAATTTTGGAAATGGAACATAGAGATTGGGTGAGCACATCTCATATGCTTATGTGACATCTTCGTCTACATAAGAAATACAAACTCTAATGATTGGACTTGATAATACATTCGGTTCCTTGAAGATAATGTTTACATGTCTCATGTGCTTTCGTGATAACTTTGCCTAGAAAACATGATAAGCTTTGATCATTTGCCAAAAAAAAAATCATAAATCTTTGCACCATAAATTACAAAATGCGACAAACTTTGGTGATACATCTTGTAGATTCAGTCCCTAGAAAATAACATTTTACATGTTAAGAGCATGAGTTGCATCCACCATGTACATAACTTTTTATCTTACTCTTAATATCATGATTCTCTTGATTTAGGAATGTCCCCACAAGCATCACACTCCACGTTGAATGGTCTTTGCAATTTTGGTATAATGTCTACAAGTCCTTGTAGATGGCTTAGAAGGAACCAAGCGTCTTGAAAGACCTTATAATTGGAGAAAGATGCCCTAAACCACTCCACATTGAATGGTATTTGGAATTTTGGTATAGTACATCAAATGATCTTGTAGATGGCTTAGAAGGAACCAAGGGTAAGGAGGCCAAAAATATAGACAAGTGTAAGTCCTTTGTATTTAGAGCTAGGGTTAAGAGCGCATGAGTATGAAAGGCCCTTAACCTTTACCCTTTTTTAAAAATATAAATACTCTATTTTGGAGTGAAACCACACAAAATTTGGCCTTCACTTTTGGCTCCTTGCATTGCCAAAAAGGGTAAAGGCCATTAACCTTTACCCTTTTTATTTAAATAAATGCTCTATTTTTTAGTGAAACTACACAAAATTTGGCCTTCACTTTTGGTTCCTTGCATTGCCAACATATTATTGATTTGATACTCTTAGTTATTTTTTGTTTAGCATTGGATGCCATCATGGATTAGATTTCTTTCTCCAAACCATCCATATGTTTTTTCTTTGATTAACATGGACTAATTATTGGTTAAGGTCACCTATGTACTCCATCCACAATTGGGTGATCTAGATGAGCTATAGTATGGTACCTCCTCGACACACAACTCCCACCCACACACATCCTCTCTCTCTCTCTCTCTCTCTCTCTCTCTCTCTCTCTCTCTCACACACACACACACACACACACACCCACCCCTTCACAGCAACCTCCCCCCCAAACCAAACCACTTCAGTGGGTCTTCTATATAAGAAAAATCCATGGCTCTTTTCCTTATGGGACACATAAATTATGAACCCTCCATTGTTTATGTAGCTCCAAACCAAAGGTTAAATCATTTATACTCCTTCGCCTTGAAAGTAAACTATGCAATTATGATGTTCTTTCTATGTACATGTAGAATTTGAAAGTAGAACAACTAGATTTTGTACTCACCTCTCATGTACTTATTTCACATCTTAGTTTGCACAAGAATGTAAACTCTAATGGCTTACCTTCGTTGAAAAAACATTTGCATGCCTCATGTGCTTTTGTGATAACTTAGCCTATGTAGGAAAACGGGGAGAGCCTTGATCATTTGAAAAAAAGTATATAGATTAATCTTTACACTTGCCATAATCTATAATATCCTACAAGCTCAGATGATATGTCTTGATCATAGATTCAACCCCTATGAAAGAATGTTCCTACCTTTTAAGAGCATAAATTATATCCAACATACTCAGGCACATAAGTGCTCTCAATGTTATGATTCTCTTAATTTAGTATTTCTATAATTCACTCCCCACAAGCATCGCACTCCATGATGAATGATTTTGCAGTTTTGATATAAGATCCTCATAGATGGCTTGGAAGGGGGCAATGATCTTGAAAGGTATTGTCTCTAGAAAAAGATGGTCTTAAAGGGGGCCAACAATGTACAAGTGTAGGTCCTTTGTACTCAGGGTTGGTGTGAAAGGCTTTGTACTTAGGCTAATGCTAGGAGGGAATGAGTGTGAAAGGCTTTATACTTAGGGCTAATGCTAGGAGGGAATAGGCTTTGTACTTTGGGCTAGTGCGTAGGAGGGAATCAGTGTGAAAGGCTTTGTACTTAAGGCTGATGCTAGGAGGGAATAAGTGAGAAAGGCTTTGTACTTAAGGCTGATGCTAGGAGGGAATAAGTGAGAAAGGCTTTGTACTTAGGGATAGTGCTTAGGAGGGAATGAGTCTTAAAAGGGGCCAATAGTGTACACGTGTAGGTCCTTTGTACTTAGGGCTAGTGCTAGGAGGGAATGAGTGTGAAAGGCTTTGTACTTGGGGCTGATGCTAGGAGGGAATATGTGTGAAAGGCTCGTAATCTTTGCCATGTTTTGTGTAAATACTTTATTTTGGAGTGAAACCACTTACAACACTTGGTTTTCACTTTTGTTTCCTTGCATTGCCAAGATTTTTTTGATTCCTTGCTCTTGGTTACTCTTTGTTTAGCATAGCATTTAATTATGGCTTAAAAGCCTTTACTCAAACCAACCATATGGCTTAAAGCATTTAATTATGGCTTAAAAGCCTTTACTCAAACCAACCATATGTTTGTTCCTTGATTAAACCTTAAATTAGCATTGGCTAATTGTGAATTAGGAATTCCTAATATACTTCATCCATGATTAGGTGATCTATAATCTATAGTGTTCCAAGAGGATTTTTATCTCCTCCTCCAACCCACAACTCCCATTCACCTTCCCGTAGAGTTCACCTCTCTTTCATGGACTCTTCCCCATACCCTTTGTTCGCCCCCTTCTCCGTAGAACCTCTCTCTCTCTCTCTCTCTCTCTCTCCAGCACGCGCGCACACACACACACACACACACACACACACACACACACACACACACACACACACACAACCCATCCCCTCTCAAACTACTATAGTGGGTCTTCCATAATAGAAATCTGTGGCTCTTTTCCTTATAAGACAGTGGAACTGTGAACCCTCTAATGTTAATGTAGCTCCAAACCAATTGTTGATCTTCTTGGTCTTAATGATAACTTATGCAACTATGTTCTTTGATCTAATTACATGCAAATTTTGAGAATGGAACACAAAGATTGTGTGAATGGATCTCACGTGCTTATGTGACATGCATAAGAAATGCAAACTCTAATGACTTGGCTCGATCATAAATTTAGCCCCTTGAGGATAATGTTTTGCATGTCTCATGTGCTTTCATAAGAAATGCAAACTCTAATGACTTGGCTCGATCATAAATTTAGCCCCTTGAGGATAATGTTTTGCATGTCTCATGTGCTTTCATGAGATAACTTACCCTAGGCAAAAATACGTTGAGCTTGAGCATTTGCCCAAAAAAAAAAAACATAGATAAACCTTTGTACATACCATAGACTTCAAAATATTTAAAACTTCAAAAAGCGTGGATAAACCTTTGCACATACCATAAACTTAAAAATATTACAAACTTGGACGATATGTCTTGATTGTAGGTCTTGAAAGAAGGTCTTGTTTGTGGACAAAGATGGCAGACGTGGGCCCAAGCAATATACACAAGTGTTACATCTCCTTTGTACTTAGGGCGGGAGTGAGTGTGAAATACTTAATCTTTAACCTTTTGTGTAAATGTTTCATTATGGAGTGAAACCACACACACAATAATGGAGTGAAACCACACACACAATAATTTGGTTTCATTATGGAGTGAAACCACACACACAATAATTTGGCCGTCACTTTTGGTTCCTTGCATTAGCACGATTTTATAGATTCCTTGCGCTTGGTTATTTAGAAGTGGATTGCTTAGAGTCCTTATCCAAACCAATGCATGTTAGTGGATTAAGTCATGGCTTAGAGTCCTTATCCAAACCAATGCATGTTAGTGGATTAAGTCATGGCTTAGAGTCCTCCAAACCAATGCATGCTTGCCCCTTGAGTAAAACCTTGGATTAGCATCGGCGCACAATGGATTAAGATTCCCTAATGTACGCCATCCGATCTACCCACTCCTCTTCTCCTTGTTGAGTTCTTCATCTCTTTCATGCACTCTTCCCCACACCCTAATGCCTCACTGCCGCTCGAGTCAAAGCCAGCAGGCCCTACGACTATATGTTATGGACCTGCAAACATTGCTCCCCAAGCTCTGCCGCTTTCTGCACTACTAGTGCCCGCAATGGTCCATGGAGCCATTAAAGCTGATATCCCAACATCCTTAACAGAGTTAAGATACTGTAACTAAGAAATTCAGGTCTATCCCAACATCCTTAACAGAGTTAAGACACTGTTTTGCTTGAGTGGACTTCATTTCACGGCGTTGAACTTCAGCTTCCAATTTCAAGTATTGCATCTAAGATTGCTTATTAGCTGGTTGATAGATCTGTATGGCTGTTGGGGGTTTGGAAGCAAAGTGGGGTATTCTTCCAAACCGAATGAGTGTGAAGAATTAATATCCTTAATTAAAAAATACTTTGCTATATCTCTCTCTCTCTCTCTCTCTCTCTCTCTCTCTCTCTCAATAGTGGGCACTTGCCTGAGTGGCAAAGGTCATCATGACCCACCTTGACCAAGAGGTTGTGGGTTCTAGCGTAGGGTTGTGTGTGTGAGTGTAGCTTTAAGTTCGCCTATATCTCTCGAAAAGGAACTTTCTAAAAAGGGAAAAAAATACTTTGCTATTCCTAACAATCCGAGTAGCCCACAAAGATTTTGCTCTTAACACACTGAATCCAGATCCTCTACAGTACGGATATGGATGCTTTTTTGAAGTGTGATACTGACACTTTTTTTTGAAGTCTGAATTACTTATTCAGCCTGAACTTTAGTAAAATATGTTTTCCCTCCCTGTCTCGCACGTGTGTCAATCTCTCTCTCTCTCTCTCTCTCTCTCTCTCTCTCTCTCTCTCTCTCGCCTCACACCCAAGCATCATCTTGTCAAAACCATATAGCACCCCCGTTTCACACGCCAGCACCGTCCTTCATCCGTCCTCCTTCGCCTTGTTTTCGTCCTTGTCTCGCGCGCACATCAGTCTCTCTTTGAATGCATCGAGTGAATGCTTCCTTCACCTTTCCATGCAACTACTGCATGGAGAGGGAGGTGATACATACTCTGAGAGAGACGAGGCTCTTAAATCTTTGAGAGAGAGGGGCCCTAAACTGATGCTCGCCACAATCCCTACAAGGACAGCATGAAAGCCCTTCTGTCGTGATCAAAGAGATACTTGTGCTACTACCATAAACAATAGATTCTCTCAGATATATTTTCTCTTAGGTTATCGACTATCTCATGAAACGTTTGTGCACCTTAGTAAAACTCAACATTGAAACGTTTGTGCACCTTAGTAAAACTCAACATTCATTAATTAATAAATTGAAAAAGATTTTGGGTGCATATTGGAGTATGATCTATTTAGTAGAATTGAATATTAAACACTCTAATTTCTTTAGGAGAGCATAACAAATATCTCATTTGACTTTGAGCTCCCATAAGAAATTCCTAGACAAGGCTTAGTAACATGATCGTATATCCAAGGATGATAACATGATTGCTCTCTCTCTCTCTCTCTCTCTCTCTCTCTCTCTAAGTTTTTGTTTCCCTATAAGGTCTCACCATATGTCCTCATTGGTGCTTCCTTGACATTGCATGTTTTTACATACAAGAAATACCATGTATATTTCCAAAGATCATGTATATAGACCTATTTTTTTGGACCCTTCGCACACACATGATATAGGGGTTTTCTTAAGAGTGATGCCCCCATGCATGTGTTAGACCTTGCATAGGAGGCACATTAAGAGAAGAGGGCATCCCACGAGACGTCGTACAAGTATGTAGGCTTTATAGTACAAGGGATCAGTACATACTTAGATGCCCAATTTACTATGACATATGTGGATGCTTTAGGGACGGATCTGGGCCCTTATCATAGGTGATACATTATAGAGATCTACTGGAGTTCAGATGCCACATACATGGACTATTGCGACAACAACCTACGATGTGGGATACTGCACATGCATTTATTATTGACTTCTTTGGCTCCTAGTATAGAGCCCTAGTGCTGACACTCAACTTGACACTCAGCCTGTATGAGATTCCTTGAGATACGTCTACTAGAACAAAGCTCGACATCCCCATAGAGTGAGAAACCTCCAGATCCACGGGGGTAGGCTTGCATCACGCACTCGGGGAGTCCTCTAAGAGAGAGCATAGCCCCTCTAGAAAGCTAGATACCCCCGCTCCCAACTGATGACCCATACCAATAGATGGTTGATATTGAGGCTTGGGTGCACGGCCCATGAGGATGACAACATAACACGTGGTTCTTCTATTGCCTACTTTATTGTACACACGTGGACTATGTAGTACATTGGCTTGTCTATCCTTTTGACATCTAGTCTTTTACTTTTTTCATGTCGTCTTGACATCCACTTTACTCATGGATCAGATGTCATAGCTTTTGGTCAAATAGACCCTTTGGGTCTTTTGTAAATGTTAATAACATCTCTCTCTCTCTCTCTCTCTCTCTCTCTCTCTCTCTCTCTAACATATGCACATGCACGGTGCGTTGCGTTGCACGTGCACGCGCACGCACACACATTCATGCATTGCATACATACATCCATGCACACATGTTATTGACACCTTTGCATTGCTTAATAGGTTTCCGACATTTGTGATTGGCTTGGCTACTATGGAGTTTCATATCTATGTTGACATCTCTATTGGTTATGAAAACACAGTGGTATGATACCAAACTATACAAAAAGATTAAATGACATTACTTTTTAGATGCCAAAACTATAGGAACTTAAGATTATCAAGATGAATTGCCTCACTTAAGATATCCCTAAATGTCATGGTATAACCGTTTTTTCCACGTTTAATGTTTCTTTGCACTTCTTTGGCTTAAAATGAATTATGGTTTTTAAAGTTACTTCAAGGACAATCATCTAGTTCATTTTTTCCTTTCTTAGATGAATTAAGGAGATTGATGTTCAAAGATTTTTGTGACAAGGACTTAACAATCTAGTGAATAAAATGTCAAAGTTGTTTTAGAGATAATTGTCATTATAAAGAATGAATAAAGCTTGATATTAGTTGTATTTTTTGGTTAGCTGTAGTATAGGATTCTTGCTTTAAGTAGTCAAGGAGCTTTTTGTTAGGGAAAGAATTTCTGGCATGCGTTTGGTACACAAAGTTTGAATGCCTAGTGTCCTCTTATAGTGTACTCCTATATAGACACAAATCTCTCAAAAGTATTCAGGTTTTAAAAAATATTATAAAGTGGCATGATCATATATCATGAGCTAGTAAGCATATACACACTGATAATTGTGGAAGAGAATAATCCCTTAATATTGTGCTTTGAGTTCTAGTTTTCCTATAACCTTCAAAAACTTGAATTTGATAGGATTTTCAAAATTTAGGTTCTCTGTAGAGGATTCATTTTCGATGTAAATACCTGTAATATACATCATTTATATTCTCTTTTTCTCTTATAAATCCCTTAAAATTTAGACTTTTTTTAAATGTATTGAGAGCTGCATAGATCTACATTTAATCAAAATTTATTGGCTTTGATATAGATACTTTTACCAATCTCTTATAGATGTGACCAAAGTAATCTATAAAGTATGAAGTTATAAGCAATGATGTGTAGCATTTATATGGATAATTTTACCAATCTCTTACAGATCTGATCAAAGTAATCTGTATAATATAAAATGATAAGGAATGTTGGAGTATTATAAATTGTCATTAATATCTTGGATGGTGGAAATGCCATGTCATGATACAAGTGATATTTAAAAAAGATATAAATACATCATGGTCCAAGTGATATTTAAAAAGATGCCATGTCATGGTCCAAGTGAACACATTGCTTCGTCCCCTCATCTCTCAAATCTAGTACGTTAACTCATACATCTTTATGTCTCTTATTCAACTACAACACTAAATAGCTAGCTCTTAAAATGTCTCTTCATTCTTCTTGTCCTCAATAGCAAGTGTGTCCTTGAGCACGCATTATTCTCTCAATGGTCCAAGTGATACCTATAGTGATGGTTGGTGGTTTTGCAACTGATTCCTCGGTGAGGAGATCTGACTTATGAAGAGAAAATGAGCCATTAGTACTTAGGTTTGCATATTAGAGTGTATGCCTACTCCATTCGATGATAAAAGAGGCAAGGCTATAGTGGCATCAAACTCTCCACTTCTTTTCTCAAAAATTTATGTACAAAACCTTCTCTTTAATCTCTTTAATTGATGAAAGAGATCCAAAAATATCAAGTTGGAAACATCTATTCTCTAAACTTGTTGGTTGCGTTATATATATAGCTTTATACAAAAGTAGCTAGCTTGCACAACAATCTAAGCTTACTATATTTTCAAAACTTCCCCTCAAGCTTGGGTTGAGCTTAGGTTGATCTCTTGCACACTAAGCCAAGATTGAAAACCTTCAAATTTCTCTTTCAACCAAGCATTGCATATCTTTTGAACTTTATGGTAGAAACCTCTTTATATCCGTGTCTTCATGTCCTTTGAGCTTCAACAAACCTCATGTTGTATCTTCAAATGATCGCGAACTTTTTTGTCTTCATTATAGCTTCCATTGAGAAATAGTCTTCTCGCAATGACCCATTTGACTTCTTTCTTTCCTTGCAAAAGCGAACAAATCTAGAAAATATTCTGAGTTGCATAGTCTTTTAAAGCTAAGTCTCAGTCTCTTTCCTGAAACTATATTTTAGTTGACCTAGCCATAAATATGGCTACAAGAGCTCATTATTATAGAGCTCACATCTTGCATGTTTCTTGTTGTAACATGCAACCGTCTTCTAAGGGCATTTCACTTTCACGAAGTTCCTCTTAAGGAATTGGTAGGTGCATAATCAACAAACAAGCCACTCCTTGGCTCATGCTAGCCTTGCTCAATCAGCTAAGAGCAACTTAACCAACACACTACCTTTCCATCATTGTGTTAACACACGAGCCAAATACTAAAACCCATAACTTCTTCTTATTTGGAAGACAAAAAAAGTCAGCCTTGCTCAATTAGCTAAGAGCAACTTCACCAATACACTACGTTTCCATTAGTGTGTTGACACGTGCCAAATACTAAAACCCTTAACTTTTTTCTTAATTGTAAGACAAACAAAACCATGCTTGCACCTCTTTTGACCCCCCTTTTTGTGTCTTGCATAAAAAGAACCATGGGAATCACACATCCTATCACTGTAGCCCTTTCACAAATTGACCGACTAATGTCTTATGAGGCAAGAACCAATTTTGAACATAACCTCTTGCAACCCGTCATTAACTTTGCAAAAACAACTTCTTTCAACTTGGGAGGTGGACTCACGTTTCCAACAACATGACCCTTTAAGGACGTACACTCCTTGCCCCTTTTTGTCTCATGAGACACATACTTCTCACATAAACACATCAATTTTTTTGCAACCCTTTGTCACAAAATCTTTGTAGCCATTTTTTATTCCCACACATCCACACTCCTCAATAATCATGCCAAGATTTCTAAGGTATGTATGCGAGTACATAACATACCTTCTTCCTATTTTCATGCCAAAGCTTAAAATCCTTTGCTTTTCTTTCTTCAAATTAGCAATGAGTGTACACGATACTCTTGGACACATGTACACTAATAACCATAAAAAGAGGAAAGACTTGTCGTCTACGTCAACTCGTCATTGCGGCAAAAGAGGAAAGACTTATCGTTTACGTCAACTCGTCATTGGTACCTCACAACAAGCTTCTCCAACCTTTTTTGTTGGTACCCAACAGAAGAAGAAAAAACTTGGGTTTTTTGCTCAGTAACTTAACTTCAGATGAATCAAGCTTCTCTTTAATGTTGTCGCAGAGCGATGATGAAGACTTAGCTTCTTCTTTTGTCTAGTATATCTCTTGTTGCTGCTCTCTTGAAGTTAGTGATGCCTGAGGGCTCTCTTTTGCTGCTAAGGGAGCTCGAGAAACATGTTGTGGATGCTACTACTATAAGCTACCAGTCGTAGATATTTGCATGTGCAGGGGGGTGCTGCTTGCAACGCCTTGTTCTCTCTCTCTCTCACACAAATAGTTGTGCTTGTTGATGAGGTTGATGACAATTGTTTACAACCTTAACCAGGCTCTGATACCTTCTCTTTACTTGCATTCTTTTATGGATGATCAAGCTTTGAAAACACGTGAGTTGCATACGACAAATGCAGTCTGTTTGTGTTATCCAGGGCTAATCAAGGCTAACAAAAATTGTTAAAATAAATTGAATGTTTGACATGAGATTTCTCTCAACATGACTCTACACAAGCTTTACAATTACAACTCATTTTCAGCAAATTAATCCATATTGGATCAAGTTGTTAGCATTGATGCCCCTATCACTTCTAATGAAGCTTAGTCTCGGGCTTTTCCATAGCACAGTTAATTATGCCAAAAACATGTTAGTTAAGTACGTCGGAAACCTATTGGTTAACTATGCCATGGGACACCATTAACAAATTGCTCACAAATTGTGGCCACAGATAGCCTTGAAATTGGTGGGGACAATGGCCTTATGGGATCTTGGTGAGGAAAAATATAGGATACGTGGACTTCTCGTGAGGAAAAATATAGGATACTTGGACTTCTTGAGAGTCAACTTCCCCAGCTGGGTTCAACTTTAAGAATTGAAAGGAGGGCGGGGTAAATAGTGTTCATGCTCTAGCCCACCCTCAGCACTATATGGCATTGGGTCTTTAAGACCCCTTTCAAGTGAGATCAATGATTGAGAGAAAGTCGCATCTCACTGTCGTTTTAAGGCCGTCTGATCTAGGAAAAGTAAACTAAGAAAGTGACCGATAAAGTTTTATGGCATCTCTTTCATGACCGATAAAATAGGAGAAGTAAACTAGGGAAGAGGGTAAACTACGAAAGTAAACTAGGAAAAATTATGGAAAACCAGGGGCCTATGATTTAAAGTAGGATTTGTTAATTAAAAAAAGTGGGTTGACAACATAGTGGTAGTTGCTATTACATATATACCCTTGCCATTGCATTGCACACCCCCAAAAAAGATGGATTGCATCATTTAATTAAGTGTTAAACACTACATTTTCCAATTTTTGAAACCATATGAGGGACAGCTAGTCAAGCAAGAGATTGAACTGTAGAGCTTGAGAAAGTCTTCAAATTTATAACCTTACCTCCTAGGCTCAGCCTAGTGATAGTACCCATGCCTTACCTCCTACAGCCTACCTCCTAATGATAGTACATGTGCCTCTCTAACAAGAGGCATGGAGTTCAAATCCACTGTAGTGGCATTTTGTACCCAGTCTCACACTAAAAGAAAAAAAGAGGCATTGCTCTCCGTTAAGCAAGGAGATATGGCCTACCTCTTAAGGATGTGGGACTAGACCACATCGCCAAGCCCAACACGTCTTTATAGTAAATGGCCATAAAGGTGCATGGGGAGCAATCACTTCTTGTGATTCCTGTTGAGGGGGACACATGTACAAACTACATGGATCTATATTAGATCCACGGGGAGCAATCACTTCTCGTGATTCCATGCAGAGGGACACATGTACAAATTGCATGGATCTATGGTCCATTGAATAGGTGCACGTAGAAATTGCAATAGCATAGCAATCATAGGGATGATGTTTTCTTTTCAATAGAAAAAAATTATTTGTGCTAACCTTAATCAACAATTTAGCCTCCTCCTATGGTTTGTCCATCCATTTTTTACAAAAAAAAAAAAGACACACACACACACACACACATAAGGGAAGAGAAAGATGTATTTTAAAGGGGGGGAAATAGCCACTAGCATTTTGACGATTTGTTTACCTAACTAGCTAATTGAAATGTATTCTTAGCTTGAACCTATGGAGGATGCTTAGCAAGACTTTTTAAGCCTATATTCCCCTTATATATAATATGATATCATATACTTTTTTAACCTATATACTCCTTATATACAATATACTTAGCAAGACTTTTTAAGCCTATATTCCCCTTATATATATAATATACTATCATATACTTTTTTAACCTATATGCTCCTTATATACAATATACTATCATATTTACCACCATTGAAGTAATGGTGGTAAATAGATCAATTGAAAAAAAAAAGAATTTGGCACAATGTTAGAAGTTTCTTCATTCCTTAGAAAGTTTCTTTTCTTAATAACATCACTAATATTCAACAAATTTTTGTAATGTCCACTTAAAATGTGAGGCTTTTTATTTTTATGATAGGGGTACTAAAACATCAAGTTTCACAACTGATTATTTCTATAAGGTCGGATTTTTCAAGAATATGTACTTATATTTTTGTTAAGCCCTTTTATATGACATGTTCGACATAAACAAAAAATGGTCCTTAATTTGTTAAATCAAAGTTGTATCTAGAATATTTTGTTGATAAAAATATGTGAGTTACTTGGGATGGTGGACCCCCATGTGTAAAAACTATTGACATTCGCCTCTTATCTCTCTTCTATACACATTGTGGAATCTCATATCTCAATCATGATGAGGTTATCTTTTTCTTAAACAATATAAAAATTCCATATAGAAAGTTATGGAGGCACTCTACGCAATAACCCCATGTTTAAAAAATGCACAATATCCCATTATCCTTGTAAGGTTGTCTTTATGTTCATCTTTAGAAAAAGAACTATAGGTGAAAGATTTGAGTTTATTTGATGGAAACTTGTTTGGAAAACTTATGAATACAAAATTTTGACTACGTTTGACTAGTGTTTTCTTGTATGATCTTTTAGACACGCTTGGAATTGAGTCCAAGTAACCTTGCTGATGTTAACGATGATCATACAGTCATCGCAAAGCTTGAAGGGGACTTGCTATCTTATAAGCAACCTCCGACATTTAGCAGTGTTTTCTTATCGCATCCTCCTAGCCCGGTGAGAATGGAAACATTTCTAATGAATCTAAAATTGAGAATTCCTTTTTTTTTTTGGGATTAAACTTGAAATTGTAAGAAATTGCGAATTTCACGCATTTTATACATAATATATTGAGAATTCTTGTAATTTCACCCATTTTAGGCATGAATGATCCGAAGACATTAGGTATGCGTGGCATGCAAACTTTGCACGTGCGTGCATGCATGTTTTGTGTGTGCATGAGAGTGTGTGTGTGTGTGTGTGTGTGTGTCTGTGTGTGTGTGTGGAGAGAGAGAGACTCGCCCCTTCGTCTGTGTTCCTAGAGAGAGAGGGTCGTCTCGCTGGTGCTTACGAGAGAAAGGGCAATGCGCGTGAACTAAGATGGACATCGCCTGTTTCGGCTAGAGAGAGCCATCGCCTTTTGTTGTCTGTACCTGCTACTGCCGAGAGCTGTTGGCACAAGAACACTCCGTTGTCTGTACCTGCTGCTGTAGAGAGCTGTTTGCAAGAGAATTACAGCCCTACAGTTGTCACCGTGTTAACTGTTCTTGACCGAAAACCAACGCATCGTGAACCACAGCCGACACTTCCTTGTTTGGAATAACTTGGGAGTGCATATAAGGAATGCTAGGCAGAGTAGTGGGGTTAACACATTCAAGAGTCCAGTGGGAGCTTAATTGAGGTTTACTGAAGGCACTATTGTATTTTGTCCTACCATATAGACTGTGTTGTCATGATTAGCAATGCAATAGTCTAACAATCTGTATGGAGTATTGTGTTGTTAATTTCATTTAACTAAGTATACATGTACGCTTGTACTAGGAAATAGTCTCTCTGCAAGGTCTTATGTAGTTCGTTGTCTAAATTACTAGTTTGCAGTTTAGTCGTCCAGACATTCCCAGACACACACAGTCGATATGGGCGATTCCTAACCCTTACTCTATTTTAGGCATAGTCAAATAGCTTGGCTAGGTGATGCAGGTAAGTGGTTTAGAACTATTGAAGTGTTGAGTCTTGACCAGATAACGACACTTTTCGCGATCATACTAGGGAGATGTGTTTAGCTGGGCTTGGGGGGATTAGTCTGAGAGAACGAGAGCGCCGCCGCCGCCTACCCGTCGTCCGTACGGCCACCACAGCGGACGCCCAAGGCAGTCCGGCAGTCCTAGAAGGCGATCGGTGAGCGATCGTTGGCGCGCCGTTGGCGAGCGCGCGAGAATTCTCCCTTACTTGAGTGGCACAAGGGGGAGGCTTCACCATCCAAGGAGTGGGGTTTTGAACCCACCACCTCAAGCTCCAAGGCAAGTGTGCTAGCCACTTCACCTTTTCACTTGTGTTGTTCTTCTCTTCAAAAGAACTCTACTTATTCTTTCAAGGGAGGACACAAACTACAAGGAAAGTGACACAAACTACAAGGAAAGTGACCTTTTCACCTTCAACTTTCCTTCCTTCAATTTGTGAGAGGAGTTTGGAAGTTTTTGGTGGACGGATCTTCAACGACATGCTACATGCAACACATTTTTTTGCATGCATGTGTTGATTGACGACTCGAGTGGTGATTTCTTCTCGATTTCCGTGCATGCAAGAGGAATTCTTCTACGACACTTCAATTGGAGTTCGCTTTTGAAGGTAATCCGTTCTCTATTTGTAAGCATGTGCATACCATGGCCTCAGCGGAACCGTCTCATGTTCACTTTGATTTTGAGAATGATATGCCTGATGTTAGTGAGGCACGCCCTTTGGGTGGTGGTGTGGGTGATTCGCGACAGGCCGTTGCGCCTGATCGGGATGCCAACATGACCGATGCCGAAGGGGGTGCGAGTCCACTAGACGATTATGGTTTGGTAGACACGTTAGAGTTTGGGCGTCTCACTTCAAGGGTAGTTGCACTTGAGCGCACTATAACAAATGTCAATACCAATCTCACAAACATGAGCACGCTTTTTACTGAATTTATGGCACGTTTTGCAAGTGGATCGGCGGCGGCAAGTGGAGGGCCTATTCCGATAGTTATGCCTCCTGTTGTTCCAAATCCTACAGTCGAGTCTATTGCACCCTCTCCAACGCAGGAAGGGGCTATGTTGAAAAACGTGAAGCCGCCTGTGTTTAAGGGAGAGGAGCGCGATCGTAATAAGGATGCGGTCCATACATTTTTACACAAGAGGACGGACTTGCATTACTTACGCCGCACTCCCGTTGCTGTTATGGTCACTGAGACGAGTCTCACACTTGAAGGTAAAGCCTACAAGTGGTGGATGAGTCTACCTATTGAAACTCGCCCTAAGACTTGGGAGGAGTTTGCGGCAGCTTTTAAAAAGGAGTTCTTACCGCAAAACGAGAAAGATCGGAGTTGGACAGCCTGGGACAAGTGCAAGATGGAAGGTCTTACACTTAATCAGTATGTGTCCAAATACCGTGAAGTCATTCTCAAGCTAGACGGTTTGGACGACTTTCAAAAGATTCGTGGGTTTGTTAGAGGCCTTGATAAAGAATATCAGGCAAAGGTTAAAACCCAGTATCCTAAAACTTTGGAAGCGGCTATCCAAAGTGCCCTTATCTTTGATGACACCATGGATAAGAAGGGCATGGATAGACCGGTCAAATTCAATGGCTCGCAATTTAATGCTAATAAGCGTAAACTTGCCAGCAATTCTACTGAAAACACAAAGAAGTCTAAAGGGTCAAGTGGTCCGTTGTCTCCACAAGACTATGAACGGGCCAAGAAGGAGAAACTATGTTATCATTGCTTAGGTAGTGATCATGAGAAGAAAAATTGTCCACAGTTACCTCGCAAGAATAAGGATAAGGTCAAGGAGAAGGCTGTACACATGGTGCAAACGCTTCCCTTGGATGCTGATCCTAAGTATTCTGCGGTAGAGGTTTCGCACACTGCCGAGATGCATGAGTGTAATCTCACTGCATCTATGTGGCAAGAGACAGTTGGACCACATGATTTGGTCCATATGCATGGCTCCATTTATGGTCATCGAGTACATATTCTCATTGATGATGGTGCCACGCACAATTTCTTGAACTATGCATTAGTTAAGAAATTAAAGTTACCGGAGACAAAGAGTTCTCATCGTTATGTGGTGTCCACCATTCAAGGGGATGATCACGATGTGTGGGATACTCTAGTACGGCAAGTGCCTGTGTTTGTGCAAGAACACACTATGGTTCTTGACTTTCAAGTGATGAATATGTCTGTGGATATCATCTTAGGACGGGAGTGGTTGTATGGGTTAGGGTCATCACTCAAAAGGAGTTATGAACATAATATGTTTACGTTTGAGGCCAATGGTAAGCATGTTTTACTTATTGCGAAACGTGATGTACCCCCAACACCACTCATATGTAATGCCGAACTCTCTTTTTTGGAGCATAGTAATCAAATAGAAGAAGTCTATTTTTGTTATTGTGTGTCGCAAACTAGTGGGTTTGATGTGCATGATGTTTCTTCTTCAAATGAATCTTCCTCAGCGATGCCTTCTTTCTCTTTACCTTCTTCTAAAATCTCTTTAAATAATCTTAAGCAACCAGTTAATGCTTTTTCTTTGCAACAACTATTACAAGAATTTAAAGATATTTTTCCTAATGATTTACCAGAGGGTTTGCCACCCAAACGAGCTTTGCCTCATCGCATTGATGTCATTCCGGGCACCAAACCAATTAGTAAGCCATCGTACAGGCTTAGTGCGACTGAAGCAGCTGAGGTGGAACGTCAGCTTGTTGACTACCTTAGTAAGGGCTTCATTCGCCATAGTGCTTCACCATGGGCATCGCCCATTCTTTTGGTGAAGAAAAAGGATGGATCCATGCGCATGTGTGTGGATTATCGCTCCTTGAATGCGGTAACCATTAAGAACAAATACCCGCTACCTAAGATAGATGAGTTGTTTGATCAACTCAAAGGTGCGAAGTATTTTTCTAAAATTGATTTACGTTCAGGATATCATCAAGTGCGTATTAACGCTGATGATATAACCAAGACTGCGTTCCGGACTCGCTTTGGACACTATGAGTTTTTGGTTATGCCGTTTGGGCTTACTAATGCCCCGGCAACGTTTATGACGCTTATGGATAGCGTACTAAGGCCGTACTTAGGCAAATTTGTCATTGTCTTTCTTGATGACATTTTGGTCTATAGTTCGACTTTAGAAGAGCATTTGGAACACTTACAAAAAGTTTTTCAGTTACTACGCGAGAATGCACTTTACGCGAAAGAAAGTAAGTGCGAATTTCTCAAGGATAGCATACAATACCTAGGTCATGTAATTTCTGCAGACGGAATTGCTATGGATGCTAGTAAGGTTGATGCTATTATGCGATGGCCAACACCTCGAAGTAAGGAAGAACTTCAAATCTTCTTGGGAATGGCAGGATTTTATCGCAAATATGTGAATGGTTATGCAAAGATTGCCGCTCCCATGACTGATCAATTGAAAGGTGCGGCAATTACCTTTCAATGGTGTGAGGAGCAACAACGTATCTTTGATAAGCTTAAAGTTGCTTTGGCTACGGCTCCCATCTTGGCAATTGTGGATCCTCAAAAACCATTTGTGATTGAAACGGATGCCAGTGCTAAGGTAGTGGGTGCGGTTCTCATTCAAGATGGTCATCCTGAGAGCAAGAAGCTCAATCGTGCTCAACAAAACTACTCAGCTTACGAGCGTGAGCTCTTTGCCATCATATATGCCTTACGAAAATGGCGACATTACTTATATGGTGCGCAATTCGAGATTGTTTTTGATCACGAAAGCATAAAGTGGTTTATGAACCAAACAGATTTGCAGGGTCGAAAGGCCAGATGGGCTGAGATCCTTCAGGAGTATGATTGCAAGCTACGCTATCGCAAAGGACGTTACAATATTGTAGCTGATGCTTTGAGTCGTATGCCAGAGATTAATTCGCTGTTATTCACAGAGTTGAAAAGCGAATTGTTAGAATCTTTACGAGGCAAATGCAAGCAAGATTCAACATACTCAAAGGTGTGGAATCATGTTCAAATGAGGGGTCCCTCTCACTCACACGGTAGTGTTCCCAGTTCTTCCACACATGGTTCTTCTTTATCACAAGATGAACTACAGCGATGGAAAAACTTTTCCATCAATGATTGATACTTACTCCACAAGGGGAGAGTTTGTGTTCCATTGGACTTAGACACTAGGCGCCAAATTCTTTTTGAGTGTCATGATAGTCCAAGTGCAGGTCATGCGGGCATTCGCAAAACGTATGCTCTCGTAAGAAAGCATTTCTATTGGCCTGGACTTCACAAGGATGTTACTGACTATGTTCTGCAGTGTCAGAAGTGTCAAGTGAACAAAGCAGAACGTCTTAAAGCTGGCGGGTTACTGCATCCATTAGAGATTCCCGACGGAAAGTGGGAAAGTATCTCTATGGATTTTATAACGGGCTTGCCCACAACGAATCGCGGACATGATGCCATTTGGGTAATCGTGGATCGATTAACCAAGCTTTGTAGGTTTGTGCCTACTAAGAAAACAGTTACAACTCCAGAATTGGGACGCCTTTTCATGGAGAATGTTTACCGACTTTATGGCTTACCGTCCAATATTGTCAGTGATCGCGATCGCAAGTTTAACAGCCATTTTTGGCAAGCAGTATTCAGTAAGCTGGGTACTATGTTGAACCTTAGTACAGCTGATCATCCGCAGACAGATGGTCAGACTGAACGGGTTAATCAAGTGCTGGAAGATATGCTTAGGGCATATGTCAGCAAAAAACAATCTGATTGGGAGTCTTATTTGCCTATTCTTGAGTTTGCTTACAATAGTGCAAAGCATGTCTCGACAGGCTTTATCCCTTTCATGTTGATGTATGGTTTTCAGCCACGTTCACCAGTGTCGGTGGGACTGGCGAATGAGAAAATCAGTCAGGTTAAGGATTTTATCCAAGACCATATGGATATGTTGCGCCTTGCACGATTAAATGTTCGTCAAGCGCAAGATCGTTACAAGAAGTTTGCGGACCAGAAACGTAGGCCACTTCACTTTCAAGAAGGTGATTGGGTGTTTCTGAAGGTACCAGAAAACTCCACCAGTTTAAAAACGGGTCCCGTACCAAAATTGTCGCCCCGATTTTGTGGACCGTTTAAGATACTCAAGAAGGTGGGCCCAGTAGCCTATAAACTTGAGTTACCAGCACATTCCAAGGTTCATCCCATCTTTCACGTAAGCCGTTTGAGGAAACGCCTTATGGGTCATAAAAGGCCGGTGGATGATTCTTTCTTGGTAGAATATGTGGAACCTCCAATACTGCCTCATGAACCAGAAAGAGTATTGGATTACCACATGTTATGTACTCGCCACCAAGTTCGAAAACAAGCTCTTATCAAGTGGAAGGACCGTCCAGAGGAAGGCTCCACTTGGGAAAACATTAGTGTGATGAGGAAACGTTTCCCCACTTTTGTTTTCGAGGACGAAAACTCTTTTCGAAGGGGGGAGTAATGTCAGGACTATGGTCCTACGGAAGTCGAACCCTAGCATAAGTTAATAGCTTTCGGAGTCTCGAGAGTATTATTAGTGCTAGCGGGGTTCAGGGGTTAATGGGTGTTAGGGTTTGGTCGATGTGTGTACACATCTAAGTTAGCATGGCTCTTAAGTAAGATGGGCGGCCGGGCTAGGAGGTGTGGACACAGGCTAGGGTTTTGGTATAAAACCCAACGAGAAACCCTAACTCGTCATTATATGGTTGGGAGGTGAACCGACTTCCACCCTCTCTTCTTCTCCACGCCTAGGCTATGGCGGCTTGAGGAAGACGCAGCCGTAGCGGAGGCGTTACAGAACAACTAGAGCAACAAGCAAGAAGATTAAAGCAACTCTGACCAATAACAACGGCATTAAAATACCCAAAGTTCAAGGAAAAGATTGATGAGTGCTCCATAGCCCAAAAAGTGGCAAGGCTACCAGTTGGTACGCAAGTATGGTCTGGAGCACTTCCAAACATTTGATGAATGCAAAAGTGTGTTCCTGAAGAGATTCTAGAATGACAACATGCCCACAAAAGTGACGATGAAGCTACAAAGACTCACTCAAAAGAAAAGACCCAAAGAAGACTATGCTACTGAGTTCAGAGCACTCATGATGAGACTAGATTAAACTGACAGGCCAGTAGAGCAACTACCCTAAAAGCGAATGGTTTATGGCTAGTTTGTGGATAACACTTCAAGATAGCAGTGGTCTCATCTATTCTACAAACTCTGACATTTGAACAAGTGGTAGGAGGAACAATGAGAGCAAAGAGGATCTTTAAGGAAAAATAAGAAAGAACCTAAGAAGAAAAAAAATAAATTTGAGAGAGGCAAGGAGAAAGAAGAAGAAACCTCGGTGTCAGAAAGAGATGAAGACACTTTTGACACAGACTACAGTTTAGAGTCGGATACCAAAGAGGAGTGGAAACCCAAGAAGAAGAAAGGCAAGAAGTAGGCAATGGATGAAGGTTGCCCTAACCAAACTTGAGCACACGCAAAGAAAATACAGATCCAGATCGGGGATTGATGTGTGCAAAGTGTAAAAATCAAGGGCACACTAAGGAGGAATGTCAACTTCCCCCTACTCAGCTATGCACCATTTGTAGAGTAGGACCAACCATACCACTAATAAATTCTACTACAACACTAGGAATAAGAATCCTAGGGTGTGACAGGGAGGCATCAATGTAGCAACCACCATCAGGGATATTAATTAGGTAGCCATGGCATCTCAAAATAATTGCCTGTATATGGAAGAGGAGCAGGAGGTGAAAGGTTTAGCCAAAAGGGAGTAAGATTAACCTGCTTATTACTACTGCAACATGCCTGGTCAGAGATGGGCAGACTGCAGACATCAACAGGAATTACAAGATGTAAGAGAATTGAGAAATGCAATTCTAGGTGGGATCTAATCTAACTATGAATGTGGTGAAAGTGGACACTACACTCGGAAGAGTGCAAGAAGCTCCCAGGAGTGCAATAACAAGGTCATAAAGATTTGATGAAAAAAATCAAAACAATCAGAAGAGAAAGTAACCAGGCTCGTGTAGAATGCACGAGGGGTGATCTGGTCGATGCAAGAAAACCCGTACCTTGAAGGGAAAGCTATGGGAAATCCAAAGAAGACCACTCTAGTGGAAGGAAAGAAGATATAGCTGTAGGGAAAAAGGCCACAAGGCAACTAGAATACGTAGGAGATGAAAAGAAGAAGCCCGAGGCTATCCAGTTTAACAAAATCGTGAAAATACCAAAGGTAAGAGGCAAATGGAACCTAGATCGAAAATGGATAAGGAAGAGGGAACCTAGAGAAAAAGGATCCATGCAATCAAAAGAATAGTGGGACGTAAGTGGAGTATGAGTTGTGAGAAGACCTGAGCAAAATGAGGTTAAACATAACTCTAGACTAATTCTTGCACACTTGATGCCTAATTCTTGCACACTTGATGCCTAATTACATGCAAAAACTTCTCTTGCAGATAGTACCCACATAGAAGCTGATAGAGCTCCCAAAAAGCATTGATACAAAGGCACTAGCCATAGAGACTGCAGAAATGTAGAGAAAGTTCATGATTGTGACATTGTAGCAGCTCCTGAGGTGATCATCAATATATAAGAGGACATGTGGTGTCCTAAGTGATCCTAGATGGAGAATGAACCCAAACTATGTATGGGAAGTCAAGGAAGAAATAGATAAGTTGTTGAAGGTTAGATTCATATATTCGGTGGACAAAGCAGAGTGGTTAGTCATTGTCCCAAAGAAGAATGAAAAGCTAAGAAGCTAAGAGTCCGCATAGATTATAAGAAGCTCAATGCAGCAACAATTGCTGATCCATTTCTTCCTGTGCCTCTTGCATCAGGGTGCTACCTATGGCCATGTCTGAAGCATCCACAAAGACATGGAAGGATGAGGTCATATTTGGGTTGTTGTAGTAGGATGGGTGTGGAGGCCAACAATCTCTTCAAATTCCTATATCCCTCTTGACACCCTCCAATCCAAACAAACTCCGCATCATTTTATGTTAAGCAATACAAGGGTGTGGCTATACTTGCTAAGAGTCTCATGAACTTGTTGTGTCATTTTATCTAGCCCAAGAATCAGGCTAATTCCTTTACGTTTCTCAGTGCTTATAGTTTGACAATGACCTTAATTTTGGCCAGATCCACTACAAATCCATCTGTTGATATTAAGTGTCCTATTAGGGATCCACTAGTAACTCTGTAAAATGCACACCTTGCTACGTTTGGCTGAGCTTTGTTTCTCTAGTTTTCTCTAGGCAACATAGGGTGAGGTGGCAATGCCAATAATACCAGGGGAAATGGCCATAAATAGGGAGCATAGAGAAAAGGATGGAGAGGTGATATTAGTAAATGCTCACCCTTACCCCCTCATCATTAGTAAAAGGATAGAGAGGTGACATTAGTAAATTCTCACAAGACCATATTAGGGACTTTGGAAAAATCCCATTACTTTTACTTTTCAATCTACTTTTTGTTGTATCTTGAGCATACCAATTCCAAAGTTGTCGGCAAATATGGATTTAGAACCTACTCTTCAATAGCTTTCTAAACGATATGTCACATGAGGGGGTTTTGACAAAATCTGAAAAGGGTTCACCATATCAATAGACATGCAACTGAGGTTATTTGTAATACAAGCAAGAGGGAATGTTACATATGATCTATACTCTCTCTCTCTCTCTCTCTCTCATCTTATGTCACTTGAGACGCATGATACATGATTATGTGGCATGCCATAGTACATCACAGCATAGAGTGGCTATTAGTCTGGATTCCCATGAGATAGGAGGATTTGGTGCAATGACCATGAATGATAGAGTTTCTCGGAGGATTATGGATTTCCTCTTATCGATTGGGTATTGGATTTATGCTCTAGATTGTTGGATGCACCATTATGTTTTCCTTTTGATCTAGGTAGTTACATACTTGTGTCATGGCTGGATGATCTACATTGTGGTTATTCATTCGACCTAGGAGAATTGGCTAGTTGCATCACCGACATGGGCTTTCTATATTCTATGTTCGATCCAGGCAGTTTGAGAGCCATTGCTTTAGATTCTACATGGATTGGATATACTTTTCATTTATGCGGTCGCAATTGTATGGATTACCTCATCTTCAGGGTGATACTCGTAGCTTTTCCATTTGACCTTGGAGGATATCTGACTAGCCTCATCATCGACAGGAGTCCCTTATCTTTTCCATTTAACCCTGGGGATTATGAGATTCATGTATTGGTATTGGCTCTCTGGGATGGTGACATTTGTTCACGTATTGGGCTCCTTGTATATAGCCTTTATATTTGTTTTGTGCACGACCACCCTTGTATATAGCCTCGGTTCACATATTGGGCTCCTTGTATATAGCCTTTGTATTTGTTTTGTGCACGACCACCCTTTGATTTTGAGGATAAAATCATTATAGGAGGGGATGGTTTGTAATGTAGGAAATTATGTGCACATGTAGGATGAGGGCCTAAGGACATGTTATGGGGCATAGAACTTGGGTTTATGGACAGCCCATGTGTGAAAGGTCGAAGTTAAAGAAATCAAACACAATAAAACTTCCATCTGGCAAGAAAGTGAAGTTCTCACCTAACATATGTAGCTGAAGTGTTCAAGCTCCCCACCATGGACGGTGAGATTGAAATCAAGGCAATAGACAAGGATGATCTCATCCAGTGGTTCGAGCCTCATCCACCAACCATAGAACGTGTCCACAGAAAAACCTATGGATTAGTGAAGGCAGTATAAGGAGGATCCAAAATAGCTTGGGAAAAAAATCTATACAATAACTTAAGGATGAGATGGAGAAGCTAACAAAGCCAAATAACAAAACTAAGATTGGATAGTATCTCAAGGCTTTGTTCCAAGGAGGAGCAATTCCAGAAGAATAGGTAGAAGTAGAGGAACAAGAGTTGGCAAAGCATATTACACAATAAGGTACAAGAACAAAGGAACACGGGTTGGAAAGGCATATTGCAGAAGAAAGCATAAGAACAGAAAAATAAGAGTCATCAAGGCATATTGCAGAAGAAAGCATAAGAACAAAAAAATAAGAGTCGTCAAAGCATATTGCAAAAGAAGGCACAAGAACAGAGGAACAAGAGTTGGCTAAGCATATTGTAGATGAAGGCCAAAGAGATCTAAAGTGGAAAACATGTCAAAGCCATAGCAGATTGAGCCCATAGGGATACCACCCAAGCCAACTGTAAACCGTATTGTAGATGAAGCCCAAAGAGATCTAGATGTAAACCAATAGTAGGACAAGGCAGTGCAAAACATGGACTCAAAGCCATAACAGATTGAGCCCATAGGGATGCCACCAAAGCCAACAGTAAACATCAGCTAACCACCATCAGAATGCCCTAGAAGAGGAAATTTAACTTTAGAGACAAGAAGTGAAGCAACCAACCAAGCGACCTAGAGACTATCGTATACCAAATAGTGCAAGATCTCATTGCACTAAGTGCTATAAGAATTGAAGTAGGATCCATAGAGGATCCCCTCAAAACGTCGGGGGGTTCACCGGCTAAAAATATGTAAATATAGCATGTGAGTTCAAATGAAGGGGTTTTTTAATTCAAAATTTTAAGGTAAATACATTTATAGAAGGGGTTTTTTTAATCAATTTTTTAAAGAAACCCGTAAGTACATAAAGAAAAAGGGGTCATTTTATTCATGAAAGATTCACAGGTAAGGGGTTTTTTAAATATCCCTTAAATGCACGTGATACATTGGGTTTCTTAGTAGTGCACCCGCCGAGCTCAAAACTATCAATAACTAGGAGTGTCTCTACCATTGGTAGAACAAAGAACATGATTGAAACCATGCCAAATACCATAAGAACTTTAAGGTTTCCAAAAAATGGATACACTGTGGGCTTAGGGTGCATTAGATTATTTATAGATGTGCATGATAGAAGGCCTCAAAGAGATCCACATGCTCAACGTACCCTAAAAGGAAAGGGAGGCAAAAGCAGAAGAAGACCACAAGGAGGTACTACTCCTAAAAGATGAGTTGTAGCAGCACTTAAGCATTTAAGCACAAATGTTGGGTTTGCAAGAAACCAATAAAAGCTTAGTAAAAGAAATAGTATCCTTAAAAGCTATAATGGTTAGGCAAGAACAAGGTAAATTCAAGAGAGATTAGAGGAAGCTGTTCCAAAGCAATAGAATAATAGAGAGCCAAAGTAGTGATTAAGAAGGGCGTCTAGAGGTAGTCAAGGACATCTAGACAAAAGCAGATGAGGAAAAAATCTATCACACAAAAGCAGAGGCCAAATTGGTAGTATACAAAGCCTAGACACCTGCTTAAGTATACGAATTATAGATGCAACCAAAATGGAGGAATGGGAAGAGCATGCAATAAAGGGACTGAATTGGATGCAACATGGAGGAATGGGAAGAGCCAAATTGGCAATATACAAAGCCTAGACATCTGCTCAATTATACGAATTGGTGGATGCAACAAAAATGGAGAAACGGGAAGAGCATACAATGGGGGAGCTGAAGGGAATGTGGGTAGATTGCAAAAATTGAAAGACATCATGCACTAAATAATCCCTTATAAGAAGGAAGACAAGAATCCGGACAGGGGTTATGGATAGCCAAAAGAGGGCGTTGAAACAGGTAGGGGACCCAAAAATTTAGTCAAACACATGAAAGCACTAGAATGGAAGTTGCAAAGAGCACTAAGGGAGACCTCTAAAGAGACCCAAGAGGAGAGAAAGGAGAAAAAAAAAGAATTAAAGCAGGAGTTGGAAATCTGGAAAAGCAAATTCTAAAACCTAAAGGCAAAAGGCAAGAAAGTCATAGTAGAGCAGGAAAGAGGGGGAAAAGGCAAGGAGCTAGCACTGTGGACCAACAATATAATGGACCCAATGCCTACGCATTAACTAAGAGAGCATGTGTTGGCCACTGCCAAGCTTCTAGATGATAAGACAATCAAAGAAATTTCACTTAAAGCCCACATCAAAGGGCTAGAAGGACAAGTGAAGAAATTCAAGGAGCATAAAAAGAAGGATGAGGCCATAAAAGAGCTCAAGAAAGAAGCATGCAAACACTAATCCATGGAAAGGAGCTAAAGAACATAATGCCTTGGATGAGCTCAAGGAATCCCTCAACTCCTCACCTTTCAAAATCATGTGGAACATAAGACAAATCTTTGACTTCAACGAGTTCATGAGGAGAAATTATGTTATCCTCACCTCCCAGCTTCTCTTTCAGGCTACTGACATGAAACACTGGATGATTTCTAACATGTGTACGTAGTTTTAATTAATACGCAACCATACCAATCCGATGTATAACTCGGAATGGACCACAATACCTAGGAGATAATTTTGAGCACTTTCTTGTTGACAAAGTTTGAGAATCTTTAGGAACTTTCAAATAAACCAACGCTCCTGGCTCAAAAGACTGAGGTGAGTGCCCCCTATCAGCATAAAACCGTGCTCTATCCTGAGCACTCCTGATAGAATCTTGAGCTTGGGTCAGCATTTCTTGAATATCTCGCAAGAAATCCCTCGATGCATCAAGCTCAATGTCCTTAAGACCGACATCAACAGGTGCCCTGTTGATACCCATACATAAGCATGAATGGACTATAACCAATAGGCGAATGCTTAGAACTATTATAGGCGAATTCCATCATTGGAATATATTTTTTCCAAACTCGAGGGTTTTCCAGAGATATATGCACGAAGCATATCCTCTACAATCTGATTCACACGCTCTGTTTGCCCATCAGACTACTGCGGGTGATCAGAGGAACTCATACTCAAAGTAGTTTCCAATTTCTTGAAAACTTCCTGCCAAAAATGAGCTATGAACTTAGAGTCCCAATTGCTCACAATATCAGAAGGTAGACCATACAGTCTAAACAGTTGCTCGATAATTTGGTAAGCCAATTCCGAAGCTTTAACTATTGTCTTTGTGGATAAAAATCTAGCCATCTTTGTCAATCTATCCAACGACTACCTAAATGGCATCGTGACCCCTGCTGGTACGTGGAAGTCCCATAATGAAATCCATGGAAATACTTTCTCACTTTTGAGACAGAATATCTAAAGGATGTAATAATCCAACAGATTTAAGACACTCTGGCTTATTAATCTGACACTGATGACATTTGACCACATAATTCTAAACAAAATCCTTCATTTTTTGCCAATAGAAAGTCCTTCTAACCAAAGCCAAGGTACGCTGTATGTCCGGATGTCCTGTTGATGGTGCATCATGACACTCAAATAGGATCCTCAGTTTAATTTTCGGCACATCCGGTATGCAAACCTTATCATTTTGGAATAAAAGACCATTTCGAATAAAAAATTGGATGGCTTTTCCTTAATTCACTAGGTTTTGATCTATCTCAAAGTTGGACCTTGATTTTGCCAAATTCTAATATTTTTCAAAGAAAATATCTATACTATATTTTCCCTTGAGTGAATCATACAAGTTAGAAGTAATTTTCGTGAAGCTAAGTTCATTAACTTCACCAATTCGACTCAATGCATCAGCAATGCTATTCAAGCTATCTTTTCTATATTTAATCATAAAATCAAAGTCCTGCATCAATTTAGCCCATCTGGCCTTTCTACCTTTCAAGTCCGATTGATGACAAATGAACTGTGAAGACTGATGATCTGTCAAGACCATAAATTGAGACTTGTAGAGATACTGTCTCCATGCCTTTAAAGCATAAATAATCGCATACAACTCTTTCTCCTAAACAAGGTATCTAGTCTGTGCATCGTTGAGTTTCTTACTCTTGAAGGCCATAGGCTTCCCATCCTAGAACAAAGCTGTGCCTACTGCAAAATCACTAGCATCAGTCTCTACAATGTAAGGCCTACTAGGATCTCGTAAGGCTAACACAGGAGCATCTCGAACTGTATATTTCAAAGTATTGAAAGTTTCCTATAGCTTCTCATTCCACTCAGTTAGAGAATTAGAATTCTTATTTTTACCCTTAAGAAGGTTGGTAAAAGGCACTGTCAACTTCGAATAATCCTTGACAAATTTTTGAAGAAATACCACAAAACCTAAGAAAGGTCTTAACTGCTTGACCGTACACGGAACAGGCCATTCCAAAACCTTTTGGCTGTGATCCAAATCTATACTTAAGACATCTCGAGAGATCTTATGACCCAAGTATAATAATTCCTTTTTAAAGGAATCACACTTAGATAATTTACAATACAGTTTCTCCTTCCTTCCTAGAACCTCTTTAAGATGATTCTCATGCTCAACCAAAGTTTTACTTTATATCAAAATATCATCTAAGAAAACCACCACGCATTTTCCTAACAGATCCCGAAATATATCATTCATCATCTATTGGAAAGTTGGTGGTGCATTAGTGAGACCAAAGGCTAACACTAAAAATTCATAATGGTCATAACGTGTCCTAAAAACAATTTTAGGAACATCTTCCTCTCTGCAATATGGACCTGATGATAATCGATTTGTGAATCAAGCTTTGTGAAATAATTAGCTCCTTGCAACCTATCAATAAGATCGTCTAATCTAGGCAATGGGTATTTGTTTTTAATTGTAACTTTGTTAAGACGTTTGTAATCAATACACATCTACCAAGTACCTTGATCTTTTTTCTTAACTAGGAGAACTAGTGAACCCCAAGGAGACTCACTTGGTCTAATTTGACCCATCCTCAAGTATTCAGCTAGTTGTTTTGCTACCTTGTCTTTCTCAGTTTGGCTAAGCCTATATGGAGGAATACTAACAGGTTCTGCACTCGGTACTAGCTCAATCTTATGGTCCACCTCTTAAGGTAATAAGAAGTTTAATTGAGTGGAATGAGAAGTTATAGGAAACTTTCGATACTTTGAAATATAAAGTTTGAGATGCTCCTGTGTTAGCCCTACCAGATCCTAGTAGGCCTTACATTGTAGAGACTGATGCTAGTGATTTTACGGTAGGCGCAGCTTTGTTCCAAGATGGAAAGCATGTGGCCTTCGAGAGTAAGAAACTCAACAATGCATAGACTAAATATCCTATTCAGGAGAAAGAGTTGTATGCAATTATTTATGCTTTAAAGGCATGGAGATAGTATCTCTACAAGTCTCAATTTATGGTCTTGACAGATCATCAGTCTTTATAGTTCATTTGTGAAATTCCAAATGGATTGAATTGATGCAGGACTTTGATTTCATGATTAAATATAGAAAAGGTAGCTTGAATAACATTGCTGATGCATTGAGTCAAATTGGTGAAGATAATGAACTTAGCTTCACAGAAATTACTTCTAACTTATACGATTCACTCAAAAGGAAAAATGCAGTACATATATTTTCTTTGGAAAATATTAGAATTTGACAAAATCAGGGTCCAACTCTGAGGTAGATCAAAACCTGGTGAATCAAGGAAAACCCAACCAATTTTTTATTCGAAATGGTCTTTTATTCCAAAACGATAAGGTTTGCGTACCAGATGTGCCGAAAATTAAATTGAGGATCTTATTTGAGTGTCATAACGCACCATCGGTAGGACATCCGGGCATACAATGTACCTTGGCTTTGGTTAGAATGACTTTTTATTGGCAAAAAATGAAGAATTTTGTTCAAGATTATGTGGTCAAATGTCATCAATGTCAGATTAATAAGGCAGAGTGCCTTAAATCTGTTAGATTATTACATCCTTTGGATATTCCATCTCGAAAGTGGGAAAGTATTTCCATGCATTTACTCCCATGTACCAGCATGGGTCACGATGCCATTTGGGTAGTCGTGGATAGATTGACAAAGATAGCTCGATTTCTACCCATAAAGACAATAGTTAAAGCTTTGAAATTGGCTTACCAATTTGTCGAGTAGCTGTTTAGACTGTATGGTCTACTTTTTGATATTGTGAGTGATCAGGACTCTAAGTTCACGGCTCATTTTTGGCAGGAAGTTTTCAAGAAATTGGAAACTACTTTGAGTATGAGTTCCTCTGATCACCTACAATCTGATGGGCAAACAGAGCATGTGAATTAGATTGTAGAGTATATGCTTTGTGCATATGTCTCTGGAAAACCATCAAGTTGGAAAAAATATGTTCCAATGATGGAATTTGCCTATAATAGTTCTAAGCATTCGCCTACTAGTTATAGTCCGTTAATGCTTATGTATGGGTACAACCCAGGCACCTGTTGGATGTTGGTCTTAAAGAAATTGAGCTTGATGCATCGAGGGATTTCTTGTGAGATATGCAAGAAATGCTGACCCAAGCTCAAGATTCTATCAGGAGTGCTAAAGATAGAGCACAGTTTTATGCTGATAGGGGACGTACACCTTGGTCTTTTGAGCTAGGAGTGTTGGTTTATTTGAAAGTTCCTAAAGATTCTCAAACTTTGTCAACAGGAAAGTGCTCAAAATTATCTCCTAGATATTGTGTTCCATTCCGAGTTATATGTCGGATTGGTACGGTTGCATATGAATTAAAAATACCTCCACATGTCATAGTTCATCCAATCTTTCATATCAGTAGACTGAAAGAGAAGTTGGGAGGTGAGGATAACACAGTTACTCCTCATGAACTCCTTGAAGTTGGGAGGTGAGGATAACACAGTTCCTCATGAAATCCTTGAAGTTGAAGATTTGTCTTATGTTCCACATGAACCTTAAAAGGTACTTGAATTCAGGGAAAGGAAACTTTGTAGTTGCCTAATCCCTGAGGTTAAAACTAAGTGAAAAGACAGGGAACTTAAGGATTTGACTTGGGAGTCAGTTGAGGACATTCAGTGCAGTTTTCCTTCTTTTCATTGAAAGAGTGCAATATTTTGAGAGAGGGGAAGTATGTTATGTGCACATTATATGTGCATATACTAGGAGGCTAACCCACCCTAGGCATGTGAACGTTGGAGCATGGGAACATGCTCTAGTGGGGAAAGGGTTAGGTCTAGCCTTGGGTTGAGGTTAGGGTCAGGCAACCAAGGGTCACACATGGAAATGGAGAGTCAAGAGTCACTTGAGGACCCTCCTATATAATAGGGGCATAGGGCATTCTCAAGGGAGGTTCTCTTGTGTAGAGCATTGTGTCTACTCTCTTGCCATTTCAAGCTAGAGCCAAGAGCTATTGGAGTGAAGTCATATCTCTTGGTGGTATGGGACACTAAGGTAATATATGTGATACTTCATTGTATTTATGTGTGCACCCTTGGGCTTGGGGGTGGTTGGGTGAATGAGTATATGCTTGGTTCAGACATGTGTATGCATGGTTATTAGCTACAAAGATCTTTAGGGTTTTAATAGGCATATACTAGGAGGCTAACCCACTCTAGTATATGCACATAACACATAGTTTGTGCACAAAGAGCTAGGATGTGGTCATAATTACAACATTGCCCTTGCTTTGAGACAAATGCTCTCATATATGGAGAGATTTTAATAACTCTGCAGTAATAAGATATGATAATAAACGTGGAAATTCACACATGATTAATTGGTAAAATAATACAGTGTCACATGGATACACATGGATACACATGACATTTGTCCATCCACATGCCTTGATATAAGAAGGGGTATACCTTTCATCATAATGCTTATAAAACTTATAAGGTAAGGCTTGATAAATGATATTTTTTGAATGTTGCTCAGATTGATTGTCTTACATGTAGAATGTGGGTGGATTACTCTTTGTAGCTCTCTGATCATGCTCTTATATGGATGAGTTTGTACTTTGACATGCCAATAGTTGATTTACAGCTACTATTAGCTAAGAGATTATTGCTGATTAACAATAGTTATTGGTGGACACATCAATATTTTACAGACATGGTTTGTCGATGTACTCATTTCTTTGATGGCTGAAATTTATGGAGATATGGATATTGCTTGGTACCATTTTTCATCTTGAATGCAAGGGGTGATTACAAATTATGGTAGCCATGTTTGTACCTTGTATTCTCCTCAAGAAGAGGAATAGACATGTTATGCCAAGCATCAACTTGCATTGAATAATATAGAAAGTCGCAAAAGTGGCAAGTCAGGTCGACATAGAAGCCTATCCTCCTAGGCAAGGGTTTCTCATCTAAAGATTTCTTTAAAAGCTTACATGTAATGAGACAAAAATAATGCATCTCATGAGTGCAAAAGGACAATGGAGAGTGGATGCAAAATGTATTGAGTACAAAAGGACAACAGAGACTAGATGCAAAATGTATTGAGTGCAAAAGGATCATGAAGAGTGGATGCCAAATAATGCATCTCTCGAGTGCGAAAGGACAATGGAGAGTGGACAATGGATGGATGCAAAATAATGCATCTCACAAGTGTAAAAGGATAATGGAGAGTGGACAATGGATGGATGCAAAATGTATTGCAACTAGAGAAGGAATGTGTGACTCACTTGGAGCAAGTTTTTGTATCGCCTCGTGTGAAACCCCTACTATGACATATGCTTGTGTAGAATTTCTTCATAATGTCAAAGAAATAATGGATGTGCAAGAAGCCTTTGAACTAAAAAAAAATATTTACATCTATGAATTGCTTCATAATGTCAAAGAAATAATGGATGTGCAGAAAGCCTTTGAAGTAAAAATCCTATTTACATTTATGAAGATACACAATGCAGTCAAGGCAATCAAGGCTTTAGGCAAATGGAAATCCCCTGTATGGGATGGGTTGACTATGGTACTTATTTTGCAATTCTAGGACCTATTTGAAAATCCATTATTACTTATGATCAATAAATCATGGAAGCAGGGTGTTATTTTATTATCCTCAAAAGAAGAAGTAGCTAGATTAGTCCCAAAGGAACATATCTATCAAAATCTTTTGGATTGGCATCCGATTACTCTTATGCCTTTATAAGATCATCACTAAGGTGATAACTCAAAGAGTCAAAAAAATACTTCACATAGGATTACATCAAACCAAATATGGTTTTATACCTAGAAGACAAATCATAGATAACATTTGTAAGCTTATGTGGACATTGAGTATGCCAAATACTCACAACATGATGTACTATTATTTGTAGATAGATGTCACAAAAGCTTTTAATTCAGTTCAATGGGATTGCTAGATACGCGTGTTGAAATATACAAGTGAATAGGGTGTGTGCGGGAACAAGCCCTTGGTTAGAGGCTGCAAAAGAGAATATGTAAATGTGAGAGAGACTGTGAAAAGGTGAGAAGAATCTACTGAGAGAGAATAAAGGGTAGAGAAGATTTAGGAAATGTGGAGATATTCTGGGAGAGGTGGAGAGAATCAAGCAAAAGAGGTAGAGTGAATCAAGGAGAAATCAGTGGGATTAGATGCTTGCATGTAAACTCTATAAATTGAGGCATTGGCCTAATAAGAATTTGCTGGTTTTTGATTATCCATGCCTACATTAAGCTATTTGTTAATTACTCACTAATCACATCTTAATTATTTGCTAATCACTTTATTAATGATGTTGATTCTAGTATTTGATCCACCATAGCTCATCACATTGCTGTAATTTTAACATGGCATCACAGCCAAGCCTAGAATCCATCAAGTTTATGAGCCCATTATTTAGTTAATTAGGATTAGGAGATAATTAAGAAATAATCAATTTTTTAGTTATTTTCAAGAAGCTTTCTATACCCCCAGCCAGTGGAGGAGCTCCCTCTCCTTGCACACTCAACATTAGCTCAAAACCTTTCAGCCCTAGCTAGCCATAACCATTGGGCTCTAGCCCATGCAAAAATATCATCAAACCACCAGCGCATTCAAGAGCAAATCGCGTTTTTTCCAGTGTAATTTTTTCTGAGAAATTTGTAGATCTTGTCTACTCCAAATCAAATTGGTCTAATTCCTCATAGCTCCATGGGTTTTCAAGCATGCTCTACAAGCTGGTGAAGTCAAAATTTGATTTGATCAAGTCTACAGTGAGATCCAAGCTCTTCATCAAATCTGCAGGTGGCTTTGGTAAAACAAAGATTAAGCATTCAATGTTTGGTCAAATCTTGTGTTCTTGGCTTAATCCTCTACTAGACTAATTGCTATTGATGGCCTTGAAAGGATTTGAGCTCATTTGAACTCTAAGGCCTCAGATCTGGACTCCCCGCATACTCTGTTTTCTGTACACAAAACAGAGGATTAATTTGCTAATCAATGATTAGTCAATGCTAATCACTGTATTTTGGTACAATTGAGGGTTCAAATTAACCATTAGGTATCTGATATAGATCCCTATAACTTCAGATTGCAATTCAGAGTTGGTTTGATACTCCAACCATTCCGTACAAATTGGTTACCCTTGATTTAATGTAATTTCTGGTAAAATTATGCTAATTTGTGGTAATCATCATTTTGCATTTAACCCTTGGTTAATGCTTGCAAATCACACTCAAATTCAAGATTATTCACAGCCAAAGTTGCATTTGGGAATGTGCATAAGAATGAATGCTATATGCATTATGTATTGGGCACATTGCATCAGTGTAAAAATGGGATCAGACACTGTCCTTGTCTAGAATAAGGCAAGAGGTAAGACCTCCCGCATAGATTTGGGTTTGCATTGCATAATGACACAAGATAAACATCAAAAACCCAAAAGAACTATCAACAAAACATTTAAACATGTTGCTCACATGGAGCAAGAACTGACGGACAAGCTCATGGCCGTAGCCGTGAAAGAAGAAGAACATCTCTTTCCAAGAGGAAGATCCACACCCAAAAGAAAAGCTAAAGGAAGCATTGAAGGAAGACATGGACACGAGAAGAGAAGGTGCCACAACAAGAAGACTGAAAGAAGAGGAAGACATGGACGCGTGAAGAGAAGCTGCCACGACAAGAAGACTGAAGACAAGAGAAGATGTGAGGCTCCAAAGAGTGAGGAGCCATGTGAAAATCTGAGAGAGAGAGAGAGAGAGAGAGAGAGAGAGAGAGAGAGAGACCCCACAACCCAATGTAATCTGCCCCAACAAATTAAAACCACCTCTGAGCCACCGATGATGTGGGCCACGTGGTAGATGTATGTGTGAGCACTTTAGTCAAGGTTGCGGGCACTTGTAGTAGCCTTGGACACATAGAGAGAGAGAGTGTCAAGGACTATGAGTTTAGGGACTTGAGGCACTGGTCGTGGACTATCAAGTAAGAGGGAAACTTGGTATAGGGTCCAGATGTGCTAGGAGTATTCACTTGAGGGGAGGTGTTGAAATATACAAGTGAATAGGGTGTGTGCGAGAACAAGCCCTTGGTTAGAGGTTGTAAAAGAGAATGTGTAAATGTGAGAGAACCTGTGAAAAGGTGAGAAGAATCTACTGGGAGAGAATAAAGGGTAGCATGAGAAGATTTAGGAAGAATTGTGGAGATATTCTGGGAGAGGTGGAGAGAATCAAGAAAAAGAGGTGGAGTGAATCAAGGAGAAATCAGTGGGATTAGATGCTTGGATGATGTAAACTCTATAAATTGAGGCATTGGCCTAATGAGAATTTGCTGGTTTTTGATTATCCATGCCTACATTAAGCTATTTATTAATTACTCACTAATCATGTCTTAATTATTTATTGCTAATCACTTTGTTAATGATGTTGATTCTAGTATTTGATCCACCATAGCTCATCACATTGCTGTAATTTTAACAGCATGGATGGCAGAGTATTGACTTTCCCGAAGGTGTAGAGGATATGGAATTTGGGCATGCATTCCATCCCTATCTGGCATAAAGTTAAAGCTTTATTACAACTTGACGTGATTCCACTTGTCATTTGAGAGAAAAGATTGTTAGATTAGATGTGGAGCTTGGTTTTCCCAAAGTACCTATGTCACAGCTCACTACTGCCTAAATATATAGACTGATTATTCCCAAGTCGTGGAATGTTGCTTATTCAAACACGCTTTGGAATAAGGATAAGTTTGGAAACAAAATCTCCAAAAGATTTGGACCAATAAATTGTCATTAAAACAGAGAGTTTTCCTTTGGTGATTCTTGGTTGGAGTGCTATCTATTGGTAGAGTGTCTCATTTACTATGGGTTTGTTTGGATACCACAGATTTCTTACTTAGATTATCTATTTCTTGGCTGCCATATTTTCAGGATGTTTATTCTCCAAGCATTTTTAGATCTTTGGGAGGAATCACCAAAGACTGGCTGGTTATGTAGGTTTCCTTGCTTGGATACCCTTATGGGCACTTAGACACTCTAGATTGGTCCCAATCATATGATCTTTTGCTATGCATAGATTGACAAATACTCATGTTTTTGCAAGTCGTTATGCCAATCGCTTTATGATCACCATAGACTATAAGAGATGGACCAATCTCTTTATGATCAACATAGACTATGAGAGATGGACCAATCTCTTTATGATAGACTATAAAAGATGGACCAACTATGTTAGACTTATTTTTCCACTCTTTCTGATCTTGAAGAAGTTTTCCTCACTTTTGAGGGCTTCTTTCCTTGTACATTGAACTAATAGAACAAAGTTTTGTACCGCAAAAAAAGAGTGTGTGTGCGCATGCTACAACACACTACACACACATGGGCATGTGGGCTTCTTGGATCTCTCTCTCTCTCTCTCTCTCTCTCTCTCTCTCTCACACACACACACACACACACACACACACACACACCCCTGTATGTGTATGTGCCACACACACATGGGCATGTGGGCTTCTTGGATGGATGTGTACAGCTGTGTGTGTGTGTGTGCGCGCGCGCGTGCACGTGCACACACATGTGCATGTTTTTGCACGTGCACACGTGAATGTTTTTTGTATGCATGCTTGTGCTTATGTGTTTTCTTGGGTACACACATGCTACTTTTTTGGAGAGATTCTTGCAAGACTGGAGGCATAATCATTTATAATTATCGTTAGATGACCATTTTTTCTTATTTTTTGTGTTTATAAATTATTTATACACATGGTGACTTCATGTTTTATCTTCTCTTTATAGGATGGTATCAATGCATCAGAATGGCTAATTGTGGATCGGCATAAATATTCAGAATCTGGTGCAGTTTGTGATCTCATAGGGACATCTTATGAAGCATTTACTTCAGTGAACGTACCATGCACTAAAACTATAGGATTTTGTTTATCATATCAGCTTGGTGATTTTATCAAGGTAAATATACAATAAATTATTTTTAAAAATGTCATCACTAATTTAAAATAAAGAAGACACTTTTGTAGATGTTAATAAAATCTCTCTCTCTCTCTCTCTCTCTCTCTCTCTCTCTCTCTCTCTCAAACACACACACACACACACACACACACACAGAGAAAAGATATCTTCAAGATACTTGTCCTAGGGTTAGACACTATGTTGAGAAAACTTAAAGATACCTTTAAAATTTTTGGGGAAACAATAGTAGATAGCACATTTGGTATTGCAGTGAGATATCATCTCCTTAACTTAAAAAGATGATTTTTTTAAAAATACAGAGAAGATCTCAACATCAAAAGCCAATATAGCTACTTTACAAGAGGAAAATTTGGTAATTCAAAAAAGCCTAGATGAGTTAGCACCTTATCACAAAAGAATAGACATGTCAATACATGCTGTGATAGTCCTTAGATACTCTATGCCTAAAATTAGATGTCTATCTACTTTTGAATCAAACACAGATAGAAGGGTCAATACCCAAATTCAACATCATCTCGTTGCAAGTAAATGTTGAGATCCTTCTAACTTACTTGAAAGTTGGATGTTAAACTATGTATTTCTACCCTATCGATATTGGGATATTGATCTTGAAACCGTTCTACATTGACCAAGTCGTTGGTTGGCCCTTTGTGACATACTACATCACTCTCTAGGCATACCATTTAGGGGCTAGGAAGAAGCCTTCTACTACTTTGTGTTCCAAACTTAAGTTTCCCTAACTCTACAAAGATACTTCCTCTTTTGGAATAGGTTTATTATCTAATGTTGGTGTAGGTTTCCCAAAATCCTTAATATTATCTTCTAGAGGTTACATGGTTATATTTAAGATGTTGGTGTAGGTTTCCCAAACTCCCTAATATTATCTTCTAGAGGTTACATGGTTATATTTAAGATGTGGTGCTATATATTTCCTGAGGACTATTATTGAAGACGTGATGGTATACATAATTAGGAGGTAGTTATGCCTAAGGTTTGTGTTAGTATTTTAAGGTTGAAATATTTTCACACCACATTATGCAAGATGATTTTGGACATCATAACAATTGAAATTATATCCTCAAAATATGAGGTGTAATTACTAATGCCAACTAGAAAATAAAAGGATACATAAAAAATGATCTATAACATACATGAAGAAGAAAAAAACTCAATTATCCCAAACAACTTACGATAAAGAGTGTCTACCTCTCTCTAGATGTGTGCTCTTGTATTGGAAGTTTAGATGGAAAAGCAAGATATGATGCAAGTTGAATTTCTTCTTTCAAAAAGGAGATATCACAACAATGCGCATTAATGAAAGAATGAGAGGATTTGGGGTTCCTTATATGGTGACAATTAGTGGATTATCCAAGGTGGTTTAAAAACCAAATAGACCATATGATAAACTAATGCCCCACCAACACTATAGCTCATGCATGTGTGAGGACATCTTGAAAAGGAGTAAGCATGGTTGACTAGCTCCAATTTAGCTCCATAGACCATATGATAATTTGTTTAGAAATTAGTTCCCCAACATCATATGTAAGGATGTTCTTTTACAAGGAGTAGCCATGGTTGAGTAGCTCTAATTTCCCTCAATATGCACATGTTATGGTGGCTCATTGAGGTTAGATGGCTTGTAGAGAGCTTAAAAATGTTTGGGAAACTACCAAAATGCTTCATCATTCTATAGAGTGATATCTCATATTTCAAGCCATCATGCTCAAGGTAAAAGACGTTATTTTTTAGACATGTTACCCTTATGTTGTGGTCTCAAAAAAATTCCATAATGATATTGGATGGGTTTAAAAGCTATGCACCAAGCCAACACCTAACCATGGGGAAGTCTTAAGGGAATATGTAATGTATAAGGGTTAGTTGGAAATCAAGGTGCTATAGTATTAGAGCCATAAAAACTCTCTGTAAGGAGCACATTGTTGTGGAGGTTAACTTAAAACATTTATTGTATTAAAACATGGATGATGCATTATTGTTTTTCATCTCTATTCTTGATTTGAGCTTAACTTACATCTTGCACTATACAAGTGCTTAAATACCATGCCCTCTATGAATGTTGACCTACATGTCCCAAACGTTTCTCCTTCTTATGTGGTGTCAAAATTTTGGCTTGATATAAAATGTCTTTGTTCCTAGTTGTTATCTAACATAAAATGAGAAGAAATGGTTTTGTCTAGACCTTGCCCCATCATCGATGGAAACCTAGCAACAACAACAATTACCCTCTATGACATCATGTTTTAGAGAATATTAGACTAGATTCTCAAGCATATTCCATCAACAAGTTAATAATATCCAAATTTTATCCATATAACCAAAAGAAACAATTAATACCCTACCCTAAATGCCATTTTGACCAATCTAGTGCAAGCAAGTTATATAATGTCAAAATCCCGTCTATTTCTTATTCTTATCACTTCTTATCACCTCTTTGATTTGCAAGAGAGGAGGGGGGAGGGGAGGGGAGGGGGAAGTTCTTTTGTCTCTAGAATGCACTCTAAATATGTGTAGACGAAGAAACTTGCTTTAATACATTATTTCTTCATATGATTGGGGGCTAATGTGATATGATATGATCATTGTGTTTAAAAAAACCTTCCTTTAAAGAAATAGAGCTTTATCAATTTAAAGTAACCAACTCTTATTTATAGTTTTATATGATTAATAGCTTGCCAATTTTGTAGCCAAATCTAGCCCACTCTTCCTTCCCTCCTCTCACTAGGTCCTAGTTTTCTAATAAAAACTACAAAATTCGCTCTTCTCTTACTAGGTTCTGGTTTTCTCACAGAAACTACAAAATTCCATTTAAAAGTGTGATTAACATGCATTGTTTCTGTGTCATGCTTTTAACAAGAATTTACATATAGTTAAAAAAAATATTTTCTCATTTTTCTTTTGTTATTTGTTACACTCTCTTAAGTGTTGCTTTAATCACATTCGTGATATTCTCATTTATTCTAAGTAGTTGCCATAATAGTTATACATAGAGGCTCAAGATTTTATAAATGGAAACAAAAATTAAGGCCTTAAATCACTTAGAAAATAAGAAATGAACATAAAATATGTGAGTTTAGTGATGACAAAGTGTTTTTTAAGAGTTTTTTTTTAATGCAAACAAGATATTTAAATATACATCTGATTATAAGTGTCTCTTGAATATAGGAGGAGTTTAATCGAATAGCTAAAGGTCTTCAACCAATTTTCTCAGTAGCACGCTTTGGAGCTGTTCAATATAGCAAAAATGTATGTAACAATTTGTTAAAATTATGATTAGAAGAATAAATTACTAAAATTCAACAACTAGCTATAATATAACAACCTAAAACAATAAAAGATAATGTAATGTAATGATAAAAAATAAGAACTTTAATGTTTTTTGGTGTATTTCTACATAGTCAGATATGCCTTACATCTACTACAAAAAGTCTTAAAAGTAGATGTGTTTTTGTTTGCACAGCAAGATATTAAGATCATAAAAAGAACCCATTAGACCTTGCTTTTGTTATTTCCATAAATACTATAGCACATAAGGTTTATTATATATATGCACAAAGTACTTGTAAATCATCTAAATAATATACTTATGTGATCAACAAGATCATTAAATTTACCGTTTTAAGATTGTTGAAAAAAGTTCTACGAGCTAACTAGCCCATACGTCACTATGAATAGAGGGCTATGGGCTAAGGGACGTTTGGGCTAGTTGTCTAGCCAACCCTAATCTAGGTTGTTCACACCATAATAATCATAATGTTATTCACACTTAGCTACTCATTGGGCATATGGATAACATTATAATAATGAATTGGCACAAATGCCCTTACATACAATTGAATCTGGTCATACACTCAACCTCTGAGAGCTGGCCAATTAGAAGCATGTCCACATCACACCTTGGGAGAGAGCCTATACATGAAACATAAGGCAACCATCTCATAGCCCATGCAAGTAAGCAATGTGCCAAACCAAATGTGGTACATCTAATAGCTAATGTTTAAATTATTTTACTTACCATTTATAAGCATTAAAAGGTATTTCATATTATGGTCAAGAGTGACAAAAACGATGAGAGCTTGTCTAGAAAGGCACAATAATATCAGTATTAAATTGATGAACCTTCAAGAGTTTAATACAACTCATCTCAAAGAGATGAAGCTTTGGGCTTATAGTTTTTGAATATAAGTTATCCCATACTTCTTTTTTAATCATTTCACATGGACTTTGTAATCTAGATTTATATCAAATCAGTGTCCTAACATGTTTACATGTTTAACAAGTGTTCCATACACACCACATGTACACAAGCATATTCTAGCCCAATCTTAAGTGCTATCAATTACAATTGCATCATGACATGATTTTTGCTTAATGAATAGTAGTGCTTTGGCAGACATTGCCAATAAGACATTAATGTATGAAGGCGAGAGTACAAAAACTTATCTATGACATGAAAAGATATTTTGTCATTAGTAGCAGCCAAGAGAACTACATTTAAAATAAATTAGTTGCCCAGAAGAGAGATGTGTAGTTGCCACAAAACCTTGGTATTTACGTGACTCCTCCGCACGTGACTTTGTATGGGGAGGTTGTCTCCTCCGCACGTGCCTCGGGATCTGCATGCAATGCATAATACAAAGTGATTGTTTTGCATACCCTTTCAAGAGCAGGATCTAGAACCATGGAGATCTCCTCCAAGAGTTCTGAGTAGCCTCTTTGGAGTGAGGATGAATTTTCTTCGGGGATCCTGTAGTAGGTGAGGTTGAGGACGCCCCAGTCCCTTCACTAGAGGACTCCACTAGACCTGTGGAAGGCATGGCTGAGGGCATGGATGAAGGCCTAGTCCTAAAGTCGGTGAGACAGGAGAGGCGCACTTGAGCAGGGGAGGAGAGAGGAAGGCCTGTTAGTGGACGAAGATGCTCTCTAGATGATGTCGACGAAGCTCGGGATGCCTTGGAGTCTTGGACCACATCGCCTCAGGGGGGCAAGCCATTGTGAGAGTCCAACGAAGACCACAATGCCGCCATGACAGCTCAAAGGGAGAGGCCGCTTGTGATGCTCCTAAGTGTCCCTGTCAATGTAAGAGTGTGCATGGTGTGCACACCACTATGAAGAGTGTGCACATACCACGTCATGCATGGGCAATGGAACTTCTTGTGGCATTGTAAGAGTGTGCACACCATGTAGTGCACGAGCATTGTAAGACTCCCCCTCTTTTCTTGTGCATCACGTAAGAGATTCTTGTGCATCATGTAAGAGTGTGCATGGTGTGCACAACACCATGCACGGGCAATTGTTATGGCTCACCCTAATGCCCCTTTGAAACACATCCAACAAAAGATTACCTTGTGAACCGCAACTATCGTGATGATGAGGATCTCTCCAATGGCTGAACTCGACAAAAGATTACCTCGTGAACCGTAACTGTCGTGATGATGAGGATCTCTCCAATGGCCGAACTCATAACCCTTGAGGTCTCCATGCTCTACAACTCCTTGAGAAGCAATTCCACTGCGCCTCCCGCAAGCATTGTCACACCACCACGTTGCACTATTGGTACTCATCCCTCCTCTCACCTCACTTCACTCACACACACTCACTAGCATACATTAGGGAGAGAGATTAGCAAGAGGATTAGCAAGAGCAAGACTCAATTGCACAATGGGAGAGTATGTTGTATTATGAGAGAAATTCACTTATATACATGGCCATAAGTGTTCACACTCACAAACTGTGGTGGCCGACCGGGCACTTTAAGATCATAAGAGGCCTTAATTCTATCACAATGACTACTCTTATAATATATCCATGAAGTACATCACTTAGGACTTCATCCTAACTTGCTACCACACGCTCTTGAAGCAAGAATCGCCATAAATACTCTGTCACACCATTACGCCCGTCCAAGTTGTAGCTTTGGATACCATTGCTTCATATCTTGAATGTATGACCCTTTGATGTATCTATCATGACTCCTTGATGTAAGATAATGGCGGTAGATCTTGTTAACTCTAGGAATGGGTTAACATCTCCCCTTTCTTGATGGGGATTGCTTCCTCGTGACCGTGTTGAAGACTTTTGTGTGGGGAGAATGGACAAGCTTTGTTGATGGCTTTGATTGATCAACGTTTAGTGGTCTTTGTCCTTCTGAAGAAAGGAATAAGAAAAGCTAGTTAGTGAATGAAAAGAATAGTGGCTTATTGGGAATTCCTAATGGGGTGGGGGGGTGGTCTTTTGCGAGTGATTGCATTTTTATATTTGTGTGAGCATGTTTTTTTTTCTTTTGGCAATCATAAGCAAGGTTACATGTGATTTGTGTTAGTGGGGATGCTAAGAGATGTTAATATTGGGAGAAAAGAGAGGGAAGAAATCTGAGGAATGTAAACATTATCATCAGAACGAGATGGTGATTCTGAGTTCCTCATTTGATTCATTGAAGCGACATTCGTCATTTGAAAAAATAGGTTCTTCGATGATGTCCCTTTGTGTGGCAGGATTCTTGTCAAATGTTGTTGAGTAGGACTTGTTACTGTATGCTTCTTCCCATGTGCTTTTTATGTTTTTATGTATATTTAAGTGCTCTTATGAAGTAGATATACACGAAGTACAAGAAGTGAGTCATATAGACTCTTATTGAACCGCTCCGTGTGTTGAAGTAGCACTTGTTGGGCGAGGATTGAAAGAATTACGTTGACTTACGAGGCTAATATAGATATCTTCACTAAGGATTGAAGATCATTGATTTGTAAAGATGGTAGCGTCGTTTGGAGAGGTTTGTAATTTGAAGGAAAATTCCAGGCTTTCATCCACCATGCCCCCCCTTCAGAGATGTACCTAGAAGTTGTCGATGGTGAGGCTTTGGTACAAATGTTCTCTAGTGCATGAGTATGGATATGTCCTCATGGAGTAGCCATGAGGACATATCCAAAAGAATATTAAGCTATAAGTTTAACAAAATATAATGGTTATTGAAGATTCTTGGGAGTTGCTTGTGATTTTTATCACTTCTAGGTAGGCCATATGTGTGACTCCCTTGTTTTTGTGTGTGTGTGTGTGTGTGTGTGTGTGTGTGTGCGTGTGTGTTTTATAAAATAACTAGCACCTTGCAAAGCAATAGGTTCTTACTCTCCTTTTGAGAGAATAGATTCTTATGTCTGCCGTGTACCTTCTGCACTTACACTTCACATCTAGAGGGGTGAAAAGAGCATTGTAAGTTTGTCTTTGATATGATCATAAGTCTCCATTTGCAGATGTGGGAATTGATTCTTGAATTTTTGGCTCAAATGTTATGGAGGCGGTGGGTAAGGCTGCTGGTTGGTTACCATTGGGGCTGTTTGAACACATAAGCTCTTATGTAGGTGCTGAATGCATGAGAGTGGTTGAGTGACTTGCTTGGTGTTACTTGGGCCGCCTCCATTCTTGTCAAACTTTAGGTGAAGCTGTTGGGTTGAAGTCGGTGGTGGTGAGGTTTTCTTCACGTTATTCAATTTTGGCAACCATATGATGGGATTACCATCATAGTATCCTTATTGTTAAAGCACATGCACAGGCACCCATCTTTGATGAACATTATAAATTGGAGGCTAATGCATTTGGTGCTGAGGTTTCCTTCTTTGTGGAGGAATTGTGATGTGCTTCGAAATCCAAGCATTAATATTTCCTTGGTAATACCCTTGTGCTTGCAATAATCTTTTGGGTACCCACACTTGCTGAGATGTTAGAGTTTGCTGAAGAAGTCGCATAGGCTTTTGTGGACGGTTTTATGGAGTACTTTTATTTTTCTTTGGCCTCTAAGTGCTACGTTGAGGAAGAGGCTTTGATGATCGAGGCACCCAAATTTGATTGGCACCTTCATACTAGCCTTGAGCTGCAAGTAGCTACTTCTCAAGCCACATCTTGATACCATTAGGATACCTTGATTTTGATTGTCTTGGTGGAGTTTTCTTTTTGGTTGATGTGGAAGGTTTGGGGCCCTCCTTCATATTGGTTAGCTCTAAGGCTTCCGGTTTGAGACTCATGAGTGTTGTTGATGATGAGGTTCGAGTCTCTTGTAGAGTGGCATTCGATGATGAGGCTTTCGAGCATGCAATTATCTTGTTTGGTGAGGTTTGTTAATGAAGAGGCATAGGCTCCGAGGCTTTTCCTTTGAGTTCCTTGTTAGAAATAGATGGTTGCGCTATGGGAACTTCTTCAGGAATAGCTGTTGATTGCAAGGTATTGGCATAAAACTTCATTGGTGAGGATGGGGTTGAAGGAGTAGATGCTTTATCGAAGTCGGTTGTTTTGACATAGACCGGGTAGGTTTATTATGTAAAGGAGCTTTCGTGGAAGAGGCTTGTAACCTTTTGCGTTCAACATCATAGAAATCCATTAAAGTTGGATCCTCTTCCTCGCAATATGGTATTGTCATCTTTTTGTTGTTGACCATCATGATGACTCTATTGCTAGCAAAACACAGTGGTGCTTGGGCAGCAATAGTCCACTTATGTCCCAAGATCAAATCTTCTTCCAACGCATACTCAACCACAAAAAACTTGCAAGTAAGGGGGTTAGTTTCAATATACATTGTATGTTTAAAGTACCCCAAACATGGCATGTTCAAGTCTTGTGGTAGTAAAGGGAATTCTTTCAAGATAAGCCATGAGTGTTGGTTGACCTAACAAATCCCATAACTCGAGGGTCGTGAGATTGTGTGCTCATGTTGGATAAAGCTGTGCTTGAGCTGTGGTGATTTTATTTGAAATTTCTAATCCAACCATAATCTTAGGGGTTTTTTCATTAAGATATGTTGGAAGTTTGATGGATTCTAAGCTAGGCTCTGATACCATGTTAAATTTGCAGCAATGTGATGAGCTATGGTGGATCAAATGCTAGAATCAACATCATTAACAAAGAGATTAGATGATGATTAAGACGAGATTAGTGAGCAATTAGCTGATAGCTTAATGTAGACATGGATAATAAAAAACCAACAAATTCTCATTAGGCCAATGCCTCAATTTATAGAGTTTAAATCTAAGCATCTAATCCCACTAATCTCTCCTTGATTCACTCCACCTCTTTTGCTTGATTCTCTCCACCTCTTCCCAAAATATCTCCACACATCCTAAATCTTCTCATGCTACCCTTTATTCTCTCCCAGTAGATACTTCTCACCTTTTCACAGCTTCTCACTCATTTACAAATTCTCGTTTATAGCCTCTTGTTAAGGGCTTGTTCCCGCACACACCCTATTCACTTGTATATTTCAACAGGCCCCTTATCATCCCACATGTACATCCCTCATGTTCATGGTAGTGGAGTGCTTACCGTGGGGGCCGACCTCCTCACCTACATGGTAGTTGAACCAGCATGTGTTGGCATCCCATTCAACGATGCTGGTACATGGATGGGGGTTTAAAAAAAAGGCCACATCAACTGAGGAGCTTGCAATTTATCATAACTCAAATTATATTGGCTTGAGTTTTGTACTAAGGTACATTAATTAAATCAGCTACAATTAGGCCGATTAATGTATAGTATAGGATAGGCCAAGCTAATTAATGTACCTAAAATATAACTTTCAAGTGAATAGGGGCTCGAAGTGTGAAAAATGATAAATTATCACCAAAAGGGTTTATAGGGGTCCAAAGTGTGTAAAAAAGATAAATCATTAGATTTGTTCTGAAGGGTTTTTGGTTTATCTTAGATTCTAAGGTTAAATAATAAACATCAATCAACATTAATACTAACATGAATATGGGACCAGTTTTTTTTGCATTAATTAATTACTTGAAGAGAAGACAAGGGAACCTTAGGTTGGGACCTTAGAATGAGGACCTTATGCAAAAAAAAAAAATTAAATTCTAACGTTTTCTCTAGATCTTTCCTTAACCGCCTGGTAGCAAAATGGAAGCAGGCTGTGGCATCCAACGAGAGAGAGAGGGGGGGGGGGGAGATTCACCTTGTGTTGTCTGCGAGAGAGAGAACGATCCGGCTTGGTCTTTTTTTATAAAAAAAATCGAAGGTGTTTTAAGCGATGAATAAGAGAGATTCGGCTAACGAATGTGGGGAGAGAGAGAGAATGCAAGACAATTATTATTTTTTGTTTCTATGCGCTGGGTCTTTTTTGTTTTGCTACGTTGTGTTTGTTTTTGTTTCTATGCGCTGGTTGTTTTTCTTTTGGTTGTGCTCTGCTTAGGTTAAATCCTTAGGGCCCTAAGGTTAAAACCTACAGATGATAATAATTAATTATTATCGCCCTTAAAGGCACTAATTAATTATTATCACCCGTAGCCCACGACTATGAATACTAAATGTTGTGTCCACATGAATTTCCCCCTCCTCCTCAACATTATATATATGCTGGTAATCTAGATAGAATCTCCATTTTAGGCATAATCCTCTTCTTTAAATGGAAGCACATATGATTGCCCTATGGATTGGCACAAAATAGGGTATTTGGGAAGATCTATGGACTTTCATTGAGGGTTTTGGACTACGACACCTTCTCCTCCCCACTGTGCCTTCCCTCAAGAGGTCCTCCACGAAAACCTCCATTTCATACATCCCTTGATTCATTTTCCTCTTCACACAAGAATTTACAATGCACAAGATTGTTTGTATATGCAAAACTTTTTTTTTCCATATGATTCTTTTCCAACTTTAAAAAAAAACATTCATGGTTACAGTTTCTGGTTTCATGGTCTTGGTTGAAACATATAATGCTTTATGTGCCTGCACAATAACGATGTCCTTACCTCTTGTTACGCCTATGCAACAACTCATAGATGATGTATGTCCTCTTTTTTAAAATTTTATGAATCCAAATCTATAAGAATTTTTGGTAATAAAAAAGAAAAAATATCGATGAAGCAAATCCCTCATTGCTAGAGTCATTTGGGAGCTCTAAATTTTCACAGCTATAGTAAAGCCATTAGTAGGGAGTCAATTTGAAACATAGGCCACCATAATCTTTGTTGCCTTTGGTCAATTTTCAATTTAAATGTCTCTATATCTAACACATTTGAGTAGTCCACATAGGTTTGTGTCTTGCTAATGTAAAGTTATTTTTTGTCATTCCAAGTGGCATATTCCTAATGTTTCGCATGATCAATTACATACAAGACTTTTTCCCATTGTAAAGCCATCACAACATGCCATGAAACCTAACCCGTGGAGATGCAATCTATAGCAAAAAGGTTGTAATACACAAGCACTGAAGTGCACCCTTTATATTCACCAAAGTTTGTCATTCATGTTCATGTGGGTCGTCCCGCGCAAGACTAAATTGTTAATGGTAGCAATTTATATGGGTTTCATCCATTAAAGTTTGTTAATTTTGACGTCATGATCAAGAAATCATAAAAAGAGACTATAGTACTATCATGATCAATGACAATAGTATAGAAAATACCAAAAGGGATTATAGTACTATCATAATCAATGGAAAATGAAATCATAAAATCTCTGTTGAGATATTACATATCCATCTTCTTGGTTTTCTACTTCAATAGCACACTAGTATTAAACCGTACTTGATTTTTCATTATAACAACTCTCAACCACACATAGACAAGAAGTCTTCCCTTGAGAAATAATTAAATAGAAAAGATTCACATAAATATAATTTCTTGATATACAAATGACCATATATAGTCACATAGATAAGAAGTCTTCACTTGAGAAATAATTAAATAGAAAAGATTCACATAAATATAATTTCTTGATATACAAATGACCATATATAATCACATAGATAAGAAGTCTTCACTTGAGAAATAATTAAATAGAAAAGTTTCACATAAATATAATTGTAGATATACATATGTCCATATACAAGGCTCTAAAGCTCAATAGAAGAGATACAAACATAAAATAGCAAAATATAGGTATACAAATGACCATATACAAGGCTCTAAGACTCAATAGATGAGATACAAACATAAATAGTAAAAAGATAGATGGATAGATAGATAAACATATTTGTAGATATACTGATCATAGATGGGTAGATGGATGAATGAATAGATGGATTGGATGATTTCATTATCGTCACACAAAAGTACTGTTTATAACTACATATTTGACTTGCAATACTCTCTCTCTCTCTCTCTCTCTCTCTCTCTCTCTCTCTCTCTCTCTCTCTCTCTCTCTCATGCATGCACACATGTGCGTGCACACACACACACACACTAACGTTTCCTTTTTATATCTCGTAGGTTAGGCTAAAAATATTGAGATCATTCTCATACCTCTCAATCAAACTCAAAATTCTATTGTTGTGTTGGAGCTTAGTGCCGATAATCTTGAATTTATAGTTAGCAGGTACATCAACATCACTCTCAATCTTTGAAACATTTAAAGTCTTAATAACTCCTTTAATAAATTCATAGAAAATACCTTAAAGATATTTTTTTAATCCAAGCATATAAATCATCATAGATATCAAATTAAAATTATCTTCATTAATAAACAAGCAAGACATACAAGGGAAGCCAATAAATAGAAACATCAATGTAGAAACATTCTTGCATACTTAAGATGCATTTGTGTGTGGAAAGATATGTGTGTGTGTGTGTGTGTGTGTGTGTGTGTGTGTGAAGATACGTGTGTGTGTGTGTGTGTGTGCATGCTCACACACACATGCACATTTGTGTGTGTTGGGGGTGTGTGTACCTATATGAGAGGATGTGCATATGCACTTGCACATTTGTGTGTGTTGGGGGTGCGTGTACCTATATGAGAGGATGTGCATATGCACGTGCACATTCGTGTGTGTTGGGTTTTTGTGTACCTTTATGAGAGTGTGTGAGGAAATATTGTAAACCAAAATAGTTGATAAAATACTATCATCTTTCGAGAGGGTATGTAGAGTAGTGATTGGGAGTGAGGATCATAATTTTGGGAATGGAGAGAAAAGTTTATACTCATAGATACTAAGTGTGATAAAGTAAGAGACTGCACTAAGTCATCACTTTATAAGGGCTTAATGCTAAATTATAGGGTTGGAGGATTGATAGGTAGGTAGTGGGACTACATGAATTAATTATAGAGTTGGAGGGCAAATAGGTAGGTGGGACTACATATAGGGTTGGAGGACTGATAATAGGTAAGTGGGACTACATGACTTAATTATAGGGTTGGATGCCTGATAGGTGGGTAGCTTAATGCTAAATTATAGGGTTGGAAGATTGATAGTAGGTAAGTGGGACTATATGACTTAATTATAGGATTGGGGTCCTAATAGGTAGGTTACAGCTTAATGCTAAATTACAGGGTTGGAAGATTGATAGGTAGGTGGTGGGACTACATGACTTAAATTATCAAGTGCTAAAAAGACAATCATGAAGTGTAATGAAGCACAAGATAAGGTCAAAAATATGTAAATAATGGGCCATGAACAAGGATACTATAAATAGGGCCTTCGGTTCATTGTAGGGATCTTTTTAGTCAGTCACTTGGACATCTACATGTACTCTTGGCTCCTTTCTTGGAGATGGCCACACATGGTCTAGGGCTCATGGTGGCAAGCTTGATAGCCATCCTCATGGTGAGAGGTTAAATCACTTAGGCCTTATGCACATTCCTCCTTTGCTACTACATGTACATATGGATTTGGTGAAGAAGCCAAGGGGAGAATGTCATGAATCCAATGTGCCATGATTGCCTTGGAAAAGTGGTACATTGGAGGATTAGGTACTTGGTGTGGAGATATGGCCTCAACTCTTACCATTGGATTTCAAACTTTAGTAAGGGGGTGAGAAGGCTTGTCCGGGAGATTGGCAAGAAAAAGCTCTCCATCGACACTCAAGCTTCAATGACATATGGAATGCAAGAGGTCATAATGGCCCTAACACTATGTGGTGCACATGAATCGGAATAATGGATTGGTTTTGCAATGGGAACGATGCCAAATGCATTATGAAATGATGGTCAATGATGCCTTGATATGATAAGTGCATTGGCAAATGTAAAGGATATTGTGGGAATGCCATTTTGATTGCTTTGAAAATTGAAATTTCATCCATAATAATACAACGGAGACTATGGCAAAATTTCTGATGCATGGAGTGAATCGATGGCACACAATTAATGAATGGAGTTGCTTCTGATGGTCACTACACCTAGGGGAGAGAAAGAGGAAATGCATCACAAGTTGGAGTGTAATATGAGCCCAATGGAACTATTCTTCACAATTCTTGCATAGGTAATAAACCCTAATTTAGTCAAAGAACATTACGATTGAAGTTTAGGTGCATACATAAGCTCATAGTACTCCCTTAGGCCTACACAACAAGCCCTTAACCTCTCCATTTTGACATCGTTGTTGGGATAGTCAAATCTAGGTAGTTGAAGATTAGGTACTCCCTTAGACCTACACAACAAGCCCTTAACCTCTCTCTTTTGACATGGTTGGGATAGTCAAACCTAGGTAGTTGAAGTTTAGGTACTCCCTTACACCTACACAACAAGCCCTTAACCTTTCCATTTTGACATCATTGGGATAGTCAAACCTAGGCACTAGTTGACTTTGACCAAAAAAGTCAAAATAGAGCATACCTGCACTTCAACTTTGGTCAAACCCTCTTAGGCATAGTTAGAACTCATCATCACAAGCTCACACACCATTTTCATCCAAATTTGGTGAGTTTTGAGTATTCCATAGCCTAATTTCCATTTTCAGCCTATATATATAACCTGTGAACCCTAAACATAGGATATTAGGGCACCACATCTTAATTAAGTTTTGCATGGTTGGATAGGGCATCTCATAAGCTTTCTATCAAGCATTAGATCTCCCCAATCGGAGATCCCTGTCCCAAGTTATAGCCAATTTTCCAAAATAGTAAATTTCATGGCACCCAAGCCTAAAGGAAGGCCTCTCTCTCTCTCTCTCTCTCTCTCTCTCTCTCTCTCTCTCTCTAACTAGAAATAGAACTTCCTTCCCTTCAGAGGAGTGGAAAAGGTTCTTGTGGTGATGACTAATCTTAGAGTAAAAGGCTAGACTAAAAGTTTGCAAACCATCCAAGGATTTTTTTATGAAATTGGTAGCATTTGCAAAAGTAGAGCCACTTAGTAGGAGGTCTCTCTAGAATTTGATGTTTCCAATTTGAATTTGGGCGTGGACTAGCCACCCCAAAGAGTCGATAACTATTGTGAAAACAAGGGGAGGTAGAGGCATCCTTGTTAATGGACTACCATCATTTATGAGCCACTTGGTAGGAGCTCCCTCTAGCATTCGAATGCCTCCAAAGTTTCTAATTTGAATTTCAGCCTGGACCATCCACCCCAAAGAGTGGACATAGTATTATGAAACCAAGGGGATCCTTGTTAATGGACTACCATCAAGAAGAGAGGGAAAATAAGGGGAGGTAGAGGCATCCTTCTTAATGAACTACCATAAAAAAAAGAGACCTTGAAAAAATAAATTCAAATTTGCATATTTTGTAACACGTGCTTAAATAATTTTGCACATCATGTGCTTGGATTAGCCACCCTTAAGAGTCAGCAAAAGGGAGTCAAAGGGCAAAGGACCATAAAGAGATAAGGAAAAAATGAAATAAATATTGCACAATTTTTTACATATGTTTTTAATTTTCTCATTTTGAGTCATTTTGTTAGTGATATCATTACCTTTAAGATTAAATATAATATGTTCAACACTCCTATGCCTAGTAGGTTTTTATTTTTATTTCTAAGAAGAGTTTGATGGCCATATTACCCAAATAGAATCCCCTTAGCAAAAGAAATTAGATTTACATAAATTGCACAAGCGGTTTACTGTGAAAAACCCGTCAAACATAAGGCATATTAAGCCTAATAAAACAGAAGCCTCATTTTACAACTTGCTCGATTGCTCATAATTACAAGCTCATATATATTCCATAAGAGTTGGCTGTTAATGATTGTTTTGGTATTTACTGCTTATGATAGTCAATACCAAAACACTAATGA